>NC_045764.1:99681755-100291081 GCF_008692025.1 Phocoena sinus | reverse complement strand
GGAGCAAATATACTTTGAGATCTTTAAATGTGCAGATGACACAGAGCTTCTGCAGCAATATGAACTGTAGGTACCACAACCACCATGGCATTAGAGGTGATTTGCAGAGCAAACTTCTGAAGCTATGAGTGGCAAACAATCAACAAAACAAACGAACAACTAGTGAATGTCACCATGGGCGAGCACAAGACAGTTTATTTTTACTAAAAAAAATAAAAAAAATTAACCCATATTTTCGCAGCTGCCTAATAAGCTTTCTCTCTGGCACAACTTAGAAAAGAAGACTTGATGACATCACAAACTATTTTTAATGACATTGACCCAGTGTGTTATTGCCTGGAAAGATGGCCAACAGAATGTCAATGATCATTAGAAAAGGGACAAAATATTATCCTATAATTTTGGAGAACAAGGGTGCTTATGTATTTGGTACATTGTGTGCAGTTCAAATTGTTGTTCTTAAAGAAAAATGTAATGGATCTGGAAAAGATTCAAAAAGATTAAGTATAATGATCAAGGGGAGGAAGTTGTACCAGATGAAGTCACACTAAAATACAAGAGTTAGCCAATCTAGAAGATGAGATTAGAAAAGGAATGTAACTGGAATCTATCAATTT
Organism: Phocoena sinus; assembly: GCF_008692025.1. Classification (NCBI taxonomy): domain Eukaryota; kingdom Metazoa; phylum Chordata; class Mammalia; order Artiodactyla; family Phocoenidae; genus Phocoena; species Phocoena sinus. The sequence goes on along the minus strand of NC_045764.1, from coordinate 100,290,464 downwards.
ATCATCCAAAGGTATAGACCAGGCAACTCAAAGTTCCAGAGAAGGGGAAACTAACATATACTGAAAATCTGAAATGTACTAGCTACTAAGTTAGGTGCTTTCTCACACAGACACATTTTATTTTTAAAACACTAAAAGTACCTCTTATATAATCATGTGAAACTCATTACTGCAAAAGATGCTACAGAATCAAGATATATATGGGCTACTTCTCATTTTTACCTTTTCTTACCCTCATTCATACTCCTAATACTGCATTTATTTACTTACACATTAATCTTCCCAAATGCCCTTTAAACTCTTTGAGAGTATGTACTGCTTTTTCATCTTTTATGTCCAACACACAGAACCTGACAAGTTTTGAGCACTTAATATGTACTTATATATATATATTAAATAAAATGATGAATGACCAAATAGCTTTAGATAAATCGGAAGGTATACTCAGGGTCTAATAATGGAATAAAGGGTTTGGGGGCCTAACCTTTGATACTAACGTTGTAAAACAGAAATCACACCAGGATGCTCTTCTGTAACAGTGGATTTCCTGTGGGAGACAGCAAACTGAGCAGTGTGGTGACCCCTGGCTCCAACTCTGGACAGCAGTTTTATGCTCCGTAAACACTAACAGAAAACACATACCTGACTATATACAACTTAAAATGCATCTCTATACAGCAGAGAGCAATGAACTGGAAGATCCCATTTCATTTTCCTCCGGAATGTTAGCCTGAGTCAAAGCTTGACAAAGGTAAAGGTTAATATAGATTTCAAGCAATAGACAAACCAAGTGAAAGGGTTAATCAATAAACTAATTTAATGCAGCCAATATGATGGGCATTATTTCCAAGGTTGTAGGATTAGATTAAATTAACCCAAAGAGTTGGATTCTATTGATTTTTCTATCCTCACTTCGTATAAGCCACACACTGAAAAACTAATTCAGTGTGGAATTAGTGGAACTAGAAACAGCTTTGCTGTTCAGCTTTGCTGAATATAAGTGCTTCCCATGGTCAAAAACTGATGGATAATTTTACTTACTATTTACAACAGACCTTCCGTACCTGCTTCCCAACAAGGCCACTTTTCAGCCAACTAGTTTATAGAGGTATTAAGTGCAATAAACAAGGGTTATTTGAGGTAGAGAATAAAAACAAGTAAAAGAGAATTTTAATGACTACTGGCATAATCGTAAAAAAATAGACATTCTAGATTTAACACAAAGATGACTGTTTTCAACTTCCTGCTTCAAATTGCCAGAAAATATTTTAAACAATGTAGATAAAATTTTAGAAAAAATTCTCCCCTTCTTTTCTCATAAGAGACAAATAGGAATGTAATGTATCCTTTTTGTTGTATCCTGCTTAATACTTCCTACAGAATATTTTGTTTCTCTGTAAATAAATGAAAGAATTTCACCATAATTTAATAATAATAATAATAAAAACTGATGGATAAGATGGTTGACTCTATTTCAAGCCTAGTTCCATGGTAGTCTGAAAACCCGACTTAAGTGCAGCCTTGTTGCAAAGCTCAGGAGTGGGATTTTTTTTTTTTTTTTTTTTTTGCGGTACGCGGTCCTCTCACTGTTGTGGCCTCTCCCGTTGCAGAGCACAGGCTCTGGACAGCGCAGGCTCAGCGGCCATGGCTCAGGGGCCCAGCCGCTCCGCGGCATGTGGGATCTTCCTGGACCAGGCATGAACAAGTGTCCCCTGCATCGGCAGGCAGACTCTCAACCACTGCGCCACCAGAGAAGCCCAGGAGCGGGATTCTTAAAGTGACAGGAAGTTGCACAACCCAGAGGGAAGGAAAAATCTTGGAACAGTGACTTTTATCAAATAGATGATGCAGCCACAGGATGAGGGCTGGCAGGTTAAATGTAGGTGTATTGTTTGAAAACTACATCTGTGCAGTTCAATAATATCCTTTGTGCGCAAACGCGGCTCTTTTCCTGCTGTCCTAGTCATCTTTGTACATTGGCACCTATGATTTTTTATGATCTTCACAAGCTCCTTCTGTGACACTCATCTTGGCTTTCTCTAAAAAACTCATGCAGCCATGAAAAGAACATATTCTCATCTGAAACTGAATAATATTTGTGAGGCACCTTTGAGATAAATGAGAGCTAGCTGTTACATTCACATTTTACAAGTAGCCAAATCGGAAGTAAGGCCAGGGAAAGCACTGTACATGAGGGTAACCCACTGACTTAGAAGAAGCAACTCCTATCTCCAATCAGTCAAGTTGTTTGTTCTCTAAAATATGTCGCAGATCACTTTCATGCAAAAACCTCCCCTAGCCCCACAAACTTCCCAGTCCCACCCCCTATGAAAAGGGCAATGCTCTCCTTTCTGTTTTAAGCTTTAAATTACATCAGTGATACATGAGCACGTATTTTTTAAGACTTTTTGGCATTTCAGAAAAGGCTACAGCCTCTGTGATCATCCTCCATCCCTGTTTCCTTTCTTCCCAGAGGTAAAACTAGGTTAATCTCCTTCCAGACACACCTACACACTCATATACATACTCATATCTATGTGTGGTTGTATGTAAATGTAGCAACAGAAACTATATACTATCTCATAAAAGGCATTAATACAAATATAATATTATGTGTATATGTAAATATATATGTATGTATGTGTGTATATATATGTGTATATATATATATATATATATGTATATATCTCAACTTTTATTCGACCCACTCAATGCATCTTGGAGATTCCTCTGTGTTGAGCTGGAACAGACCTAGCTTATTGCCTTTAAATGCTTCATAGTTACTTTCCCATGGTATAGAAATACTCTATTATTTGGCAGTGGACACTCTTATGCTTACCTCCTGCTAGATATACTGAAGCAGAAATGCTGAGTAGAACTTCCAACTCACCTTCTAAAGTAGTGGTACCAACTTATAGTGCCATCAGTAATGAGTGAGGGTCCAAGTTACCCCACATTCTCAGCTAGTTTTGATATTGTCAACATCTTTATTTAGGGTAGTTCACTTTGACCCATTCTCTTTTGGACCCCTGAGTTCAGTCATGTTTCTGAGCAGGGATACAGAAGGTGGGTCCAAAAAAAATGGAGTGGTAAGAAAGCATTTTAGACTCTCTTCTAAGGCTGCCAGGATTTGATGAGCTTACTAGCAGTCATGTCATGTCTCTCAAACAATCTACACCTCCTCTTCCCTAGTTTTTTCTGATGTTGGCTAGAAATCTCACTCGTTCATTTGGTAAAATGAATGCCCTTCTCCTATTAGACCAACCCCAGGCTTACCCAGCCAGAAGGCCCTATGTGCTCTGAAGAGCTTCTGGCTGAAGGAATTGTAGAAAACCAAAGAAATGTCTTTATCCCATTGCTGCTATTTCCATTTCCTAAAGAAACACTAATAATAACCCATCTTCTGCAAAGAAATATTATTTGTGTCATATAATATTTAACAGAGCTCTGCCTTTCCAAAAGCCAACTGTCAGAGGTATCTGGTCATTTTAAGAAGCTTCCTAAATTATTCATTGGATTTTTGTGATTTTCCTATACATGTTCAAAAAGTTCTCAATAAATCTATTTAAGCAAAATGTACAAAGGAAGAAGTCCCTCAAAACAGTGTTTTGAGAGGGGATGTAGAGGATTGTTGGGGAAGCATTCAGAATTCTGGGGAGTGTTTCTTCTATTCAAAGAACTTTATTAAAAGCACAATGAAAACATTAGTGCCATCAATGGCACTTTTTAACCAGTAAATTAGAAGACCATTGTAAGCTCAAATCTGATACGTAATCACCATTAAAAGCTTAGCCTCCCAGAAGCTAAGAGGAAGAAAGAGAGGAATCCTGCATCACGACATACTTATACTTTATTATTTCAGATCTTTTAAACCTTCCTCAGAAGAGGCTGCCTTTACTGTTGCAAGGAAGGTAGTTTATAAGAAAAAAATTAAATCTCTTTGAGCAACATGACAATCCTTAGTGACTCCTACACTTCACTAATGTAGGGTACTCACTGAGCTAAAAAATGTTTCCTTGCTTTCTCACAGATTTCCACATCAACCCATAAAAACAGAGAGGGAATAAAATTATAACTTCTCTGAGGTCCCTGGTGGTGTAACTCTTACAAACACTTAGACACATTGAAAAATTAGCTTCATAGGCCTCCTGCAACATCTCTTTCAACAATTAGTTTAAGGGAGTAATACAAAACACAAAGGATCAAAGTGGGAGAAAAGGAGGAATAAACTCCCGCAGTGTCCCATTCCTAAACATAAAGTATTGTTTCTTTCCCAAGATGTTGGAGCCACTGGCCATTTTGATGGCCGAGGACAAGATTCTTGTGTAGGTGCTCCTCTTAAAATTCTCAGGTTTCAATAGTAAAGAATTTCAACAGCTTAAAGGAACAGAAGTCACCAGATATTCAAATCACACTCTGGTATGAGGTCTCATTACCTTGGGTATTTGTAAAACTTTAGCCCAGCTCCAGATGGCTTCACTAGCAGGTTCTACCAAACATTTAAAGAGAATTAATACCAATCCTTCTCAAACTCTTCCAAAAAATAGAACAGAAGGGAATACTTTCAAACTCATTTTGTGAGGCCAGCATTACCCTGGTATCAAAACCAGACAAGGACACTACAAGAAAAGAAACTTATGGGCCAATAGCCCTGATGAACATCAATGCAAAAATCTTCAACAAAATATTAGAAAACTGAATTCTACAATACATTCAAAGGATGATACACCAAGATCAAGTGGGATTTATTCCAAGGATGCAAGGATGGTTCAATATCTGCATTTCAATCATTGTGATATACTACATTAACCAAAATGAAGGATAAAAATCATATGGTTATCTAAATAGAGGCAGAAAGGGCATTTGACAAAATTCAGCATTCATTTATGATAAAAAACTCTCAATAAAATGGGTATAAAGGGAATGTACCTCACATAATGAAGGCTATATATGACAAACCCACTGCTGATGTCATGCTCAATGGTGAAAATCTGAAAAATTTTCCTCTAAGATCAGGATCAAGACAAGAATTTCCACTCTCACCACTTCTTTTCAACATAGTGTTAGGAGTCCTAGAGATAGGAATGAGGCAAGAAAAAGAAATAAAAGGCATACAAATCAGAAAGGAAGAAGTAAAACTGCTTTGTTTGCAGATGATGTCATCTTACATATAGAAAATCCAAAGACACGACCGAAAAACCATCAGAACTAATAAATGAATTTAGAGAGTTGCAGGATACAAAATCAATATACCAAAATGTTTTGTATTTCTATACACTGATAATGAACTACCAGAAAGAGAAATTATAAAATAATACCATTTTCAATTACATCAAGAATAATAAAATACATAGACATAAACTTCACCAAGGAGGTGAAAAACCTGTACATTGATAACTAGATATTGATGAAAGAAACTGAAGATGACACAAATAAATAGAGATTCTGCTCTCATGGATTAGAAGAATTAATATTGTTAAAATGTCTGTACTACCCAAACCCATTTACAGAGTCAATGCAACCCCAAAATTCCAATGGTATTTTTTGCAGAGATAAAAGAAAAATCCTAAAATTTGTATGGAACCACAAAGACCCTGAATAATCAAAGCAATCTTGAGAAAGAAGAATAAAGCTGGAGGAATCACACTCCCTGATTTTAAACTCTATTACAAAGCTATAATAATCAAAACAGTATGATATTGTCATAAAAACAGACACACTGATCAATGGAACAGAATAGAGAGCCCAGAAAAAGCCTGTGCATATATGGTCAATTAATTTATGACAAAGAAATCAAGAATATACAATGATAAAAGGGCAGTCTCTTCAATAAATGGTGCTGAGAAAAGTGGACAGCCACATAATAAAGGGAAAAACTGGATCACTATGTTATACCATACATAAAAAGCAACTCTAACTGCATTAAAATAACTCAAATAGAAACCATAAAATTCCTAGAAGAAAACATAGGCAATAAACTCTTTGACATGGCTCTTGGCAATTTTTTGGACTTGACACCAAAAGCAAAGGCAAAAAAGCAAAAATAATCAGGTGGGAACTACATCAAACTAAAAAGTTTGTACACAGCAAAGGAAACCATCAACAAAATAAAATGGCAACATACATAATGTGAGAAAATATTTGTAAATCGTATATCTGATAAGGGATTAATATCTAAAATATGTAAAGAATTCATTCAATTCAATAGCAAAAAATCCCCAAACAGTTTGATTTAAAAATGGGCAGAGGGGGCTTCCCTGGTGGCGCAGTGGTTGAGAGTCCGCCTGCCGATGCAGGGGACGCGGGTTCTCGCCCCGGTCCGGGAAGATCCCACATGCTGCGGAGTGGCTGGGCCCGTGAGCCATGGCCACTGGGCCTGCGCGTCCGGAGCCTGTGCTCCACAATGGGAGAGGCCCAGGTACAGGAAAAAAAAAAAAAAAAAAAAAAAAAAATGGGCAGAGGATCTGAATAGACGTTTTACCAATGAACATACACAGATGGCCAACAGGTACATGAAAAGATGCCCAACCTCACTAATCACAGGGAAATGCAAATCAAAATCACAATGAGATATCACCTCACACCTGTTGGAATGGTTATTATTAAAAAGAATAAAAGGGGATTAGAAGTGCTGGCAAGGATGTGGAGAAAAGGGAACTCTTATACACTACTGGTGGGAGTGTAAATTGGTTCCATCCACCATCATGGAAAACAGTATGGAAGTTCCTCAAAAAATTAAAATTAGAACTATAAATAAAAATATGATCCAGCAATTCCACTTCTGGGTATTTATCCAGAGGAAATGAAAACACTAACTTGAAAAGATATCTGCACCCCTATATTCATTGCAGCATTATTTACAATAGCCAAGACATAGAAACAATCTAAGTGTTGATCAATGGATGAATGGATAAAGAAACTATGATATATATATGCACAATGGAACATTATTCAGCCATAAAAAAGAATAAAATCTTGCCATTTGTGACAAAATGGATGGACCTTGAGGGTAGTATGCTAAATGAAATGAGTCAGAGAAAGACAAAAACTGTATGATCTTACTTATATACGGAGTCTAAAAATAAACTGAACTCAGATATAGAGAACAGACTCGTGGTTGTCAGAGGCGGGAAGTAGGGGGTGAAATGGGTAAAGATGGTCAAAGGGTATAAATTTCTAGTTATAAAGTGAAAAAGTCATGGGGATGTAGTGAAAGCATGGTGACTACAGTTAATAATATTGTATTCTATATTTGAAAGTTGCTAAGGAAGTAGATCTTAAAAGTTCTTATCAAAAAAGAGAAAAAATTTGTAACTATGTGTGGTGATACGTTAACTAGACTTATCGTGGGATCATTTCACAACATATGCATACATAATCGTTATGTTGTATGCCTGAAACTAATACGTCAATTATCTCTCAAAAAAACCCACTTTAGTGGAAAGCTTAATATAGTACCCTAGAGAATCATGTTAACAACTCTATTTTTTTATTGAAATATTTCCTCTAAGCTACAACTCATTATATTACTCACTTTAAAACATCAAGTCAGAAACAACGTCTGACCAAATTGGGTCTATGTGAATGCTAGAAAAGAATCAGGAATCAAGTAATCTTAGAACTGGAATGAATCTGAGAATTTTTCCCATGCATCTTCCTCTTCAAAGAACGGAGAGAAAAAAACCCTGAATAAAATGAGATTAAGGTTGTACTTCCACATGGGCATTTTATCTTGCCTTAAATGGATGTGAGAAGACCCAGAAACAAGGGTCTGAGATAGATTTTGTTGTTCGTCCAACAATATAGAGGATTTTGTTTATCCAAGATATTTGGGTAAGGATTATTAAAATCTTCGAAGTACAGATCTTAATATCTGCACACCCAAAGATAATTTTCTTTTTTTTTTTTTTTTTTGCGCTACACGGGCCTCTCCTGTTGCAGAGCACAGGCTCCGGACGCACAGCCTCAGCGGCCATGGCTCACAGGCCCAGCCACTCCGCGGCATGTGGGATCTTCCTGGACCGGGCACGAACCCGTGTCCCCTGCATCAGCAGGTGGACTCTCAACCACTGCGCCACCAGGGAAGCCCGCTAATTTTCATAAAGGAAATTAAGGGAGAGAAAGTGAAATCCTTCTTGCAGTAGAGCTTGTTAAACCTGAGATAGTGCCCATATCATTATTAATTACCATGTGCTCATATGTCAAGTGTCACAGAGTCATTTGATACAGGAGTAGCTTATTCACTCTCATGCAACACAAGAGATGGAGAAAGATGTAGGGAAATAAGGAAATGCACCATAGTTCTAGATGTATGATGAACATGAGGCTTATCTAAGGAATTCCAGATTGTTTAAGAATATCAGGTGGCCTTCTACTACAAGCCAAAGACAAAGACATGAACCTTTCCCTCAAGGAGCTTACTAAGCAAACGTAATGGACATACATGGCAGATTATTATACCTCATGGTTGGGATAGACAAGGAGGAAGAGGTGAGGTCAAAGAGATTCTTTGGCTGGAAGGAGAGAAAAGAGAAAGGATTCACCAAGATGGCATTTCCTGCATCAACATTTCTAGTCTACTCAAGACCTGCCCTTCGCTATTTTCTTTGAATCAGAGCTCTGATCTAGAATGAGACTTCTCAGCAGGAATAGGGGAAGGGATATGTAGTCATGACACCTCTTTAATGTCAGTCTCTAGTTTCATGTGTTATGTTAGTGGGTCTGGACCTGCTCCCTTTCCACCTCTGGCTTTCATTGTGATGCCATTGATTGGTGACTGGTCCCACTTGGAGACATGAGGCAAGCTTTGCACAGATGCATAAAAGTTCATTTCAGAGACAGTCACAAATAAACTTCCAGTGATGGGCTGCCATACAATAGCCAGTTTCAGAAAATGAAAATCAAATTTGTTTTTTTAAATTCATCATCCCAAAATATATTTTTCAAGGAAGAAAGAATGCTAGTTATAAATATTTACTGAAAAGCACACTCATAAACACACAAAATTGTAGCTATGAGCAGAGTTCTCTATTACTGGTTACCAATCATCACAGTTTGAATCTTTTTTGATCCTTAGGCAGAAATATCTTCTGACACCAGCTCTCTAAAATGAGATCGGAGCTAAATTCAAGAAAGAGTAGAACATTAAATTTTGATACTGCACTTTTTTTAACGAACACCCACTGACTCACATATCCATATACACTCAAGTTCAACGCTTTGCCGCGTATTCTCCTCTGGATCCTTGCAACCATCAGAGGCACTATTTAGCCAGTTAGCTATGGAACCTAACAAATATTTGTTGAGCATGATGGAATGGAGAAAACGAGGCCAGAGAATCCCCGGACCTGATTTCCAATTCTGGTTCTGCACAAATCAGCTGTTGATTTACTTAACCTCTATGAGTCTCAGGTTTATCCATGTTAAATGTGGATGGATTCAAAACATTTAGAGAGTTACTGGGAAGGCTGAATCCAATAGATGCATGTAAAGGCATTTAATAAACCATGTAACTCTTGTGTCTTTTTTGTACCTACTAAGCTGCTGTTAGTACAAAAACATTACACTTTTACCACTAAAAGGATGGCAGGTGCCACTTCCAGAGGCGACATTTTTAATGACTAACTAAAAAACATGGAATAATTGCGAGAGCCTATAGTCCACTATCTTTCAAACTTAGGAACAAAGGCCCATCCTCACTTCCAAGTCTGGATCCAACATCATCTCAAATCTGGAAGCAAGGCTTGAAGCACATGAAGGACCACAATGGATGCTACAATCACTACAATTTTCTTAAAAACAAAGAAAAGCTTTTAACTAAGCGATTTCAAAGTTTTTACAATCATAATATTTCAAAGTGTTAATTCAGTTCCTAATATTTAATTTATTATTCTTTTTTGCGTTAACTGTCAAGAAGCTCAAAATTAAGTTTTATGTCCAGTTTAAAAAGAACGCTTAGGCTGTGCTTTTTGCTAGAACTTTTCTCCTGATTCACACCTCCTCCCCCTTTCATTAACGTCTTTTCAAAAGAACGCTACTGAATTTGTAGTTTTTAAGTTTAGAGAGTCAGGAAGGCGGGTTATAAACAATGAAGGAACATATCAACACATTGTTTTTAAAAGATGAAAACTGACAAAACTGTGAGTCTTAACCTAGTAGAACTTCAGACTTAGCAGCCGGCATCAGAAAACTCACTGTCGACTGTAGATGCCACAGGATTCTTTTATTGAGTGTTTACTTCTGAATTGCTACCTACTGTGCTCTCCCTCTCAACTTCTTTGCAAACAGCAGGATTTCCCTTGTGTCTTAATGCAATTCTTTGTGTCCCTTGACTTACACAAACTGGGTGTTCAATAAAGTTGTTGAATAAATAAAACACAGTCAAGATCAACAGCAGCAAATAGGATTCACTTTTAAGGAGTCTGTTCTGAGGACTATATGGCCACCAGGAAAGACAGGTAAGTTTTAAGATACAGAAACTCTACCTCTAATTCTGACCAACCATGTCAAGCTAGAGAACAAGGGAGGAGGGCTGGTTTCCATAAATGACTTGTGCAGGTAAAGTATTTCCCATATTCACATCTTGATCAAACCCCACAGTATGCATAACATAAATGAGATCCAATAAATGAGATGAATAAGACAGAGGAGTCTAATGCACAACACCCACGTGACAACAGATAATCACTGTAGCATAGATAAGTGAGCCATGACCCAGCCCAGCACGTCAGGTGGGGCTTCAAAGAGAAGACGTCTTTCTGTGGGCTTGAGAATCAAGCACAAATTCCTTATAGGAGGTTCAGTCAGGCAGAGAGAAGGGCATGCTCTAATCTCTGGTCACATGAATGTGTCTGGTCTACACTGGCCAGTGGCTCACAAGGCTGAGGAAAAGGGGTGAAGCAGCAGACAAAGCTAGCAACTTAAGCTGCGAAGGGCCTTGCATGCACTGCCAAATAGTCTGAAGTTTGTTTTGAGAAAACAGAAATCCAAGTTAGTTCAAGCAGAGTTCTATAATCAGATTTTTAGAAAAGTAAGTCTGCAGGCTGCACAATGAGCCCCCACTTAACAATTACTGAGCCTGCTGTATGTACTAAGCCAAGTACCAAGGGCTCAGCATGTACTGTCCTCACAGCAGGCCAATCAAGCCGATGCTATTGCTTCCCCTTTCTATAGGTAAGGACGCAGGGTTTAGTGAGATTAAATGACTTGCCCAAGGTGTCACAGGTAGCGACACTTCTGAGATAGACTGATCAGGGTCTGATTCCAACGTTCATGCTCTTAGAACTAGAAGGAAAGATCACAGGCAGGAAGGGCAGCAGGCAGGCCAGTGCCCTAGTCCAGCCCAGAGACAAGGAAGATCTGAACCAGGGCAAAGAAAGTACGACTTGTATCACTAGCATAGAGTGATAGCCAGGAGCTGCTGTTTTAGCAAATTGATCCCGAATGCAATAGAGGGTATTACAGAGCAAAGAATTGTCTTACTATAGGGCTTCCCTGGTGGCGCAGTGGTTGAGAGTCCACCTGCCGATGCAGGGAACATGGGTTCGTGCCCTGGCCCGGGAAGATCCCACATGCCGCGGAGCGGCTGGGCTCGTGAGCCATGGCCGCTGAGCCTGCGCGTCTGGAGCCTGTGCTCCACAACGGGAGAGGCCACAACAGTGAGAGGCCCGCGTACCGCAAAAAAAAAAAAAAAAAAGAATTGTCTTACTTTAAAAAATTGGAAAGAATGCTCCAATGACAACCATTCGCTTGGAAATACAAATCTAGAATCAAACATCATTTTTCACGGCAAAAATAGGAACACATCTTAAGAAGCCTCAGGAACAAAAATGTCTTCAAAGCTTGGTATTACTTACTAGAAAAGGTCTTTGCATATCTCAAAACTAGTGGGCCCAAACCCACAATGAGGTTGTACTTCACACCCACTAGGATGGCCATAATAATAAAATAAAACAATACCAAAAATGGAAAATAAGTGTTGGCAAGGATGTAAGGGAATTAGAACCCTCCTACAGTGGCAGTGGGAATGGGAAATGGTGCAGCTGTCGTGGAAAACATTTTAGCGGTTCTTAAAAAGTTAAACATAGGATTATCATATGACAGCAATTCCAATTCTAGGTTTATACCCGAAAGAACTGAAAGCAGAGATTCAAACAGATACATGTAGGCCAATGTTCACTGCAGCATTATTCACAATAGCCAAAAGGTAGAAACAATTCAAGCGCCTAGCAACAGATGAATGGATAAACGTAATGTGGTATATACATACCATGGAATATTATTCAGTTATAAAAAGGAACGATGTTCTGATACCTGCTACAACACGGACGAACCTTGGAAAAATTCTGCTAAGTGAAATAAGCTAGACACAAAAGGAAAAATACTGCATGATTATTCCACTTACGTGAAATACCTCGAATAGGCAAATTCACAGACACAGAAAGATGAGAGGTTACCAGGGGATTGTGGGGCGGGGACGGGGAGTCTTGGCTTATTGGTTAGAGCCTCTATTTGGGGTGATGGAAAAGTTTTAGAAATAGATAGCAGCGATAGTTACAAACATTTTGAAAGTATTTAATGATACTGGATTTTACTTAAAATGTACTTTAAAAATCGTACTTAAAAATGATTAAAATGGGGCTTCCCTGGTGGCACAGTGGTTTAGAATCCGTCTGCCAATGCAGGGCGCACGGGTTCGAGCCCTGGTCCAGGAAGATCCCACATGCCGCAGGAGCAACTAAGCCCATGCACCACAACTACTGAGGCCCGCACGCCTAGAGCCTATGCTCTGCAACAAGAGAAGCCGTCGCAATGAGAAGCCCATGCACCGCAACTAAGAGTAGCCCCTGCAGGACGCAACTAAAGAAAGCCTGCACGCAGCAATGAAGACCCGATGCAGACAAAAATTAATTAATTAATTTTTTAAAAAATGGTTAAAATGGCAAATTCTATGTTATACATATGTTACCATGAAAAGAAAAATTTTCCCTCAAAGAAAAACAAAAAACGAATGTGCAGAATTGCCTCAACCGTTGCCAGAGGGAATAAACACAACCTTTCTTGTGTACAGAACTGTGTGGAACTTGGCCTCCCTGCTGGATAAGAATGACAATATATGCAAATGAACTGAGAACCTTCAAAATATGTTATTCAAAAGAATTCACTGGCTTCCTACAACCAACAGGCTAATATTTAAACTCTTTTACAGGAGATGCAACACCTTTTCTAATTTGGTTCCTACTTACCCGTCCAAGCCCAGGCTCGTCCCACATCACCTCTGCTTTCTCTGTAACTATGCTTCAGGGATACTGACAGGCCCCAGGACATCTGGGCTCCCTCATACCTCTGTTTGCCTATGCTGTTCCATGTGCTTAGGAAGGGCTCACTAACTGCTCCCCTCCCCAAATTCTATCATCCAGCAAACGCCTAAACAATCTATCAGCAAGTTTCAGTTCCATGAAGACTTCCCTGCACTTCCGAGCCTCTTTACCCATGGTCCATTGCCTTTATTTATTGATCCCTCTATAATAGCAATTACAATATTCTAATTGCTTACTTGCATGTCTGTATTCTACTAGACCGTTATTCTGTTGAAAGTAGTAATATGCCATTTCACTTCTCTCAACAGGGACTAGTATGCCATAAGTGTTTTTCTAACAAATGGGCAAGACAGTAAGCCCAGCACTCAGCTGGGGAATGAAAACTCAGATCCCCCAAATTCTAAGGAGTGGTCATGCATTGGTATCAATACTTCCTCAGTGTACTTCAATGGACATCAAATTTCGGTTTGAATACAAGGTATGAAATAAAACATCGAACAATCAAAGTCAGAAAAGCTGCAAAGGACCACCCACACCTGTGGGACTATAAGAAATCCACACACTTTGAAACTTGAGGAAGTTTCCTGAGAAGGCAAATGAGAAGCGTTTTTTTGAAAATGGGCTCCCTGTGAAATCGGACTGTTCAATTATAAAGATGCACCGAGTTGCATTGCAACGAAGGGAAACCAAATCTGAAGGTGAAAAATAAAAATGTTAGTAATCATCCAATACAACCAACCTCAAATGGGTAATTTGATTATTTTTGTCACTAAATATGTCTGTTTCTAAGCAGAAGAGCTTCCACGTTTTATGTGACTCAATAAACCTTCTTTAAAATCCAACCATTTTGTTGTCGTTCTGCTTCTAAATACGTCTGATAATTGGGTTACTCTGAGGCACTATCTAGCAGATGGAGTTGATACACATCGGGGGTTTTCCAGTCATCAGAAAGATATGTTTCTAAATAAAAATTAACAAACTGAAACTCTGATAAACTCCCATGAGTTTGGTCAGCATGATTAGGGCCGATTACGACCATAATTAAAAATGAGCATTTAGTTCTTTAGGATTGAGAATTCCAACATTAGGAATGACATCATCCTGGGCTTACAGCACTTCTTTATGGCTGAAATGGAGGCTATATTAAGGAAGATCTTTCTCCAGTCACCTCCTTTCTTCTTCCCCTCCAAGAGGCTGCCTGTTGTGACGCTCCCTGGATTTCCCCTTTCATCAGTTAGCTAATTGCAGCTCTGCTCAATTTTTTACTACCTACAACCCCCATTTCTACTATTATTTCATTTGGAAAACTTATTCCACATCCTTCACAACCAGCTTTAAAGTAAACTTTTGACTACTTTTCAGTTGGAGTTTACTTAGTACCCCTGGCCTGAATGGACAGGAATCACCACTGAATTTCTCCCTCCCCTGTGCTACTCTGGTCATGCTAACGAGTTCCTACTTTTACCAGCATGCTGGATCCACTAGAGAACAAAGAATTAGACCCAAATATCCAAGTCTTGCTCTTCTGCTTCTTTGGAACTGCTTAGTGTCAGTAAGCCTGAGCCATTGCTCCATTATGGCAGCCAGGCCCCCGCCCAGCACTTGGAAATGACCTGTGTTCTAAGTCTTCTCTCCTGGAGCCACCATCTGACATCACGTCAGGGACCGTGCTGGTCTTCGGAGGCATTCCAAAAAGAAACAAGCTGGACTCTTCTGTGATCAAGTCCCCAAGGGCCTAGCTGAGAAATTTACCTAAAGGTCATGCCACATTTCATCAGAACCTCAAAGAGGCTTTTAACATGCTCATTTCAGAAAGATGTGGCTTGGCCCAGTCTTGAGTGTCCAGGTCCAGAGAAGGTTCACCTATGCCCTTTAGCAAGTCCATTGCATAAATCCTCACGCAGGTGTGCCCCATCTCCCACACCCAAGGCTGGACCCACGTGGCAGCTGATGTCGCAAGAAAAGATGATGAGCTCCACAGGAGGAGGGAAGCCCTAGGTTTCAACTCTGGCTCCCTGACTTAATCCCACATGTGAAGCTGGGATTGTCAGTCACTCCTCTGAGCCTCCGCATTCCCAGTTTTAATACATGCATAGACATTCTTTATATTTGAAAAGTTTTTCCCCCAAAACAGTTCTACTAAGAGCTGATCATTACAAACATAAGGGCCAGAAACTTGAACTGGACTAATTCCTAAGACTGATTCATGAACCTGGCTCTCCCAAATCTGCTGCCCATGTACCGGCTCTCACTAGTGGCTGGGCTGGATTTTCCTTGCATTGCTTCCATTTTAACTTACCCATTTTAACTCCCCAGGTAGCCCTGGAGAATTAAAGCAACAGGGAGACAGCAGCTCAGCAGGGTCCCAGGAAGATTGAAGGCTGAGGCTAAGCTCACAGAAGCAGGAATGGAAAACACACCTTTGACTTAAGTCAAAAGATTTTAAATTGCCATTTCTGTAAGAATAGGTTCTGTTTATTCTTGGGTTAAATTTTTTAAAAATTTAAAAAATAACCGTTCACTCAGGAGTGATGTGAAAAATGATGGTAATTCAAAGCCTTGGATGCCTTCCGAGTCCTTTTACATCGTGGCTGCTTTGTGCTTATTGTAACAAGAAAAACACTTTTCACAGCCTTGTGGTTCTGAAATGAGATGTCCTTCTCATGTTGGTCTCTTGTTTTTAATTTACTGAATTGTAAGCATAAACTTGTAGGCACCTGCGATTCTCAGAGGTGGATGGGCTCAGCCTGATTACTGAAGGATCTAGAGAAAAGCAGGTGAAAGTTGATACCAATTTACAAAATCCCCTCTGCCCCGCGACCTCGCATTAACTCTACTTCTCCCATAATTAAGGTGTTTGGTTTACGGAAGCTCCTTTTATACAGGACACTAAGATACAACTCACACATCATACTTTCAAAGTGTACAGTTAAGAGGTTCTCGGTACATTCACAGAATTGTGCACCTTTCACTAGCACCTAATTTTAAAACATTTCCATTACCTCAGAAAGAAACGCCATACCCATTGGCAGTCTCTCCCCATTTTCCCTTCTCCCCAGCCCCTGGCAACTACCCGTCTGCTTCCTGTCTCTATGGATTTGCCTGTCCCGGCCATTTAACATAAGTGGCAGGCATTACGCAATACTTGTCTTTTTGGGTTGCATTTGATGCTCCTTTTCAATTTCCTCTGATGACCCTTCTCCCTCTCTCCTTCCCTTATATGGCGCCTGCCTTCTGGTTCTCTCATAGGTCCTCCCTTCATTCCGCTCTCCGCTGTGTGTCTGGGTCATCTCACCCCTGACCCCGAAGCCCCAAAAGCTTTGATTCCTTTGCTAAGGACTCAGACTCATATCTTTATCTCCAGACTAGATATCTCAACTGGGCTTTTGGTCCACACCTCCTCCACTGCCTCCTGGGTATCTCTCCTTGAATTTCTCACAGATAAAGTTAAAGGTGTCTAAAAGCAAGCTCACTGTCTCCTACCATCCTTCAGAGCCACTGCCCTACCTCACCATTTCCCTGGGTTTCAGAACCAGAAACCCAGGCCTCATCCCTGAAGCCTCACTCCTTTGTCTTTTTCCTCGTACAATGATCACCAAGTTCCACTAAATCTTTCCCACCCCATGTAGATTACTTCCATCCTCAATACCATTCTCCTAGTCCAGGCCTGGATTTTCAATCTGGATGGCGAACAAACTCCAACTGGGCTCTCTGCCTTTAGTCTTGTCTCCAGCCTATCATTAGACCGAGAATGACTGATTGGAAACAGCTCTGATTAGATGCACTCCCTGCTGAAGGCCCTTCTAATACCTGACAGCTTTGAAAGTCTTGCCATATCTGGCCTCTGCCTCTTTCTCCAGTCTCATCAGGCACCAACTCAGCTTTCATTAAGTTTCTCCTCTAATTCACAGGGATCTTTTTTAACCTCCAGGCCTGTGCTCTGGATAGAATGAATAGCAAGTGAATCTCTCTTTGACCTGGCTAACCTATTCAGATGTATTTTAGTCATCTTTTCAAGGCAATCCTCCCCAACTATGTAGCATCCCCAAGGAAAGATTAGAGGCTCCTCTCTCATGTGCTTCTCTTTGGATACCTTGTACTACTACAATCACAGCATTTTTCATATAATCTGAATCATCTGTTTACTTGCCTCTTCTTCCCACTAGACTGTGAGCTCTGTGAGGGCTCACCATGTATCCTCAGTGCCTAGCACACTGCCTGACACAACACAAGTGCTCAAAAACACTCCTAGAATGACAGCTTATCATTTGCAACATACAGGCAACGGGCATAGTGGGATTCTACTTTAGCAATGCCCAGAATATTTTTGCTCTTTTATTTCTCCTATTTGGGCATATTTCATGGTAGGCCCTGATCAGAAGCAAATAGATTCCTTTCTTATAAGGTAGGCAAAGAACGAGGCAAACAACTCAAACATCAGTTGTTTTTTTAAAATTTAATTTCTTTTTATTTCCGTCCAAAGAGAAGGACATGATGTGCTGGACCTGACTCTAGTGCTTCACCTGTCCCTCACCTGCCAGGCTGAATCTGACTCCTTTGTGCCTTAACTTCCTCCTGTGCAAAATGAGGATGGTAAACACTACTTAACCAGGGTGTTGCGAAAACAAATAAGAGATGTGAAGGGACCTCAGCTCTGAAAGGAAGAGCCTACAAGAAATGCAACGGATTTCACCTTGCTCTTCTATGCCATTAGAAAAATATTAGCTACACTTAAATACCAACACAAGTAACATGACACAAAGGCATGAATTAAGCTCTGTGGAGACATATACATAGGACCCCGGGCTTGAGACGCCCAGGTCACCTACTGAACACCCATCTCCCTGACACTCTGATTCCTCTATCTTTTGGTTGCTCAGCTTCAGGTAAGGAGAAAACCCATCAAATTTTGTTTTTTCAGCCGTGAAGGATGAGCAACACATCTCCTTCCCCTATTCCATCCTCCATGCAACTCAAATTTGTGAAAACAAGGGTGGATCCTCCAAAGGAGAAAGTATGATTAGGGTAACATGTTGAGGATTGCTTGTGGAAAGTCACCTATTATCTGATAAATTCATAATTATAGGTTGCATCTCCACTCTCTTAGAGGCACAATAACAGTCTCTTAGTTTTAATTCTGCTGGTGGAGAGGAAGACTTTACATCATTTAGGAGGCCAGCTGTGTTGTATTTCAGCTGCAAAATACGAAAGTTCTCAAGTGTGCTCGGCATATATTCTGAGCTGAAGCATACGCTGCTTACACAGGCAAAATGCCCTTGTACTGCAGATACCTGGTAAGGCGACATGGGGACTTTAAACATATGTGGCCCATCAACACTGGCTCCCTCACTGATGAGCACATTCTGTATCACATTTTCGTTCGGATTCATGTCTTTTAAATGGGCACCAATTCAAGTTAGAGCCACACCACCACAGAATTTTGGAACTAAAAGGATGATTCTTAGTGGTAATCAAACCCAATGCCTAAGTTATAGAGATAAAAGAAAACGAAGCACAGGGCTTCCCTGGTGGCGCGGTGGTTGAGAGTCCGCCTGCCAATGTAGGGGACACGGGTTTGTGCCCCAGTCAGGGAAGATCCCACATGCCGCGGAGTGGCTGGGCCCGTGAGCCATGGCCGCTGAGGCTGCGAGTCTGGAACCTGTGCTCCACAACAGGAGAGGCCACAGCAGTGAGAGCCCCACATACCCCAAAAAAAAAAAAAAAAAAAAAAAATGAAGCACAGAAAGTGTATTTTAGAGCAGAAGCAAGAAGAACTACAATCCTATAGCCTGTGAAACAAAAACCACATTCACAGAAAGAGAGACAAAATGAAAAGGCAGAAGGCTATGTACCAGATGAAGGAACAAGATAAAACCCCAGAAAAACAACTAAATGAAGTGGAGATAGGCAACCTTCCAGAAAAAGAATTCAGAATAATGATAGTGAAGATGATCCAGGACCTCGGAAAAAGAATGGAGGCAAAGATTGAGAAGATGCAAGAAATGTTTAACAGAGACCTTGAATAATTAAAGAACAAACAAACAGAGATGAACAATACAATAACTGAAATGAAATATACACTAGAAGGAATCAATAGCAGAATAACTGAGGCAGAAGAACGGATAAGTGACCGGGAAGACAGAATGGTGGAATTCACTGCTGTGGAACAGAATAAAGAAAAAAGAATGAAAAGAAAAGAGGACAGCCTAAGAGACCTCTGGGATAACATTAAACACAACAATATTCACAATATAGGGGTCCCAGGAGGAGAAGAGAGAGAGAAAAGACCCGAGAAAATATTTGAAGAGATTATAGTCAAAAACTTCCCTAACATGGGAAAGAAAATAGCCACCCAAGTCCAGGAGGTGCAGAGAGTCCCATACAGGATAAACCCGAGGAGAAACACACCAAGACACATAGTAATCAAACTGGCAAAAATTAAAGACAAAGAAAAATTATTGAAAGCAGCAACAGAAAAATGACAAATAGCATACAAGGTAACTTCCATAAGGTTAACAGCTGATTTCTCAGCAGAAACTCTACAAGCCAGAAGGGAGTGGCAGGACATATTTAAAGTGATGAAAGGGAATAAGCTACAACAAAGATTACTCTACCCACCAAGGACCTCATCCAGATTCCATGGAGAAATCAATAGCTTTACAGACAAGCAAAAGCTAAGAGAATTCAGCACCACCATACCAGCTCTACAACAAATGTGAAAGGAACTTCTCTAAGTGGGAAACACAAAAGAAGGAAAGGACCTACAAAAACAAACCCAAAACAATTAAGAAAATGGTAATAGGAACATAC
Source organism: Phocoena sinus (assembly GCF_008692025.1). Classification (NCBI taxonomy): domain Eukaryota; kingdom Metazoa; phylum Chordata; class Mammalia; order Artiodactyla; family Phocoenidae; genus Phocoena; species Phocoena sinus. Next base: position 100,270,335 of record NC_045764.1, on the reverse strand, counting down.
ACATCGATAATTACCCTAAACGTGAATGGATTAAATGCTCCAAAAGACACAGGCTCGCTGAACGGATACAAAAACAAGACCCATATATATGCTGTCTACAAGAGACCCACTTCAGACCTAGGGACACATACAGACTGAAAGTGAGGGGATGGAAAAAGATATTCCATGCAAATGGAAATCAAAAGAAAGCTGGAGTAGCTATACTCATATCAGATAAAATAGACTTTAAAACAAAGGATGTTACAAGAGACAAGGAAGGACACTACAAAATGATCAAGGCATCAATCCAAGAAGATATAACAATTATAAATATATATCACCCAACATAGGAGAACCTCAATACATAAAGCAACTGCTAACAGCTATAAAAGAGGAAATCGACAGTAACACAATGATAGTGGGGGACTTTAACACCTCACTTACACCAATGGACAGATCATCCATATAGAAAGTTAATAAGGAAACACAAGCTTTAAATGACACAATAGAGCAGATAGATTTAATTGATATTTATAGGACATTCCATCCAAAAATGGCAGATGACACTTTCTTCTCAAGTGTACGTGGAACATTCTCCAGGATAGATCACATCTTGTGTCACAAATCAAGCCTCAGTAAATTTAAGAAAATTGAAATCATTTCAAGCATCTTTTCTGACCTCAACACTATGAGATTAGAAATCACTTACAGGGGAAAAGACATAAAACACACAAACACATGGAGGCTAAACAATACATTACTAAATAACCAAGAGATCACTGAAGAAATCAAAGAGGAAATCAAAAAATACCTAGAGACAAATGACAATGAAAACACGACCCAAAACCTATGGGATACAGCAAAAGCAGTTCTAAGAGGGAAGTTTATAGCAATACAAGCCTACCTCAAGAAACAAGAAAAATCTCAAACAATCTAACCTTACACCTAAAGGAACTAGAGAAAGAAGAACAAACAAAACCCAAAGTAGGTAGAAGGAAAGAAATCATAAAGATCAGAGCAGAAATAAATGAAATAGAAACAAAGAAAACAATAGCAAAGTTCAATAAAACTAAAACCTGGTTCTTTGAGAAGATAAACAAAATTGATAAACCATTAGCCAGACTCATCAGGAAAAAGAGGGAGAGGCCTCAAGTCAATAAAATTAGAAATGATAAAGGAGAAGTTACAATGGACACCACAGAAATACAAAGCATCGTAAGAGACGACTACAAGCAACTCTATACCAATAAAAGGGACAACCTGGAAGAAATGGACAAATTCTTAGAAAGGTATAACCTTCCAAGACTGAACCAGGAAGAAATAGAAAATATGAACAGACCAATCACAAGTAATGAAATTGAAACTGTGATTCAAAATCTTCCAACAAACAAAAGTCTAGGATCAGATGGCTTCACAGGGGAATTCTATCAAATATTTAGAGAAGAGCTAACACCTATCCTTCTCAGACTCTTCCCAAAAATTGCAGAGGAAGGAACACTCCCAGACTCTATGAGGCCACCATCACCCTGATACCAAAACCAAAGATACTAAAAAAAAAAGAAAATTACAGAGCAATATCGCTGATGAATATAGATGCAAAAATCCTCAACAAAATACTAGCAAACAGAATCCAACAGCACATTAAAAGGATCATACACCGTGATCAAGTGGGATTTATCCCAGGGATGCAAGAATTCTTCAATATACACAAATCCATCAATGTGATACACCATATTAACAAATTGAAGAAGATAAACCATATGATCATCTCAATAGATGCAGAAAAAGCTTTTGACAAAATTCAACACCCATTATGATAAAAACTCTTCAGAAAGTGGGCATAGAGGGAACCTACCTCAACATAATAAAGGCCAAAAAAGAAAGAAAGTGTATTTTATGTGGTCACGTTGTCAGGTAAAGGTACTATTTCCATTAAGTGTCAGACAACCCTTTACAAGACACTTTATTTCCACACATGTTTTCAAACTAAAGCCCAAAGGAAAGCACATAGATTAAAAAAAAAAAATGTGGGGAGGGCAGGAGCTCGATGTTATGATTGGAGACAGGAGAGTCCAACATCATACTGATTGCTTCCTGGCACGGCCCATCTCCAAGAGCCAGAACCAACTTGAAATGGATTCCCTGTCCCTTCTAGGGAGGTCAGCAGTAAGCAGAAACAGGAAAGACCTCTAAGATGCTTGCTCCAAGTTGAAGAATTTCAAGCCTGTGGTGCCACTGTTACCGAAAAGGTAGAACTGAGGGTTTCAGCAACCTCAACTTGCCACGGTGGCTTTTTTGAATTTGACTTCTCTCCTTTACCTAACTCTTGATTCCCAGACCCTGCTCATGTCTCTTCAGGAACCTCTGCCCACTAACTATCCCCTTGCTCTTATATCTCTATTTGTTCTCTTCCTACTTGGTCCTACCCGTGCCCCACCCCCCACCAGCTACTGCCACCAAAAACTTAAGTTTCCCTCATTATGACACACACAGCAGGATGGCCATGCACCACCCCCATGTCCTCCCACCAAAGACTACTCACCTTTCTGCTTTTCTTGAACATTCAAGCTTCTGGAAATAAAGACTCCTCTATCCTCATGGCTGCCTCTTCTTTACCTCCATTCATTCCCTTAGAACTCAGAGCTGTGTTTTAGCTCCTGCCCTCAACACGCTAGCAGACTGCCCCGATTCCCACCAAAACAAGTCAACTTCCAAATCCTGTTTTCTACATCATCTAAATATTTTGTGACTATGTCACCTTGTCTTCATCCCTGTTCACAGTGTCTGAAGTCAAGGCCCTCATGTCTCTGGACAATAACTTTATTCCCGGTCTTAGTGGAGCTTCTAACTTTGCCTTTCCCAGGTACTCAGTTATACTGCTTCAGAGTTAGTTGTCCTAAAATACAAACCTGAAGTCATCTCCTGTTCAAAAACCTTCAAGTGCACATCACTGACAGGCTAACTTATTCTATAGGCTATGTTCTATAGGATAAAGTCCAGGTTCCCCAACTATCATTCCAGGATCATTTTCCTCTATGTGTTTCCACCTCTGGCCGCACTGACCTCTTCCTACAACCCACTTTGTCCAGCTCTTCCCTGTCTTGCTCTCTTCCTTTATGCCTTTCTTGCTCCCTGGAATATGTTCTTTCCATTTTCTCCATCTGTTCTATTTCTACTTTTCCTTTAAAGTCTAGTTCAAGTTTCAGCTCCTCTCTGAAGCCTTCCCCACTCCCTGGCTTGCAGTGATCACTCCCTCTCTTGCTGTCCTCGGGGCCCCTATAGCACTGGTTCACTTTCTATCGTAGCGCCTAACATACTGCACTGCAATGACTACTTTTAAAAGAAGACTATCTTGTCTATCAAATAGCATGACTCTTCCACTAGGAATGAACAGTTCTTTACTTTGGTTTCAGAGTTTCTTCAGGCCTTCTGGAAATCATGCTTGATAAGCATCTCTTCCTAATGTTCACCTTTTGAAAAGCTTGCTAAAATAGTATGAACTCTTGCCCAAGACATAAATCTTTTGAGAATCCTCTAAATCAGCAAGAAAAGCACTTGGACAATACAAATGTGCTTTTACCATGTTTCCTGGGAAATGCAAGTTACCTTCTTTTTCTAAAAAAGCATAGTGGAGCCTCTCCTAGAAGCACAAACACCAGAATTCAAGAGGTTACAAGAATGCCTCATTTTTTTTTCTTCAAAAGAGGAGAGTTACTTTATACATGAAGAAACCTTGGTATTAAAAAAATCACTATTATCAAGACGGTACACTTGCCTTTCAGGTTTAGAGATGGACAGACCATTCCTATGCTCAAAAAGAACACAATAAAAAGACGGAAAAACCATCCTATGGAATCTTATTTTCTCAAACAGAATCTTTTTCTCTTGATCCAGACTCAACCCCAGCTGCCTTCCTCCAGGAAGACTGGCTTTCCTCCTCCTTTCCCTGACACAAATGCACACAGACTTGGTTTTCTCCATTTAACAAGCAAATCTGTTTGCAAACAGGAAGCTGCCGAAGTGGGAGGGTGTGAAACAGGCGAACCGGAGGACCGTTCTGAAAATGCACCAGTGGAGCAGAAGCTCGATTTAGCCACACTGCTCAGCTTCAGAGTTACAAGCAAACCTGTCCATCCCCAGCGATACAGGAAAAGGCCTGAGTCCCATCCTCCTGAGCCCTGGTGACAAAGGCTAGGCCCTGAAGGGAAACCATGGAGGTTTCCTCTCCTTTCCCCAGTGGGCAGGGAGACCTCTGCCAACAAACTTGTTCTGTTGGTTGGGGTGGCTGCAAAGTGATCCTTCTGCTGACAACTGAGTTATTTGATGGAAACCCACACACCACCACCTGCTGCCTCTCCCAAGGGCTTAAAGAGAGCCAAAGTTTCCGCCGTCAGCTTGCCCCCTGGGGAGCAGCGGCATCAAAGCCCAGATCGAGCTCAGGAACATACCTCTGGCACTTGGAAGAGGTCACCGGCAAGTCAGTGCCCAGTACAGCCCGCCCTTCCTGGCCGCAGGCCAAAGGGGTCATTAGATGGAAAAGCTGCATTCTTTTGCCAGAAACTACTGCCTCTGTGAGCCCATAACTGCTTCTGAAAGGGAAATGAGTCTATTTCATTTCAGTGGTCACATTTATAATCTGTTTGCCTAAGTAATTATCCTAAGTAACTTAGAAACTCTTCACTAAGAAGAATAATGAGTAGCACCAACAGGTGTAGCCGACACCCAAGAAACATACAGTTGATATTACATTCACAGTAACATGAGATTTCTTGGCGGACAACTGTGGCAAATTCTTTCTTGGGGGTTAATTTGGCCCTAAAATGTCTTCATGGAGCTGATGACTACAGAAAACCTCCAAAAGATAGGAAAGACAGACCAGACATTTGCAAAGGGTCAGACAGTTTTCTCCCTACACCTTGGGGCTTATTGGTGAGGTGACGGCCACCAGCGAGGTCCATGAGAAGCCATGGCTGTACAGCCAAAGGGCAGAGACCTGCACAGAAACAGGATTTTCTGACAAAGACATAGCCCCTCAGAAAGTGTGAAAGCTCTGCAGCCCTCATGATCTTTTGCATGTGAGCAGTCAGGGAAATTAACTCAAGGTAAATTTCATGTTGTGGGAAGTTCTATGATTTAGATTTTGGCAGCTTTGCTCAACTAATTAAAAAAAAAAAGTAGTCATTTGGAAGACAGAGCATGCCCAGGGAACAGGTGATGTTGACTAATGACCCCACAAGTATCCTATCTAAACAAGCCTTACACCTTATTCCCTCGCATGTCTATATGTGGCCACATAAACTCCTCTCACAATGTACATTTGAATAGAATGTAGGAGATAGATTTGTTCACATTGATTACAAATGTCTGCCCCCTACTTCTTAAGGCAGGAAGCACATTTGCCTTCATCACTTAATACCTCAAAGATGTCCACGTCATAGCTGAGTGTTGTGTAAACACAACAATCTATTGTTTACGTTTACTCTGGATATCTTATAACTTTTCTTGGGGGCTCAGCAAGACAATTTCAGCCCTTAGGGAAACAACTTTCAAACAGCCCGAGCAAGAAAAATCCAGGTGGAGGGGGGCTGAGAAGCTGAGTACCAGCAGGAAGCCAGCTTCTAAGCCAAGGATGGATGTGGTAATGGTACCCGGCCGGGCCCTCCACCCACTGCTGTGTGGTCTGAGGGCTTACACCGTCCTATCACTCGGGAGTTGAAAGAATCTACAGTGAAGAGCAAACTTCTCTGAGAGGTGTTTACAACTCAATTCCAACTCTGACAATTAGATGAAAATAATGCGGCGAAGCACACACAGACTGCTCATTGCTTTCTAACCAGTCGGTTTATTTCACCTGACAAGCTTTTCTTCTTGAATCCATTATGGATGGCTGGTCCTGCACTTGAATAATGAGGATGAACTTGAGCGACAAAAAGTTTGTCTAAACTTGTAACAAATCATTCTCAACATCTTGACATGTAGTGAATAATTAATTTCCACTGTAGAGGCTACCTGCCTGTTCAATTCTTCTCAGATGATTCCAAATTAGGGAGCCTTGGGCCTGTCTCTGAGGAAGCTGAGCATCGTGTTCAGCTATTTAAAAATAAATGAGGAGCAATAATGCTCCCGAGTCTGATGACCTAGCAGATTGGGCCCAAATCTCTGCTTCATCAGTGCTGTGACGCGGTTTCCCCAGGCAGCTGCATTATATGTGCCAGTTACACAGTTCCTCTCGCTCCCATTTATCACTGTACACAGAGCCCCAGGTCGTGTTTATGCAGCGAGATGTACAATTTTTCCAGGTTCAGAACCAAACAATAAAAGAAGGGAAACAGAGCACAATCTATTTGAACTTGACTTCTCTAGTCTTTGGGGTTTATACCTCTTTGGACTGCTCTAAGCTATGGACATGATTTGAATCCCAGGACCACTAGACCCCAGTACTTTCAGATATCTCTTGGGTTGCAATCCTCCTCCAATCCAGGTCTGAAGGAAAAAGGGAATGGGAACTGGCATTGCCTGCTTCCCTCGTATCTTTTTAGTCTGCAAAATAGATTGATTCTCTCCAAGAGGTGGGTTTTAATTCAGCTGTTTTGCAAGCATAGCTACAACTCCAGGAGAGATAAACTCCTATGATACTGCCTCTTGTGTACCCACCCCTGGCCAAGATGAGACAGAAGGACCAGATTTACCCTCCCTCCTGAAATGACAATAGAGAAAAATAAATAAATAAAACTAGGACAAGATAGTGTGTATGAAACAATGGTTTTCAAGACCCTGGCCATCAGGCAAAGAAGGGTGGTGAGCCCAACAGCTGGCCTTGCTTTCTGCCTATGGGGGCTCCGGGCTGTGGCATATGGAGGGGACCCTCAGGGGGAGCCTGAGTAAAGGAGACAGAGCTGAGAATCTGGAGAGACCAAGACAGCTAGTGTGCACAGGACAGAGTACCAGATAAAATATCAGATGGCATGCGGCATTTGGGACATACTGAAAAGTTATTTGCTGTTTATCTGAAATTCAAGTTTTGCTGGGTGTCCCTGTTTTCTTTTTCTTTTCTAAATCTGGGAACCCTACTCCCAAGCAACACTGTACAGGAGAACACTACTAGATTTGACTCTTGAGAGAAAAGGGGAAGGGAAGAATACACATGCTGCAGGAGCCGCTCAGATGGCAACTGTATAGCTCGTGGTTAATCTGGAACCCAGCAGCCATAGGAGGAGTAAATGCCTTTCTGTTTTACACTCCTGTTCTCTGTAGATGCCACCATTTTCTCTTTACTCACTCTCTTCCACTGCCAAGGAGCGAGGGTTCCACTTAGCTGGTAGGAAGCTACATGAACCCCATCCCACTCCATCCAACAACGCAAAACGAGCTACCCAGCTCTCAGGTCTTTACTGGGGTGAAGGGGCATGTCACCTCTCCAGGGCCTTCCCACCTCTCTCAGAGTACGAGTCAATGTCCTTACAGTGGCCTCCAAGGCCCCCAGCACTCTGGCTCCATCTACCTCACCTGCTGTTCCTCTGTCACGCCAAGCGCGGCCCATCTCAGGCCCAGGTACTTGCTGTTCCTTGTGCCTGGAACTCTCTCCACAGATCCCTCTAAAGCTCGATCTCACTCCTCCATCAGGCCTTTGTCCAGTGAGGCTTCTCCCCTCCACCATACTGTTCCGCTTTACTTCTCTGCCAACAGATTCACTCATTTGCCTTTCTATTTATTGTTGCTCTCTCTCCTGTCCTAGAATGAACACTCAGTTAGGTCAGGAACTTTGCTTTGCTCCTTGATGTATCCTCAGAACCCAGACTCAGAGCTGGCATGTATCAGGAATTCAATCAACATTTGTGGAAGGAATCAATGGACCGTCCTGAGGTGGTTCTTCGCTCTCCAACAGGAGGGCTCTCATCTGCCGGCTTTCAGCTATGTCCAAACTGATTCTTCAGAACACAGGGGCTGGAGACTGTAGCCCACAGCAGACTAGGGGCCTGCCTGCACTGTGTTACTTGAGGATTTGCAGGGCAGGGCTGCCTGACCCCCATTTAGAGACCTTCTGTCCATTGTTTCATGGTAATTCTTTATTCTTTGGCTCTTAAAAGCTTATCTTTGAAAAACACTCCAGTGTAAATGTTCTTCAGAGGCAATTAAATCTCATTTGGTCTACACTTTCACTGTCAGGCTGATATGAATAGATCACAGATAGAGGTTTTATGGAGGTGGGGTGAGGCCAGAGGTGGGGGGAAAACAGTTGGAGGATTCCTGAGAGGGGCGCTGAAACACTCAGAGGTCCAGCCATCTGGCCAAAGGGAGCAACTTATCTGTCATCAGTTATCTACTCCTTGAGACTCCCTCCTCCCTAATCACCTCTCTAATCAGAGAAGATGTTAATGGAAGAAGGCATTTCTTTGACATCCAATCACAATGCTATGTCCATGTATGCTCGACAAAGCACACAAAGTGCTAATGAACCACTGTGGTGCTCTTTCCATCCTAACCCCCCACTATAATTGAATACCATAATTTCTAACCACAGAGATGAGCAGACAGCTCAGGCTGGATGGTCAGAATAACACACCCTTCTAGGTACGCTGTTTAGTTCAAGGGTAGGCACATGACCTAAGCAAGGCCATTAAAAGTACTTTTCAGAATTAATAGGGATGGTAGAGAAGCGTTTAGAAACACATTCTTTTCTCCAAGATCTACAGCAGTGAGGATGCTAAGGGCCTGGAGCGTCCCCACAGAGAGAACCTGCCTGAAAATAAAGCAGAGCCAACCAAAAGACACAGAGGAGAATTCTGATGACATCGTCTAAATCCTCAGTTCAACTGTGTCTGAAGCCAACAGCATCACCTGGACTATCTAATTACACTAGCTAATAATCTTCCCGTTTTGCAAGCTCATTTGAGTTGGGTTTTTCACACTTGGATCATTAATACATATCATTACTACATACAGACCTTACCTGCTTGTAAGTATCAGAGAAGCATCTACCCAATGAGTTGATCACTGTTTTCTACTGGAGAAACTATTTATTGAACACATAATACATCCAGGCTAAAAGACTATATATCAGCACATCAGAGAGATTTCATGGTTCTCCAGATTTGCTCAATAGTATTTCTTTTCACTATGAAAGGCAAGATAAACTTCCTATGGTCCCAGAATCTTATCTCTGGCCTAGAAGCTTAGCCAAATAACTCAGTAAAAAGCCCCTGGGAACATCCCTAGAGAGTCGACAAAAGAAAGTTTATAAGGTCACATATCACCCAGTTAAACTCTAAGCCACGTACTTAATGCAGTATGTCAGGAGTGTGGTTTACAGCCTCGGTCTCCGGTACCAGGACTGTGGCCTTAGAGCATGAAAACTAGCCATGGCTGCTCACTCAGATCACTAAGCCACGTCTCACACTAAAAACACTCACCCAAGAAGACCAAAGTTTTCTTTTGTATGTTTGATAGAAAGTATCATCACTTTTGACTCACAGAACTCTGTGTATTTACAATATTTCCATAAATATTATCTCACTGGGGCTTTTGCAGCAATCTAGGAAATGTTACGGTTCCTACTTTCCAAATGAGACAACCAAGGCTTTCCAAGTTTACCATGTGCACAAGGTCACCAAGCCAGTCAGTGGCAGAACCGGGACTTAGACTCGGGCCATCTGACTTAAGGATTCACGCTCTTTTCATTCTGCTTCCAAGTTTCCCCAAGAGATAGCCCATCGGACACTTGACATCCAATACCAAAAAACAAAAAGACTTTAAACAAAGATTATATGTATAGATTAAAAGTACACATTCTATCTAGAAAGAAAAAACAATTAGTCTACAGCTTTCAAAAATCTAATTCACGTCAGTCCTGTTTATACTTTTATTATGAACTCAACTATTTTCCATTTACATTAAGACTTTGTTATAGTGATAGTGCCTTTCAGTTTTTTAATAATTTGCTTGGTTTATATGCTTTTAACAGTAACTCAAGCTTAATACTTTCCAATTTTGACAGTTAAAAGTAACAGCAGGGCTTCCCTGGCGGCGCAGTGGTTGAGAGTCCGCCTGCCGATGCAGGGGACACGGGTTCGTGCCCCGGTCCGGGAGGATCCCACGTGCCGCGGAGCGGCTGGGCCCGTGAGCCATGGCCGCTGAGCCTGCGCGTCTGGAGCCTGTGCTCCGCCATGGGAGAGGCCCGCGTATTGCCAAAAAAAAAGTAACAACAGTAGTAAGCTGACATTCTTCATTTCAAATCATAAATAGATCCCTATTTTGTGATATGTTTATTGTGCTAACTGAATGAGGTATTTCAATGACAGTCATTGTGCATGCACCAACCAGAAGGCTTAAGAGAATGGTCTATAGCCCAAGGAACTTGAGCTTTGAGATCAGATCAACTTCAATTCAGATCACAGCCACCCCCATCTATGTGACCTTGGCCAAGTTACTTAGCAGCTCTGAAGCTTGTTTTTTAAATTGGTTAAGAAGGGATGAACATTTACCATTTAGAATTGTTGTGAGGATTAAATGAGCACACTAACATGTAAAAGTTCAATAAAAGTGAGTTCCTTCCCTTTAAATATCACCAATACGTTCCATCATTTATAGTCAACAGTATAAGCTAAAAGACAACGGTGCAAGCAATATTTTGATTTTATAACCTGTCATCATTTCTACTAATAAAAGGCACCACTCCAGATGAAAGCTACCCATTACTTTACTGCCACATCACCCCTGAAAGGGAGAAGCGAAACACTTCTGACAGCACAGGAACATGTGGCCTGCTATTATAAGTGAGAAATATCCATACAAAACAACTGCTTATCTCTGGGTTGACAAGATATTCCATATGCTTTCTGGCAATGGCATTTATTTTTTTACAGCTCCTCTAAAATTATGGCTGGCTAAGAATCTCTCTCCTGGCTTTAATTTGGAAACCATCCAAGATTTATTTAAAGAACAAACTCAGCCAAATCTAACTAGGGGTAACGATATTGTGAAGAAATTGGAGAAAACAATGGACTTGATTATGAACAGATTCCTCTTAACCATTTAAGTTCGGCGTTGAATGTCAAGGATACACAGAAATACCTGAATCTAATTATCGGCCACGAAGCTGATGGGAGATGAAATTGTGGTTATTTATTTACTTCAATGAAAAAAGAAAAATGATTCATTTTAAGTTTTCTAAAATTTCATTTATATCAACGCATCATACATGTTTACTGAAAGTTGTTACAGAATTATTATTCTACGGTGAAATTTACAATTTGGCCTAGAAGAATCTTCAGAGATTTCATCGAACCTATTAACACCCAAAGACTCACATCTTCATTTCTTGTGTATGTGTATATATATTTATATACTGAGGATGTTTACATTTACTATGTATCAGGCATATACATTACTGGGTAAAGTATACCTTTGACATATAAAGTATTTCAATTCATCTCTGATTACTAAATGCATCTAATACCCACTAACAGAAAAAAACAAAACAAAACAAATCTCGGCATTTTCAGTATAGTCTTCAGAATTAGCTTCATGGCTTTAAGCATATATCTTATTTAGTGTTTAAATTTGCTTATCTTCACAAACCCAGATATTGTACAAAGATATTGGCTCAGAATTTGAAAAAAAAGAAAAAGCACTGCCACAAACAGGTTTAATTTGCTACTTATACCTGGTTAGAAAGTAAATACCAACATAGTTAGGTAGCTAAAGGGATCTTTCATCAGTTACTGGGTTTCAAACCTCTTTACAGAGTCGTTCAGAAGCAAAGTCTTTATGGTTCCTCATGTCCAAATCAGCTGTCCCAGCCTCTCATTCATTTCTATGCTCCCTCATAATAAAGATGCAAACTAAAATAAAGTACCACAGTGAAATGCCAATAAATGCTCATTTAAATAACTCTGTCTCTAGTCATGTGATGGTAGACGTGGTCACTCACAGTAGGGTCATGCTGAGACCAAGGGGCTGGCACTGCCTACCGCTATCCCTCTGTGGGAAGTTCACTGACCACTAGCATCTCTGCAGCTGGCACCATGGTCAACCTCATTAGTCTCGGCCCTACTGGTCACAGGATTTCATAACAACAAACAGCACCAAGTCTAAAAACACAAACTTGATATCCCACAGCAGCAGTCTTCTGAGCCCTTGAGTAGTAGTCCTTGGGCACCCCCCTACCTAGGGCCAGTTCTGACAGACACGCTCTTAGTCTGTGCAGGATTTATGCCAAATGGACGGATCATCCCCAAAGCTAGTGGCCCAAGTCTAGCAAAGCTGTTTCATATGTTAAGTTCAGCCTAGTATTAACAAAAACAACACTAGCCTATGTTTCCACCATAAATCAGGCTCTCAAGTAGAGGTCTGGGTTAAGATGATGAATAAAGGACATTTATCCCAGGCAGGCTGTGAATCTACACAAGTATGACAGTAACACCGAGTACCTGGTGAATGCTTTTTCGCATATATGATGCAAAAGGTGTATGGAAGCCTTCTCTGCACCTTCAGTATTTGGGGAGTGAAAATCAAATTAGGAAATCTGAATTCCACTGTCATTTACTAATCATACCACTTCAGCAGTGCTATTCATTGCCCTTCCTCATCTATAAAATGGAAACAGCTGTAGTCTCCCTGTTCCATGAGGAAAACACTTGTGAACGAGGGACCACAAAAACAAGTATGAATTTTTTAGTGTCTTATAATGTCTTTCCTATCTGATATTCTTACATTGTACAGAAATATCTATGACCAAGAAAAAGCTCTTAAAACACAATATTTACACTTATTTATATTCCCTTTTCCCCAAAGCAACCTCTCTCTAAATACATTTAACCATTTCTGCAGGAGGTATTTGTAGCTGGTTTGATTCTCTATCTGCTACTTTATAATAATCATGGGAAAAGAACCTCATCTTTCTCTGTTAGAGTGCACTGCCCTGATTAAGGGGTCTTGGGGTCTTAAGTATCTGTATACTATCTTTTTAAAAACAAACTTATGCTTACCAAAGGGGAAAGGAGCCAGGGAGAGATAAATTAGGAGTTTGGGATTAACATATACACTCTACTATATATAAAATACGTAACCAAAAAGAACCTACTGTATAGCACAGGGAACCATACTCAATGTTTTATAATAACCTGTAAGGGAAAAGAATCTGAAAAAGAGTGTATATTACATATGTATAAATGAACCACTGTGCTGTACGCCTGAAACTAACACACATTATAAATCAAGTATTTAAAAGTCACTGTTGAAATTAATACATTTGCTCAGAAAATTTGGAAAACACAAAGGAAAGAAAAAGAAAATTAAATCACCCACAGTCCTCCACCAGAGATAATCACTGTTAAGATTTTGGTAGATATCCTTGTTCAGTTATTTACATAGATAGGGATTTGAGAGAGAGGGAGAGAGATCCTAATTGATCCCCAAATGCTATCAAATATAAGATTTACCATTCTTGTAATAAGAATCATGTAAGAGTGGGGCACATACATTGTAAAATGTATCCTTATTTTAAAAATGTTAACAGAAAACATTAGTCTTAAAGAAATATGACATTTTTTCCACACAGCATCACACTGAACATATTGTTTATAGTCCAATTTTTCCAATAAAATATTGTGAACATTTGTCCGTGTAAAAAGTATTCTACACGTCAGAAATTCCAGAATTTCTACAGCATCATTTTAACGGCTATACAGTATTCAGCTGGGGAGGGGGACAGCTGAATATAATCTTTGGATGGCCTGTTACAGGATTTTTACCAGGTGGTTTAAATTCATGCAATATATAGAGTGCTTGTGAAATCAACAAGAAAGTTACACCCATCCTGACCAAGGCTATTACTGCAAGGATAAAATTATTAAGTTTTGAATGAGGCTTTGAGAAGTTAAAAGTGCTCTCTAAACGTAATGCACTACTTCATCATCTGAAGGAAGGCATCCAGGGGCTTCTTGACTCCATTCTCCTTCAGGATGTTTCACCCAACAAAGCAGTGCTATTTTTAAGACCTCATAACAGCTGAAGCAGAAGATAGCACTAAATGAGACTCTTGAGGGACACCACCTCACACGGTGCAGATAAGAAGAGCCCTAGTTCATATCTGGCCCAGGGTTGCTAATGCCTTTAAACATGTCCTGGTAACCGGAAAGTATGTCTTACACAACCAAAGTTGTTTCTGGGTGACCAGGTCACGGTGGGTGGTAAGGCATCCTGCTGGCCCAGCAAGTGATTTCTCTAAGATGGAGCTGCCCAGGCTGCCTTAACTCTAGGTGAGTATGACTGACCCAGACAGTCACTCACAGATCAGAGGCAAGAAAAGGGAACAAAAAATTTACAAAAGAAGGTTCACAGAATATTGTTTCTCGTTCAGGTCAAAGCTTTAGTATGTTGAAGTGTGAGCTGGGGGAAGAAAGAATCAGTGATGATAGCTTTAGCAACACCACTCCCCAGTGGAGGCCAACTCAGGCACCTTGCCATGGAAGCTATTTTTTTCCTTTCAGACTCTAAAAAATTCAAGCACCCGTACTCTTTACTTCCTCACTTACTGCAGGAAATTGCCCCTTTCTCTTACCTTGTTCTTGCAGCTCTCATGAAGGAAGAAGGTCTCTGTGAAGGAAGTTCAAATTACGATAGAACTCAGCCCTCTACGCTTTCACCAACCTCTAAGCAGGGAAATGGCTCAGGGCCTCATCTGCTCTCTCCCAGCACATGAACACAAAGAGCAACTGGTTCGGGACTTCCCTGGTTGTGCAGTGGTTAGGAATCCGCCTGCCAACGCAAGGGACGCGGTTTCGTAGCCCTGGTCCGGGAAGATCTCACATACTGCCGAGCAACTACGTCTGTGCACTGCAGCTACTGAGCCTGCGCTCTAGAGGCCCCGTGCCACAATTACTGAAGCCTGTGCGCCTAAAGCAGATGCTCTACAGCAAGAGAATCACCGCAATGAGAAGCCCGTGCACCGCAGCAAAGAATAGCCCCCCGCTCGCTGCACCTAGAGAATGCCCGAGTGCGAACATGAAGACCCAACGCAACCAAAAATAAATAAATAAATTTTTAAAAAGAGCAACAGGTTCAATCAATAATCTTCGTCACGGAGATTGGATTTCAAAGGAAAAGGAGTCACATGAGAGAACTTCATTCTCGATCAACTAATTTATTAAATTGTGACAATTCGGACCTGAATAGTACTATAAATGCTGTGCTTAAATTGGTAATGAGCAAATAAAAATTATGTCATCAAAGTCTCACCACAAAATAGGTCTATTTCACAGGTGAAGAAATAGAGACTTAGAAAGAGGTGGTCACCTATCAAAGGTGATGCCAGGATCTGGCCCCAGGTGTAATGGGTTCTAACGCCTGTGCTCTTTACTACGAGGTCTCTGTGTTCTCAGGGCTCTTGGTGCCTACTCATCTAAATCCCAACCCTTGTGTAGGATTCTGGATTTACATCTAATGCTACAGTTTGCAGAAACTAAACAGTCAACCTAGAGACCCAAGAAATGTCGGCACAATCTGGAAGGTCCATTCTTAGCATGCTGTGGGCAGGTGAGAGCTTATAGTGCCCGTCAGCACCCAGGTACCCTGACTACTGGAGATGCCCACTTTCTCCGGGGTGAGGGAACCCCTCCAGGTTGGGGCCTCACTCTCCTTAGGGCCAGGCATGTGGCTCAACTCTGCCCCGGGGGGTCTGAACAACCCATCACCCCTCAGCTCAAGGTCCCTGCTCACCTCTGTGCTTTACGGTGCTCCCAACACCACCTCACTCCCATAGGAGGCAACCAAAGCCTCCACTGCCTAGGTAAGAAAAGCACGGGACAATCCATCTCCCCGAAATCCCACGTAGAGAGAACTCTCTCGCTTTACACAGAGTGAAACTAGTACAGATCTATTTGCCATTCAAAGACATTCTGTCAAGATAGTATATTTTAGCACAACCAAAAATTTTTTTTAATTTATTTTATTTATTTATTTTTGGCTGCGTTGGGTCTTCGTTGCTGTGCACGGGCTTTCTCTAGTTGCGGCAAGCACAGGCTACTCTTCCTTGTGGTGCGTGAGCTTCTCATTGTGGTGGCTTCTCTTGTTGTGGAGCACGGGCTCTAGGCATGTGAGTTTCAGTAGTTGTGGCACGTGGGCTCAGTAGTTGTGTCTTGAGGGCTCTAGAGCGCAGGCTCAGTAGTTATGGTGCGTGGGCTTAGTTGCTCCGTGGCATGTGGGATCTTCCTGGACCAGGGCTCAAACTCCTGTCCCCTGCATTGGCAGGCAGACTCCTAACCACCGCACCTCCAGGGAAGCCCCAGCACAACCAAATTTTTGTGACCTAATTCTGACTCAGATCCCCAACTTTCTGACTGTGAAGTTGCCAGACACCATTCCCTGAGTCCACTACTTATGTTCTTGACAGTTAAGATATTATAAAGTCACAAATTCTTCTCACTGCTGCTACACTAACATCTAGTACACCTGATAACAAACGCTGTGGATGAATGGCCGCCTTGACAATTTGTTTTTTTTTTTTTAACGTCTTTATTGGAGTATAATTGCTTTACAATGGTGTATTAGTTTCTGCTTTATAACACAGTGAATCAGCTATACATATACATATATCCCCATGTCTTTTTTTAAATACATCTTTATTGGAGTATAATTGCTTCACAGTGCTGTTAGTTTCTGCTTTATAACAAAGTGAATCAGCTATATGCATACATGTATCGCCATATTCCCTCCCTCTTGAGCCTCCCTCCCACCCTCCCTATCCCACCTCTCTAGGTCACAAAGCACCGAGCTGATCTCCCTGTGCTATGCGGCTGCTTCCCACTAGCTAACTATTTTACATTCG
This sequence comes from Phocoena sinus, assembly GCF_008692025.1. Lineage (NCBI taxonomy): Eukaryota > Metazoa > Chordata > Mammalia > Artiodactyla > Phocoenidae > Phocoena > Phocoena sinus. Next base: position 100,253,531 of record NC_045764.1, on the reverse strand, counting down.
GTAGTGTGTATGTGTCGATGCTACTCTCACTTCGCCCCAGCTTCCCCTCCCCGCCCGTGTCCTCAAGTCCATTCACTATGTCTACGTCTTTATTGCTGATAGTTTCTAATAACAAAACCTATCACCTTTGACCACTGACATTTCATGATCGATACACTGTAAAAAAAAAAAAAAACTTTAAAAAAAGGTAGTTCCTCAGTAGTTTCTGTAAACATTATGTGTTTGTCACACATTTTATTTAAAGGTACTGTAAATTTATAAAGGATCATTCTTTAAGGAGTCCTGAGTTGAATATTTTATCATAATGGGACACCAGAGAAAGAGTTTAAATAGATTATATTGTTATATAGATATTATATTAGATATACTAGGCTTTTTATAGATCACAAAAATCAAACGTATTTTGTTTCCTTCTCAGGGAATATATAAGCTCCAATTCTTCTGCAGACATTATCCCTTACCTTATTTTAGCCGTATCAACAAAATACAACTGGCTTAGTTTCTTGACCAAGGAAATAAAGAGGCTGGTTGGGTTTCAAATGCTATATAAAGGGGGTTGAAGGAGGAAGGCGCCTCTCTAAGTCTTCTCTCCTGTGGGATGAGGTTTCTATGGGTGAAAGGCAAACATCTCCCCAGGACTCCATACCTAGCTCATCTGTTACCTCACTGATAACAGTGAGCCCTGATATCAGGGCTGGATCTCTCCTACATGCTCATGTATAGTACTGAGAGGCAGGGAGAGGCAGGGGTGGGGTGGGAGGTCTAGGGAGATCCAAAGGCATGGAAAGAGGTTGCTTGTTAGAGTGACCGGCAGTGGCAGCCCCAGATCCTATCTAACACATAGCAGTTTTTGTCTGTCTCATTCTCTTTAAAATATTAATTTGCTGTCAACATACAAAATCCAAAGATTTTATATTATTCTGTAGTTACAGTTTCTCTTGAAACTCTTAGGTCTCGAGTTCTTTCTTGGCAACAACTGGCTGAAGCTGAGTAGCAGGTGTTCCCCGTAGATGGGTCACCTCTTCTCCAGTTTGCCACAGTGCCTAGCACCCCTAGTGTCTCTTACCCTGGCCTGTCTCCCCCCTGTCTCATCTGTCTGGCCATGTGATCACACGGGCTTGAGATCTCTGATCTAGAGAGAGAGGAGGTGAGGAATTGGAACTCGGGATAAAGTCCCATTACTTCACCAAAGAGCGGGTGATGTGGCTCTCAGGTGGGCACAGGCCAGAAGAAGACCACTGAGGTGAAAGCCATGACTATCCCCATTGGGCACGAGTCAGATGTGCCACCCAATGTGTCAGTGACAAGGGTTGGGGGATGGGGCACTCCACTCCCACCCACAAAGACTGCATATATTTTCCAACTTTTAATCTGAATGAGGGCAGTCTCAACAAAGCCTGTGCATGGCTCTTTTAGTGAGGTGTGCCATTCTGGGTTAGAATACATTCAGCTTTCAGAATTCCCCGAGTGGGCCAACAACTGAATACAGGACCACTTCAGACAACACCCACATCTCTTCAGGCACCGAGGAAAAGCCACGAATCCAAAACATCTGTGTCCCTGAATGACAACACAGGTGGATGGAGTTTCTCACTCACTCACTCAGGCCAGACATCTCCATGGGACAGGCACAGTGGGACAGATAAGAACTCAATTCCAAGGTGAACAGCCCCCAAGATAAATCACTCTGCTAACCAGAGAAGACTTAACATGTGAGCCCACCAGAGTGAAGCACATCCACGTTCGTCACTGCCTGGAGCAGCCAGATATGATTTCTAGGATGTCTGACAAACGTGGGGCTCCAGCTCCAAAGGAAGGACTTAGCAGATCTCCTGCCTGGGTCACTAGCAGCCTGTCAGTTACTGGGTCCGGCACAGATTCTATGACTAGCTCAAATTTTATGCTCTGCCTGTCTCTCTGGTTTGCCTGTCAGTCATCCAACAGCCTAGCCTGACATTTAGAAATGCCCAGTGTCAAACTGCTTCTGCGCCTTGCGTTATGCAGCCAATGTTAGAGGTAAAAGGGCCCTGGATGGGTTCCATTTTTAAACTTCAAACGATCACAAACAGAGCGGTGCTCCAGGAACTATGGGTAATAAAATATGAAACATAAAAACATCATCTCTGAATTAGAAGTGCCTTCCAATCAGTCCACTGCTTGAGGTACCTGCTCCAGCTAGACCCCCATGTTTGTGAGTAATACGGAAAGCGACACCTTGATGTGTGCACAGCTTATGAGGGTGGGCACTAGTTTCTCACAATCAGACTTTAGAACTGCCTTCTTGGTATATCTGAGCAAATTTTGTTTTTCCTCTAAAATTTACCTTGACATCAAAATCCTGGGAAGAACACACATGACTTTCTAATCTGGTGGTTCTCAAATTTTGGCTTCGTAAAATCCCAATGTCAAGGCTGCAGTCCATACCATACCAGTGAAACCAGAACGTCTGGGACCCAATATTTTTTTAAATCCCTCATGACTCGTGTTGTACCATATACCAGTCTGGTTCTCCCTACCTTCCAAATTCCAAATTTTTTTTCCATTCATCTCTCAAAATTGGCTTTCAAAATCAATTTCCCTCCCTCTTCTTATTGCCCGAACTGTTGCTACATTATTTGGAAATTAGCTTGACTTGTGAAAAACAGAGTCGGCACATTTTGGTTGGTGGAAGCCCCAGAGATTCAAAGATGAGTTTTCTATACAGCATCATTTCAGAATCAAATTAGTTTGTGGCCTCAGCCAAGAATCTCATGCAATGAAGGAAAGAATTCTTCCACTGAAATTACAGTTCTCTTCACAGGGTAACACTCCAAAGAGATACTGAGGAAAAAAAAAAATCAGCTCAGCAGCCAAAGTGACAACTTGTGACTCAATATGATGGAAAAAAACAAGGTGTCTCATAGCCACCTCCCTCCCTGCCCCCAAGCCTAAAAAACAAAAGATCTGAAATCTGGGCCAACCAAAACCACATGGAAAGTTGACTGTGAAACGTAAATTCTTTCCTTCTCTCTGACCACTGGATTCAGAGTACCAGACGCTCTGGTATTCTGATTCTCCCATCTCTCTTTTGGGTTCTGCAGAAAATAGTTTAAACAATGTTGAGTTCTAGTGAGAGCTTTCTGTATTCTGTAATGTCTTGCTTCCTTGCCCACCGTCTCAGCCCATCATAGGGTTGCCACCATGCTAATACAGAGGGCTACTTTGCTCTGGGAAGGCGACACTGCCAGGCAGGGTTAAATGCATGGCCTTACATTCCCCAACATAGGAAACAAGGATAATAACACTTCAACTGATTTCCCAAGGTCATGGGAAAATGGAGAGGTCACCTGTGCCACACAGGGTGGTACAAAGGCACAAACTTTGGAACCATATAAATATGAGTCTGGTCCCGCCACTTACTAGTTGGGTGACCTTGGGAAACAATGCTTAATTTCTCTGTGTTTCAGGTTCTTCATCTGAAACTGGGACTGCAATGTCTAGGTCATGGAGCAGCTAGAAGTGTTAAATTAGATAATATTGATATATCTAACGTTGGGTCAGGCACGTGGTCCTTGCTCAGTAATCCTTGTTCTCTTTCCCTGGGATAGATCAGGAAAGCCAAAAGGAGATGCCATGTGGTGGTCTGAGGATCCAAGATTGTGATTTTCCCTGGTTTGGAATTCAAGCTGATCATCCCACACCAGCATCCAACAGAGGTTCTGAGAGCTACCAAACTGGCAATGTGCCAGGCCTAAAATATGGGACGGAGGGTTCCTACTCCAGAGTCCTGCCCAACAATACCCCCACGTTGTTGAATTTTTCTCATCTTGCTCCTCAACTATAATGGGTTTGAGTGGGCTCATTATCAATTTCAATCTAGAACATATAATTGCTTCCTTTCCTATAAATAATAAACATTTTCCTATTTCCACCCCTTATTTTTTAATATGTGGTTCCTTCTCCTCCAATTCCCAGAAATGGCATTAAAAAACTGTTGCATTTTCACACGTTACATAATTTCTCAGCATGGTTCCTGTGGTCTTTATAACAACCTTGCTGTAGAAATAAAACCGATCCACTGAGGGGAAAGTAAGTCAGTAGGTATGGAGAAAGTCCACTTGATATTTATGCTGATGTTCTGAAAACAAGTAATGATTATGGCCCAGTACTCAGTCCTGGGATGTTTCAGTTCCTTGTTAAAGTCAGGTCAGTTATTAGATTCTACCTGATAACATCCACCTAGGAGAACTGTTTCCTAAAAATCTTTAAGCAGTTACAAAACACACTTAAACACTGCAGACAATGTCCCTCTTGATAGATATGGCTCCATGGGACAGAGGTGAGATGGTCCCAGGCACTCATTCAGGGACTCTGAAAGAAGTTTCTTTAGCATCGCCAACTCTATAGCCAATATGACGTTCCTATGGCCACAGCTATACATACATCGTGTACTAGCTTCTCGTGCAATTCACTGCCCCCACATACTTCTCAAATATATGTGAGCAATGATAACAATTGCATATATAAAGTTTTATCTTTTTCCTCTCATTTTCAACATAGGACACAATTATAGACGCTCCTTGCTTCAGTTTCATCCAGCTGAATTTCTGACTGTCCCATAAGCTGTTGGTGACCTATCATCGTATGACCTCAACAGCATTCCACTAAGGCTGAGGTCTTGCAATTACAAGCATTTTCTCCTCTTTGCTTAAGGGGCATCCCTAGCCAGAGGAGCCTGCAAGGCCCTCAAGTGGAACAGCCAAGAAGTATTAGGGAGTTAATGATCCACGGGGTAGCCTTCAAACAAGATAGAAGGAAATTAGTGACTAAATATCCAATTCCTCACTGCTCAGAACAGCTCTGAGGCAAGTTCTACACCATCTCTGAGGCCCCAGCAGGACTGAGTCTCAGTTGCCCATTTGGGTGACCTGCTATTCACCCTGGGTTGCCTCCCTGTCCCTGCCTCACTTCCCCGCACCTACAAACACTTCTTGAAATAGCCTTCTAAATAAACTACTTGTACTCCAACCTTATCTCAAGATATGCTTGTGAGCCACAGAAAGATAGACAAGATGAAAAGGCAGAGGGCTATGTACCAGATGAAGGAACAAGATAAAACCCCAGAAAAACAACTAAATGAAGTGGAGATAGGCAACCTTCCAGAAAAAGAATTCAGAATAATGATAGTGAAGATGATCCAGGACCTCGGAAAAAGAATGGAGGCAAAGATTGAGAAGATGCAAGAAATGTTGAACAAAGACCTAGAAGAATTAAAGAACAAACAAACAGAGATGAACAATACAATAACTGAAATGAAAACTACACTAGAAGGAATTGATAGCAGAATAACTGAGGCAGAAGAACGGATAAATGACCTGGAAGACAGAATGGTGGAATTCACTGCTGCAGAACAGAATAAAGAAAAAAGAATGAAAAGAAAAGAAGACACCCTAAGAGACTTCTGGGACAACATTAAACGCAACAACATTTGCATTATAGAGGTCTCAAGGGAGAGGAGAGAGAGAAAGGACCCTACAAATATTTGAAGAGATTATAGTCGAAAACTTCCCTAACATGGGAAAGAAAATAGCCACCCAAGTCCAAGAAGCGCAGAGAGTCCCATACAGGATAAACCCAAGAAGAAACACGCCGAGACACGTAGTAATCAAACTAGCAAAAATTAAAGACAAAGAAAACTTACTGAAAGCAGCAAGGGGAAAATGACAACTAACATACAAGGGAACTCCAATAAGGTTAACAGCTGATTTCTCAGCAGAAACTCTACAAACCAGAAGGGAGTGGCATGATATACTTAAAGTGATGAAAGGGAAGAAACTACAACCAAGATAACTCTAGCCGGCAAGGATCTCATTCAGATTTGACGGAGAAATCAAAAGCTTTACCGACAAGCAAAAGCTAAGAGAATTCAGCACCACCATACCAGTTCTACAACAAATGCGAAAGGAACTTCTCTAAGTGGGAACCACGAGAGAAGAAAAGGACCTACAGAAACAAACCCAAAACACTTAAGAAAATTGTAATAGGAACACACATATCAATAATTACCCTAAACATGAATGGATTAAACGTTCCAACCAAAAGACACAGGCTTGCTGAATGGAAACAAAAACAAGACCCATATATATGCTGTCTACAAGAGACCCACTTCAGACCTAGGGACACATTCAGACTGAAAGTGAGGGGATGGAAAAAGATATTCCATGCAAATGAAAATCAAAAGAAAGCTGGAGTAGCTATACTCATATCAGATAAAATAGACTTTAACATAAAGAATGTTACAAGAGGCAAGGAAGGACACTACATAATGATCAGAGGATCATTCCAAGATGAAGATATAACAATTATAAATATATATGCACCCAACATAGGAGCACCTCAATACATAAGGCAACTGCTAACAGCCATAAAAGAGGAAATAGACAGTAAGACAGTAATATTGGGGGACTTTAACACCTCACTTACACCAATGGAGAGATCATGCAATATAAAATTAAATAAGGAAACAGAAGCTTTAAATGACACAACAGACCAGAAAGATTTAATTGATATTTATAGGACATTCCATCCAAAACTGGCAGATGACACTTTCTTCTCAAGTGCACACGGAACATTCTCCAGGATGGATCACATCTTGGATCACAAATCAAGCCTCAGTAAATTTAAGAAAATTGAAATCATTTCAAGCATCTTTTCTGACCACAACATTATGAGACTAGAAATGAATTACAGGAAAAAAAAACCTAAAAAACACAAACAAGTGGAAACTAAACAATACATTACGAAATAACCAAGAGATCACTGAAGAAATCAAAGAGGAAATCAAAAAATACCTAGAGACAAATAACAATGAAAACACGACGACCCAAAACCTATGGGATGCAGCAAAAGCAGTTCTAAGAGGGAAGTTTATAGCAATAAAAGCCTATCTCAAGAAACAAGAAAAATCTCAAGTAAACAATCTAAGCTTACACCTAAAGGAACTAGAGAAAGAAGAACAAACAAAACCCAATGTTAGCAGAAGGAAAGAAATCATAAAGATCAGAGTAGAAATAAATGAAATAGAAAGAAAGAAAACAACAGCAAAGATTAATAAAACTAAAAGCTGGTTCTTTGAGAAGATAAACAAAATTGATAAACCATTAGCCAGACTCATCAAGAAAAAGAGGGAGAGGCCTTAAATCAATAAAATTAGAAATGAAAAAGGAGAAGTTACAACAGACACTGCAGAAATACAAAGCTTCCTAAGAGACTACTACAAGCAACTGTATGCCAATAAAATGGACAACCTGGAAGAAATGGACAAATTCTTAGAAAGATATAACCTTCCAAGACTGAACCAGGAAGAAACAGAAAATATGAACAGACCAATCACAAGTAATGAAATTGAAACCGTGATTAAAAATCTTCCAACAAACAAAAGTCCAGGACAAGATGGCTTCACAGGTGAATTCTATCAAACCTTTAGAGAAGAGCTAACACCCATCCTTCTCAAACTCTTCCAAAAAATTGCAGAGGAACACTCCTAAACTCATTCTATGAGGCCACCATCACCCTGATACCAAAACCAGACAAAGATACTACAAAAAAAGAAAATTACAGACCAATATCACTGATGAATATAGATGCATAAATCCTCAACAAAATATTAGCAAACAGAATCCAACAACACATTAAAAGGATCATACACCATGATCAAGTGGGATTTATCCCAGGTATGCAAGGATTCTTCAATATATGCAAATCAATCAATGTAATAAGCCATATTAACAAATTGAAGAATAAAAACCATATGATCATTTCAATAGATGCAGAAAAAGCTTTTGACAAAATTCAACACTGATTTATCATAAAAACACTGCAGAAAGTGGCATAGAGGGAACCTACCTCAACATAATAAAGGCCATATATGACAAACCCACAGCAAACATCATTCTCAATGGTGAAAAACTGAAAACATTTCCTCTAAGATCAGGAATGAGACAAGGATGTCCACTCTCACCACTATTATTCAAAATAGTTTTGCAAGTCCTAGCCACAGCAATCAGAGAAGAAAAGAAATAAAAGGAATACAAATTGGAAAAGAAAAAGTAAAACTGTCAGTGTTTGCCGATGACATGATACTACACATAGAGAATCCTAAAAATGCCACCAGAAAACTACTAGAGCTAATCAATGAATTTGGCAAAGTTGCAGGATAAAAAGTTAACGCACAGAAATCTCTTGCATTCCTACACACTAATGATGAAAAATCTGAAAGAGGAATTAAGGAAACACTCCCATTTACCACTGCAACAAAAAGAATAAAATACCTAGGAATAAACCTACCTAGGGAGACAAAAGACCTGTATGCAGAAAACTATAAGACACTGATGAAAGAAATTAATGATGATACCAACAGATGGAGAGATATACCATGTTCTTGGATTGGAAGAATCAATATTGTGAAAATGACTATACTAACCAAAGCCATCTACAGATGCAATGCAATCCCTATCAAATTACCAAGGGCATTTTTTACGGAACTAGAACAACAAATCTTAAAATTTGTATGGAGACACAAAAGACCCCGAATAGCCAAAGCAGTCTTGAGGGAAAAAGACAGAGCTGGAGGAATCAGACTCCCTGACTACAGACTATACTATAAAGCTCCAGTAATCAAGACAATATGGTACTGGCACAAAAACAGAAACATAGATCAATGGAACAAGATAGAAAGCCCAGAGATACACCAACGCACCCATGGTCAACTAATCTATGACAAAGGAGGCAAGGATGTACAATGGAGAAAAGATAGTCTCTTCAATAAGTGGTGCTGGGAATCCTGGACAGCTACATGTAAAAGAATGAAATTAGAGCACTCCCTAGCACCATACACAAAAATAAACTCAAAATGGATTAGAGACCTAAATGTAAGACCAGACACTATAAAACTCTCAGAGGAAAACATAGGAAGAACACTCTTTGACATAAATCACAGCAATATCTTTTTTGATCCACCTCCTAGAGTAATGGAAATAAAAACAAAACTAAACAAACAGGACCTAATGAAACTGAAAAGCTTTTGCACAGCAATGGAAACCATAAACAAGACGAAAAGACAACCCTCAGAATGGGAGAAAATATTTGAAAACAGATCAACAGACAAAGGATTAATCTCCAAAATATATAAACAGCTCATGCAGCTCAGTATTACAACAACAAACAACCCAATCCAAAAATGGGCAGAAGACCTCAATAGACATTTGTCCAAGGAAGACATACAGATGGCCAAGAAGCCATCTGAAAAGCTGCTCAACATCACTAATTATTAGAGAAATGCAAATCAAAACTACAATGAGATGTCACCTCATACCAGTTAGAATGGGCATCATCAGAAAATCTACAAACAATAAATGCTGGAGAGGGTGTGGAGAAAAGGGAACCCTCTTGCACTGTCGTTGGGGATGTAGATTGATACAGCCACTCTGGAGAACAGTATGGAGGTTCCTTAAAAAACTAAAAATATAATTACCATATGACCCAGCAATCCCACTACTGGGCATATACCTTGAGAAAACCATAATTCAAAAAGACCCCAAAGTTCATTGTTGCACTATTTACAATAGCCAGGTCATGGAAACAACCTAAATGCCCATCAACAGGCAAATGGATAGAGAAGTTGTGGTACACATATACAATGGAATATTACTCAGCCTTAAAAAGGAACGAAATTGGGTTATTTGTTGAGACGTAGATGGATCTAGAGACTGTCATACAGAGTGAAGTAACTCAGAAAGAGAAAAACAAATATTGTATATTAATACATATATGTGGAACCTAGAGAAATGGTACAGATGAACCAGTTTGCAGGATAGAAATTGAGACACAGATGTAGAGAGCAAACGTATAGACACCAAGGGGGCAAAGCGGTGGGGGGGTGGGGGTGGGGGTGGGGGTGTGATGAATTGGGCGATTGGGATTGACACGTATACACTGATGTGTATAAAACTGATGACTAATAAGAACCTGCTGTATAGAAAAATAAATACAATAAAATAAAATTTTAAAAAAGAAGAGATTAATAAGTCCCGGGGGGAAGAAAAAAAAAAGTATGTTTGTGGCTCAGTCCAACTTGAGACACAGACACATGCAGTGAGACCAAAATGGTTTACCATTACAACCAAACAGTTTCTTCATGCCTTTATTCAACATAAGTTATTTTGAGGGTTTCCTATGTAGCTGGTCCTATCCTGGGTTCTAGGGCTGCAATAGTTACCAAGACAGACACCATCCGTTTCTCATTAAATTTATAGACTAGCAGGGGAGACAGTTATCACACAAGGATTTAATCGACAGATGTATAAAGATGAAGTGCAGAACACAAGCAGTATATTTAAGGAGATCTCCCTATGTCTGGGGAAAAGAGTTCCCTTAGGAAGAAGCTTTTAGCCACAGGCTAAAGCATGGGTGGAAGTGAGCAGCGTGAAGACTAGGTGGAATAGCGTCCCAGGCAGAGGAAACAGCACGTATAAAAGCCTTGAGGCTTAAAGAGACAGTGTTGCAGAGTGAAGGCAAATGTGGCTGGAGCACCTAGAACAGCCTACACCGTCTTCTAATCCCTTGTGAATTATCACATTGGGCAAAGGACCCTAAAGAAACAAAGGACCATTGAATTTCACTTGACAGTTGAAAAGTCAACACACTATTAATTCACTCATCTAATGATTTATCAGTTCTGCCTGTTCGGTCCAGCCCTCAAGAGTTTGATTGCTTTTTTTTAAAACATTTTTATTGGAGTATAATTGCTTTACAATGTTGTTTTAGTTTCTGCTTTATAAAAAACTGAATCAGCTAAACCTATACATATATCCCCATATTCCTTCCCTCTTGCACCTCCCTCCCATCCTCCCTATCCCACCCCTCTAGGTGGTCACAAAGCACCGAGCTGATCTCCCTGTGCCATGCAGCTGCTTCCCACTAGCTATCAACTTTACATTTCGTAGTGTATATATGTCCATGCTACTCTCTCACTTTGTCCCAGCTTACTGTTCCCCCTCCCCGTGTCCTCAAGTCCATTCCCTACGTCTGTGTTGTTATTCCTGTCCTGCCCCTAGGTTCTTTAGAACCTTTTTTTTTAGATTCCATATATATGCATTACCATACAGTATTTGTTTTTCTCTTTCTGACTTACTTCACTCTGTATGACAGACTCTAGGTCTATCCACCTCACTAAAAATAACTCAATTTCGCTTCCTCTTCTGGCTTAGGAATATTCCACTCTATATATGTGCCACACTTTCTTTATCCATTCATCTGTTGATGGACACTTAGGTTGCTTCCATGTCTTGGCTATTGTAAATAGTGCTACAATGAACACGGTGCTACATGACTATTTTAGAATTATGGTTTTCTCAAGGTATATGCCCAGTAGTGGGATTGCTGGGTTGTATGGTAATTCTCTTTTTAGTTTTTTAAGGAAACTCCATACTGTTCTCCAGAGGGGCTGTATCAATTTACATTCCCACCAACAGTGCAAGAGGGTTCGCTTTTCTCCACACCCTCTTCAGCATTTATTGTTTGTAGATTTTCTGATAACAGCCATTCTGACTAGTGTGAGGTGATACCTTTTTGCAGTTTTAATTTGAATTTCTCTAATGATTAGTGATGTTGAGCATCTTTTCATGTGTTCGTTGGCCATCTTTATGTCTTCTTTTAAGAAATGTTTATTGAGGTCTTATGCCCATTTTTGGATTTGGTTTTTTTTGTTGTTGTTGTTTTTTACCAGTACACGGGCCTCTCACTGTAGTGGCCTCTCCCGTTGCGGAGCACAGGCTCCGGACACGCAGGCTAAGCGCCATGGCTCACGGGCCCAGCCGCTCCACGGCATGTGGGATCTTCCCAGACCGGGACACGAACCCGTGTCCCCTGCATCAGCAGGCAGACTCTCAACCACTGCACCACCAGGGAAGCCCTGGATTGGGTTTTTTGTTTTTTTCATATTGAGCTGCATCAGCTGCTTATAAATTTTGGACATTAATACTTTGTCAGTTGCTTCATTTGCAAATATTTTCTCCCATTCTGAGAGTTCTCTTTTCGTCTTGTTTATGGTTTCATTTGCTGTGCAAAAGCTTTTAAGTTTCATTAGGTCCCACTTGGCTTCTTTTCTGTTTTTATTTCCATTCTCTCGTAGGTGGATCAAAAAGGATCTTGCTACGGTTTACATCAGAGTGTTCTTCCTACGTTTTCCTCTAAGAGTTTGATAGTGTCTGTCCTTACATTTAGGTCTTTAATCCATTTTGAGCTTATTTTTGTGTATGGTGTTAGTGTTCTAATTTCATTCTTTTATATGTAGTTGTACAGTTCTCCCAGCACCATCTACTGAAGAGGTTGTCTTTTCTTCATTGTATATTGTTGCCTCCTTTATCAAAAATAAGGTGACCACATGTGCGTGGGTTTATCTCTGGGCTTTCTATCCTGTTCCATTGATTTATATTTCTGTTTTTGTGCCAGTTCCATACTGTCTTGATTACTGCAGCTTTATAGTATAGATAGAAGTCAGGGAGCCTGATTCCTCCAGCTCCGTTTTTCTTTCTCAAGGTTGCTTTGGCTATTTGGGGTCTTTTGTGTTTCCATACAAACTGTGAAATAGTTTATTCTAGTTCTGTGAAAAATACCAGTGGTAGTTTGATAAGGACTGCATTGAATCTGTAGATTGGTTTGGGTAGTATAGTCATTTTCACAATGTTGATTCTTCCAATTCAAGAACATGGTATATCTCTCCACCTATTTGTATCATCTTTCATTTCTTTCATCAATGTCTTATAGTTTTCTGCATACAGGTCTTTTGTCTCCCTAGGTAGGTTTATTCCTAGGTATTTTATTCTTTTTGTGGCAATGGTAAATGGGAGTGTTTTCATCTCTTTCAAATTTTACATCATTAGTGTATACAAATGCAAGAGATTTCTGTGCATTAATTTTGTATCCTGCTACTTTACCAAATTCATTGATTAGCTCTAGGAGTTTTCTGGTAGTGACTTAAGAATTCTCTATTTATAGTGTCACATCATCTGCAAACAGTGAGAGTTTACTTCTCCTTTTCTGATTTGGATTCCTTTTATTTTTCTTCTCTGATTGCTGTGTCTAAAACTTCCAAAACTATGTGTAATAATAGTGGTGAGAGTGGGCAACCTTGTCTTCTTCCTGATCTTAGTGGAAATTGTTTCAGTTTTTCACCAGGAGAATGATGTTGGCGGTGGGTTTGTCATATATGGCCTTTATTATGTTGGTAAGTTCCCTCTATGACTACTTTCTGGAGGGTTTTTTAACCATAAATAGGTGTTGAATTTTGTCAACAGCTTTTTCTGCATCTATGGAGATAATCATATGGTTTTCATCTTTCAGTTTGTTAATATGGTGTATCACATTGATTGATTTGCGTATATTGAAGAATACTTGCAATCCTGGGATAAACCCCACTTGATCATGGTGTATGATCCTTTTAATGTGCTGTTGGATTCTGTTTGCTACTATTTGGTTGAGGATTTTGGCATCTATGTTCATCTGTGATATTGGCCTCTGGTTTTCTTTTTTTGTGACATCTTTGTCTGGTTTTGGTATCGGGGTGATGGTGGCCTCGTAGAATGAGTTTGGGAGTGTTCCTCCCTCTGCTCTACTTTGGAAGAGTTTGAGAAGGATAGGTGTTAGCTCTTCTCTAAATGTTTGATAGAATTCGCCTGTAAAGCCATCTGGTCCTGGGCTTTTGTTTGTTGGAAGACTTTTTTTTTTTTTTTTTTTTGCGGTACGCAGGCCTCTCACCATTGTGGCCTCTCCCCTTATGGAGCACAGTCTCTGGACGTGCAGGCCCAGCAGCCATGGCTCACAGGCCCAGCCACTCAGTGGCATGTGGGATCATCCTGGACTGGGGCACGAACCTGTGTCCCCTGCATCGGCAGATGGACTCTCAACCACTGCACCACCAGGGAAGCCCTGTTGGAAGATTTTTAATCACAGTTTCAATTTCAGTGCTTGTGATTGGTCTGTTCATATTTTCTATTTCTTCCTGGTTCAGTCTCAGAAGGTTGTGCTTTTCTAAGAATGTGTCCATTTCTTCCAGGTTGAGCATTTTATTGGCATATAGTTGCTTGTAGTAATCTCTCATGATCCTTTGCATTTATGCAGTGTCTTCTGTTACTTCTTTTTCATTTCTAATTGTGTTGTTCTGAGTCTTCTCCCTTTTGTTCTTTGAGTCTGGATAATGGTTTACCAATTTTGTTTATCTTCTCAAAGAACCAGCTTTTACTTTTATTGATCTTTGCTATCATTTCCTTCATTTCTTTTTCATTTATTTCTGATTTAATCTTTATGAATTCTTTCCTTCTGCTAACTTTGGTTTTTTTCTTCTTCTTTCTCTAATTGTTTTAGGTGTTAGATTAGGTTGTTTATTTCAGATGTTTTTTCTTTCTTGAGGTAAGATTGTATTTCTACGAACTTCCCTCTTAGAACTGCTTTTGCTGCATCCCATAGGTTTTGGGTCATCGTGTTTTCATTGCCATTTGTTTCTAAGTATTTTTGAATTCCTCTTTGACTTCTTCAGCGATCTCTTGGTTATTTAGTAGCGTATTGTTTAGCTTCCATGTGTTCGTATTTTTTACAGATTTCTTCCCTGTAATTGATATCTAGTCTCATAGCCTTGTGATCAGATAAGAAACTTGATACAATTTCAATTTTCTTATATTTTCCAAGGCTTAATTTGTGACCCAAAATATGATTTATCTTGGAGAATGTTCCATGAGCACTTGAGAAGAAAGTGTATGCTGTTCTTTTGGGATGGAATGTCCTATAAGTTATCAATTAAGTCCATCTCGTCTAAAGTGTCATTTAATGCTTGTGTTTCTTTATTTATTTTCATTTTGGATGATCAGTCCATTGGTGAAAGTGGGGTGTTAAAGTCCCCTACTATGATTGTGTTACTGTCGATTTCCCCTTTATGGCTGTTAGCATTTGCCTTATGTATTGAGGTGCTCCTATGTTAGGTGCAAAAATATTTACAATTGTTATATCTTCTTGGATTGATCTCTTGATCATTATGTAGTGTCCTTCTTTGTCTCTTGTAATAGTCTTTGTATTAAAGTTTATTTTCGCTGATAGGAGAATTAGTACTCCAGCTTTATTTTGATTTCCATTTGTATAGAATATCTTTTTCCATCCCCTCACTTTCAGTCTGTATGTGTCCCTAGGTCTGAAGTGGGTCTCTTGTAGACAGCATATACATGGGTCTTGTATTTGTATATATTCAGCCAGTCTATATCTTTTGGTTAGAACATTTAATCCATTTACATTTAAGGTAATTATCGATACATATGTTCCTATTACCCATTTCTTAATTGTTTTGGGTTTGTTTTTGAAGGTCTTTTCCTTCTCTTGTGTTTCCTGCCTAGAGAAGTTCCTT
The DNA here is from genome assembly GCF_008692025.1 of Phocoena sinus. Taxonomy (NCBI): domain Eukaryota; kingdom Metazoa; phylum Chordata; class Mammalia; order Artiodactyla; family Phocoenidae; genus Phocoena; species Phocoena sinus. The sequence continues at coordinate 100,238,104 of NC_045764.1, read as the reverse complement.
TAGCATTTGTTGTAAAGCTGGTTTGGTGGTGCTGAATTCTCTTAGCTTTTGCTTGTCTGTAAAGGTTGTAATTTCTCCGTCGAATCTGAATGAGACCCTTTCTGGGTAGAGTAATCTTGCTTGTAGGTTTTTCCCTTTCATCACTTTAAATATGTCCTGTCACACCCTTCTGGTCGGCAGAGTTTCTGCTGAAGATCAGCTGTTAACCTCATGGGGATTCCCCTGTATGTTATTTGTTCCTTTTCCCTCGCTGCTTTTAATATTTTTTATTTGTATTTAATTTTTGATAGTTTGATTAGTATGTGTCTTGGTGTGTTTCTTCTTGGATTTATCCTGTATGGGACTCTCTGTGCTTCCTGGACTTGATTGACTATTTCCTTTCTCATATTAGGGAAGTTTTCAACTATGGTCTTCTCAAATATATTCTCACTCTCTGTCTTTTTCTCTTCTTATTCTGGGACCCCTATAATTCAAATGTTGGTGTGTTTAATGTTTTCCCAGAAGTCTCTGAGACTGTCCTCAATTCCTTTCATTCTTTTTACTTTATTCTGCTCTGTGGTAGTTATTTCCACTATTTTATCTTCCAGGTCACTTATCCGTTCTTCTGCCTAAGTTATTCTGCTATTGATTCCTTCTAGAGAATTTTTAATTTCATTTGTTCTGTTGTTCATCATTGTTTATTTGCTCTTTAGTTCCTCTAGGTCCCTGTTAAATGTTTCTTGCATTTTCTCCATTGTATCTCCAAGATTTTGGATCATCTTTAGTATCATTATTCTGAATTCTTTTTCAGGTAGACTGCCTATTTCCTCTTCATTTGTTTGGTCTTGTGGGTTTTTACTTTGCTCCTTCATCTGCTGTGTATTTCTGTGTCTTCTCATTTTGCTTAACTTATTGTGTTTGGGGTCTCCTTTTTGCAGGCTCCAGGTTTGTAGTTCCTGTTGTTTTTGGTGTCTCCCCCAGTGGGTAAGGTTGTTTCAGTGGGTTGTGTAGCCTTCCTGGTGGAGGGGACTGGTGCCTGTGTTCTGCTGGATGAGGCTGGATCTTGTCTTTCTTGTGGGCAGGACCATGTCCAGTGGTGTGTTTTGGGGTGTCCATGAGCTTATTATGATTTTAGGCAGCCTCTCTTCTAATGTGTAGGGTTGTTTTCCTGTCTTGCTACTTGTTTGGCATCGGGTGTCCAGCACTGGCTTGCTGGTGGTTGAGTGGAGCTGGGTCTTAGTGTTGAGACAGAGATCTCTGGGAGAGCTCTCACTCACTGATATTACGTGGGGCTGGGAGGTCTCTGGTGGTCCAATATCCTGAACTCAGTTCTCCCACCTCAGAGGCTCAGGCCTGACACCCAGCCGGAGAACCAAGACCCTGTCTGCCACACGGCTCAGAAGAAAAGGGAAAAAAAGAAGAAAGTAAAAAAAATAATAATAATAGTAAAATAAAGTTATTAAAATAAAAAATTTTTAAATATTGTTAAAATTTAAATTAAAATGTAATAAAAAAGAAGAGATCAACCAAACCAATAAACAAATCCACCCATGATAACAAGCTCTAAAAACTATATTAAGATAAACATAAAAATCAGAAACTAATCAGTCACATACAGCAAACCCCAAGTCTACAGTTACTCCCAAAGTCCACCGCCTCAATTTTGGGATTATTCCTTGTCTATTCAGGTATTCCATAGATGCAGGGTATGTCAAGTTGACTGTGGAGATTGAATCCACTGCTCTTGAGACTGCATGGAGATATTTCCCTTTTTCTTCTTTGTTCGCACACCTCCTGGGGTTCAACTTTGGATTTGGCCCTGCCTCTGCATGTAGGTCGCCCTCTGGTGTCTGTTTTTCGCCCAGAGAGGAGAGGGTTAAACGAGCGGCTGATTAGGGGGATCTGGTTCACTCAGGCTGGAGGGAGGGAGGGGTATGTGCCAGGTGAGCCTGTGGCAACAGAGGCCAGCATGACGTTGCAACTGGCTGAGGCATGCCATGTGTTCTGCCGGGGAAGTTGTCCCTGGATCACAGGACACTGGCGGGCAGCACAGACTCCTGTGAGGGGAAGTGTGGATAGTGACCTGTGCTTGCACACAGGCTTCTCCGTGGCTGCAGCAACAGTCTTAGCAGTTCATACCCATCTCTGGTGTCCGCACTGATAGCTGTAGCTCGCACTTGCCTCTGAAGCTCATTTAGGCAGTGCTCTGAATCCCCTCTCCTTGCGCACCCTGAAACTATGGTCTCTTGCCTCTTGGGCACGTCCAGATTTTCCCGGACTCCCTCCCGGCTAGCTGTGGGGCAATAGCCCCTTCAGGCTGTGTTCATGCAGCCAACCCCAGTCCTCTCCCTGGGATCCGACCTCTGAAGCCTGAGCCTCAGCTCCCAGCCCCCACCCACCTTGGCTGGTGAGCAGACAAGTCTCTCAGGTTGGTGAGTGCTGGTTGCCTCTGATCCTCTGCACGGGAATCTCTCTGCTTTGCCCTCTGGACCTCTGTTGCTGTGCTCTTCTCCATGTGTCCAAAGCTTCCCCCCTGCCCACCTCATGTCTGTGCCAGTGAAGGGTCTTCGTAGTGTGTGGAAACCGTTTCTCCTTCACAGCTGCCTCCCAGAGGTGCAGGTCCCATCCCTATTCTTTTGTCTCTGTTTTTTCTTTTTCTTTTGCCCTACCCAGTTATGTGGGGGAGTTTCTTGCCTTTTGGGAAGTCTGAGGTCTTCTGCCAGCAATCCGTAGGTGTTCTGTAGGAGTTGTTCCACATGTAGATGTATTTGTGGGGAGGGAGGTGATCTCCATGTCTTACTCCTCCACCATCTTGAAGGTCCTCGCCTGTATGGCTTAGGCTTCTAAAAATCCATCAGGCATCCACTGCATAGAAGTCTGATCTTTCTCCTGTTGTAATTCACTCAGGAAAGTTTCTAGAGGTCCAGTGGTGTGGGCATGTCAAGGTCTCCCTTTTATAGCCATGAATAAGTTACTGTATCTGGCCCTTCCTTTCCAGTCCTTGCAGATTGGCTCTAGTAGGTCACTCTTCTGACACTCAGCAAGGCTGCTCATTGCTCTAGTCAGCAGCCCATCAGAGCCTATAAATCTTTGATAATTCCACCTGGCAGGTATCTTTAACCACGAGTGACACGTTTAGTCCTTTGGGTGTTTTTAAGTTTCTATCCCCTTGGCCACAACTGAGCAGCCTGCTTGAGGATAGTTTTGTTCTCTTCATTTCAATATCCATGTGACTTCTGCGTTTTATTCTTAGAGGACATGAACAGTTCTGTATTTTGAATGTACCTGTAGTACCATTGGTCAGAGAAGATGGTATTACTTGCCAGAAGTACTAGTCTAAAAAGTTCTATGTACTTTTCCAAACAGGGAAGCAGAAAAAATTCTTGGTAGCTCACTGTATTGTAGAGGATGTGTTAAAAGAAGAAAAGAAAGAAAAAGAAAACTTGATTACTTTTAAACCTCATTTAAAAACATGAAATCTTGAAGTAGTTCAAAAGTTAAGCTGAAAGTATAACCTCAGTGGAGGCACACTGGTTCAGACTGGTTGGACTACTAGTCCTTTCTTAGAAAAAAGTAAATGTGTTTGAGAATTACTCTTAAATCTTTGACCTGGTGGTGGTAGGGGGTGGTTTGGAGAAATGAGAGAAAAGGGGCATGATTAATCTATTTCCTACTGTTTCATGGATCCCAAATATCACCTCCATTTTTGGAGATTCACTCGGATTTGTGGAACTCAGCATATAGTTGTACCCCCAGCTAGGATTTATCACAGCCATGTAGTAAGGATATACAGCTGGATCCTAACAGGAAAAGACACAGGCAGAAAAATCAATGCCAGGCTTCCTTCTGACCTGTCCCTCCTGAGAAAGTGTACACTTGAGAATATTCCTTTCTCTAGCAACTAAAAATGCAATAGTATATAATGTTTTTCTTGGGGATTCCATTAGAGATTTAGCACACAAGGCTTTTACTGGGGTAGGGTCACACAGGCACCCTCTGCCTAGCACATACCACTATCTTAGATTCCCAGAAGCAAGCAGGTGTTTGGCATAATCACATTACGCAGACAGTCTACGACCAGTGGATCACCCTTATCTCTTAAGGGAATGAGTCAAGTGTGAAATTCTCAAGTGCCAGCCAAAGGCCAGCCTTGCAAGCAGATCCTACTAAGGAAGCCCTCAGGCCTGTCATGTTAACTCTTTTCTGCACGTCTACCACCCCTGTAAATAAGAACTTGTGAAAACAAATAGAACACATTTTCCTCTAATTTCAGCATCATGAGATCAACAGAGAAAGAAAAGTAACTTAATAGGAAGTTTTATAGGAATTCCATTCTGCAGCAGCTTGGTCCTGAGTGGTTTGGAAGCATAAGTATTAACTAGCTCAGGTGTGGTTTAGGTGCCTCCAGGTATACAGGTATTGATGCCAGTCTTGGCCCAGCCCAACCAAAAGAACAGACCGACCAAAACACTTCCTTTGTAAGTCTCCAATAGAAAACACAAATCACTTAATGAAAGCAATCATTTGCAAAGCATGTTAAAAACTAAGATCATCTCTTCTCCTGTCTCCCAACAGCAAGACTCTGCTTGGAATAAAAGTGCAGATTTCCAGCAATGAAGCCAACTCATCCAGTGACATAAAATCCATTTATGATAAACATAAACCATGTTTTCAGCAATAATTTACATATCTGAAATGGGAGAAATTGGAAACTGATCAGCATAGCCTAAATAAATGGTCCTCTTCATTGTAACTCTTTTATAGCCAAAGTGACCTTTCTTAGTGCCAAGGCAGCGTGTTTATAGGATGCTATTTTCTCATGTAATTCACTGTCACATTACATTTTCATAAACATTCCTGAAAGGTTAAACAGCTGCATATAATAACCATAAATACTAAACTGTATCCTTGAAAAACCAATGTAAAAATATTAAAGTTTGCAAAGAGAATCATTCACAATTTTACACAATACCTGGCATATTACCTTTTAATTTCTGTCTAAATGCACAGATATTTGATGAAGTTATGATCATATTACACTTGTACTTTCACAGATTGTTCAACATACAGCAAATATTTTCCATGTTTCTCTATAGATGCCATGTGTTATTGTTCCATTCCACTATTGCTACAGATTTAATTTTAATACATGTTTTTATTAAAAATTCTCATTTAATCAATGTAATCTATACATATTATTTAAAATCAAATGGTCAAGAAATGAGTTATAATATCACAGTCCCCTGCTTTACCCCATCCCAGCTGCTGCCATTCCCCTGTAGCAACCATTTTTATTTAAATGTTCAACTTTTTTTCTGATTATCTTTATTTCACTAAATAGCATACTTATTATTTCTCAAGTTATTGATTTTAGGTATTAGTTGTTACTTTTAGTTTCCTTGTTGGTTTTCTTTGTATTTAGATACTATACTTATCTCTTCATTTCTCCTTCCATCTGCTACAGGTGGAAGAATTTTTCTTAATTTCCCACTCTGTGAGAATGAAGAGTTATGAGTACCCTTCGTTTCTCTTCTCTAACTTCCAATTCTGAACTTCTGTTGCTCACACTAACACTTTTATAGTGTAAGATTGGTATCTTTTACATCTGTTTTGTAGCCATGACTGTCTTCCATGCTTTGTCTATAGTTTAATTCTAAAAGTTGAAATCAATAAACAGTATCTATATAATGATGACTCCATAAATATTGTTCACTCTTAAGAGCTAAATGGTATAATATGGTTCTATTTCCTTTCTGTACAGCTCTTTACTTTTCCTTGAGTTTCTAGTTGCCTTTGTTTCTCCTCTTGCAATGTTTATCTGTCTCACCTCCTTATATTTTCTAAAGAATCAAAGGGAGTAATATATTTGTGGAATCCCTTTCCCTCACCTATACCTATTCTGATAACTTCTTCCTAAATTACTTTTCTCCTGCTCTAATCATGGTTAATTGCTACCAATTAGTTAGTACAACCTAGTTGTCATTCTCGGACTGAATTATACTACTGGGCTGGAATTATTTTCAGAACTTCACCTTCCCGTTTTGTTTTTTCTTCCTCTTAGGACATATCCGAAAATATCTGTACTCTACCCTCACACTTGCCTGAGAATTTTGCTAGACAGAGAAATCTAAACTGGAAAATTTCACTCAAAAACCTAGTTTTACCCCTTGAACAAACTGCATCCCTTGTTGCTATGATTCTTGTTCCTTTGTGGGTTGCCTGTTTTTATGTTTATCTTGTTATTTTCTTCCTCAAGAAACTTATAAAAGCTTCCATTTATTCAGAACTTTCCGAACTTTCTGAAACTGCACGTTTTCTCTGTAGATCATACTTTATTCATTTGTACTGGACATTCAGTGACTCCTTTCATTCTGGTCCTTCAGTTTTAGAAAATTATCTTAAAATATTTCTTTGATAAGTTTCTTCTTTCTCTTTTACTTATTCTCTCTCATAGACTTAATCTCTATGACTTATTTTTTCTCTCATATTTTCCATTACTGTATCTCTTTGTTCTTCTTTGTAAGAGATTGCCTCAACATTATCTTCCATGCTTTCAGTATTTTTAAAATTTCAATAGTCACATTTTTTTTAATTGAAGTATAGTTGGCTTACAATGTTGTGTTAGTTTCTGGTATACGGCAGTGATTCACTTAATATATATATATATATATATATATATATATATATATAGAGAGAGAGAGAGAGAGAGTGTGTGTGTGTGTGTGTGTGTGTGTGTGTGTGTGTATGTATATAATTCTTTTTCAGATTTTTTCCATTATAAGTTATTACAGGATATTGAATGTAGTTCCCTGAGCTATACAGTAGGACCTTGTTGTTTATCAGTAGTCACGTTTTAAATGTTTTGTCATTGTTCATTTTTTAGAGCATCTTATTTTATGGATACAGCATCCACTCACATTTTCCTGAAAATAATAAAATGAGCTCTCTTACTGTTTAACTTATTTCTGTTTTCTGTGAGGTCATTTATTTTCTATTCAGTTTTCTTTTTTTTTTTCACTTTGCAAACATCTGGTGATCCTTAGTTATTCATAATTAAGAATCAAGCAATAAAAAACTGACAGGTATTTCATACCTATCAGGATGGCTACTACGAAAACAACGCCAGAAAATAAGTGTTGGTGAGGAGGTGGTGAAACTGGAATTCTTGTGCACTGTTGGTGGGAATATAGAATGATACATTTGCGATGGAAAACAGTATGTGGTTCCTCAAAAAATATTTCAACAAACTGCCATATGATCCAGCAATCCCATATCTGTGATTACACCCAAAAGAAACAAAAGCAGAGTCTTGAAGAGTTATCTGTACATTCATGTTCACGGCAGCATTATTCACAATAGCCAAAGGGAAAAGCAACTCAAGTGTCCATCAATGGATGAAAGGATAAACAAAATGTGGTATATACATACAGTGGACTATTCTGTAAACTTAAAAAAGGAAGCGAAGTCTGACATATGCTACAACATGAATGAATCTTGAGTGAAATAAGCCAGTCACAGACAAATACTGCATGATTCTGCTTATAAAAGCTATCTAGAGCAATCAAACTATAAAGAATCATGGTTGCTAGAGGCTAGGGGAGGGGGAAATGGAAACTGTTGTTTAAAGGGCGTAAAACTTCAGTTTTGCGCGATGAAAACGTTCTGGAGATGGTTGCACAATCATGTGAATATACTTAATACTGAACCGTGCATTTAAAAGTGGTTAAGATGGTTAAAAACAACAACAATTTACAGGAAGCTGTAGCAGACACATTGGGATCCTGCCCATTATTTCTCAGTAATTACCATTTCAGCCCATGCTGGCATGATTCCAGACAGATTTGAGTGTACCAGTTCATGACAATTTTATCAATCTGGGACATGGTAATGATCAGTATTAGTATTGCACATTCATATAAACATTTTTCTCCAAGAGAATGGGCTACCTGACACCTAAAAAGTTGCCCTGTATTTGGAAATAAGACCTAATTATGATAAAATAGGCCTTAAGGAACGAAAGGCCAGTGAGTTGAAGAACTTAGCAGTTCTTATTCTTAATTTATACCTTCTTCTAAGAAGATATAAAGCAAACAAGGGGGTGGTGTTTGAAGGCAAAGAATTTCAGGCTCTATGAATAAAATGAAAGGCTACCAACTTATGAAAACTTGACACAGAAGGTAACAATTTTATAAAGATTTCAGGCTGTTGAATCCATGAATATTCTTTTCTTGAAAAAGTACTGCTTCTGTTTTACAAAAGTAAAGACACTTTTAGAGAAAAGAAACGAGGGTACTGATACCAGCACATTTCATGAAAATTCCTGATGTAGAGGCAAATCATTCCTGCCCCAAATCAGCGATAACATACAGGATGAATATTTGGCTTTGTCATTCAGATTTTAAACTCTGAGGTTTTGTTTTTGTTTTTTAATGCAGAAAGAAGAAGGCACTTTTTAACTTCAGGTCTCTTCAGTTTATATATAAAAACAGTACTGGAGACACAGCTACAGAAAAAAATGACTTGAATCATATCACTCACCATTCGGCTAAAAATAGGAAGCCACACTTAAGTACCCTGGCATTTACAGAGGTAAAAAACAAAATTTCCATTGTCACTATTGTCAGCAAAGAGAATATATTTCTTCATCTTCTATAAGGAAATCCCACCCCTCCCAAATTACCATTGAGTACAAAGGGGTAGCACCTGGCTCTAATTCAATTCTGCCGAGAGGCCCAGAAGTAATCAATAAACACTTACTAACTAATAGAGTATCTTCCTTCCAGGAGTAAAATGGCAAGTGCTGTACACATGCTGAAATTAAACAACGCTTAATATAGAGGAAAAAGTAGGAGAATAAGGAAAAAGCTGAGGAACTGGTTTACATCAAATTTCCTAGGAAACAGTTTAGCTTTCTTCTTTCTATAACTTGTGGGGACCACCTAGGTGTGGAGGGGGAAACATCAAGACTACTCTGTCACAGTCTTAAATTCCTATTCCTTCCATTTGTTTAGCTTTAAATGCTTATGAGATAGCCTTGGATAGCCCACACCACTCCCAATAAACCTGTAGAAAATCATTAGCCAGGGGGCCTTCAAGATGGCAGAGGAGTTGAGACGTGGAGATCATCTTCCTCCCCACAAATACATCAAAAATACATCTACGTGTGGAACAACTCCTACAGAACACTTACTGAACGCTGGCAGAAGACCTCAGACTTCCCAAAAGGCAAGAAACTCCCCCACGTACCTGGGTAGGGCAAAAGAAAAAAGGAAAAACAGAGACAAAAGAATAGGGACGGGACCTGCACCAGTGGGAGGGAGCTGTGAAGGAGGAAAGGTTTCCATACACTAGAAGCCCCTTCACTGGCAGAGATGGTGGGTGGGCGGGGAGGGAAGCTTTGGAGCCACAGAGGAGAGCGCAGCAACAGGGCTGCAGAGGGCAAAGCAGAGAGATTTCCGCACAGAGGATTGGTGCCGACCAGCACTCACCAGACTGAGAAGCTTGTCTGCTCAGCTGCCAGGGTGGGTGGGGGCTGGGAGCTGAGGTCGGGCTTCGGAGGTCAGACCCCAAGGAGAGGACTGGGGTTGGCTGCGTGAACACAGCCTGAAGGGGCTAGTGCACCACAGCAAGCCGGGAGAGAGTCCAGGAAAATGTCTGGACCTGCCTAAGAGGCAAGAGACCATTGTTTCGGGGTGCGTGAGGAGAGGGGATTCAGAGCACCGCCTAAACGAGCTCCAGGGATGGGCGCAAGCTGGAGCTATCAGCGGGACACCAGGGACGCGTGTGAACTGCTAAGACTGTTGCTGCAGCCACGGAGAAGCCTGTGTGCAAGCACAGGTCACTATCCACACCTCCCCTCCTGGGAACCTGTGCAGCCCACCACTGCCAGGGTCCCATGATCCAGGGACAACTTCCCCGGGAGAATACAGAGCATGCCTCAGGCAGGTGCAACGTCATGCTGGCCACTGTCGCCACAGGCTCGCCCCGCGTTAAGTACCCATCCCTCCCTCCAGCCTGAGTCAACCAGATCCCCCAATCAGCCTCTCCTTTAACTCCCTCCTGTTGGGGAGAAAAACAGAAACCAGAGGGCGACCTACACGCAGAGGCGGGGCCAAACCCAAAGCTGAACCGCAGGAGCTGTGTGAACAAAGAAGAGGAAGGGAAATGTCTCCCAGCAGCCTCAGGTGCAGGGGATTAAATCTCCACAGTTAACCTGACGTACCCTGCATCTGTGGAATACCTGAATAGACAACGAACCATGCCAAAAATGAGGTGGCAGACTTCGGGAGAAACTGTAGACTTGCGGTTTGCTGTATGCAACTGACTAGTTTCTGATTTTTATGTTCATCTTACTATAGTTTTTAGCACTTGTTATCATTGCTGGATTTGTTTATTGGTTTGGTTGCTCTCTTTTTATATTACTTTTATATTTTTAATTTAATAATTTTTTTTCCTTCTTTTTTTTCTCCCTTTTCTTCTGACCATGTGACTGATGGGTCTTGCTGCTCTGGCCGGCTGTCAGGCCTGAGCTTTTGAGGTGGGAGAGCTGAGCTCAAGACACTGGACGACCAGAGACCTCCTGGCCCCATGGAATATCAGTCGGCAACAGCTCTCTCAGAGATCTCCATCTCAACGCTAAGACCCAGTTCCACTCAATGACCAGCAAGCTCTAGTGGGGACACCCCATGCTAAACAACTAGCAAGACAGGAACACAGCCCCACCAATTAGCAGAGAGGCTGGCTAAAACCATAATAAGCAAACGAACACCCCAAAACACACCACCGGATGTGGTCCTGCCCACCAGAAAGACAAGATCCAGCCCATCCACCAAAACACAGGCACCAGACCCCTCCACCAGGAAGCCTACACAACCCACTGAACTAACCTTACACACTGGGGGCAGACACCAAAAACAACGGGAACTATGAACCTGCAGCCTGCGAAAAGGAAACCCCAAACACAGTAAGTTAAGCAAAATGAGAACATAGAGAAATACATAGCAGACGAAGGAGCAAGGTAAAATCCCACCAGACCAAACAAATGAAGAGGATATAGGCAGTCAACCTGAAAAAGAATTCTGAGTAATGACAGTAAAGATGATCCAAAATCTTGGAGATACAATGGAGAAAATACAAGAAAGGTTTAACAAGGACTCAGAAGAACTAAACAGCAAACAATGATGAACAACACAATAAATGAAATTTAAAATTCTCCAGAAGTAATCAATAGCAGAATAACTGAGGAAGAGGAACGGATAAGTGACCTGGAAGATAAAATAGTGGAAATAACTACCTCAGAGCAGAATAAAAGAAAAAAGAATGAAAAGAATTGAGGACATCTCAGAGACTTCTGGGACAACATTAAGCACACCAACATTTGAATTACAGGAGTCCCAGAATCCGAAGAGAAAAAGACAGGGAGTGAGAAGATATTTGAAAACACCATAGTTGAAAACTTCCCTAATATGGGAAAGGTAATAGTCAATCAAGTCTAGGAAGCACACAGAGTCTCATACAGGATAAATCCAAGGAGAAACACACCAAGACACATGCTAATCAAACTATCAAAAATTAAATACAAATAAAAAATACTAAAAGAGCAAGGGAAAAGCAACAAATAACATACAAGGGAATCCCCACTAAGTTAACAACTGATCTTCAACAGAAACTGCAGACCAGAAGGGTGTGGCAGGACATATTTAAAGTGATGAAAGGGAAAAACCTACAAGCAAGATTACTCTACCCAGAAAGGGTCTCATTCAGATTCGACGGAGAAATTACAACCTTTACAGACAAGCAAAGCTAAGAGAATTCAGCACCACCAAACCAGCTCTACAACAAATGCTAAAGGAACTTCTCCAGGCAGGAAACACAAGAGAAGGAAAAGACCTACAGGAACAAACCCAAAACAAGTCAGAAAATGGTAACAGGAACATACATATCAATAATTACCTTAAACGTAAATGGATTAAATGTTCCAACCAAAAGACATAGACTGGCTGAATGGATACAAAAACAAGACCTGTGTATATGCTGTCTACAAGAGACCCACTTCAGACCTAGGGACACATACAGACTAAAAGTGAGAGGATGGAAAAAGGTATTCCATGCAAATGGAAACCAAAAGAAAGCTGGAGTAGCAATTCTCGTATCACACAAAATAGACTTTAAAACAAAGAGTATTCCAAGAGACAAAGAAGGACACTACATAATGTTCAAGGGATCAATCCAAGAAGATATAACTGTAAACATTTATGCACCCAACATAGGAGCACCTCAATACATAAGGGAACTTCTAACAGCCATAAAAGGGGAAATCAACAGTAACACAATCATAGTAGGGGATGATAACACCCCACATTCACCAATGGACAGATCATCCAAAATAAAAATAAATAAGGAAACACAAGCTTTAAATGATACATTAAACAAGATGGACATAATTGATATTTATAGGACATTCCATACAAAACCAACAGAATAAACTTTCTTCTCAAGTGCTCATGGAACATTCTCCAGGATAGATCATATCTTGGGTCACAAATCAAGCCTTGGTAAACTTAAGAAAATCGAAATCATATGAAGTATATTTTCTGACCACAACGCTGTAAGACTAAATATCAATTAGAGGAAAATATCTGTAAAAAATACAAACACATGGAGGCAAAACAATACGCTACTTAATAAGCAAGAGATCATTGAGGAAATCAAAGAGGAAATCAAAAAACACCTCGAAACAAATAACAATGAAAACATGACAACCCAAAACCTATGGGATGCAGCAAAAACAGTTCTAAGAGGGAAGTTTATAGCAATACAATCCTACCTTAAGAAACAAGAAACATCTGAAATAAACAACCCTAACTTACACCTAAGACAATTAGAGAAAGAAGAATAAAAAACCCCCAAAGGTCGCAGAAGCAAAGAAATCATAAAGATCAGATCAGAAATAAATGAAAAAGAAATGAAGGAAATGATAGCAAACATCAGTAAAAGTAATAGCTGGTTCTTTGAGAAGATAAACAAAACTGATAAACCATTAGCCAGACTCATCAAGAGAAAAAGGGAGAAGACTCATATCAATAGCATTAGAAATGAAAAGGAGAAATAATAACTGACACTGCAGAAATACAAAGGATCATGAGAGATTGCTACAAGCACCTCTATGCCAATAAATTGGACAACCTGGAAGAAATGGACAAATTCTTCAAAAAGCACAACCTTCCGAGACTGAACCAGGAAGAAACAGAAAATATGAACAGACCAATCACAAAAACTGACATTGAAACTGTGATAAAAATCTTCCAACGGGGTTTCCCTGGTGGCGCAGTGGTTGAGAGTCCGCCTGCCGACACAGGGGACGCAGGTTTGTGCCCTGGTCTGGGAAGATCCCACATGCCGCGGAGCGGCTGGGCCCGTGAGGCATGGCTGCTTAGCCTGTGCGTCCGGAGCCTGTGCTCCGCAATGGGAGAGGCCACAACAGTGAGAGGCCCACATACCGCAAAACAAAAAAAAATCTTCCAGCAAACGAAAGCCCAAGACCAGATGGCTTCACAGGCAAATTCTATGAAACATTTACAGAAGAGCTAACACCTATCCTTCTCAAGCTCTTCCAAAATATAGCAGAGGAAGGAATACTCCCAAACTCATTCTACGAGGCCACGATCACCCTGATACCAAAACCAAAGATGTCACAAAAAAAGAAAACTACAGACCAATATCACTGATGAATATAGATGCAGAAGTCCTCAATAAAATACAGGCAAACAGAATCCAACAGCACATTAAAAGGATCATACACCATGATCAAGTGGGGTTTATCCCAGGAATGCAAGGATTCTTCAATATATGCAAATCAATCAATGTGATACACCATATTAACAAATTGAAGGAGAAAAACCATATGATCATCTCAATAGATGCAGAAAAAGCTTTTGACAAAATTCAACACTGATTTATGATAAAAACCCTCCAGAAAGTAGGCTTAGAGGGAATTTACCTCAACATAATAAAGGCCATATATGATAAACCCACAGCCAACATCATCCTCAATGGTGAAAAAATGAAACCATTTCCTCTAAGGTCAGGAACAAGACAAGGTTGCCCACTCTCACCACTGTTATTCAACATAGTTTTGGAAGTTTTAGCCACAGCAATCAGAGAAGAAAAAGAAATAAAAGGAATCCAAATCAGAAAAGAAGAAGTAAAGCTGTCACTGTTTGCAGATGACATGATACTATACATAAAGAATCCTACAGATGCTGCCAAAAAACTACTAGAGCTAATCAATGAATTTGGTAAATCAGCAGGATACAAAATTAATACACAGAAATCTCTTGCATTCCTATACAATAATGGTGAAAAATCTGAAAGTGAAAGTAAGAAAACACTCCCATTTACCATTGCAACAAAAAGAATAAAATACCTAGAATAAACCTAACGAAGGAGACAAAAGACTCGTATGCAGAAAATTATAAGACACTGATGAAACAAATTAAGGATGATACAAATAGATGGAGAGATATACCATGTTCTTGGATTGGAAGAATCAACATTGTGATCATGACTATACTACCCAAAGCAATCTACAGATTCAGTGCAATCCCTATCAAACCACCACGGGCATTTTTCACAGAACTAGAATTAAAAAATTCACATTTTGTATGGAAACAAAAAAGACCCCGAATAGCCAAAGCAATCATGAGAACAAAAAACGGAGCTCGGGCTTCCCTGCTGGCGCAGTGGTTGAGAATCTGCCTGCTAATGCAGGGGACACAGGTTCGAGGCCTTGTCTGGGAGGATCCCACAGGCCACCGACCAACTAGGCCCCTGAGCCACAACTACTGAGCCTGTGCACCTGGAGCCTGTGCTCCATAACAAGAGAGGCCGCAATAGTGAGAGGCCTGTGCACCGCGATGAAGAGCGGCCCCCACTTGCCACAACTAGAGAAAGCCCTCACACAGAAACGAAGACCCAACACAGCAAAAATAAATTAAAAAATAAAATAAAATAATAAAAACGGAGCTGGAGGAATCAGGCTCCCTGCTTCAGACTATACTACAAAGTTACAGTAATCAAGACAGTATGGTACTGGCACAAAAACAGAAATATAGATCAAAGGAACAGGATAGAAAGGCCAGAGGTAAACCCACACACATATGGTCACCTTATCTTTGATAAAGGAGGCAAGAATATACAAAGGAGAGAAGACAGCCTCTTCAATAAGTGGTGCTGGGAAAACTGGACAGCTACGTGTAAAAGAATGAAATTAGAACACTCCCTAACACCATACACAAAAATAAACTGTAAATGGATTAAAGACCTAAATGTAAGGCCAGACAGTATCAAACTCTTAGAGGAAAACATAGGCAGAGCACTCTATGACATAAATCACAGCAAGATCCTTTTTGACCCAGCTCCTAGAGGAATGGAAATAAAACCTAAAATAAACAAATGGGACCTAATGAAACTTAAAAGCTTTTGCACAGCAAAGGAAACCATAAACAAGACAAACCTCAGAATGGGAGAAAATATTTGCAAATGAAGCAACTGACAAAGTATTAATCTCCAGAATTTATAAGCAGCTGATGCAGCTCAATTACAAAAAGACAAACAACCCAATCCAAAAATGGGCAGAAGACCTAAATAGACATTTCTCCAAAGAAGATATACAGACTGCCAACAAACACATGAAAGAATGCTCAATTAGAGAAATGCAAATCAAAACTACAGTGTGATGGGCTTCCCTGGTGGCACACTGGGAAGAGTCTGCCTGCCAATGCAGGGGACATGGGTTTGTGCCCTGGTCCAGGAAGATCCCACATGCCGTGGAGTGGTTCGGCCCGTGAGCCATGGCCGCTGAGCCTGCGCGTCCGGAGCCTGTGCTCCGCAACGGGAAAGGCCACAACAGTGAGAGGCCCGCGTACTGCAAAAAAAAAAAAAAAAAAAAAAAAAACACTACAATGCGATATCATGTCACACCGGTCAGAATGGGCATCATCAAGAAATCTACAAACAATAAATGCTGGAGAGGGTGTGGAGAAAAGGGAAGCATCTTGCACTGTTGGTGGGAATGTAAATTGATACAGCCAGTATGGAGAACAGTATGGAAGTTCCTTAAAAAATTAAAAATAGACCAACCATACCACCCTGTAATCCCACTACTGGTCATATACCCTGAGAAAACCATAATTCAAAAAGAATCATGTAGGGCTTCCCTGGTGGCACAGTGGTTGAGCGTCCACCTGCCGATGCAGGGGACACGGGTTCGTGCCCCGGTCCGGGAAGATCACACATGCTGCGGAGCGGCTGGGCCCGTGAGCCATGGCCGCTAAGCCTGCGCTCCACAACAGGAGAGGCCACAACAGTGAGAGGCCCACGTACCGAAAAAAAAAAAAAAAAAAAAGAGTGACATACCACAATGTTCATTGCAGCTCTATTTACAATAGCCAGGACATAGAAACAACCTAAGTGTCCATCGACAGATGAATCGATAAAGATGATTCGGCACATATATACAATGGAATATTACTCAGCCACAAAAAGAAACAAATTTGAGTTTTTGTAGTGAGGTGGATGGACCTAGACTCTGTCATACAGAGTGAAGTAAGTCAGAAAGAGAAAAACAAATACCATATGCTAACACATAGATATGGAATCTAAAAAAAAAAAATGGTCATGAAGAACCTAGGGGCAAGATGGGAATAAAGAGGCAGACCTACTAGAGAATGGACTTGAGAACACGGGGAGGGGGAAGGGTAAGCTGGCACGAAGTGGGAGAGTAGCATGGACATATATACACTACCAAATGTAAAATAGATAGCTAGTGGGAAGCAGTAGCATAGCACAGGGAGATCAGCTCAGTGCTTTTTGACCAGCTAGAAGGGTGGGATAGGGAGGGTGGGAGGGAGGCAAAAGGTGGAGGAGATATGGGGATATATGTATATGTATAACTGATTCACTTTGTTATAAAGCAGAAAGTAACACACCATTATAAAGCAATTATACTCCAATAAAAATGTTAAAAAAAAAAAAAAGAACATAAGCAGTCAAACCATCTTTCTTTAGTCTTGGTCCAAAAACAGTATCACATTATATCACAATGGCAAGATTCCCAGAGGGAGTCTTAGATTCAAGATCTCGGAGACGGAACTTACCTCCCTATCAAACAGGGGCAGAGGGCACAGGGCAAATGTTGCTTTGGTTTTCTGCTCCTGTGTTCCTACTAACTAGAAACTAACTGGACTCTTGTGGTTTGAAAGGGAAGATTTAGGCACTATGGTCTCCATGAAAATGCCAGATGTCATCTATGCTCTTAGCGTGAAATCCAGAAGGCAATAGTTGGAAGACACCAACAAGGACCACCAGTCCTCTTAGTCAAAGAACACTAATTCCCTAACAGAGGCCCTTCCAATGTGACATGTGTAAAAACTGCATCCATTAAAAAAAAAAATCTTTTTCCTATGTTCCCTCTCCAGTGGCAGCAACACTAGGTAGCCAGTTACTGCAACAATTTAAACCTGGCAGTCATGGTACCCTCCTCCTTATTCCTTATATGACTGCCCTAGAGCTCTGACATGCTCATCTTTCATTCTTCATCACACTTGATCTTGACTCCCACTGCTGTGCCCCATCACTGCCCCCTGGGATTCCTGCAAGAGTCTGTCACCACTGCCTGGTCCCCTACCTACATCAGGCACGCTCTATCTACTTCCCCACTGCTGTCCTATCATCTTTTGGAAATATGATCACATCACTTCCTTATTTTAAATCTCTCAGGGTAAAAAAATAATAATTAAAAAAATAAATAAAATCTCTCAGGGTGCCAAGTGGCTCTAGGTGTAAAGAACTGCTCATGTTTTAGCTAAGAATTTTCTTTTAGTCAAGGTGATACAGATACAGGTTTAAATTTTTAAATATTACCAAAGGATAGATCATGAAATGTCAATTTTTCACTCATGTGACTTCGAAAGCTCCTACTATTAATAGTTTCTCAGGTATCAGAAAACTTTTCTGTGATATATACACATATATTTGTAATTTTATATAAATGATTTTTATCCACTTTATGTTGCAGATTCTCTCATATGAACACATACAGACATACTTTATCCTTCTGCATAGTATTTAATTACAAGTATGAACCATAATTTATTAATTAGCACCTCTCTGTTGACATTTATGGGTTTTTTTTTTCGGTCCTGTTTTTTTCGGTCCAATTTTGTTTCTCAGAAACAAAATTGCAGTGAATGCAGAGTCAAGTTCCAATCCTCTGCAGACAAGTTCTTTAGGATCTAGCTGCTGCCTACACCCTTTGCTTCATCCCCTCCACTTCCTCATACACAGTCTTCCTCTGGTCACATGTAGTTCCCCCACACACTGTGCTGCTAGGTTACATCTGCCTGTAACGTTCTCTCTGCCCTTCTTTGTCTGGTCGACTTCTACTCATCTTCTAAAAGTACTCAAATTTTATTCTAATTTTGATGTCCCTCCTTCCCCTTGTAAATTCCTCTGATTCTTGTGCTACACTATGCTCCATGCATTCTGGAAATGATCGTTACATCTACCATTGTCCCAGCACACCCAAGACATGAGATGGATGAAGGGAGGCACATAGGTAGGTGAAATAATAGATACTTGAAAAGAAGATGGGATGAGGCATATAAGAGCCTGAATGAAAATCATCCACTCTGTGGCACTGGCATGCTCCCCACCCAATGAACAGAGCCCCTGCAGGACAGAGGGTGCTGAAGTGGGTGAGCAGAAGATGCCCCTGGGGGACCAACATCAACACACAACGCACTGCAGCCTGGGTTAAGTGAGCCATGAATATTGCAGATAGCACAGGAGGCCAACTGAATGAGAGAAAGTGAGATCTGGAGCCACCAAGAATGATTTCGAGGGGAGGCAGCATTGAACTGAATCTTGAAGGAAGAATTAGACTGAGCGGAACCATTGGGGTAGGGAGAATGCCCTGAGCAAACACCTGAAGGACGATTAGGCTGGGGCAGCTGAGGTTTGCAGAGGAGAGAAGGAGACAGGAAGAAGGCTGAGCTCAGATTTTGATGACTGGCGGTGTAGGGCTGGCTCCTTCATGAATTAATTCAACAAATATTTATTGAATCTCTGGCTGTTCTGGGCACTGATGTCAGCAGTAAACAAAATAAAAATCCCTGACCTCACAGAGCATGCATTCCAGAGGTACTGAGGCTAATTCCCAGTGTAACCTTGAGCAAAGCTTCCCTACTGTATATCTGTCTCCTTACATGTAACACATAAGCCTTGGGCATTTCTAAGATCGCTCTTCTCCTCAACATTCTAAGATTAATAGGCAGAGGTTGAAGATCGGGTGGAGCCAGATGACAGTGAGCTAAGGAAACGCAACTCCTTCATTTGGGTGGCAGAAAGCCCTTGTTTTTTCGTGTATGGGGAACACCTTCAAGGTTTAGGAGATTTAGAGAGATTGGTCTGATAATCTGAAGGCAGAAAAGAGCAAATAGGAGGCTGGAAACAATTTAGGAGATAACTGATCCTTACCAGGTGATGAAGACTCAGACATACATCCTTAGATTCAAAATCGTGGGGGAATAGCACAGCTTTGATAAGTCATGAATAAGCCATTGCTTCTTAAAAATACTACCTCCATTAAATAGCTGGCTATCAAGGCTTCATTGCCATGATGCTGACCAAGATCAGCAGAACTAGAGAGAGCTTTTCAGGCTAAAGAGAACTTTGGATGTCCACATAAGACGGGGCTTACGTGTACATGTGCTGCTCCATGGATTCCAAAGGAACGTCCTGCATGCCAGAAGAATACCATACAGCCCGTACCAGCTGCAAAACTCTATAAGGGGTTTGGCTTGACAACGTGTAAATAAATGGCTGGCTACACTGTGTAAGATGAATGAAGCCCAAGTAATGTGAGTTGTCTCCCTGGCATTCTGATAACAAGTGCAGCGTGTGGAATCTGCTATCTTCAGCCCTCTCGCTAGAAAATTCCAGAGTGCTTATCACCCTGGTAGTTAATCGCTCAGCCATCTCTAGTTCCACCTTCCCATGGCTAAAAGAACTCTTTGCACAGCAAAGGAAACCATAAATAAGACTAAAAGACAACCCTCAGAATGGGAGAAAATATTTGCAAATGAAGCGAATGACAAAGGATTAATCTCCAAAATTTACAAGCAGCTCATGCAGCTCAATAATAAAAAAACAAACAACCCAATCCAAAAATGGGCAGAAGACCCAAATAGACATTTATCCAAAGAAGATATACAGATTGCCAACAAACACATGAAAGAATGCTCAACATCATTAATCATTAGAGAAATGCAAATTAAAACTATAATGAGATATCATCTCACACCAGTCAGAATGGCCATCATCAAAAAATCTAGAAACAATAAATGCAGGAGAGGGTGTGGAGAAAAGGGAACACTCTTGCACTGCTGGTGGGAATGTGAATTGGTACAGCCACTATGGAGAACAGTATGGAGGTTCCTTAAAAAACTACAAATAGAACTACCATATGACCCAGCAATCCCACTACTGGGCATATACCCTGAGAAAACCATAATTCAAAAAGAGTCATGTACCAAAATGTTCATTGCAACTTTATTTACAATAGCCCGGAGATGGAAACAACCTAAGTGTCCATCATCGGATGAATGGATAAAGAAGATGTGGCACATATATACAATGGAATATTACTCAGCCATAAAAAGAAACGAAATTGAGCTACTTGTAATGAGGTGGATAGACGTAGAGTCTGTCATACAGAGTGAAGTAAGTCAGAAAGAGAAAGACAAATACCGTATGCTAACACATATATATGGAATTTAAGGGGAAAAAATGTCATGAAGAACCTAGGGGTAAGATAGGAATAAAGTCACAGACCTACTAGAGAATGGACTTGAGGATATGGGGAGGGGGAAGGGTAAGCTGTGACAAAGTGAGAGAGTGGCATGGACATATATACACTACCAAATGTAAAGTAGATAGCTAGTGGGAAGAAGCCACATAGCACAGGGAGATCAGCTTGGTGCTTTGTGACTGCCTGGAGGGGTGGGATAGGGAGGGTGGGAGGGAGGGAGATGCAAGAGGGAAGAGACATGGAAACATATGTATATGTATAACTGATTCACTTTGTTATAAAGCAGAAACTAACACACCATTGTAAAGCAATTATACTCCAATAAAGATGTAAAAAAAAAAAAAAGATAAATGTTCCCTGCCAGAAAATGCCTTAAAATAGAATGTTGGAAGGATTTCCCTGGGGCAAGTAATAGGCACTTGCTTAAGTTCTCTCATGCCAAGTCCTACCTCCTTCCTCCAAGAGCAGACTCTGGTCAGTCCCTCTGCTGACCCTGGGGCACCGGGAGCCCCTTTATATAAGGTTGGCAGGGAAAGAAGTCACCAGTTTAGAAACTGGAGCAGAAGTCAATGGCTTAATCTCAGCTCTGTTCTCCTTGACTTATCAGTTCCATTGTTTGCTTCCAATTAGGTGAAAAACAAACAAGCAAACTGAAGAATGATGAAATCTAGGTGGCAGGACAGTCCAAGTCAAAGTCAAGTGGATTTTGCTAACAGAATGACAAAAAGCTTCTTTTAAAAAAAAAAGTCAAACCAGACCTTAGTGTCCAACCTGCCCCAGCACTGCCCCCACCAGCACAACCCTTCAATTCCATTCCTTTTAGACTACAATAAGGAACAGTCACATGGCTAGTCATCGATAACCAAGTGTCATTTCCATCTTTATTTCAGAATATTACATCAGCAACCTTTCAGACTCTTGAAAACCATAGTGTTTTGCAACATCTCGGACAAACATTTCTCCAGTTTTATGTGATTGCCCAGCAGTAGCCAGACTGCTTGCACTCATTTCTTTCCTGACCAAAAGATTATCAGAATCTGTTGTCTTTTACCATCTCCATTTTTTTCCACATGTGGAAAGCTTGATGTGGAGAGATTGCCACCCAGAAGGGTGAAGTAGTTTATCCACAGTCATTTAGAAGGAAGAAAAGGGGTCCTCTGTAGTAACACAGACACGAGTTTCACTCAGATGAAGCGTAGTATTAAAACATATTTTCAATCTACTTTCTGTCCTAAAACTAACTTCTGACAAGCCAAACAAATACCCTGAGTACAGCTAAGTTTACTGCATAAGGAAACACTAAGCCCCCTCTCCTCACCTGCTTCTCGTTTAAACAACTTGGGTTTCATTGTCCTCAAAATACTTACAGTCCAAGATGCTTGGGACTAAAAATTCTTTTAAAATTCTGCTATGTATGGCCTCTGACCCCTTGACAACATTTCTCCCAGGAAACAACACCTGTAAGTTTGAAGCAGGGTGAGGCTTACCATATACAAAACAGATAAATGACAAGGATTTATTGTATAGCACAGGGAACTATATTCAATATTTTGTAATAACATGTAATGGAAAAGAATCGAAAAAAAAGAATACACACACACACACACACACACACACACACACATATATCCGAATCACTTTGCTGTACATCTGAAACTAACACAATATTGTAAACCAGCTATACTTCAATTAAAAAAAATAAATGTCTTTTATTGAAAACAAGCAGTGTCAGGCTCAGAAACAGGCAGTGGGGCACACAGCTGTTTCAGTTCTAATGTTGTGGTCCCTCCAAGAGTTCCCAGGATTTGTGGAACAAAGCAGTGAATAAAGAGGGAGGAAGGGCTTCCCTGGTGGCGCAGTGGTTGAGAGTCCGCCTGCCGATGCAGGGGACGCGGGTTCGTGCCCCGGTCCGGGAAGATCCCACATGCCGCGGAGCGGCTGGGCCCGTGAGCCATGGCCGCTGAGCCTGCGCGTCCGGAGCCTGTGCTCCGCAACGGGAGAGGCCACAACAGTGAGAGGCCCGTGTACAGAAAATTAAAAAAAAAAAAAAAAAAAAAAAGAGGGAGGAAGCTAGGCTGACTGGCTCTTCTGGATCTGAACCCTTTCAAGTAATGCCTACAGGCCTCTACGAATGTACATAATAACAACTACAATTTATTAAATACTTATTCTATGCCAAGCCTATGCTAAGTGCTATATGTATATTAATTCTTTAAATTGTCACCACAACCCCTTAAGTATCATTATCCATCACTTTTTACAGATAAAGGATCCGGGGTATCAGGAAATGTATGTGACATGCTCAAGATCACCCACCATAGTAAGGGAAAGAGACAGGATTGAACCTGGAGGAATCTATAATAGCTCTAGAGCTCAGGCATTTAAAAGCTCTGCTACAAAGCCTTCCACAAGGGAAGTCCTGCATCCTCACTGCGCAGGCTCACCTGTGGCCGAGACAATGCTCATGTTTACTAAAGACTACATTTCCCAGCTTTC
Source organism: Phocoena sinus (assembly GCF_008692025.1). Taxonomy (NCBI): domain Eukaryota; kingdom Metazoa; phylum Chordata; class Mammalia; order Artiodactyla; family Phocoenidae; genus Phocoena; species Phocoena sinus. The sequence goes on along the minus strand of NC_045764.1, from coordinate 100,214,760 downwards.
CCTGCAGTTAGGTTGCATCATGTGACCAGGTACTGGACAGTCAGAGGTGAGTAGACATGATGTGAGCACACCTAGGGCAGACACTTAAAAATGTCCCGTGAGGACCTTCAGCTCCCTCTTCCCTGTCCATGAAGCCTTGGAAGGCATAAGTTCCAGATAGCATAGTTATAAGATGGAGGCAGCCAGGGTGTCCCAGTCATTGCTTGGAGAAGAGCTACCCAGGAGAGCCACTCAGCTCACACCAAGTAGTGATGTGAGGAAGAGAGAAACTTCTATAAGAGCAAGCCATTAAGATTTTAAAATTGGTTTGTAACTATGGCATAGCCTTGCCAATTCTGAGCACATTCCATGCAATTTACTTCAGGCTTTAATTATTGGGGCCCATTATTGTCTACATCTGTCTTAAGTGAGTCTGCATGAACCATACTGTTTTCCTTGCTTCCCTAAGCTACTAAATTACCTTCCTGATCAAAAAGGGTTACGCCGTTTCTGCCAGAGTACTTTCAAAACACTGCCTCATGTAAGGATAAATAGATCAATGAAACAGAATAGAGAGCCCAAAAATAGACCCACGCATATGTGGTCAATTGATTTTCAACAAAGACACCAAGAAATTCAATAGGGAAAGGGAAGTCTTTTCAACAAATGGTGCTGGAAGAACTGGATATCTGTATGCAAAAAAACGAACTTCAATTCCTAACTCGCTCCATGCATAAAAATAAATTTGAGATGAATCACAGACATAAATGTAAAAGAACCATAGAAGTTCTAGAGGAAAACGTAAGAGAAAGCATGACATTGCAGTTGGAGAAAATTTCTCAGATTGGTGTAGCAGATGCTGTGGTGAGCTACCCAGGTTCCCCCCCATCGGACCAAGACCCTCATTCCCCCAGCTACAAGTGTTTTGGCTCTTGTGGTTAGCAGCTAAGTCTCTCCCCAGATGTTTCCTTCTGCAAAAGGGATCTACCTCACCCAGAGTAACATTCTATCCCCAGATACAGCTTTTGTCCAATGACTGGGGACAAAAAAGATCTGCCCCTTTGTTTCAATTTGGGACAACTTTGAAGGGTTATCCCATGAGAAATGAAACATGTACTCACAGAAGACTTATTCATGAATGTCTGCCATAGCCTTATTCACCATGACCCCCAAATGGGAAACCCAAATGTCCATCAAAAGAGAAGGAGCAAATCGTGGGATAGTCATACAAATGCATATTACTAGGCAATTAAAAGCAACAAACTACTGATATATACAACGTCACAGGGGATCTTAAAAACATTAGGTTGAGCCAAAGGAGCCAGACACAAAAAAGTACATATGGTATGATTCCATTCATATGAAACACCAGATCAGGTAAAACTAGAGTACTAGAGATTAGAAAGTGCTTTTCTGGGGTGAGGAGAGGGAAGTTCCCTGAAAAGTGGCAAAAATGAACCTTCTGTGTTGATAGAAAGGTTCTATATCCTAATCAGAATGGTGGTTACACAGGTGGATGCAATTGTCACAACTCATCAAAGTGTATCCAGAAGCTCTGTGCATTTTACTGGATGAAGATTTTATTTCAATAAAAAATGCTTGCCTCGCATCTGGGCTTCCTCTCTCACCCTCAGCTGTGGGCACAAGTTCTCTGTCACTGCCGATCCCACTGCAGTGGATTTAAAGAGTGGTTCATAAGGTGACTCCCATGTTCGAGTCCAAAGCCTTGAAACTTCCCTATCTGGCTTCACTCAGAACTCTGCCCTTCTCCTTTCATTCCCTCCTGAATTTAATGGAGCTGGATTTCCCTCCTTTCAGGAGTTTTAAGGTTCTTTGAAGACTATGACAACTTCCTTCCTCATGTACTCTCCATCTCTGAGTCCAGATGGTCAGACTCACTGTTTTGCCAGCTAAAGAATCAACCTCTCTTCCATCCCCAGACCAGGGAGGACTAAATAATAACAACAACAGCAATAACAGTAATTGCCCTTTCTTGAGTACTTATCACAGGTCAAGCAGTGTTCTAAATGGTTCGTTTACTGTCTTAATGCATTTGGGCTACTGTAACAGGATATCACTGACTGGGTGGCTTATAAACAACAGAAATTTACTTCTCACAGTTCTGGAGGCTGGGAAGTCCAAGATCAAGACGCTAGCAGATTCAGCATCTGGTGAGAGGTCAGTTCCTGATTCTGAGACAGAACCTCACATGGTGGAAGGGGCAAGGAAGTGATCTGGGATCTCCTTTATAAGAGCACTAACCCCATTCATGATGGCCCCACCTTCATGACCTAATCACCTCCCAAAGGCCCCATCTCCTAATGCTATCACCTCAGGGGTTAGGTTTCAACCTATGAGTTTTGGGGGAAGAAAAACATTCAGTCTATACATTATCTCACTTAAAAACAGGTCAGCCCCTTAAAGCAGGTATTATTATCCCTATTTTACAGATAAGAAAACAGAGACTTAGAGAAATTTTGCAACTTATACATATTCATAAAGCCAATAAATAAAAAACCCAGTATTCAAATCCAACTCTGACTCCAAAGGCTGGATCCTTTCCACTAGACACTATTTGCTTTTCACATATTTAATAAAATATCTTACTCAAATATAAAAAGATAGCTATGCTTTTAATAATGTAATGATTATAACAAGAATTCAAGATAGCTTTTAAAAATAAATAACACCACTTTTTTTGGTTTAGAAACAAGGGGCATCAAGTTGAAGCTCTGATTTAGGCTGGATAAAGCCCACAGAGAGCCAAGGCCTGGCAGGCTCTGGGAGACACCCCAAATGCCCCAAACACACGCTACCACAATTACATTTCTGCTCATTGAATGTTTAGTGCAATATACTTCACCTGCTCTCAATTATAACATTACCATTTCACTAACATTCAGAGCACAGATTTGCTTTTGGTTCTTTTTAAACCCCAGTGAGATTCTTTCCAGGCCACCAGATACAACTTCAAACCGTCCCAAAGAAGCATGTGTGATCTGGTATGTTAAGAAATCTTTCTTGATGCCACTGACTGTGGATATCTTTCACTGCCCTCTGTCAGGGCTGCTCAAAGCAAAGAAGGTAGAGATGGCACTGAGGATGACTGACAAAGGACGGGATTTGGCTGTGCGTGTGTGTGTGTGTGTGTGTGTGTGTGAGAGAGAGAGATTTAGCCACTAACTAAACGAGGGATGAGCTTAGAACTAGTCACATATCAGTCAGCTGGGGAGGCAGCCACAGTTAACACTCAGTTCTTCAGATGCTGAGGATCCAGGGTCCGAAATTAACCTTTGTTCTTTAAAAAAAATTTTTTTTTTGTTACTCATCTTCCTCCCTCTAGTTACCTCTCTTTTCAACATTTCACTACTGATTAGCTGCTCCACTGGAGATTTGACAGAGACAATAAAAAGATACCACATGAAACCAGCCAATTTTGTTTTCTGACAGAATCCCTGATTCAAGGCATTATGAGGAAGGTGGTTTAAACCATCACATAAAATTACATTTATTTTCTTTAATCATCTATAAATTTCAATTATCATTTTCTTATTCTCTCTTTCTACTGCAACATATTTAAAAATGGTTTTAACTTCCATTTCATCTGTCTTGCACTTTTACAAAATATCATAAATATTGGCAGCTGTTGGGGGAAAGCCTTAGGCACTTTCTGTTGGGAGTCAGAAACAGATACCATTTAGGGCTTCCCTGGTGGCACAGTAGTTGAGAGTCTGCCTGCCGATGCTAGGGGAGACGGGTTCATGCCCCGGTCGGGGAAGATCCCACATGCCGCAGAGCGGCTGGGCCGGTGAGCCATGGCCGCTGAGCCTGCGCGTCTGGAGCCTGTGCTCCGCAACGGGAGAGGCCACAGCAGTGAGAGGCCTGCGTACCGCAAAAAAAAAAAAAAAAAAGAAAGAAAAGAAATAGATACCATTTAGGGACCAAATCCCTTGCCATGGAATATCTGTTTGCCCAATCCCCTTGAGATGTGTATTGTATTTTAAAGGTTGCAAGGTCAGATCTCTTAGCTATTTTTAAAGGAAACGCTATGTTTTCAGCCCCACATGCCATGTAAGCCGCTTATAAATTAAGCCATTAGGGCCCTTCAGGAAGTGTTGTGCTCTGAGATGATGTAGCGTCCACAGCACAGGGGAGGTAGTGGGGATGGGGCTGGTCGCACTACCCCGCAGAGCACAGTTCCCTCTCCCCCTCTCCAGGCAAACCCCGGGGGACCAACTGCATCTTCACGTAGCCACGACGACTGAGAGACAAATTAGATCGTGTACTGACTCTTCTTATCCGCGTTGGCCACTTCCGACAGCCCTCAGTTTAAGCGTCTTGAACCTATTCAGGGGAATCCAATTTCATTGTTGTGGGTCTGCAGCAGAACTAAGCATTACGATGCCTTTTCCTAAGATTACATGCAATTTAAAACACATCAGAATATAAAAAGCAAGTCACCTCTTGGAAACTTATCCTGGACAGAAAAACAAAACAAAATAAAAACACAGAGCAGCTGTTGCATCAATATCTGACACCTGCCCAGAAATATATGTTGAGATTCCACTCAGTGGTGTATCACCAACACTATTATTTTTCCTCAAAATAGGTGGATCATTTACTATACCAGACCCTTTGCCTCATTATTTTGGTTAGACCTTGTGGCAAGCTTAGGAAATAGGTATTAGTCCATTCTACAGACACAGAAATAAAGTTCAAAGAAGTTAAATTTAACTTGTTGAAAGTCTCTCATCTGGTAGGTGAACTAGGAATAAATACCTCACATGATCTGGATCTTCTCTGGTATTTACATAGAGATAATAGAAAAAGAAGGCAAAAACAAGTAGGGACTCTAAAATAGAGATGTATTCTTTTTTTCTTTTTAAAGGGAATGCTATTTATTTATTTATTTTGGCTGTGTTGGGTCTTCGTTTCTGTGTGAGGGCTATTCTCTAGTGGCGGCGAGTGGAGGCCACTCTTCATCGCGGTGCGTGGGCCTCTCACCGTCACGGCCTCTCTTGTTGCGGAGCACAAGCTCCAGACACGCAGGCTCAGTAGTTGTGGCTCACGGGTCTAGTTGCTCTGTGGCATGTGGGATCTTCCCAGACCAGGGCTCAAACCCATGTCCCCTGCATTGGCAGGCAGATTCTCAACCACTGCGTCACCAGGGAAGCCCCTAGAGATGTATTCTTTTTTTTTTTTTTTTTTTTTTTGTGTGTGTGTGGTACGCGGGCCTCTCACTGTTGTGGCCTCTCCCACTGCAGAGCAGAGGCTCCGGAAGCGCAGGCTCAGCAGCCATGGCTCACGGGCCCAGCCGCTCCGCGCCACGTGGGATCCTCCCGGATCGGAGCACGAACCTGCGTCCCCTGCATCGGCAGGCGGACTCTCAACCACTGCGCCACCAGGGAAGCCCCTAGAGATGTATTCTTAAGACAGAAGGTGATGAACTAGGACTCTCCTGGTCAGCCATTTGCCGATGCTTATTGATGAATCCAAGAGAGACTAGGAAGGCAAGGACTCAATCAGCATAAATCCACCATTCCTGGCAAACTAGGTGAAAACGAACGGGTCAGTAAACTCACTGATGGGAGCAACGGCAGAGACACACCTGAGAAGTATGAGATAGTGTCTGCTATTGGCAATGATGTCAAATTCATGTTGAAGCCCTGACTCCCAACGTGGTGGTATTAGGAGATGGGGCTTTGGGGAGGTAAGTAGGGTTAGATGAGGTCACAAGGGGGTGGGGCTCTCACGATGGGGTTAGTGGCCTTATAAGGAGAGATACCCGAGGGTGAGTTTTGCCTCTGGATGCTTTACTTGACTTGCTTTACTTGACTTTCTCCACCCTGGCTCCCGGCCTTGCTTGTCTTGCACCAAAGCTGCCAACATCCTGGCATGACAATTCCCATAAAATGCCCAGCTGGGAAATGGAAAACTGGGTGCATATCACCACTCCAAAAAGTTTATTTTGCATCAGGGCCACAATAGTGATTACCTACAGGAAAGATGAGAAGCCTAGCCAAGAAATGAGTCAGCACTCTTTACAGACAGCTGTGTCTAGTCTGCAAGAAGCACGGCTCGCCAGCTGCCTTTCTCAGCACATCTGGCCTGGGAGTTCTGGACATCGGTGTTCTGAGCCAATAAGAGCACCAAGGGAATGATCACTGTTGATTTTCTGACATCATGATTACAGGTCCCAAGATAACTCATCAGTAATGGGATGAGAGGTGGAGGTGGGGCAGGCCAGGTGGAAACCATGTCAGAGGGCATGGAGTGAAGGGCTCTACCTACTCAAATCTGCTTAGGTGGAAAAAAAAGTCTTTGGGGGAAAGTGTCTCACTGCATGGTTTTTATAGCAGCAGGTAGAAGGAAAAGCCTTCAGCTCCTAAGACATACTTCCAAGTCAAACCAATTTGGCTGCCATGGTACCAAGGCTCCTACAAGGGGGGAAAAAGATGCATTTTCAAACACTTGTTTGAAATATTCAAATAAATGGCAGTGTGATGGCTGAAAGTGTCAGGAGGCCCCTGCAATTCAAGTGAACAAACATCCAGTGAGGAGTACTTACTATGTGCTAGGCACATTGTATTAGGTGTAGGATGGAGGCTGGGATAAATAAGATGCTCTCCATGCTCTACCCAAGGGGTTTATGATCAAGTTTGGCAGAGGAATACTTCACAAAGAGAACTAAAACATAAGGCAGAGTGTGACAGCTACTAATGGAAATGTACAAATATCTATTCACTTATTTACTCATTAAACAAATATTTGAGTCCAAGCTCTCCTATAGATGTTGGGTATCCAGTGATAAGAAAATTAAGCAGTATATATAGACTGGATAAACAACAAGGTCCTATTGTATAGCACAGGGAACTATATTTAATATCCTGTAAGAAACTATAATGGAAAAGATTTTTTTAAAAAAAAGCAAAAGAAGCAGGATGTCTTCCTTTATCAACTAGGGCAGGGAGAGACCTGAGCAATAGATGATAAATTAGAGATGAATGATGATAAAGACAGATAATCGACAGATGATCGATGAATAGATGGATGATGGAAGGATGTACAGATGGATGATAGATAGATAGATAGATGGGCAGACAGATGAGAGATTACAAATTGGTGGTTGCCATGAAGGTAACAGACAGGATCCTATACTAAAAGTGCTCCTGAGCACAGGGCTGGTGAAGTTATTACAGCTGGAAGGAGAAGGGAGGCTTCAGGGAGGAGACAGCATGTGAGCCTAGCCATGGATGATGAGGAGGTTTACCAAACAGGGAGAGGACCAAGAGCATTGAAGGACAAGAAACTGAACAAAGACACAGAGGTGGAAGAATGCCAGCGGTCCTTGTGACAGTGGAATGGCTAGAATGTAAGGAGAATGCTTGAAGCGGGAAGCAGGAAGCTAACAGGACAGCAGAGCACAGCAGCTAGGACTCTGTCCTGGAACCAGCTTGCCTGGTTTGGCCACTTCCTAGGTGTGTGACCTATACTTTTTGGTGATTCAGTCTTTGCAGACTGGGCAACAGCAGTCTCTACACTGTTGTTTCAGGGATTAAATAATTTTATGTCATTCAAATGTGTAAGTAGCATCTGGCATTTAACGGTGTGTGTTACGACCGAGGAGAGAGAGGTAAAGGCCTTGTCTAACAGTGCTAGTGCAAAGCAAGGGCTCACTCAGGCCCCTCCCAAACTTGGGAAGCACCCATGATGATGACTAAATGTCTCTGGTAATGACCCATTATTTTGAGGTGCATTGAGGAAGGTAAATCTTTCGGGACGCTGCCTTCTCTCCAATTGAAATGTTCTCTTCCGGACCGGGCTGTGAGTTTGGCCCTTCAGGCTTGTTTCTCGGGTCTTAAGGCACTAGGACCCACCATCAGATGGAGGCTTTCTCTCACTGCTCTCCCTGCTGAGGGAGCCGATCCACTGCTGAGGGTGGTGTGCTGTGGACACCGCAGGTGAAGAGACTGCGTTCCGCTTGGGTGGACCAGAAGAAGGAGGCAACTCATCGCAATTTTCTTGGGAGCAATGGTGCGATCATTTTATACTGAACAGGTCACTGAATTGACCACCATTAACGTGGGACCGGGAGAGGCACATCCATCCATCTCACCACGTCCTGCAGTCACAGCTTAAACGGTCTCAGAAAGGTCCCAAAGGCAAAGCCAACAACAGATGTGAGCCGCACAGACCAGCATGGGGGCTGCTGAAGCTGAACCCTTCACCCACACACACCCTCCACCCCACTGCCCACCAAGCTTAGAAGCCCTGCTGATGCTGAAAGGGGAGATGCAAAGTGGTTCGCCAGGCCTCACGATAAGGAACCAGCATGGGAAAGAGAGAGAGAGAGAAAGAATGTTATAACAGAGAGAGAGATTCCCCTTCTCAAGCTGCAAAACCAGGCTACGACCCAGAATCTAGTCCAAAGGATATATTCAGATGAGCTGATGCAATTCAATCTCTGTAGGGGTCTGTTTGTTCCTTATGCTGAGTCCTTATGCCTTTTTGTGATTTACCTTGGTGAATTGGTAGCTAGGCTGGCTTTTCCAAAGGGGATTCACTAGGCAGCCCGGGCAAAGTTAAAGGGTTTCTGCAATTTACTGGCAGAACAACGAAATTTCGATAAAACTAAAGTTCAGTGTAAGCCTCTATTCCTCCTTCCCACCTACACTGGTAACAGTACCTATATACATTCATAATGGAGAGTATGTGTCATATAAACAAAGCGAAGGGAAACTTCTGGTAAGAGATCAATGGCTGCAGATTAGCCATTTACATGAGCCAGTTACCTCTGTGGACTTCGATTTTCACATCTGCAAAATGAGGCTGAACTGGGAGATCTCCTGAGCTCTTTGCAACATACAGAGTCTGGGCACTTAGAGGAATGTGTTGTCATCAGATCAGCCAGCACTGCTCCTGGGTATAGCTTCAGGATATGGAAGCAGCTCAGAAATTGATAATGTGTACTTCTGCATGAAAAGGAGGCTGAATTTTGCATTGTTTTTAAATCATCGTGTACACAGGCATTGTTTAACTTGTTAAGAACAAATCTCTTCACTGGCAACCTTAGTACCAAACCAATAATTGTGCTCATTAGAAATGGTCCTCATCCAGCCTAAGCCTGGGCAGGATTCTGGGGTCTCATTTTCTTTTTCTTCTTGCCACAGGGTTATTCTGTGTACATGTTCTTATAACTGGAAAAGCTATATTATATTCATCAGGGATACTGGCCTGTAGTTTCCTTTTCTTATTCAGATTTTTTTCATTAATGCAATTGGACTTCATCACCATTTAAATTAAATCAACCAAGGGGACATCAACAAAATGGCGGTATAAGAGTTTCTAACACCTGTCCCTTGCCAGAAACATTAATTTGAACCACTATCCGAAGGCGAAAATACCTTCACAAGATCTAAGGATTCCAGGTGAGGAATTATAGCACTTGGATGAAGCGCAGAAATAAGAAAAGATGTATTGATGAGGGTAGAAAAGATAGATTCAAATTACTCCCATCACCCTTCCCCAAGCCAGGCAGTCCAGCTCAAAGATAGATACCCTTCCCCTAGGAAAGGAGAGTGAAGTAGGTGCCCATTTCACTGAAGACTCCAGCACAGCCCACCCCAGCACCAAGCCGACACCTGTGACCCAAAGAGGCTCCCAGTGTGCTCCCTCGAACCCAGGCCCCCAGCACATCCCAGCACTTGCCAGAGCTTATGGTCCTGGCAGCTCCTGCAGCCCCAGGTTCCCAATCAGTTCCTGCAAACTCAGGCTCCAGGTGGGCACCCACAAACCTAAGCTTCCAGATAGGCCCTGAGCCAGGCTGACCACTGAAGCCCTAGGCCCCAGCCAGGCCAGCCCCCATGGACCCAGGTTCCTGATCTGCCCCACCACCAAACCAGCCCGGCAGACCCAACCTCCAGGCCAGCTCCTGGGAAACCAGGCTCCTGGCCTGTCCCAGTACCAGACTACTTCACAGGGCCCCAGGTGCTAGGCCCAAACCTGTGGTCCCTAGCACCGGTTTGACCCAGGATGTAAGCCTACCCATGCAGATCCAGTTCCCAGGCCCACCTCAGTGACAGCAGGCTCCAGGCTTGCCCCCATGTACCCAAGCATCAAGCCTTCCCACTCTCTAGCCCAGACACAATACCTGCCTACCCAAGGACTCCAGCACAACACTCCCAAACTCATTTTACAAGGCTAGCATTACCCTGGTACCAAAGCCAGATACAGATACGAGAAAAGGAAATCACAGGCCAATATCCCCAATGAACATAGATGCAAAAATTCTCAACAAAATACTATCAAACCAAATTGAAGAGCACATTAGAAAGATCACACACCATCATGATGAATTTATCCCTGAGACGCAAGGATGGTTCAACCCACAAATCAATAAATGTGATATATTTTCACATTCACAGAATGAAATATAAAATGATATGATCATCTGAATAGATGCAGAAAAAGCATTTGACAAAATTCAACATCCTTTCATAATAAAAATCTCAAAAAATTGGGTATAAAAGGAATGTACCTCAACATAATAAAGGCCATATATCACAAACCCACAGCTAACATAATCCTTAACAGTGAAAGTTTGAAAGCTTTCCTACTAAGATTAGGAGCAAGACAAGGGTGCCTACTCTCACATTCCTATTCAACATAGTACTGGAGGTCCTACCCAGAGTAACTAGGCAACAAAGAGAAACATAAGCCATCCATATGGGAAAGGAAGAAGTAAAACTGTTTCTGTTTGCAGGTGATATTATCTTATACATAGAAAATCCTAAAAACTCCACCAAAAAACTGTTAGAATTAATCAACAAATTCAGTAAATCTGCAGCATTCAAAATCAATACACAAAACTAAACTGCATTGCTATATGCTAACAACAAACGATCTGAAAAAGAAATAAAGAAAACAACCCCATTTACAATAGCATCAAAAATAATAAAATACTTAGGAATAAATTTAACCAAGGAGGTAAACAATCTGTACACTGAAAATTATAAGACATTGATGAAAGAAATTGAAGAAAACACAAATAAATGAAAAGATATCTGTGTTCATAGATCAGAAGAATTAATACTGTTAAAATGTCCATAGCCAGAAAACATCTATAGAGTCAATGCAATCCTTATAAAAATTCCAATGGCATTTTTCACGGAAATAGAAAAACAATCTTAAAATTCTTATGGAATCACAAAAGACCCAAATAGCCAAAGCAATACTGAGAAAGAAGAACAAAACTAAAGGCATCACAATTCCTGATTTCAAACTTTACTATAAACGTATAGTAATCAAAACAGTGTGGTACTGGTATAAAAACAAATACATAAGCCAATGAAACAGAAATGGGAGCCAAGGAAAAATCCCATGCATATATGATCAACTAGTATTTGACAAGGTAGCTAAGATCACTCAATGGGGAAAGGACAGTCTCTTCAATAAATGGTGTTGAGAAAACTGGATATTCACATGCAAAAGGATGAAATTTGACCCTTGTATTATACCACTCACAAAAATTAACTTGAAATGGACTGAAGACTTAAATGTAAGACCTGAAGCTATAAAACTACTAGAAGAAAAGGTAAGGAAAAAGCTCCTCGATGTTGATCTTGGAGACAAATTTTTGCATATGACACCAAAAGCACAAGCAACAAGAGCAAAAATCAAGAAGTGGGACTATATCAAACTGAAAAGCTTCTGCATAGCAAAAGAAGCAATCAACAAAGTGAAAAGGCAGCCTATGGGATAGTAGAAAATACTTGCACACCATCCATCTGATAAGGGGTTAATAGCAAAAATATATAAGGAATTCATAAAATTCAATAACAAAACGAAACAACAACAAAATTAATCTGCTTTTAAAATGGGCAGAGGATCTGAATAGACATCTTTCCAAAGAAGACATAGAAATGTCCAACAGGTACATAAAAAGGTGCTCAATATCAGTAATCATTAGGGAAATGCAGATCAAAACCACAATGAAATATCATCTCACCCCTGTTAGAATGAGTAGTATCAAAAAGACTAGAAATAACAAGTGTTGGTGAGGATGTAGAGAAAAGGGAACCCTTGTGCACTGTTGGTGGGAGTGTAAATTGGTGCAGCCACTATGGAAAACAGTATGGAAATTCCTCAAAAAATTAAAACTAGAACTACTGTATGATCCAGCAATCCCATGTCTGAGTATATATCCAAAAGAAGTGAAATCACTATTTCAAAGAGATAACTGCACCCCCAAGTTCATTGTAGCACTATTCTCTATAGCCAAGATATGGAAACAACCTAAGTGTCCATCAATGGATGAATGGATTAAAAAAAAATAATATTATTATTCAGCCACATGAAAGAAGAAAATTCTGCCTTTTGATGGACCTTGAGGACATTATGCTAAGTGAAATAAGTCAGACAGAGAAAAGACAAATACTGTATGTTCTCACTTATAGACTCCAAAAAAGCGAAACTCACAGAAATAGAAAGTAGAATCATGGTTACCAAGGTAGAACTAGGGAGTGGGAATAATGGGGAGATGTTGGTCAAAGGGTACAAGCTTCCAGCTATAAGACGAATAAGTTCTGGAGATATAATGTACCTATAGCATGATGATTATAGTTAACGATATTGTATTATATACTTGAAAGTTGTGAAGAGAGTACATCTTAAATGTTAACACCACACAAGTGATAATTATGTGAGGAAATGGAGGTATTAACTAACCTAATTGTGGTCATCAATTTGCAATACACACATGCATGAAATCATCATGCTGTACACTTCAAACGAAAAAAATGTTTTTAAAATTTTTTGTTGTGTGATTCATTTATCTTTTTATTTTTATTGAAGTGTAGTTGATGTAGAATATTATGTAAGTTACACATTTTTATCATAGTGATTCACAATTTTTAAAGGTTATATTCCATTTACAGCTATTGTAAAATATTGGCTATACTCCCTGTTCTTGAAATATATCCTTATACCTTATTTTATACATAATAGTTTGTACCTCTTAATCCCCTACCCCTATCTTGTCCCTCCCTCCTTCCCTCTCTTCACTGGTAACCACTAGTTTGTTCTCTAAATCTGTGAGTCTGTTTTTGTTTTGTTATATTTACTAATTTGGTGTATTTTTTCGATTCCACATATAAGTGATATCATACAGTATTTGTCTTTCTCTGTCTGACTTATTTCACTTAGCATAATACCCTTAAAGAACATCCAAGTTGTTGCAACTGGTAAAGTTTCATTATTTTTGTGTGGCTGAGTAGTATTGCATCGTATTTGCTTACCATATCTTATTTATCCATTCATCTGTTGATGGACACATAGGTTGCCTCCATATCTTAGCTATTGTAAATAATGCTGCTATGAACGTTGAGTGCATATATCTTTTTGGATTAGTGGTTTTGATTGTTTTTGGATATATAACCAGGAGTGGAAAAAAATGTTTTTAAATCTTTGAGGTCAAAATAAATAAATTTTAAAATAAATTAAATCAACTCTATATAAAAGCTCTGAAGACTACAACAGAGTCAGGAAAAAGGGCAGAAATAGGAGATAGAGATGAAAAAAGAGAGTAAGAATTCAGAGGACATAAATATAAGGTCTCTGTAGTTATTCCTTGGTTATTTAGTTTCTTTATACTTTCTGAACTTCTTTTCAGAAATGCAGTGTGACAGAACTAAACATCTGGTAGTAAACTGCATGCTTTCTGATTTATGACATAACCACTGGTGGTATCACAGCCCCTGGCTGCTGAAAATAATGTACTTACAAAAAAAAAATAACGTTTTGTTATTTATTTTTCACAGCTCTTAAATCATCTGCAATGTCCTTAGAAGCATTTAAATGAATGAATAAAATGTTTACTCTCAGTGCTAGAATAATCTTTCTGATATGAGACATACCCAGTGTCATCCAGGCATCCTTGCATCCCTCTAGAGATGGGGTGGCTTGTTTCCTCCTATGATATTCCATTCCATCTTCACTATTAGAAAATGCTTCCTTTTGTTGGGCTCAAATCCATCTCCCTCATTTTCTACCAATTGGTCCTATTGTTCTGCATTTAGGCTATGTATAGCAAGTCTCTCACATAGAGCAAAACTCTCTCATATTTTGAGTAAAGCTATTGACTGTGTGTCTCCAGGCTCCATGATTCCATGGGTCTGATAGCTCCTTGTAGCTCACAGTGCTTAAGCTATTCAACATCCAGTCATTCTCCTAGCAAACCCCTCCTCCAATTCCCCGTTATTAATTAATGTTCATTCTCCCAATCTTAAGACAAGGATAAGCACTGTGGCCCCAAGGAGGAAGTCTATCCGGACTGTCCCTTCTTGTTATTCTTTCTGCACCAACTGAACTAAAATGTCTCTTAGAATTGCCATTATTATTCACCAGCATCTGCTAATCTGAACCCTCAGCCTCCTGGGTATTGCTCTTACACGTCGCTGCTACTTTGTCATACTCCTCTTGGTTACATGTTCTTCTGTCCATCTTCTGTCCATCTTTGTCCATCTCTGCCTCTGAGCTCTTGAAGAAGCTCCCTAAGCATTCATAATGCAACTGCAAATGATCTCAGGAATGAAGGAAAGAAGGTCAGTTCTTATATATATGTTCTTAAATATCTGCTTTTCTTCCTTGCTGAGATCATTTGAAAGTAGTTGAGTTACTTTTTGAGAATGCCCCAACAGTACTGATCCCTCTTTCCTGTTAGAATTAGATACCATGGAATCACATCTCCTGCTTTTTCTGACATTTCTGAAGCCTGCCTTGCTCGAGCCTAGGGTTCCTCTGTCTAGTCTTCCTTAATTTTTTTTTCTGATGAACTCTAAGGAATCACTTTTCTTCTAGAGTGCATTCTTCTGCAGCTCATCAATCTGGGGCTTCCCTGTTGGACAGAATTCTGTCCACCTTGTCACTTCTACAATATCTTAGGAAAGGACTTTTATTGCAGAGCATGTTGATGCATTGTGCATTGTCTGGCCCTCTGCTCTTCAGCTGAATGTGTCTGCCTACACAGGTTCAAATATTTGAAGTCTCCCTCTGTTACTCTATCTTGCATTTCTCCCAGTATTGTGCCCATGGATTTACAAGCTGCTAACAAAAATCATGATCTCGTTAAAAGGAGAATTTAGAGGAAAGGTACAGATGGGGAACAGAGGGAACCTACAAAGGGGTGCTCATGAGGTATGCATGGAAGGCAGCAATTTTGCTTAATCACTTGTTTTAAGGTAATCGCAGAACCCCTTTGCTCCATATGAAACACAGAGAATAAGAGAAAGAACAGGTTTGTGCTGTGAACAGTTAACCACTGAGAGAGACGGTTTAGTGCTGCACTGTCCAACAAATGTATAAAGTGAGCCACACGTGTAATGTAAACTTTCTAGGAGCCACATTTTAAGCATGTGGAAAAAGGTGAAATAACTACTAATAACATTTTATTTAACCCAATAGATCCAAAATATTGTCACCTCAGCATAGACTCAATATAAAAAGTCACTATGACATATTATATATTTTTATACTAAGTCTTTGAAATCTGGTGTATAATTCCAACTTACTACACACCTCAATTCAGATGCTAAATTTTCATCAGAAATACCTGAGCTGTATTTATATTTTATACAATTTTTAGTTGAAAAAGTAGATTCTTATATCCACCTTGTTCTAACTACACTTAAAACATTTCCAAAAGCCGGATCCAGTATCAGTTTTTTAAATCTAAACTTCAAATTTTAAATAAAATTTAAAATTCCAGTCCTCAGTTGCATCACCACATTTCAAGGGCTTAATAGCCACAGGGGGCTAGTGGCTACAACACTGTACAGTACAGTGTAGAGACACTAAGTTTTGAATGTGATAACCTCTCCTTTAACAAAAATTTCTTGAGCTCAACACATAATAGTGATTTTTAAGCTAACATCCCATGATTGAGAAAATGCAAACTGGCAAAAAAGATGTATTTAGTAATTCCTTTAAATAATTTCATTTTCATAATCACAGTTATACCTACATAGGCTTGAAAAACTATACTCCAATACAAAATAAAAATTAAATTAAAAAAATACTAATATAAATATCTCAAAAGAGTGGATTTTTTTAGCCAGCACACACTTCTTTAGTACACATGTGGATTTGAAAACCCACTTTAGTAACTGCTATTGTAACCTATGAATCCTCATGCTGCCAGCTAGAATCCACCAGCCACAGGATTCCCCTGCACCCCAAAACTGAACATTAGAGATCTGGACTGGTTAAAACGGAAGAGAAAGCTCTGGAGCTATTTTCAACCTTTAGCATACTCACAAAAATTAATTATCAAATGTTAGCAAGCCAACAATCAACACAGAACCAAAGCATTTTAACTGGAATGAGGGAGGAAGGTAAGAGGGAATATTCGGAACAGTGGCCACACTGGCTAAGTAAGCCTCTCTGCAAAGGATGGAGAGAGGTGAACAAGGAGGGCAGGCACTGCAAAAAAGCTGCCTGCTTTCTCTCTGTTGCTGATGGCACCCTTGTGATGTTCATTCTGTGTTTATTTCTTCATTCAATCAATGTGCATGGAACTTCCATCATGTGTGGATCACTGAGTTGGGGAAGAAGAAGTTAGGACAGGGTGAGGATACAAAGAAGTACATAATTCACAGCCTTGTCCTAAAGCCACGGCCCCTATTCTCTAATAGGGGAGAGAAGACCCAAGCTCAGCTGATACTATCATAATGTAGAAAGTGTAGGTGGCATAAGGGAAGGGAAATAAATCATACAGATTTCACAGGAGGAAACATTAATACTGTCCAGGAAGGCTGGGGAAACTGTGGGGGAGGGGATGACTTTAGTGTCTTCTCTTGGGCCTAAAGCATGGTCATGGAATACGATGCTTCAGGGAAGGACTTTCCAAGCCTGGAGTCAAGTGTGAGAAGACACATGGAAAAGCATGGGGGCGGGGGGGGCGGTATGCTGAGCAATTCAACTCTATTAAAACACTGGGTGAAAGAGAGAGCTACGATTGACAAGAAAGGGGGTGGTCAGCCATGGCTGCCAGGCTAGGAGTTGAGTCCTGGTGTCTCTGTTCTAGCATCTGAACAGAGGGTTTAAACATATGTATATATTTATACAAATGTGCAGGTTTATACCCGTGAAATGATGGTCATAATGATGATATGATGATGACAACTAACATTTATTGCTTATGAGTGTCAGGCCCTCCTCTCAATGCTTTACATGCAGTATCTCACTTAATTCCCCCAACAACCCAATGATGTAGAGGAGAGGGGTTAACGAGGCAAAACAGAACAGAAGACAAAAACATCAAACAAGAAATGCAGTAACATAAGCCAACAGGGAGTTCTTATTTACAAGAGCCGTAGTGTCTTTGGTACAAAAAATAAGAAGTAACACACTGCAGGAGGCAGAAGCAATGTGCTATAAATAACTCAACTCTTACCTGTTGGATTCACCTCCCATGGGACCCCGTGAAGACAGTCGGAAGAGGGTCCTGCCTGGCTATGGATACGTGGCCTGTGGCCAAGTGGCTCAGCTCCTGGGACCCAGATGCCTCACCAGCTGGCTTGCAGTTACCTTTGCGGGGCTCCCACTGAACTCTGCTCACAGAGGAAGATGCTGGGCTTAGAACACTCCTTCTCTAAGTATGGATCCCAGACAACAAGCATCCGAATCATCTGGGAATTGCTAAAATACAGATTCCTGGGCCCCATCCCAGATAGATTATCTCCCAGTCACTGAGAGTAGGCTCTGGGAATCTGTGTTTTTAACACGGCAGCAGGTTTTTCACATACTGGGAACCGGGGACCACTGGCTTCTGTATCAGCCAAGCCACTGCCAATCAAGAAGGGAAAAACACAGAATAAAGGGGCTCCTCAAGGCTGGGAGCTGTGAACCTCACGGTGAAGCAAGCCCTTTCTGCTGCTCATTTAGCCTGTATCTTGCATTCATGATGCTGCCTGAGGCCTGGGCACCTGCAATTCTTGCAGTTTCTTTTACTTTCCTCTGCTCTGGCGACTCTTCAAAAGGTGTGATGCTAAACATCCCTGAACTTCATTCTTCCTCATCCTCTCCTGTGAAGTCTATCCTGTTGATACCACCATGTGATTCCCCTGCTGCTAGAATGGAGATAGCCATGCATGGGCAGGTAGTTTTACTCCTGTAATGCTACATAGTTGCTCACCATCCTTTCAACGAGGCTATAGATTGCCAAGGGGTCCTATCCTTTGTAATAATTGTCACATGTTTAGCAGGCACTCAGTGAAGAGTCCCAGGTGGGAAGAAAAGAGCTTCTTTACCAATAGGAAAGGTGAGATCTAGTGTCTATTTCTCACCGTACACATGAAGGTGCAGTAGCGAAGCTACACCAGCCCAGCTGATGACCTGCATCCAGGGCCACGAACCATGTGGGCCCCAGCTGCGTGCAGGCTGAGAAGCCTCCAGCTAGCAGGGAACATGCCATGTGCTCCAATTAGACTAGGAGCTGCTGTGCACAGCATCTTTCCCTTAATAAAGCCACTACCGCTCTAGGCTGGGAAAGAGAGGCAGGAAGGGGAGAAGACAGGGAAGGGAATCAGGGTCCAGTCAGACCCCAGTCTACCGTTCCGTCTCCAAGAGTAGAGAGCTGGCCACTCTGAGGCACGTGCCAGATTCCTTAGCTGCCTGGGGCTACAGAAATCTTCAAGGAAAGATTCAAAACTAAGGCACTTTGGAGTTAAACCACTCAGGGGCAAACCCCAGCTCCCCCACTCACCGACTGTTTGTTCTTGGGAAGTCATCTACCCTCTCTAAGGCTCCAATTCCCCATTTGTAAAATTCACTCAAATATATATTAAGCCAATCCTAGGTGTTTAGTAGAAAGAAATGAAAACACGTATCCTCAAGATGACTTCTACATAAATGTTCATAAAAACTTTATTCATCAGAGCCAAAGACTGTAAACAACCATCGGCAGGCGAACTGATAAACTGCGATACATGTGTATAATGCAACACTACTGAGCAAAAAAAAGAAACGAACTGCTGGTACATGAAATAATATAGGTGGATAGATAGACAGATCTAGAGATAGATATATATCCTATCTATAACATTATGTAAGCAAAAGAAGCCAGACACAAAAGAGTACACACTACAGGACTCCATTTACATGAAATTCTAGAAAAGACAGATCTAATCTATAGGGATAGAAAGCAGATGAGTGTTTGCCTGGGACTAGGGGGTGGGCAGTGGGCAGGGACTGACTGTACTGACTATAAAGGGTCAGGAGGAACTCTTTTGGGAGACTGCTCCATCAATGACTGTAGTAGTGGTTTATACATTTGTCAAAACTCATCACACTGGGGCTTCCCTGGTGGCGCAGTGGTTAAGAATCCACCTGCCAATGCAGGGGACACAGGTTCGAGCTCTGGTCTGGGAAGATCCCACATGCCGAGGAGCAACTAAGCCCATGTGCACCACTACTGAGCTCTGCACTCTAGAGCCCGCGAGCCACAACTACTGAAGCCCGCGTGCCTAGAGCCCGTGCTCCACAACAAGAGAAGCCACCGCAATGAAAAGCCCGTGCACCACAACGAAGAGTAGCCCCTGCTCGGGGCAACTAGAGAAAGCCCGCGCAGCAACAAAGACCCAATGTAGCCAAAAAATAGATAAATAAATAAACTAAAAAAAATTCATCACACTGTTCATTTAAGCGGGTACATTTTATTGTATCTAAATAGCATCTCAATAATAAAATTTATTTATCTATGGCACTACTATATGCCGGGTACTGTTCTAGGTGCTAGAATAGAGTCATGAACAAAACACAGAGTCTGCCCTCATGAAGCTTACTTTCTAAAGAGGGGAGACAGATAATCAATGCACAAAAATGGATTCAACTTGTTGTGATGAGTTCCATCATCAAAATAAAGACAGGTAAGGGGATACAGAGGGACAGAGGTGCTATTTTAGATAGAGGGTCAGAGATAGGCCTCTCTGCAGAGACTACATTTCGAGCAGAGGCTTCAATGAAGTGAGAGAGAGAGAGAGGGAGAGAGAGCAAGAGGAGAAGGAGATCATTTGGGGGAAGAGCATTCCAAGTACTGGGAACAGGAAGTGCAAAGGCCCTGAGGCAGAACTATGTCTGGGGTGTCTGGGAAACCACTACGACTGAAGCCAATCGATCAAAGTTGAGGGTGAGAGACTAAAGACATGGTCCTGCAGGAAAGCTGTGTAGGGAATTTAGAATAAGGTATGTTGGAAAGTCAGTGGAAGCCTTTGGTTGTTTGTTATTATTGCTGTTGTTATTGTGGTACCCTTAAATAAGAAATGATCTGATCTATATTTTTAAAGCATCATGCTGGTTGCTTTGTGTAGAAGAGGTGGAAGGGAGGAAAGATGGAAGCAGTAGTTACGAGGAGACTAGTGTAGTACCTAGGCGTGAGGTGACAGTGACGGGACTAGGGTGTAAGGGTAGGTGGAGCTGGCAGAAGGTGGTCAGGGTAAATCTGAGGAGTAAACAGTACCTACCTTTTGGGGGTGGCTCTGAGGAAAACCTGAAAAGAACTTCATATACTCTAGGTACCTAAGTACCTAAAAAGTACTCAGAATACTCTGAGCACTTGAAATGTTGCTTAGAATAGAACTTAGACTATTCTAAGGAAAATAGAATAGAAATGTGCTTAGAATACGCTAAGCCCCTGAAAAGTGCTAACAATAGCACCTGGCATGTAGTTAGGACTCAGCCCTGTGAGCTAGGATTATCACTCCTTTGTGGTAAAAGAACTGTCATCATCCCCGTAGGGAAGGCAGCGCTTTGGGGTTTTGGCCAAAGGGCTGTGAGAGGGCCTCATCTTCACTGGTTTTACTACTGCTAAGGTACAAGGGACTGTGAGAGAGGCAAAATTCAATAAAGTGTTAAAATTAAGGTAAAATTATTCCTGCTTTTTCCACACAACTGTTACCCTGTTTCAGTAGTCACTACAAGAAGACTAAGTCAAAACTCTTGTGGGGCTTCCCTGGCGGCGCAGTGGATGAGAGTCCGCCTGCCCACGCAGGGAACACGGGTTCGTGCCCTGGTCCGGGAAGATCCCACATGCCGCGGAGCGGCTGGGCCCGTGAGCCATGGCCGCTGAGCCTGTGCGTCAGGAGCCCGTGCTCCGCAATGGGAGAGGCCACAACAGTGAGAGGCCCGCGTACCGTGGAAAAAAAAAAAAAAATTAGTGAGAGGAGAAGCTATGCATTAAAATATTCATAAATTAATTCTAAAGTTTCCAGCATACTTATGAAGATCATCGCTCATTTTAAATATGCATTATAAAATAAACTAAAACACAAAAATGCAGCAAGTTGGGAAATCTGGATGGGTTAGTCTGGAGAACTAGATTCAAATTTTAAAACCTGAAGGTGTTTGAACAGCAGAGAAGTTCTGAAATCTAGGAGACTGCATGACAGATTAGGGTGATACGGAGTGACATGTAGGTCACTTGAGGATGAGATTGATACCCAGATCACTCTCTGATCTACACAGCCTTACCTTTTCTCTTGTCAAGTAAGTAAGAGTAATGTGGCAAGTAAGTTTTCCCAAACAAGGAAGTCCCTACAAGGGCAGAGGATTTTGTTTGTTTGGTGGTTGTTGTTTGTTCGTTCTCAAATCATTCAAGGAAAGAGATGATGTCATCTTCAAGAAGTCCAGTAGTCCCTAAATAATCTAGGCCTGATAAGTGTCAGAAAAGGAGCGCTAGACCCTCTTTCAACATTGTTAGACTTCTGTTTGCTGCAAACACCGTACATGTCTAGCACCAGGAGACATAATGAGAAATCAAAGACAGAGGCAGCAAACAGACAGGTGAAGGCAGGCAGGACAGAAGGGAAGGATGGGACACACACCTTCTACTTCCTAAAGACATGTCCAAGAGAGTCAGACAATGTCACGAGACATAGGACTCACTCCTTTCCAAAGAAGCATCTGGACTAGATTACCTTATAATCAATGACTTTGCTGAACTATGGCCCCCAAAGTCCCATCATCCCATGTTATAACTATTCCTATCTACCATTTATTAGATGCTTATCTTACGCCAAGTTAGAGGGAAGTTAAATGTTGCATTGGTGCCTAGAGAGTAAACCTCAGTCTTATCTATTGACCAATTTCATTAGGACTTGAAACTTTTTCATTCCAGACATCAGAGCTTGTGGAGGCTTGCAAGTGTTGTAAGATATGCCGTTGTCTCCACCCCAGTGACTCAGGGGACTCTCCCCCCTTCATTCCTTATCCAGGTTCACACACTCTCTTGATCTGAGCTTGTGTCCCTGTCTCCATCCTGTGTCTTTGTCCCCTCTCAGGAGCCCCTTCAGAAGGGCTGCCTGGCTTTTGATTTCCAACTCACTCCCAGGGTCTTCTCACATCGCCTTGACTGATTTATGGTGATCAGCCCTGCCTGACCCCCACCCTCAGCCCAGAACCTCAGGAGCTAAGGCTGAGCCCAGAGTCCCCTGACACTGCTTGTCTAAGAGGGGAGCTCTGCCAGTGTCAAGAAACACAATCACAGATGTCAGTGTCATAACAAAGGAAGCATAAGCTGCTATTATTAAATTCATTTCTAAAGAAAATATTCCTTCAGTCGAGGCTAAGAGCTGATAATCTAGTCCAAGATGATACCTTTTAAAAATAAACTAGGTTTCTTCAATATATGCAAATCAATCAATGTTATACACAACATTAACAAACTGAAGAATAAAAACTATATGATCATCTCAACAGGTGCAGAAAAAGCTTTCAACAAACTTGAACACCCATTTATGATAAAAACTCTCCAGAAAGTAGGCATAGAGGGAAACTACCTCAACATAATACAGGCCATATATGACAAACCCATAGCAATCATTCTCAATGTTGAAAAACTGAAAGCATTTCCTCTAAGATCAGGAACAAGACAAGGATGTCCACTCTTGCCACTATTATTCAACATAGTTTTGGAAGTCCCAGCCATGGCAATCAGAGAAGAAGAAGAAATAAAAGGAATCAAAATTGGAAAAGAAGAAGTGAAACTATCACTGTTTGCAGGTGACATGACACTACACATAGAAAATCCTAAGGATGACACGAAAAAATTTCTGGTGCTAATCAATGAATTTGTTAAAGTAGCAGGATACAAAATTAATGCACAGAAATCTCTTGCATTCCTAAACACTAGCAATGAAAGAACAGAAAGAGAAATTAAGGAAACACTCCCAGTTACCATTGCAACTAAAAGAATAAAATACCTAGGAATAAACCCACCTAAGGAGGCAAAACACCTGTACTCAGAAAACTATAAAATACTGATGAAAGAAATCAAAGCTGACACAAACAGATGGAGAGATATACCATGTTCTTGGATTGGAAGAATCAATAGTGTGAAAATCACTACACTACCCAAAGCAATCTACAGATTCAATGCAATCCTAGCAAATTACCAATGGTATTTCTCACAGAATTAGAACAAAAAATTTTACAATTTGTATGGAAACACAAAAGACCCCAAATAGCCAAAGCAATCTTGAGAAAAAAAAACGGAGCTAGAGGACTCAGGCTCCCTGACCTCAGACTATACTACAAAGCTACAGTAATCAAGACAGTATGGTACAGGCACAAAAACAGAAATATAGATCATTGGAACAGGATAGAAAGCCCAGAGATAAACTCATGCAATTATGGTCACGTAATCTATGACAAAGGAGACAAGAATATAGACTGGAGAAAAGACAGTCTCTTCAATATGTGGTGCTGGGAAAACTGGACAGGTACATGTAAAAGAATGAAATTAGAACACTCCCTAACACCATACACAAAAATAAACTCAAAAAGTATTAAAGACCTAAGTGCAATGCTGGACACTACAAAACTCTTAGAAGAAAACATAGGAAGAACACCCTTTGACATAAATCACAGCAAGACCTTTTTTGACCCACCTCCTAGAGTAAGAAAATAAAAACAAAAATTAAAAAATGGGACCTAATTAAACTTCAAAGCTTTTGCACAGCAAAGGAAACCATAAACAAGATGAAAAGACAACCCTCAGAATGGGAGAAAATATTTGAAAACGAAGCAACTGACAAGGGATTAATCTGCAAAATATACAAACAGCTCATACAGCTCAATATCAAAAAAAAAACAACCGAATCAAAAAATGCACAGAAGACCTAAATAGACTTTTCTCCAAAGAAGACATACAGGTGGCCAAAAGGCACATAAAAATATGATCAACATCACTAATTACTAGAGAAATGTAAATCAAAACTACAATGAGGTATGACCTCACACTAGTCAGAATGGCCATCATCAAAAAAATCTCTGAACAATAAATGCTGGAGAGGGTGTGGAGAAAGGGAACCCTCTTGTACTGTTGGTGGGAATGTAAATTGATACAACCACTTTGGAGAACAGTATGGAGGTTCCTTTAAAAACTAAAAATAGAACTACCATATGACCCAGCAATCCCACAACTGGGCACATACCCAGGGAAAACCATAATTCCAAAAGATACATGCACCCCAATGTTCATTGTAGTATACTGTTTACAATAGCCAAGACATGGAAGCAACCTAAATGTCCCTCAACAGAGGAATGAATAAAGAAGATTTGGTACATATATACAATGGAATATTACTCAACCATAAACAAAATTGTGCCATTTGCAGAGACGTGGATGGACCTAGAGACTGTCATACTGAGTGAAGTAAATCAGAAAGAGAAAAACAAATATCGTATATTAACGCTTATGTGGAATTTAGAAAAATGGTACAGATGAGCCTATCTGCAAAGCAGAAGTAGAGACACAAATGCAGAAAACACACATATGGACACAAATGGGGGAGGGGTGTGGGATGGATTGAGAGATTGTGATTGACATATGTACACTACTATGTATGAAGTGCATGGCTGGTGAGGACCTACTGTATAGCACAGGAAAAAAAAAGGTACAATCTGTTTGCTGGACATGTATTAAGTTAACCTTAAAAATGCATTCCAGTACACATTAGGTGCAGACAAATACTGTTTGATTCCACTTATACGAGGTACCTAGAATAGTCAAATTCATAGAGTCAAAATTATATTGGTAGGAGGAGCTTCAAGATGGCAGAAGAGTAAGATATGGAGATCACCTTCCTCCCCACAAATACATCAGAAATACAACTACATGTGGAACAACTCCTACAGAATACCTACTGAACGCTGGCAGAACACCTCAGACATCCCAAAAGGCAAGAAACTCCAGACGTACCTGAGTAGGGCAAGAGAAAAAAGAATAAACAGACAAAAGAAGAAGGATGGAACCTGCACCAGTGGTAGGGAGCTGTGAAGGAGGAAAGGCTTCCACACACTAGGGAGCCCCTTCGCGGGCGGAGACTGCGGGTGGCGGAGGGGGGAGCCTTGGAGCCACGGAGGAGAGTGCACCCACGGGGGTGCAGAGGGCAAAGCGGAGAGATTTCCACACAGAGGATAGCTGCCGACCAGCACTCACCAGCTGAACAGGCTTGTCTGCTCACCCGCCGGGGCGGATGGAGGCTGGGAGCTGAGGCTCGGGCTTCAGTCAGAGCACAGGGAGAGGACTAGGGTTGGCGGCATGAACACAGCCTGCAGGGGGTTAGTGCGCCACGGCTAGCTGGAAGGGAGTCCGGGGAAAAGTCTGGACCTGCCAAAGAGGCAAGAGACTTTTTCTTGCCTCTTTGTTTCCTGGTGCACGAGGAGAGGGGATTAAGAGCGCTGCTTAAAGGAGCTTCAGAGACGGGCGTGAGCCGCGGCTACCAGCGCAGACCCCAGAGACGGGCATTACATGCTAAGGCTGCTGCTGCTGCCACCAAGAAGTCTGTGTGCGAGCACCGGTTACTATCCACACCCCGCTTCCGGGGAGCCTGTGCAGCCTGCCACTGCCAGGGTCCTGTGATCCAGGGAAAACTTGCCCAGAAGAATGCATGGCACGCCTCAGGCTGGTGCAACGTTACGCTGGCCTCTGCCGCCGCAGGCTCGCCCCGCATCCGTATCCCTCCCTCCCCACCGGCCTGAGTGAACCAGAGACCCCCGAATCAGCTGCTCCTTTAACCCCGTCACGTCTGAGTGAATAACAGACGCCCTCAGGCGACATACATGCAAAGGCGGGGCCAAATACAAAGCTGAACCCAAGGAGTTGTACGAACAAAGAGGAGAAAGGGAAATCTCTCCCAGCAGCCTCAGGAGCAGCGAATTAAGTCTCCACAGTCAACTTGATGTACCCTGCATCTGTGGAATACCTGAATAGACAACGAATCATCCCAAACTGAGGAGGTGGACTTTGAGAACAAAGATATAAATAGTTTTTCCCCTTTTTCTCTTTTTGTGAGTGTGTATGTGTATGCTTCTGTGTGTGATTTTGTCTGTATAGCTTTGCTTCTACCATTTGTCCTACGGTTCTGTCTGTCCGGTTTTTTTGTTTGTTTCTTGTTTTTTTAGTAAAGTTTTTAGCACTTGTTATCATTGGTGGATTTGTTTTCTGGTTTGGTTGCTCTCTTCTTTCTTTATTTATTTTTTAATTTTTTAAATAACTTTCTTTTCTTTTATCTTCTTCTTTCATTCTTTCTTTCTTTCTTTCTTTTTCTCCCTTTTATTCTGAGCCGTGTGGATGACAGGCTCTTGGTGCTCCAGCCAGGTGTCAGGGCTGTGCCCCTGAGGTGGGAGAGCTAAGTTAAGGACATTGGAGCACACGAGACCTCCCAGCTTCACGTAATATCAAACAGCGAAAATCTCCCAGAGATCTCCATCTCAACGCCAACACCCAGCTCCACTCAACAACCAGCAACCTACAGTGCAGGACACCCTATGCCAAACAACTAGCAAGACAGGAACACAACCCCACCCATTAGCAGACAGGCTGCCTAAAATCATAAGGCCACAGAAACTCCAACACACACCACCAGACGTGGACCTGCCCACCAGAAAGACAAGATCCAGCCTCATCCAGCAGAACACAGGCACCAGTCCCCTCCACCAGGAAGGCTACACAACCCATTGAAACAACCTTACCCACTGGGGGAGACACCAAAAACAACAGGAACTACAAACCTGCAGCCTGCAAAAAGGAGACCCCAAACACAATAAGTTAAGCAAAATGAGAAGACACAGCAGATGAAGGAGCAAAGTAAAAACCCACAAGACCAAACAAATGAAGAGGAAATAGGCAGTCTACCTGAAAAAGATTTCAGAGTAGTGATAGTAAAATTGATCCAAAATCTTGGAACTAGAATGGAGAAAATACTAGAAACGTTTAACAAAGACATAGAAGAACTAAAGAGCAAACAAACAATGATGAACAACACAATAAATGAAATTAAAACTTCTCTAGAAGAAATCAATAGCGGAATAACAGGCAGAAGAGTGGATAAGTGACCTGGAAGATAAAATGATGGAAATAACTACAGCACAGCAGAAAAAAGAATGAAAAGAATTTAGGACAGTCTCAGAGACCTCTGGGACAAAAATAAATGCACCAACATTCGAATTATACGGGTCCCAGAAGAAGAAAAGAAAAAGAAAGGGAATGAGAAAATATTTGAAGATTAGAGTTGAAAATTTCTCTAATATGGGAAAGGAAATAGTTGATCAAGTCCAGGAAGCACAGAGAGTCCCATACAGGATAAACCCAAGGAGAAACACTCCAAGACACATAATAATCAAACTATCAAAAATTAAATACAAAGAAAAAAATATTAAATGCAGCAAGGGAAAAACAACAAATAACACACAAGGGAATCCCCATAAGGTTAACAGCTCATTTTTCAGCAGAAACTCTGCAAGCCACAAGGGAGTGGCAGGACATATTTAAAGTGATGAAAGGGAAAAACCTACAACCAAGATTACTTTACCCAGCAAGGATCTCATTCAGATTTGAAGGAGAAATTAAAACTTTTACAGACAAGCAAAAGCTGAGAGAATTCAGCACCACCAAAACAGCTTTACAATAAATGCTACAGGAACTTCTCTAGGCAGGAAACACGAGAGAAGGAAAAGACCTACAATAACAAACCCAAAACAATTAAGAAAATGGGAATAGGAACACAGATATTGATAATTACCTTAAATGTAAATGGATTAAATGTTCCAACCAAAAGACATAGACTGGCTGAATGGATACAAAAACAAGACCTGTGTATATACGCTGCCTACAAAAAACCCACTTCAGACCTAGGGACACATACAGACTGAAAGTGAGGGGATGGAAAAAGATATTCCATGCAAATGGAAATCAAAAGAAAGCTGGAGTAACAATTCTCTTATCAGACAAAATAGACTGTAAAACAAAGACTATTATAAGAGACAAAGAAGGACACTACATAATGATCAAGAGATCAATCCAAGAAGATATAAAAATTGTAAATATTTATGCACCCAACATAGGGGCACCTCAACACATAAGGCAAATTCTAACAGCCATAAAAGGGGAAATCGACAGTAACACAATCATAGTAGGGGACTTTAACACCCCACTTTCACCAATGGACAGATCATCCAAAATGAAAATAAATAAGGAAACACAAGCTTTAAATGATACATTAAACAAAATGGACTTAACTGATATTTATAGGACATTCCATCCAAAGCCAACAGAATACACTTTCTTCTCAAGTGCTCATGGAAAATTCTCCAGGATAGATCATACCTTGGGTCACAAATCAAGCCTTGGTAAATTTAAGAAAATTGAAATCATATCAAGTATCTTTTCCGACCACAACACTATGAGACTAGATATCAATTACAGAAAAAAATGTCTGTATAAAATACAAATACATGGAGGCTAAACAATATACTACTTAATAACCAAGAGATCACTGAAGAAATCAAAGAGGAAATCAAGAAATATCTAGAAACAAATGACAATGAAACATGATGACCCAAAACCTATGGGATGCAGCAAAACCAGTTCTAAGAGGAAAGTTTATAGCAATACAATCCTACATCAACAAACAAGAAACATCTCAAATAAACAACCT
Organism: Phocoena sinus; assembly: GCF_008692025.1. Classification (NCBI taxonomy): domain Eukaryota; kingdom Metazoa; phylum Chordata; class Mammalia; order Artiodactyla; family Phocoenidae; genus Phocoena; species Phocoena sinus. Next base: position 100,185,790 of record NC_045764.1, on the reverse strand, counting down.
AACCTTATACCTAAAGCAATTAGAGAAAGAAGAACAAAAAAACCCAAAGTTAGCAGACAGAGACAAATCATAAAGATCAGGTCAGAAATAAATGAAAAAGAAATGAAGGAAACGATAGCAAAGATCAATAAAACTAAAAGCTGGTTCTTTGAGAAGATAAACAAAATTGATAAACCATTAGCCAGACTCAGCAAGAAAAAAACGGAGAAGACTCAAATCAATAGAATTAGAAATGAAAAAGGAGAAGTAACAACTGACACTGCAGACATACAAAGGATCATGAGAGCTTACTACAAGCAACTATATGCCAATAAAATGGACAACCTAGAAGAAATGGAAAAATTCTTGGAAAAGCACAACCTTCTAAGACTGAACCAGGAAGAAATAGAAAATACGAACAGACCAATCACAAGCACTGAAATTGAAAATGTGTTTTAAAATTTTCCAACAAAAAAAAGCCCAGGACCAGATGGTTTAACAGACGAATTCTATCAAACGTTTAGAGAAGAGCTAACACCTATCCTTCTCAAACTCTTCCAAAATATAGCAGAGGGAGGAACACTCCCAAACTCATTCTACGAGGCCACCATCACCGTGATACCAAAACCAGAAAAAGATGTCACACACAAAAAAAACTACAGCCAATATCACTGATGAACATAGATGCAAAAATCCGCAACAAAATACTAGGAAACAGAATCCAACAGCACATTAAAAGGATCATACACCATGATCATGTGGGGTTTATCCCAGGAATGCAAGGATTCTTCAATATATGCAAATCAATCAGTGTGATACACCATATTAGCCAGTTGAAGGATAAAAACCATATGATCATCTCAATAGATGCAGAGAAAGCTTTCGACAAAATTCAACACCAATTTATGATTAAAAACCCGCCAGAACCTAGGCATAGAGGGAATGTACCTCAACATAATAAAGGCCATATATGACAAACTCACAGCCAACATCGTCCTCAATGGTGAAAAAATGAAACCATTTCCACTAAGATCAGGAACAAGACAAGTTTTCCCACTCTCACCACTGTAATTCAACATTGCTTTGGAAGTTTTAGCCACAGCAATCAGAGAAGAAAAAGAAATAAAAGGAATCCAAATCGGAAAAGAAGAAGTAAAGCTGTCATTGTTTGCAGATGACATGATACTATACATAGAGAATCCTAAAGATGCTACCAGAAAACTACTAGAGCTAATCAATGAATTTGGTGGAGTAGAAGGATTCAAAATTAATGTACAGAAATCTCTTGCATTCCTATACACTAATGATAATAAATCTGAAAGTGAACTTAAGAAAACAATCCCATTTATCATTGCAACAAAAAGAATAAAATACCTAGGAATAAACCTACCTAAGGAGAGACAAAAGACCTGTATGCAGAAAATTGTAAGACACCGATGAAAGAAATTAAAGATGATACAAATAGATGGGGAGATATACCATGTTCTTGTATTGGAAGAAACAACATTGTGAAAATGACTATACTACCCAACGCAATCTAAAGATTCAGTGCAATCCCTATCAAACTACCACTGGCATTTTTCACAGAACTAGAACAAAATATTGCACAATTTGAATGGAAACACAAAAGACCCCAAATACCCAAAGCAATCTTGAGAAAGAAAAATGGAGCTGGAGGAATCAGGCTCCCTGACTTCAGACTATACTACAAAGCTACAGTAATCAAGGCAGTATGGTACTGGCACAAAAACAGAAATATAGATCAATGGAACAGGTAGAGCACCCAGAGATAAACCCACGCACATGTGGTCACCTTATCTTTGATAAAGGATGCAAGAATATAAAGTGGAGAAAAGACAGCCTCTTCAACAAGTGGTGCTGGGAAAACTGGACAGCTACATGTAAAAGAATGTAATTAGAACACTCCCTAACATCATACATAAAAATAAACTCAAAATGGATTAAAGACCTAAATGTAAGGCTACACACTATAAAATTCTTTGAGTAAGACATAGGGAGAGCACTCTATGACATAAATTACATCAAGATCCTTTTTGACCCAGGTCCTAGAGAAATGGAAATAAAAACAAAAATAAACAAATGGGACCAAATGAAACTTAAAAGCTTTTGCACAGCAAAGGAAACTATAAATAAAACCAAAAGACAACCCTAAGAATGGGAGAATATATTTGCAAATGAAGCAAATGACAAATGATTAATCTCCAAACTTTACGAGCAGCTGATGCAGCTCAGTATCAAAAAAAAAAACAACCCAATCCAAAAATGGGCAGAAGACCTAAATAGACATTTCTCCAAAGAAGATATACAGATTGCCAACAAACACATGAAAAGATGCTCAACATCACTAATCATTAGAAAAATGCAAATCAAAAGTACAATGCGATATCATCTCACACCGTTCAGAATGACCATCATCAAAAAATCTACAAACAATAAATGCTGAAGAGGGTGTGGAGAAAAGGGAACCCTCTTGCACTGCTGGTGGGAATGTTAATTGGTACAGCCACTGTGGAGAACAGTATGGAGGTTCCTTAAAAAACTAAAAATAGAACTACCATATGACCCAGCAATCCCACTACTGGACATATACCCTGAGAAAACCATAATTCAAAAAGAGTCACTGCAGCTCTATTTACAATAGCCAGGACATGGAAGCAACCTAAGTGTCCATCAACAGATGAATGGATAAAGAAGATGTGGCACATATATACAATGGAATATAACTCAGCCATAAAAAGAAACGAAATTGAGTTATTTGTGGTGAGGTGGACGGACCTAGAGTCTGTCATACAGAGCGCAGTATGTCAGAAAGAGAAAAACAAATACCGTACGCTAACACATATATATGGAATCTAAAAAACGAAAAAAAATGGTCATGAAGAACCTAGGGGCAGGACGGGAATAAAGACGCAGAACTACTTCGGAAATAACTTGAGGAAACGGGGAGGGGGAAGGGAAAGCTGGGACAAAGTGAGAGAGTGGCATGGACATATATACACTACCAAACCTAAAATAGATAGCTAGTGGGAAGCAGCTGCATAGCACAGGGAGATCAGCTCGGTGCTTTGTGGCCACCTAGAGGGGTGGGATAGGGAGGGTCGGAGGGAGGGCGATGCAAGAGGGAAGAGATATGGGGACATATGTATAACTGATTCACTTTATTATAAAGCAGAAACTAACACACCATTGTAAAGCAATTATACTCCATTAATGATGTTTAAAAAAAGAAAAGTACATTGGTAGATGCCAGCGGCTGGGGGTGGGGGTGGGGCGAATGGGGAGGTAGTGTTTAAAGGGGGCAGAGTTTCAGTTTAGCAAAGTGAAAAATTCGGGAGATGGATGATGGTGGGAGTTGCCCAGCAGTGTGAATGTACTTAGTGCCACTGAACTGTACAGTTAAATACGGTTAAAATAGTATGTATTATATTATGTGACCTTTACCACATTAAAAAAAACATTTAAAAAACTCAGCAACTCATTTTGAAATTAATTGGTATGAAAATGCAATGTGAAAGAAGTATTAAATTATTTTTATGTCTTTTCCAGTCTGTAAATGATTCTCTTACTGTTTGTTTTATGTTAAGTGCTTTATGACATGGAGTGTTAAGGATGTTGCATAGAAATAAAACGGACTATACAAGGTAGATCTCAAAAAAAAAAACCTGACTAGATGTAGAGTGCTGATATTTTTATCATTCATGCTGTTCATGCTAGTGGTGTATTGTATACACTTCAATTTCAGCAATCACCAAATCACCAGATTTTAACGAAAACATTCTCAGATTCACTAATAGTAAGCCCCCCAGAAAGATCCTAGTGCTTCTGATACAATGAATACAACTAAACACTCTTACATAAACTTAGAACAGTAGCTTTTATAAATTACTTTTGACAAACTGTGACTTACCATAACAGTCCATCCCTCTAATTATTGTTTTGGAGTTAACATCTTTTGTTTGACAGCCTAACTACGATGCTTACTGAAGTTAATGAATCCATAAGCCCATAAATTTAAAATTGTGTTTGCTTATGGTCTTGCAAGTGAGTGAAACGAGCTGATCTTTCCTTTTTCGTACACAATTTTGGGCAATAAATTCTGCTTTTACTTCTGCTTCCCACTCTTTCCTATATAGCTCACCTGTGACAGTTCCAAGTCCACCTGTCTTTTCTACGTCCTTTGTCTCTGGCTCTGTTGAATATTAGAATGGTTGGAAGCAGGCCCTAACATCCTACCAATCTAGACAACTGATCCTGACTAATGAAAAAAACAGATGGGAAATTTCCATTTGGTCCCATCTGTCTAAACGTTAAGCTTCCATGGGTTTCAACTCTCCTACTAGCTCATTATATAAACTTACTGTTAATATTACCTACCATTTATTGGATGCTTACTATGTGGCAGCCACTGTCACAATAAACCATCTATATACAGATGAGGGAGCAGAGGGACGAACACCTGACTAACTGGTCAAAGCAATTGGCAGGGCTAACCAACCATCATAACACCAGACTGTTCTAAGTAGTCACTGGGCCAACTTCTTGCATTGTTATTATGGGCAGGGACTATGCTAAGGGGTTTTGAAAGTATATTTTTAATCTCATTTAACCTTCAAAGTAAACATATGATATGTATATAATCATTTCCATTTTACTGAGGAAGAAACCAAGATTTAGAGAAAATATGTGACGATCTTTTTCTATACATAATTTTATTTTTTTTTTGATATGTTCTTAACTACCGTTGTTTCTTCTATCTGTGCTGTGGCATCTGTCCATAGAGAAGGGTCTACAAATTCAAATTCAGACTTCTAAGCCTACCTCCCAAATGGCAGCCAGTAACCAGGAGGTTGGTTCCATGTAGATTCACCCCCACCTACTTTTGTCTTTCTTACTTGTTAATAACAGTAACAATAATAATAAAAAAACAACTTAAATTTGATAGTACATTAGAAGCATGCCAGAATACTTCATTGCTATCCTTGTGACAATGCTGTGAAGTAGGAATGATAATTATTCTGTTTTAAGAGATAAGGAATCTTGAGTTTAGTTGAGATTATGTAGATTGCCAGAGGTCAGCCATCTAGGAAGAGACAAAAATGACACTCTAACATAGACGTTCTTGCATCAAATTCTGGGCTCTTTCCAATAAGCTGTGCTGCGTCACTTAGATTCATCAGACCTCATTACACATATGATTCACAGATCTATGCTATAGTCCTTATCTATCTCCCAAATTCAAGTGCAACTCTACTACCCATCTGCTGGGCATCTCCATCCGAGTGTCCTGGCTGTAGGTCTTACTCTTGTTTCCCTCACATCTACAGCAGGGACCTACATGAAGTGGGCACTTAATAGCAATTACTGAGTAATAAATGAAGGACTTCAAAGGAAAAAAGAAAGCCCCACAACTGAGCTAAGTGAGGTGGCGAGGACCTGGTCAGCGTAGGAACCAGGAGATACCAAGCTCTCTTCCTCTGCACTCAGTACCACTGGCATCAGTGCTGCCCAGCCCAGAAGACCAGGGGCGAGAGGCAGCCATTTCCTTCCGGCAGCTCAGGTGACAAAGGGCCTCCACGGAGCCAGCTGCGGTGGGAGCAACACCAGCCTGGGAGGCCCAGACACTCCAGATGTCTCATGACTGGATTAAAGGTTGTTTCTATAAGATCCCAGGAGGAAATATGGCAGAAGAAAGATAATCATGGCTTCTATTGTCTTCCGGTAGCCACAGTAGCAGCAAACCCATCTCTAATGCTTACCAGCAATGGGAGCCTGCACAAGCATCTTAAAGTTTCCAAACCTCAGTTTCCTCATCTGTTCAATGGGGTTAATAATACCCCTCATAGTGCTGGTAGGAGGCTGCTAAATGAGGTATTGTCCGATGCAAAATAAATATTGGCTGTTATTATAAGCATGGGTCTTATTCTCCTTGCCATTAAATGACTGCAAGTTAGAAGCCTTCACGATTCAATATTGAAAACACAGTTTTCTGTAATCCCATAAATAAGGATGGCAAGCCCGCCCAAAGCAGCTAATGACGTGCTCTTGGCTGTCAGGGTACGTGGTGAATGTGCTGAAAGGCAGTTCTGTCACAGACTAGCCAATGAAGTCCAACTCTTTTACTTGTGAATTGCTAAGGAAATCGAGGATCACAGGAAAGGGGTACACCTCCAGATCAGCCTTGAGAAACTCCTCCCTGAAAGAAAGATCTCCTTATTTTATAAAGAGTATATGTGAGAGTTAGTGAGAAACTACTCCCTACCCACATTCCTAGACCACGTCTTTCCCGCCATGCTCGCAAAGCTGATTAAACCAATTCCCGAGCAGGTTTGTGAAGTAGATGAAAGCCCTAGCATTCTTGAATAATAAGAAGTCGAGAGCTGCCTTAGGAAGTGATACTTGACAGTTAGCAGTTTTTCTTTTTTGTAAAGATGCTCTCACTTACAGGATTTGAAAAGACTCTTGATATTTCCCCATGGGTAGGTTCAGGGCTTCACACATGGCATTAGTCACAATGTTTGCATTTGATGTGTGCAGTTTGAAGAAAGAAAAGCAAATCGAAAGCAATGCTATATCAGAAGAGGAGGGGGCAGACCAGATTCCAAAGAGAGAATTAGAAGTGAGTGGATGAAACACTAACAAATGGGCATCTTACTACATGGTTCCTTCACAAGTGATTTCTTGGCAGGTGCAGAAGAGAGGCTGAATTGAACAGCTGCAAGATCAACTGCATCTCTAAGGACTCTCATGGATGTCACCTGTATCTGAGAAAGTGAGATGTTTATCTTGGGTAATGACAATAAATACTCATTAACTTTTGCATTTGCCAACCTCTTTTGCTATAGAACTCAAACCATTTGCCAGAATCCCAAAGTGACTTCAGAAGGTCATGCAACCTTTCTTTTGATTCTGAGCAGCCTTCAGATGAATGGATGTCCAAACTGCTCTTCAAAGATCTCTCAGAAGGGAGGAGTCACAGCTTTCCATTTCCCAGGGCTATCCAGTTGGAAAGGTATGTCTTTTATAGACACTAACGCTCCCTTACTGGGAAGGAACTCTCTTTTTCATAGATGTTATAAGGATGGGATATGGTATTCTTTTTTGTTTGTTTGTTTTTGTTTTGTTTCTGTTTTTTGGGGGGGGTATGTTATTCTTATAGAGGATGCCTTCTTCTGAAGTGCCTACCTGGCCCTGGTAGAAAAAATACCAAGATTGCTGTTAGACCTTCTGTTAATTGGGGGAAAACTGCTCTACAGGAGTATTTCACAGGATCATAGCAACATAGAACTTTAGAGCGAAGAAGAACCTTCGTGATATGTGAATCCAATCTCTGATTTTAAAGAGTGGATAATCCCCTGCTAGCATGACCCATGCTAAAACTGGGACAGTCTTGAGCGAACCAGTATGGTTGGTGGTCTTATCCCCCAATCAGGTTCAATCTCTCAGCAAGCCTACTTAGCCCGACCTCCCAAACAGGCTTCAGCTCTGATGCGGTCTCTCCAACTCCGCTGGTTCAAGCCATTTTCTAGCTTTGCCTATCATAATCACTCCCTAATGTGTCTCCCTGTTTCCACTGTTGTCCCCATAAAATATCTTTTGCACACACCACCAAGAGTGATCTCTTTTAAAAAGAGATCAAATCACGTCAATATCCTCCTTAAAATCTTTCGGTTGCTTCCTTTGGCAAATGGAATAATATAGAAATATCTTATCAAGGCAAAAATCAGACTTGGCTGTACATTACTACCTTCTCAAGAGCCAACTTAGGCTGTTCTTATTGAAATTCAAGTTAAATAAAAAACACAATCATATACCTTAGAGAAGTGAAGAAGATGAAAAAATACTGGGTTTACTGTTCTAAACTTTTCCACTTGGTCTAACAATGTCTGAAGAAGACCCTGTAGGTAGGTTCTACATTCTGGGAAGCACTTGCCAAAGGAGAGCTCATGTTAGGCCTAGGGGAGATGTCACAGCCCATACTAAATATAATATACTAAGAGAAAAGTAAATGGGCCCACAAAGTCCTGATATGTAAGTGAGACATTTGGAATTGCTTATACATATTTCTAGAAATGATCCAGTTACAGCTTTGACATTGACTCTCTAAATCACCACCATGCATGAACAGAAGTGGGAACAGACTCCTGCTTTCAAAGCTAATTGTAGTAGCCAAGACATGGAGCGACCTAAGTGTCCACGGACAAAGGAATGGATAAAGGAGATGTGGTATATATATACAGTGGAATACTACTCAGCCATTAAGAAGAATGAAATAATGCCATTTGCAGCAACATGGATGGACCTAGAGATGATCATACTAAGTGAAGTAAGTCAGACAGAGAAAGACATCATATGATATCACTTATATGTGGAATCTAAAAAAATGATACAAATGAACTTATTTATAAAACAGAAACAGACTCACATACTTAGAAAACAAATTTAGGATTACCAAAGGGGAAAGGGGGGAGGGATAAATTAGGAATTGGGGATTAACGGATACACACCACTATATATAAAATAAACAACAAGGACCTACTGTATAGCACAGGGAACTATATTCAGTATCTTGTAATAACCTATAATGGAGAAGAATCTGGAAAAGAATATATGTATGTATATATAACTGAATCACTTTGGTGTACACCTGAAACATTGTAAATCAGCTATACTTCAATTTTTTCAAAAGGCTAATTGTAGTATCCAACTTTGAAACTCAATGAGAGTAATCAAGTACTTGGACACTAAAGCTTTTGCTTGTGAATAATATCTCATAAACTACTAGCTAAAAGAGTATCAGATCCAAAGTAACTGAGATGCAGAGAAATAACCACTGTCTTTTTAAAGTCACACAGCTAGTAATGAGCAGAGCCAGAACTAAGCACCAAGTCTCCCAGGTTTTTATGTACCTACTTCCCCACTGCTTCAATCTAGTTAAGTCAATGAGAGAGGCTCCAAAGTGTGGTGGGCTTGGCCTGGCAGTGAGAATCTGGAACAGTGGTTATCAAGATAGGAAGGAAGCATTGGCTATATCAGAACAACCGATCTGTGTAGCACCAGAAGGCTTCAATCCTAAAGCTGCTCTTTGAGACTAAAGAAAATGGTGATGAAATTAACACCACATGAAAAAACAAGCCATAGAATGGGAGAAAACATTTGCAAAGCACATATCTGGTAAAGGATCTGTATCTAAAGATGTATACAAAGAACTTTAAAACTCAACAATAAGAAAACAGACAATCCAATTGAAAATGGATAAAAAAATCTGAATAGTCACCTAAGAAGATATGCAGATGGCCAAAAGCAAGATGTTTGGGACTTCCCGGGTGGTCCAGTGGTAAAGAATCCGCCTTCCAATGCAGGGGACGCAGGTTTGATCCCTGGTTGGGGAACTAAGATCCCACATGCCGCAGAGCAATTAAGCCCGCGCACCTCAGCAAGAGCACCTGCGTGCCACAAACTACAGAGCCCACGCACCCTGGAGCCTGCGTGCTACAAATACAGAGAGAAAATCCGCACACCACAGCTAGAGAGAAGCTCGAGCACTGTAACAAAGAGCCTGCGCTGCAACTAAGACCTGATGCAGCCCCCCACCCCGAGAAAAAGAAAAGAAAAAAGAAAAGGAATAGATGCTTAACATCATCTGTCATTAGGAACTGAAATTAAAACAACGAGGGACTTCCCTGGTGGCACAGTGGTTAAGAATCCACCTGCCAATGCAGGGGACATGGGTTCGAGCCCTGGTCCAGGAAGATCCCACATGCCGCGGAGCTACTAAGCCCGTGTGCCACAACTACTGAGTCCGCGCGCCTACAGCCGTGCTCCGCAACAAGAGAAGCCACCATAATGAGAAGCCCGCACACCGCAATGAAGCGTAGCCCCTGCTCTCTGCAACTAGAGAAAGCCCGTGCGCAGCAATGAAGACCCAACGCAGCCAAAAATAAATAAATAAAATTTTATAAATAACTAGATAACTAAATAAATAAAACAATGAGATGCTACTACACGCCTATTAGAATGGCTAAACCCAGAAAACTGACATACTAAATGCTGGCAAGGTTGTCAAGCAACAGGAAGTCTCATTCATTGCTGCTGGGAATACAAAATGGTACAGCCACTATGGAAGACTGTTTGCCAGCTTCTTACAAAGTAAACATAGTCTTACCATCTAATCCAGCATTCACGCTGTTAGGTGTTTACTGAATCGATTTGAAACTTTATGTCCACACAAAAGCCTGCACATGAATATTATTCATAGCAGCTTTAGTCACAATTGCCAAAACTGGAAGCAATCACGATGTCCTTCAATAGGTGAATGGATAAACAAATCAGGATACATCCATCCAATGGAATATTATTCACTGAAAAAAGTAAAAGAGCTATCAAGCCACAGAAAGACATGGAGGAATCTTAAGTGCATATTGCTAAGCGAGAGAAACCAGTGTGAAAAGGCTACCCACTATATGATTCTAATTACACACGTGACCTGGAAAAGCCAAAACTATGGACACAGTGAAAAGATCGGTAATTCCCAGGCATTCACGGAGAGGAAGGGCGGGATGAAGCATAGGGAATTTTTAGAGTGATGAAACTCTCCTGTATGATACTATAATAGTAGATATAGGATACTAAGCATCTGTCAACACCCATTGAACTTTATGGCATAAAAAGTGAATCTGAATGCACGCACATTTGGAAAAATCATTTAGGAGATCAGAAAACATCAGGAAAGAATGAAGATGATGACAAAGAAAATCTCATTGTATTGCAAATGTATGAAACAACCTCACTGAGGGGAGCAGGGAGAAGATGCTAACCTATGTAACTTTGGAAATAAATGAAGTCCATAAGACTAAAGGCAAAATGAACTGTACATAGCCTGTACTCTAGTTGATTCAGTTGTTTCCCACAGGGGTATGAGTCAACAATTCTGATACAGGTAGACTGGAAGTGAACCAGTAAGTAAATGGATGGTGGATGGGAGGAGACAGGTTTCTCATTCTGGGAGTGAAATTTACAGATAGGCAAGCGCAGAAGCCTAGTACCATCCACGTGGTAAGGTATTAGGTTTGGAGACATCGAAAAGCACTCATGTTTTACTTAATATAGATGTCGATTATTTATAGATGATTACACTCAGAATATTTATAGATATATGTATATACAAAGTTTATTATTATGTGTACATCCCTTTGTTAGTAAAAGGGACCTAAAATACTAGCAAAACGCTAGTAGCAACCGGCACACTTAGCACCTAGAACTTGGTTTCTAATACCATTCTCCAACAAAAGGAGAAACAGCTGATTCTAGGACTAGGGCAGGGGCTATGCAAGATGAACCTGGAGCATCTTTCAGGGTGAGAAAGTAAGGAAGTGCTAAAAAAGAAATGATGGGAGTACATCAAAGGGGCACAGGAGCTAACTGAAAGAGCTCCCAAGAGCTGGAATAATATGAGCGTCAAAATAAAGCGATATTGGGCTTCCCTGGTGGCGCAGTGGTTGAGAGTCCGCCTGCCGATGCAGGGGACACGGGTTCGTGTCCCGGTCCGGGAAGATCCCACATGCCGCGGAGCGGCTGGGCCCGTGAGCCGTGGCCGCTGAGCCTGCGCGTCCGGAGCCTGTGCTCCGCAACGGGAGAGGCCACAAGAGTGAGAGGTCCGCGCAACGCAAAAAATAAATAAATAAAGTGATATTGGATTATAACTCAAAGTATAAAACAAATATTCATTACTTCATACTGACATAAATAAATGATTGAATAAATTAACAAAGGGGGAGAAGAGACAAATCTCCTACGCAGAAGACTTCCAAATAATTTATGTAGATGCTCTGCCCTCAAGGAGGTGGAGCCTAACTCCCCACTCTTTGAATGCGGGCTGTGCAATGTGACTTCCCTCCAAGGACAACAGTGGGGCAAGAGGAGTAAAAAAAAGCACCTCGACTGTGGAGAAACCTGACAAACACTACATCAGCCAGGTGATCAAGGTCAGCACATGGATTCATAAATCATCTTGATAACGTGTACCCTTGATATGATGTGATGAACTCCGCCCTTCACCTCTGAGATCCTCCTCTCCAGAACCCCAGCCTAATCATGAGAAAAACATCAGACAAATTCCAGTAGAGGGACATTAGCATACTTGGCGAGTACGTCTCAAAATTGTCAAGGTCATCAACAACAAAGTCTGAGAAACTCTCTCTGTCATGAGAAACCTAAGGAGACATGACACCTAAATGTAATGTGGTATCCTGGATGGGATCCTGGAACAGAAAAAGGACATTAGGTAAAAACTAAGGATACCTGAATAACTATGGATGTTAGTTAATAATAGTGTATCAACCTCAGTTCATTAATTGTAACAAATGGACCATCCTAGTGTAAAATGCTAATATAGGAGAAACTATGATAAAGAGGGGGAGTAATAGGGGAACTCTGCACTCTCTGCTCATTATTTTCTGTAAATCTAAAACTGTTCTAAAAAATAAAGTTTATCAATAAAAAAATCCACAAACACTAGTTTGTCTTCTGGCGTGCTATTTTTTAGGACGTTTACCAATAAAGCAACATGATTATGCTGGTGACCAATCACTCTTTCGGGTCTCTTATAGGAGTCACAGGAGACCCTTGCCTACCAGTTTTTCTGATGTCAATAGGATTTCTAATCATGACAAGATCCCCACACACACCAAAATAGGGGATTTTGAAGAATTCTGAACTCATGCAGTTAAACCCATGTCAATTCTTACATTTAGGTATCGATAGTTGAAACATTCCCCTGGATACAGTTTTTCAAATTAGAAGGTAAAGCCATGAATAAATCACTGTGTCCTCCCAAATGGTTCTGGGGTTCCTGGTCTTGTGGCTCCCTAGGGCACTGCAACACTTTGGTGCACATTTCATGTAAGGATGCGGGCAGATAATTAGAAGAGGATTTACTTCATTCATTTCGGTAGCACTGCACTGAAACCACTTTAGGTCAGTAAGTAGGAACAACAGAATGTCACTGTTTGTCCAGAAATTACAATTTCTTTTTTTCAATATATTTTTATGACTGATTCCCCATCAGCTATGTCTCTCTCACCCCAACACACACACACACACACACACACACACACACACACACACACACAATAAGAAAGTTTTGTTCTCTCTCTCATATTCCAAAAATCACCTGTCACTTTTATCTTAAAAAAAGAAAGGTCAACATCCTTTAAACCTGGTATAGTGTTGTTATTTTAGAAATAGAAAAAAATATAAAAGACAGTTTTATATTCTGATACTCCCATTCAATGGAATGCTACATAGCCTCTTAAAATAAATATACTAACACGGAAAAATATCGAAGATAATTAAGTTCAAAAAGTTGCAAACTATTTAAGTATAACATAATTTGATTTTTATTAAGAAAGGGAATATGTTAATAAGTTATAATATGTATAAATAATATATGTTAGTATATTCAGAGGAAACTATCTGGAGAAATGGACTCCAAACTGCTCTATAGGAGGACGATGTGATAAACGATTTTATGTAGGGATTTCTGTCATGTTTGAACTTTTATAAACAGAGCATATTAATTTTTTAATTTGAAATGTTTGCAATATTAAAAAATGTCTATGTATTTCCTCTTGAATATTATGTGGCCTGATGCAACGAGGTGCTGGAAATTCTGGAGAGATCTATGAACCCTTCGAGTTCTTCCAGGACCCAGGTTGGGCCCACGCTTGACAGAGAATGAAGTCTGAGACCTTCTTTAGTCCTATAACTGACATAGGTTACACACTACCTTCTCCTCTGCTCAACCCATATCTAAAACCCTGTCATGAAAACATTTATAGAAGCTTTTTCAGGAACCTTAGGACTTTTAAGCTGTAAAGTCATTCATTGCAGAAATGCTCTATTGAATCTCCACCAGGTGGTTACCCAGCTCCTGGCTGGACACTGGGACCATGCTACCTCATGAGACAGCCATTTTATTCTTAGGCGTTTGGGGATATTTTCAAAACATTCTACATGTGACTCAAAATTACAGAATAGCTGTTCAATGACATCCTGCATAGCCATTTTTAATGCTGTGTCTAGCATAATTCATGACATATAGCAGCTACTCAATAAATATTTATTGAATGCATAAGTTGATTGTTGAGAAGAGATAGGCTTCCACTCTGCTCTAGTCTTCTTTTACCTGAGTTTGCATCATATATTTTAGCCACTACATCACACAGTTACTTAGTATTGAAAAAAGCAATAACTGCAAAAAAAGCAATGAATTAGAAACCAAGAAAGATGAGTTCTGTTTCTGGTTGTGCTATTTATCAACTGTGCAAATTTAGGGAAGTCATTTCACACCTTTGAACTCTTTTTTCATATCTGTAAAATATGGGGAGAGTTGGGAAGGTGGATTTCAACAATAAAACTCTGAAAATAAGCTACAGCATCAAGACTTTTGCCATCCTATATCAGTAGTCATGCCTAAACCCAGGACTTTTCAATTATACTTATTAAAAATGACCTTTATGTCTTGGTCTCTTATTTTGTATATTAAATCACATCTCCTACCCCTCTTCCCCACCCACTTCAGCTTTCTAGTGGCTGGAGATTTAATAACTCAACTGAAAGTAGAATTAATTGAAAATAGATCTTGGTGTCTAAAGAAACCATTTTCAAAATACTTGTACTATCATATTCATCAAGAGTCTTTCACCCAGAGCCAGTCTTTAGAGTTGAGTTGAAACATTTGAGAAATGTTTTGAAGGCAGTGGTCTTAAAAACCACCCAGAAAAAACACTTTGCCTGGGAAAATAAACTCTTTTTTTTCTATATGAACTGGCTGATTCTAAAACTTCTTTCGGAAAAAAAAAAAATTGTCCTCTAAGAATGAATATGTTAAAAACAAGCAAATGGAGAACTGAGAGTTTTGTCAGGAAACACTTGCCAGTGGGGAGACGGCCACAGTGAGGTCTGATTTTCCTAATCTTAACCTTCAATTGACAAGTGGTCAGTACTGGGAAATACTTTCCAGGAAGAAATGACTTTTCATTACTCAACCCAATGTTACCAAGACACATCTGTTCAGACATTTGGCAGATTTTGATACTAGGTCCATTGTTTAATGAAGTCAATGGAGTTTCCTTCTCCAGTGGACGTTTATGAGGATGGATTGAAACCTCACCTTCAATAAAGGCAAAGAGTTTTCTGTCTCTGGTTCATGGTAACTTCACACTACTCGGCAGTAATACTGCTTTGTAAAAAGCAACAACAAATATTCTAGCAAGTGAATGAACATTTTTTTTTTTTTTTGCGGTATGCGGGCCTCTCACTGTTGTGGTTTCTCCCGCTGCGGAGCACAGGCTCCGGACGCGCAGGCTCAGCGGCCATGGCTCACGTGCCCAGCCGCTCCGCACCATGTGGGATCTTCCCGGACCGGGGCACGAACCCGTGTCCCCTGCATCGGTAGGTGGACTCTCAACCACTGCGCCACCAGGGAAGCCCATGAATGAACATTTTTAAATACAAGCCTGCAACAGCATTTCAGGACTTTTCCTCTGGCAGAGAATTTTCTGAATCTTAAAATAAGATTGCTAGAAGCGGCCATCTTTGGAAATCCGCTTAACCTTTCTCCATTTCACTAATCATGCTCCATAGGCAGGAGATACCATGAATTACTACTGCACAGGAAAAATGAAAATGACCGAGACATCTTTCTGAATAACTAAGTTGTCAAGCTGTCTGCAACCGGGCCAGATAATTAGAAACCAAGGCAAAAACTTGCTTCTATTCCTGGGATGGGACATCTCCTGGTTACTTCATCTGAAAAATGAGACCAAAACAATGGGGACAGAAGATAATAATAAATGTCCAACTATTTTGAAAATATCAAAATGGGTGGACAGGAAATAATACTAAAGGGAAAAAATGTTTTTCCACTTATAGGAGCGATCTCTTTTCCTGAGACAGTGAAAAATTGGCACGGATGATCACAAATCACTGTGAAGATGGAAAGGGCAGAAAAATTCAAAAGACAGTGAAGTGAGAGCTTCTGGGAAGTCAAAGTAGGGGCTGGGGGAAAGCAAAAAAACAGTGACAAAATAACCCAAAATAAATTCTCTTGCGTGATTCAGCAGGAGGTACCACAAAAGAAGGCAGTACAAAGAAAAAACACAAAAGGAGGTGTTTGTTAGACTTCAAAAGAGAAAGGGAATAAAAGATGAAGGCTATTTTTTATTTTTCATTTGACAACAAAGGGCAGGTTAGGGAAACTAGGAGCTTGTGGGGAAGCAGAGAGCCATCCCCTCGCTTTTAAAGAACTCAGAACTTTCAGAGGACCTGTGGAAGCAGATTTACTTACACCATGATGATGCTATAAAACACTGCACTCCTAGTAAAGACAGCTCCATGCATTACCTCAATGGCTGCTCTTTTATATATATATAGTGGGGAGATGGGAAAGTGAGAAAACCATGCTCCCTGACTCCAATTTCTCATTTCCATTATCAAAAAGAGCTTTGCTGTGGATGTTTTTTCTGTCTTAATTAACTGGAGCAAGACAGAACATTTAGAACAACCAACTCTGTTTTGTTCAAATCCTGATACTCTGCCCCTTTAGAATCCCCTGAGATGAGACATTATATCTAGATACCTCATCACAGACCACAACTTGTCCTCTGACATTACCTATGGGGAGGGACCTAGGGGCCAGGATTTGAACAGAACTTCTGAGCTGTGAGTTAATATCAATAAGAAATGTCTTTTTCCTTTGGAAATGGTTTTGAGGTTGAGTCTCAGAGAATGGCTGGGAAATTCATAGTTTGATTATAATTGTAATAAGAGCCACAATCTGAGGCATAGATTCCGGTAACTGGAGAAAAACAATTTTAACAAAATCCTACAATTCTGAAGGGAAGCATCTTGCTTCTGAGTTTGAGTTTGGGGGGTGGAAAAGGAATCTGAAAGAGGAAACTAACTAGCTCTATAACTACACTAAACAAGGTCATTGGATAATATCAGGTACATCAATGAAAGACCTGCTTTCCTTGAAATGACTTTGTAAACTATTGCAGGTTATGGAAATTTCCCCTATTAATACATTTTCAATCCTTAGTCAATGGATATCAATGCATCAAGCAGAAAACTGGCATCAGGGCTGTGATCTTAGTACAAGAAATGAACACTACATCCCAACTCAGCTGAGAAGAATGAACATCTCTCAACTTTCATCAGGTACAAATTTCTTTTAGGCATGCAACTTTCATTATCCTGTATTTTATTCTTAATTTGTGAAAATTGAGCTTGAGGCAATGCAACAAATTATCAGCTTTCTAATCTCCACACTATGGAAATTTGCAGATGGCAGGGGCCATAAGTCAGCGAAGCCTCCACGCAGGAGCGTTTATGTAACATATGCCGCCCCTCCTAAATGCTGAAGTAACCCACCCCACCACATCTGTTGGGGCAGGACCTGCTGCTCCGCTGGAAAGCAGAAATCCTGCCCGTCCACTCCCATACTGTTTCTTTCACTTGTCCTGCTGAATCACTTTTTTATCATGCTAAGTAGGTATGGAGCACCTGGATCGGCCAGATGAATCATTAGACCTCAAATCTAGTTCCAGCCCGGCCACTAATTTGCCGTGTGGCTTTGGGTAGGTCATCCTCGAACCTCAGTTTCCTCTTCTAAAAAAGTTAGAATTCTGGTCTAGAAATAAGGTACAATCTCTTTGAGTTCTAACATCTTTTGAGTTTTTAAGAATCCTTTTTGGCCAGAAGGTAGTGACAGGTAAGATAGGGTTTCTGCTCTCCTGCAGGCTGTGGACACCACCTTGGGAAAAGTAAAGTTCATCACAGGAGTCCCCTGAGTATGCTTGGACCTCTAATATCAGTCCTTTTCAACAAAGTTTCCACAAGGGGATGAAGCTTTCATGTCCAAAGACGTCCCCTCTCTGTGATGAAAGAACTTCCCCCCTATGCATCTAGATTGGTACTAGTTATGTACCATCCTTGGGAGAACTGAGAAAACAGCCACTCAGATTAAATTCTAGGTTATGTGATTCAGATGAGGAACTCCAGTTGAGAAAGGCTGCAAGATATTACCTTCCCGTAGCATCATCATAGAATGCAAAGCTAAAAGGACCATATGTATCGTTCTATCCCAAGGGTTCTCAAAGTGTGGTCCCTGAACCAACAGCAGTACCTGAAAACTTGTTCAAATGCAAAGTCTCACTCACTTCAGCCCATCGAATCAGAAACTTTGGGGATGGGACCCAGCAATCTGTGTTTCACCAAGCCATACAGGTGATTCTAATGCATGCCAATGTTTGAGATCCACTGTTCTAGTCCTTGTACCCTCCTTCTCAGATGAGGAGGGCAGGAGTACAGGAAAAGTCACTTGCCCAAGCTGGCCCCTCTAGTGTGTGGTTAGGCCTTGATTAGAATCAGGTGTGATGGACAGAATTATGTCCTCCCTCCAAATTCATATGTTGAAGCCTAACCCCCAATGTGGCTGAATTTGAAGACAGGGCCTTAAAGAGGTAATTAAGGTCAATGAGGTCAGAAGGGTGGGGCCCTAGTACTGTACAATAGGACTGTCATCCTTATAACAAGAAGAAGAGACTCCCAGAATGTCTCTGGAAGAGACACCCAGACACGCAAAGAAAAGGCCATGTGGGGACTCAGAGAGAAGGCGGCTATCTGCAAGCCACTGAGAGAGACCGCAAGAGAAACCAAACCTGCCAACACCTTGAACTTGGACTTCTAGCTTCTAGAACTGTGAGAAATAAATTTCTGTTGTTTAAGCCACCCAGTCTGTGGTATTTTATTACGGCAGCTCTAGCAAATGAATATACCAGGTCTTCTGATTCTCTGGACATGAATCTTTTATTTCAATTAAGTAACTTTGGAATTCTGGAATAAGTCTCCAACACCTAAAGAAACAAGTGAATCCCTAGGATGGCTGTTCTGTCAGCTTGACAAATGGCAAGAAGAGGACTTGCTGAAGCCCTGACCATGTGCACAGGCCAGACGCTGCTCAGAGGGTAAGTTCTCCAAACCTGCAACTTGTGTAACTGTTTTGCCAGTCATATGAGAGCTGTGGTCCTTATAAGAGGGTTTAAAAGGGCCACTAAATTGGGAAAAGTTAAGGAAGATTGAGTAACATAAGGTATGAGGTCCCTGTCTTCCCAGAAGAAGCAGGCAGTAGTAGTAGGACAGGTTCTAGAAGGGCAGTGACCAAACCTGCCAATCCTGGATACACCTCAAGCTCAATCTGACATCTTTCTCTCCCCTTCCCTTCCCTATTGGGCCACAAAAACATGCCTCCTCTTGTTTCCACGGCTCAGGTTATGGCATTTTTACCCCTTGATGATGCCAGCTAGAATCCCTGAGGTCACCTTGACCTTTTGGTTCCCTCCTCTTTCATATCCACCAGGTACGACCTGATCCCGCTCATTCTGCCTCTGAGATATCTTTCAAATCCTTCCTCTCCTCTCTCTCCTGGCTGCCATTACATTTTTTTTTTTTTAACAGATCTTTATTGGAGTATAATTGCTTCACAATACTGTGTTAGTTTCTGCTGTACAACAAAGTGAATCAGCCATATGCATACATATGTCCCCATATCCCCTCCCTCTCGAGCCTCCCTCCCACCCTCCCTATCCCACCCCTCTAGGTGGTCACAAAGCACCGAGCTGATCTCCCTGTGCTATGCAGCTCCTTCCCACTAGGTATCTATTTTACATTTGGTAGCGTATATATGTCAATGCTACTCTCTCACTATGTCCCAGCTTCCCCTTCCCCTCACCCCCGTGTCCTCAAGTCCATTCTCTATGTCTACGTCTTTATTCCTGCCCTGCCACCAGGTTCATCAGTACCACTTTTCTAATACATTTATTTATTTTATTTATTTATTTTTGGCTGCACTGGGTCTTCATTGCTGTGTGCAGTCTTTCTCTAGTGGCGGTGAGCGGGGCCTACTCTTCGTTGTGCTGCGTGGGCCTCTCATGGCAGTGGCTTCTCTTGTTGCAGAGCACGGGCTCTAGGCACGTAGACTTCAGTAGCTGTGGCACGTGGGCTCAGTAGTTGTGGCTCGCAGGCTCTAGAGAGCAGTCTCAGTAGTTGTGGCGTACAGGCTTAGTTACCCCACGGCGTGCGGGATCTTCCCAGACCAGGGCTCGAACCCATGTCCCCTGCACTGGCAGGCAGATTCTCAACCACTGCACCACCAGGGAAGTCCCCATCAGTACCTTTTTTTTTTTACATTGCATATATGTGCATTAGTATACAGTACTTGTTTTTCTCCTTCTGACTTCCTTCACTCTGTATGACAGACTCTAGGTGAGACGGCTGCTACTACTTTTGACGATACCTTCATCATCTCTTGCCTGAGCTAAACTCGAAGTCTTGTAACTGGTCCCCTGATCACCGACCTCACCTCTTCATATCCTCTGCAAAAGATGGTCAGAAGTCTTCCTCCCAAAACACAGATCTCAGACAAGGCTCTTCATGATGCTACCTGCCCTTCCAGTCTGTCCTTTGGCCCCACGCCCATCACCTCCGCAGACACAGCAACCTCACAGCTCTCCAGTCCCTGAACCCAGCACGAGCCTCCCCTCTGCTGGGTCCGAGTAGGTACCTTAACTCTTTTTAGAAAATACCTATTTTTTTTTCCTCTGAATATGTGTGTGTGTGTGTATGTGTGAAATGTCATCTACGATATAATAACAACAACCCTTGTGTTCCCATCACCGGTATAAGGAACAGAATATTACCCATTACCCGTCTTAGGAAGCCCTCTCCTCCCACCTACCCTCCTTCATCTGCCGGAGGTAGCAGCTCTCCTTGATTCGCAGGCTTTTCAGTCTCCTGATTTCCCTGGTAGTTTTATCACGTGTATAAGTACCCATGAATAATACTGTTTGGTTTTGCTTGTTTTTAAGAGAAAACAAATGTTTGTAGTTTTCGAGGACTTGCTTCTTTACCACGATGTTCATAAGATTTACCCACATTGTTGCAGGGAGAGAATTCATTTCACTGTTCTCTATAAATCTGTTTATTTATATGTATGCTATGCACACTCTTTGCCATTCTGTTGTTGATTGGTGTGGCGGCTGTTTGTACAATATTATGAACATGCTTAAACACATGTTCATATACATATGTATGAGTTTAGAGGCTGTATCCAGAACATACCACAGGGTGTGTGTATGCGATCAGGCAACGCTAACTTGTTTTCTAAAGTGGCTTTACCAATTGATAGTCATAACTTTTTCATCTATTGATAAATTCAATCGATGATATTTTGTTTAAGATTTTGCATCCATGTTCAAAAGTGAATTTGGTAACTTTCCTTTCTTAAATAATATTTGACTGTTTTTGGTGTAAAGGTTGTATTGACCTCATACATTAATTTGGGAGTCTCTCTTCTCTTTACACTCTTTTAAAAGGTTTTGCAAGATTGGAATTATCAGTTGCCTTTTTTTGTTTTTTTTTTTTGCTGTTGTAGAATTTGCCTATAAAATTACCTAGTCCTGTGTTTTCGAAGGAAACTTTTTCTAATACAGTGACTCATCTCATTTAATAGTCTTTAGGAGCATTGATTTTTTAAACCCCACTCTTATTGTTACTGTTTCATATCAACTTGTTTACCATTTTTATTTGTTTTGGTTTTATTTTGTTTTTCTTACTGCTTCCTCTTTCTTCTCAGACCCTCTTCCTGGGATCATTTTTATTCCACATAAAATACGTCCTTTAGTTAAGTCCTGTTGGTGGCAAACTTCCTTGGATTAGTTTTGTCTATAAATGTTTTTATTTAGTCTTTACACTTGAAAGATCATTTCACTGGATATCTTAATTTTTCAGACCTTAATATATAAATATATATTTATGTGTATGTTTTTGTCACTCCAGAATTATTTAATTATATGTTTATTAAAATAATTATATAATTACTATATGTAACATATAAATATGTATTGTATGTGTATATTTTTTGTCACTGCAGAATAGCTAGAAGCATTATCACCAGGTGCATCAAGAAAACTAGAAGTCTATTTCTAGTTAAACTATTAAAAGTCTATTTTATTTTCTAGTGAAGAGTCTCTTTCTAATTTGCTACCAAAAATTAATTAAACCTGACTAAGCTTCAGTATATCTTCCTAAATGTGGTATTAGCTAATGATCTACTTTATAAGAACGTCAACAAATTAAACAGCTATAAGATAATGGATGGGATGAATTTAAGGACAGGTTATTTTGCCTTAACTATGTGAGTGTACCCTAAGGTGCTTGGCATCAAGAATATTAAGTTAATACATATTTGAAAAAGAATGAATCAATTTTAAAAGATTATTCTTTCAAAAGATCCAAAGGATATTTATCTAGAAAAAAGTTGTTAACCCTAATGTATTAAAAAATATACAGTAGGATGAAGAGGCTGAAAACCTTGAACATCAACCTTTAAAATAGGCTCTCTCAACTCTGCTCATAAAACTGCAAAAAAGGCACTGTCACCTGAGTGCTCTGCTCTTGGGAGAGCAGCTACCTGGAAACGAGATGAAGTCCTCTGTATTTATAGAGCGCTGATAAATCTGAATACATTAAACCATCACATGTACCCTCCTCCACCCAAAATAGAGGCCAAACCAAAACAGACATACGGAACACAAAGATGCCATAAAAATTTCTGAAAAGTCAAAGCAATCTTGAGAAAGAACAAAGCTGAAGGCATCACGCTCCATGATTTCAAACTCTATTACCAAGCTATAGAAATTCAAATAGTATGGTACTGGCATAAAAACACATAGATCAATGGGACAGAATAGAGCCCAGAAATAAACCCACACATATGGTCAAATAATTTACGACAAAGGAGTTAAGAATATACAGTGAGGAAAGGACAGCTTCTTCAATAAATGGTGTTGGGAAAACTGGACAGTCACATGCAAAAAAATGAAACTGGACCACTATCTTAACACTATACACAAAAATTAACTCAAAATGGATTAAAGACTTGAACATAGAACTGAAACCAAAAAAATCCTGGAATAAAACAGGATTTTTTTATGGGAGGCTCCTTGACATATGTCATGGAAATGATTCTCTGAATCTGACACCAAAAGCAAAAGCAACAAAAGCAAAAATTAACAAGTGGGACTACATCAAACTAAAAAACTTCTGCACAGCAAAAGCAACATCAATAAAATGAAAAGGGAAACCTACTGAATAGGAGAAAATATTTATAAATCATGTATCTGATAAGGAGCTAACATCCAAAATACCTAAAGAACTCATACAACTCAGTAGCAAAAAAGGAAATAATTCAATTTAAAAATGGGCAGAAGATCTGAATAGACATTTTTCCAAAGAAGACAGACAGGTATTACATGAAACAATGCTCTACATCATTAGTCATCAGGGAAATGCCACAAATCAAAACCACAGTGAGATATCACCCCTGTTGAATGGCTGTTATCAAGAAAAAAAAAGAAGAAGAAAAGCTGGAAATAACAAGTCCTGGTGAGGATGTGGAGAAAAGGGAAACTTTGTGCACTGTTGGTGGAAATGTTAACTGATGGAGCCACTATGGAAAACAGCATGGAGGTTCCTCAAAAAATTAAAAGTAGAACTATCATATGATCGAGCAATTCTACTTCTGGGTTTTTATTTGAAGCAAACAAAAACACTAACTCAAAAAGATATATGCATTCCCATGTTCATTGCAGCATTATTCACAATAGCCAAGGCATGGAAAGAACTTAAGTGTCCACTGATGGATAAATGGATAAAGAAATTGTGAGACAGATATAGATAGACAGACAGATAGATTTTAGCCATAAAAAAGAATGAAATCTTGCCTTTTGTGACAAACTCAAGGGCATTATGCTAAGTGAAATAAGTCAGAGAAAGAAAAATACATATGCTTTCTCTTAAATGTGGACTTTTAAAAATACATATATATAGTGTGTGTGTGTATGTATGTGTATATCTATATATCTATATATGTTTATATAGATCTATGCTTATAGATACAGAGAACAGATTAATGGTTGCCAGAGGCGGGGGGTGGTGGGTAGAAGAAATGGGTGAACTGTTTTTGTTTTTTGGATTTTTTTTAGCTTAAATGTTTATTTGAAAATAAAAGCAAGCAAAAAGATGCACAAGTACCTAATCACATGGACTGGTCTTTGACATGGCTCAGTGTTCCAGCAAACCTTGATCTATCTAAGCCACTACCCCCTCACCTGGACCATTGCAATCACCTTCCAACTGGTCTCCCTACTTCCACTTCTCTCCTACTACATGGAAGCCAGGGCTCTCAACAATGTCACTGCCTTCTGAAAACCTCCCAACCACTTCTCATAAGAACACTATCTCAACTCAATCTCATCTCAACTTCCTATTTAAAGACAGAACACAGTAGTCAAGGGTAGATTCCCTGGAGACAGACCACCTGGCTGTGGCATAGACAGACCATGTGTGAACTTGAAGAAGTTGCTTGTCCTCTCTGAGCCTCAGTTTTCTTCTGAGGACAATGGAGATAATAATAATGCCTACCTACAATACAGGGTTGATGTGATTCCCACATACAATTAGCAAGGCTTACAAGACCCTGTTAGATCCGACCCCTGCCTACCTCTAACTCCACGTCCTGCAATCTTCCCCTTGTTCATTCCATACCAGCCTCTCCAGCCTTAGGGCCTCTGACCTGTCCTCTCTCTTTTCTTTGAGAGAGAAATGAATGTTCTCTGTGGCTTCTCTCTCATACCATTCAGAGCACAACTCAAACGTAACCTTACAATAATTTTACCTTAAATAACCACCTAGACCTCTGCAAACTGTCACTCTCTGTCCCCGATCATGTATTACTTTTCCTCATAGCTTTCAGCCTTATATGAAATCACATTTACTCCTTGTTTATATGTTCTTTGTCTCCCTCACTGGAACGTAAGCTTCATGAGGGAAGGAGTTCCATATGTCATGTTTACTATCATATCCTAGTGCCTATTGCAGTGCCTGGTACATAGTAGACACTCAAAAATATTCACTGAATACTAGAATAAATGAAATGTTTACTAGGGCATATAGTTCTTTTTTCTTTTTAAACATCCTTATTGGAATATAATTGCTTTACAATGGTGTGTTAGTTTCTGCTGTATAACAAAGTGAATCAGCTATACAAATACATATATCCCCATATCTCCTCCCTCTTGCGTCTCCCGCCCACCCTCCCTATCCTACCTCTCTAGGTGGTCACAAAGCACCGAGCTGATCTCCCTGTGCTACGCGGCTGCTTTCCACTAGCTATCTATCTTACATTTGGTAGTGTATATATATCCATGACACTCTCTCACTTTGTCCCAGCTTACCCTTCCCCAGGGCATATAGTCCTTAATAAATAAAATGTCAGTTACTGTTATTGTCAGAGAATATTAGACCTGGAACTGAACTTAAAAATTATCTAGCCCCATTCATTTTAGAGATGAATGAGCAACAGTCCAAATCTACAGAATTAGTGGCAGAGCTAAGACTACAACCCAAATGCTAAATGAGTGGGTACTTTCAAGAAACAATTCCATGAAAACTAGTATTTCACTGCTCTTTAGTTCATTTTAATTCTGTGCAACAATATCCATAAGACTGATGAAGGGAACTGATAGCCGTGGAAGTAGGGTAGCTCCGAGTAGCTATTCTTATTGTAGCTACAATCTATGCCATCCTGCTAGTAGTATGCCTACAATTCCAGTTATTATTTACTTATATGAATCAAAACATTGAAGACTGATTTTAAAATAAAACTATCTAGGTACAGCATTGGTCAATCTTTAATATCCTAGCTCAAATTAATTCATAGAAACAGTAACAAGATACCAAACAGAATCGTGATGTAAAGGAACACTGGGAAGGCAGACTTTGGAGGGGAGGAAAAGTAGGACAGTTCGAGCACAGCATAGCTAGCCTGCTGGATGAGCTAGCTTATGAGCAGCAGCCCCGAGTATGTGTGTAGGAAGGTTCAGTCAGTCGGTGGGAGGAAAGCCGGGGAGCAAAAAATGACATGCTGGCAACTGTTCCCATGAGACTGTTTCAGAAAGGGGGATGCCAGGACAAAGAAAACAAAAACCATGACACTCTTCCTTTAGCTTTATTTAGTATAAGTTCTGGGAGTAAATAGGGGGCATGAGGAAGGAGTACAAGTAGGTTTCGTTGGTGAATGGAAGACAAGGGAACCCATAAAATGGTGTACCCCCAATAATTTGCGGATGAAGAGAATGTTACCCAAAACTGAAGAACCACCACCTCGAGATGAGTTACTCTTGCTATTAATTGGTCAGAATGGTGCTGCCACAGAACGTAGCACAAGTAAAAACTGACCGGCCTGACTTAGGCCCGGAATGCCTCAAGCCTGTGTAAGAAGGTTGCCCTGAAGGACCCTCCGGGTCTTTGTGTTTAGATCCAGGATCGCTCCCTTTTGGCCCATCTGTACCGCCATCTTGATTTACCAATGGTTGTCTTCCTAACTCCCAACTCTTACCTCCCTTTCCTGGATTGAGTTTAGGTATCAGATTTCAAATAAACTTAAGTTTCCTCCTGTTTTCTCCATTTTGTTGTATTAGGTTGTTCTATAAGTGTTTACTCAGCACATGCTATAGGCTGTGCTCTGTTTGCCACTGGGGATACATCAGAAACAACAACAAAAATGCCTTAATCACAGTCACACCACACACATACAAACACACACACACACACACACACACACACACACACACACCCTTTTAAACTTTATGGGAAAAGAGTCAGTTCTATTAGAAGTTCACATTGTCTAATTCAGAATGGAACCTGTAATTTCTGAAGGTGGAGTCCCTTTTTATAAGTAACTAGATTAAAACATGCCATTTGCTCTAAGCCATGAGGTCTTGCAGAAACACTGAATCAAAAAATCGTTCGAGAAATCACTGAGCCACTGTACACACGCATATGGGCACTGAAAGAGCTGTAAGAAATCAAACTAGCTAATAAAAGACGACCTTGCCCCCAGGGAGATATTCAATCTTGTGGAGAAAAGGAAATTTAGGTCCCATGAAACCAAGTTTGCACAATACGATCAAGCACCAGATTATTTAGTTCAGACAACAATAATTAGCAAGTACTTTCCAGTCATATTCCTCACTAAACTTTTAGCAAAATTTTAAACAAACCATCTGAACATGTTGATTTGAATTTTGATCTCCTATTTTTTTCTCACTATTATATGTAACCGTATGGTAGGTCACCAAAGGCAAAAAGAGCCAGGGTAGTAAAGCCTATAGTCTATCCAAGAAAGGGCTGCATTCCTCTACTGCTGTGACTTTAGGGCTCAGGTGCCCCATGGCCTAGAAATGGCCTCTGGCAGGAGTACAGGAGCTGAAGTTTAACAGTTTGAGGTATGAGGGACACTGCTGATACTGAACTTTTAACACCCAGAGTCCTCCCTCAAGAAGGCCTGTAATAGAGCTACAGCCCTTCAGTGCTAATCAGTTTCTATTTTCCAGATGTTCTTGAAGTGCCTACTTCTTTTTCTGTTACTTTAAACCCCTTGCCCAAGCCAAGGTGAATCTTCTTCTATAGCTACGCAGTAGTTCTCACTCCATGAAGAAAAGTTTAGACTCTTCTTTCATTTCCATTCCAGGGGCAAGGCCAGGTCCCTGTCAGTGGAGGTTCTCTCTGGTAATAGCCTCAGACCTCTAAGTCCCGTCTGTACAGATGCCGTTGTTCAAGTGATCTTCTATATCTGTCCTTTAAGGGCCAACTGGATTCTCAAAGTATCAGATATATAGTCGTGAACTGAAGAAACCAGTATAAGAGAGCACCCTTACAGAATCTATATCTGTATATTCTACTTTACCAAAGCCATACAGTACTGAATTAACATGAGCACATATTTTGAAATCTTTAGGATCAATTACATTCATGTTAGCTAGTTCTCCATTACCTAAAGAATTAAGTCCAGTTCACCCTGATTTGCTTGCAGAATAGTTTTCCAGTCTTATCTCCCAAGAGTCTTCCATGTACCCCCTATACTCTAGTCTTCATAGTTCCCTGAATGTGTCACATATTTTCACACCTCTGGGTTTTACTTGATGGTGACCCTTCTGTCTGAAATGTGCTTTTAACCCCATTTTCCATCTACCAACACCTTATAGAACCCACCCAGTTCAAATACTCCCTCTCTTTTCAAATTGTCCCTGACTCCCTGGTCAAAATTAAGTATTCCTTCTAGGCTGTGTAACGTCTATCTTTGTCCTAATCTACTGTTAGTCCTTTAGATGTCTAAGCTCTCCCACTAAACTTTAAGATGCTTGAGAACAGGATTATGTATTTTACTCCCCTTTAAATCTTCTTCAGTTCCTAGCACATGTCTTTCACATAGTATGTACTCAACAAATATTTGTTGGATGGATGGATGGATAACATATAGTATCTCAGTTTCCTAACATAAAAATTAACAGATGATTGCCAAGGGTCATTACCTAGCTATAAATGTCTTAGGATTCTTTCAGAAAGCTATTAGCTCTGATTTAGCTCAGTAGACACTGGGGGGGAAAAAAGCACCTCAGTAGACTCACATAAGAAAGAGAAGCCTCACCATAGTCTTATTCAGGACCCTACAGGAGGAAATCTCAGAAGAAGGTCCAGAAGCAGCTGGAAGTCAGGCCCAGGTGCCTCTAGGCTCTAAAGGAAGGCTAGAGCTTGGAGGAAACAGAGATAGTATATAAGCAGAAACAAGCTGAGCAGCATGAAAGTATTAAAGTCCATTTCAAAGCCAAACGAAAAGCAATCTTGAATTATCAATCATTTGAACTATTAATAGAATGGCTTCCTTTCATCTGTAAATATGAATGGTGGCTGAGTTCTACTCCACGTCTACGTGTTCACGTGCCAGGGGAGGATGGCGGTACAGGCTGTTGCTGGCGCTCAACATGGAAATAAAGGGGCTATACAGAGTGGTTACTGGTTTCTATCTGGTATAGATTAGAGACCTTTAGAGCACACAGAAATCTTTTCCAAGGTAGACTGACATCAAAATAGCCTTCAGTTACTCAAATAAGCATCAGTTTGCAAATACCGAGAAACACAAAAAGTATAAAAATGTCAATAGTCATCAAATTGGTATCAATGATATATACAGCAGACATATGTTCCACATGTGGAATTGTCCCATACCCATTTTCTATTTCCATAAGGACCTAGAAATGTCCTGCATGTGTTTAGTCCTGAGAGTCAGGCAAACATATATGTGAAGTCAAAGCCATCCTCATTTCTCATTTTTTACAAGCTGACTTCACGTAAGTCATGGAGGTCAGAAACTGAGACATTAGTCCCCATATTCCCAAGCCTGGACTGGAAGATTCCATGATATGCTTGGGGTTTTTAATCTTCACTGTAACACATTTACATCAGTGTCACCAACTGTAAGGACACAGAGAGGGGAACTCAGGCAGTGAGGACACAGTGAGGTAGGGACGTGGGCTGGAAGACCAGCACGTGAGAATGTATTCATTCCTTCCACAACTATTTTCAGAGACCTACTATGTGCCAGGCACCATCCTTAGTACCGAGAATATAACAAAGAAAACAAAAGGACAAAATTCTGATCCTTGAGTGGCAGGAGAGACACAAACAGAATAAGAAAATAAAATATGTAGTATGGTAGATGGTGATAAGTGTGAAAGGTGAAGAAAAATCAGCAGTACGAAAGAGACAGTTAACGTAAAAGTCACTCTTAATTGAAAACACGGAGTTCTGTCTAAGATATTAACATCTACACAATAATATTGGGGTGAAAATTATGAAGTTAGTGATGCTTGGCCTCTTTCCTCCTTATCCTTACCCTTTAGGTGCCATATTTTTTTCCTTTTGTTAACATACCCTCTCTTTCCCCTATTTCCCTAGGAGATCCAATGTAACCAACTGTGGAATTGAACCTGCCAGTGCTCTGGTGACCATTCCTTTTCTTTCAACCCCATATGCCATAATGCCAGATCAAGGGTTTTTTTTTTGTTGTTGTTGTTGTTGTTTTTTCCGGTACGCGGGCCTCTCACTGTTGAGGCCTCTCCCGTTGCAGAGCACAGGCTATGGACGCGCAGGCTCAGCGGCCATGGCTCACGGGCCCAGCCGCTCCGCGGCATGTGGGATCTTCCCGGACCGGGGCACGAACCCGTGTCCCCTGCATCGGCAGGTGGACTCTCAACCACTGCGCCACCAGGGAAGCCCCAGATCAAGGTTTTATTTCTAGGTAATCTGATAATCCAAGAGGAGGCACAGCAACATCGAAATCCGCTCCCAGACCACTCCATTTACTATGGAGATAATGCCTTAATCTAAAGGAGTATCTCGAATGTCAGGAATTCCATGCACCTTGTCATACGGTGAGAGAGAAGTCTGGGGCAAAGGAGCATATCTTCCCCAACAGCATATTATAACCTAACCTACGGGTGAGACAGAGGTTAACCTTAAATCTCTTGTACTCTAAAACCCCAGTAAACCTACTTTTAATTTTCATTTGATTTGGGGAGTTTAACCTAGATGCAGAGCCTCTTTGGGCTCTGTGAGTTATTTGCCTTCTTATGTGTATTCTGGAGGGTTCACCAGGACATGAACATGAGTGACAAGCACTTAGCACAGCCAGAGACCAGAGCAAAGCCCAAGAATCAGTAAATGTATTTGTCATCACCTATAAGGCAGCTGGAAGTCAGGCCCAGGTTCCCGTTGTCCGTAAAAAACACGATTTGGGACTGCAACCTTCATACATGCAGAAACCCAAGCAGGAACACGTGCACACCCACAGGATTTCATTTGGCAAAGCCTTCTAGGGAGCAGGTGGGAGAGCTCTTTAGATTTTTTTTTTTCCAATTAACTGAGTTAGAAATTGTAGTAAATAAACAGTTTTAAAGTACATTGTCTACCCTCTAAACAGTTCCCGAATCATTGAAGAGCAGCTGCTTCAGGATCCCAGGTGGCTTGTAGAAGCACAGGCTGAGCATGGGTGCTGGGGACCTGGCAAAGGGAATCCCCATCCACTGGGGCGGACCTACCATGAGAATATGTATTATATCACATCATATATTGTAGCACAGAGGAGAAAATATGCATAGTATGAGATACTGTGCTCATTACAGCTCTACAAACATTACCGCATTTAATGATCTCAAAAGCTACATGAAAAGTTATCAATATTCCCATTTTAGAGATGAGGAAACAGTCAGGGTCTTACAGCCTGCAAATGATCAATCGAGAATTCACACTCAGGTCTGTTTTACCTTTGAGCTCTTAAACACTCTCTTATCAAAGACTACAAGTGACGATGGTGTTGACACTGATGACAGTGATGGTAATGGTGATCTGAAAATGGCGGGGGTACCAGAGAAACCGTCAACTTTAAGGCTCATAATAGGAGAGAACTAAGACAGACAATTTTAAAAAATTGGTCTGGCTAGGCAAAATTTATACTAATTATAGTCATTTATGTGAATCATGCACAATTATGCCTAATTATGGTCACTACAATAATATTTATGTACAAAAATAAATATGTCAGAATAACTTTGATCTAAAATGTATTTGATTAGAATAGTGAGCTCCAGACATGTGTAATCAGACTTCACCGTTGCCCAGGTTCTAATGTGCATGTATGACATC
Organism: Phocoena sinus; assembly: GCF_008692025.1. Taxonomy (NCBI): domain Eukaryota; kingdom Metazoa; phylum Chordata; class Mammalia; order Artiodactyla; family Phocoenidae; genus Phocoena; species Phocoena sinus. The sequence continues at coordinate 100,154,131 of NC_045764.1, read as the reverse complement.
TTTATAGCATTTTATATTGTATAAAGTATGCTTTCTGAGGACATCCTCAAGCAGCAGACATTATCAGATGTTGGGGGGGAAGGAGGCAGCCAATAGTAACAAAATAGGGCCTGGCTCTGGAGACACTCAGGGTGTGGTCATTTCATCCTGACCCCTTCCTGTGAATTAATTATGACAGTCACCATTCTATAGATTAGGAAGGAAACTGAGGCTAGATTCAATGAAATAGCTCATCCATAGAGTTTAGTTTTCTATTCGACACTAAAAAAGTGAAATTTATGGCTAGTGAAACATCCAGATTCAGTACTAAAAAAAAATCTCCTCCTTTCTTTAAAGAAATCAAAAGCCCCCCGTCCATTCTCTATTAGCTGGGGGAAATCTCACTTTAATTTTTTAAAATATAACTTCCCATCTACTTGGCCCAATTGTTTCGGTTGTTGGGACCAGCTTTATGAATGAAAATAAAGAGCCAGCTAGGGGCTACAACCTAATCAAAAACAAGGAACCACCAGCCAGCCTACGCGCCTAGACTCCCATTACACTCCTCAAGGACCAGAGAATTTTAACTAGGTAAATATCTACCCTCATCCAGGGGAGGGAAAATTCTTGCTAAAGATTAAATAACCAACATTATCCAAATTTAATTCCACGGAAAGCAGAGGAGAAATAATGGAAATGATGTTCGGTAGAGTAGGAGGGAGGTAAAAATCAGAAGCTTGGGCCACTGCCTGCAGCAGGACCCTTCAGAGGAGAGGGCACTAAAGTACGTAACAAAAATCAAGCTTTACTTTAGGTTCAAGCTTTGCATCCACAGACATGAGAAGGGATCAGGTAAGGTGCACAGCCAGATCTTTACAGTGGGATGACCTTGAATTGCTAAAAATACAGCGAATTCCCTGAAAGGCAAATTTCCATACTTAAGACATCGGTTGAAAAGAAATCTCCCCAAAGCAAGGACAATGTGTCGCTTGTGTTTAGGATTCTGCAAGCCACGTTGCCTACCCGCTGATGCTGATACAGGTAATCAAAACTTGCCAGAGGAAGAGTCAATCAACATTTGCATCAAGAGGTCGTGCACAGTAGACACTCTGAGAACTGACCTTTCAGTCTGTGCACTTGGGGCCGTGTCCATCCGAGGCTCATTTCCATTCACAAGGCCTGGTCATATCATACTTAAGCAGAATGTCAGCAATCCAGACCATGATAATCCCAGGGCATTGTCCCTTTGTACTTTCCAACTTTAAAATGGATGTGCAATGACATTTGGAGTCGCTAGTGTGACTAATGTCGCTGTTTTACACTGGTTGTTGAGACGATATTAATAGCTAATATTTACCGAGGACTTAACTATATTTTGGGCACTCTCCCAAGCACCTTACATGGATTAACTCATTTAATCCTCACAACAACGCTTGGAGAGACGCACTGTTACTACTCTCATTTAACCCATGAGAAAATAGGCGCAGAAGTTAAGAAACGTCCCCAAGGTCGTAGATGTTAATAAGAAAATTTTTGTACCACAGAGGTATGGAAAAGTGAAATTAATTGTTATAAATGCATCTGAAGTGATATCCTTGCTACCTCAAAACCAGACTGAGCTCCCTCGTGACCTCCAGCTGTTGGAGGCATGGAACATTATGATGTCTTATTCATCTGTGTAATTCCCAGTCACTTGCCAAGGTCCAGGCTGGCCAATAAATGTTGCATGGATACCCTGCTTTGTATTTCGTGATATCTATATCTATATGACAGTTTTAAAGGGTGTTTAAAGGCTGACCCAATCTGCATTCATTTTGACGATCCAGTCTATCATTTATTAACCCTACTAATCTGTCTGCCTGCCAATCTCTCTCTTATACACTGAAACAGATGATACATTGTCTTTTATGTTGACATTTTCATCCAAGGACCTTGATGTGTATTGTGAGCCCGACCCTACTCATAAAAAATATTCATGCATTCCAGGGAGCGCATTCACTCAGAATCTCAGGGTTCATCCACGGCTGCAAACTGGCAGACAGCTCAGGATCCTGCTGCGGATGTGTTTTGCTTGGCTGGCCATGTTTAAGGATTTTTTTTATTTGAACGTGTAGATCAGGCCCATCTCTCTTTGCAAATAAAGCCTGATTCACACATTTAGTTACCTGCCTGGCCCCAAAAGTGTTTAAAAGTGAGCCCTCTAATCTGCTGTTACCTAGGGATTTGGAGTAGACCGAATTTAAGATCTCTGTGTTCCTGGAGTTTATAATCTGCGGCCAACGCTTTAGGTGGATAGGCAACAAAACATTCTTTTATTCCAAGCTACTCCTTCCATATACACATACCTAATTCTCCTGGAGGAGACTCAGAATCTCTTCACTCCTATTTTCAAGGCATCCCGGAGATATACATTATTGCCATGTCTTCAGAAATGGATGAACTAAAACCTAGGGAAGGGCAGACAGTCCTGCAGGTATCTGGTGATGGAAATGCCATCAAATAAAGCGAATGCCTTTGCTCTGAGTTTACCCATTTGACTGGTATGTTCTGTTCTGTTTTTCATCTTAAAATCCCTCTTGCAAAGAAATGAGATTTGCTCAAGACCTCACTATGGTTTATTCTTGGACTCCTCTTTTCTAGGCAGCCTGGACAGAAGAGGGGCCGACTTGGAGGTGGGCCGCTGCTATAGTTGAGAGCAACATCTATGTGTCCTGGATGATAGAGATGAAGGGGCTCTTGAGGGGCTCACACTTTTCCTGGGTTGCCTGCCCTGTTTTGATGAGACTGCTTGGATTCAGCTTTTTGGTTCAATGTGAAGTTGTGGCCAACTAAATCCCACTTACCACCCCGGTGTTATTTACAGTCTGGATCTGGTCCACAGCAATACAGTACGGCAGTGCCAATCAATACTTCTTACACTGTGGAACACTTAGGTGCCATTGATGGAGAACTTTCCATTTCTTCCTGTAGTCCCACTGACTAGCTCTCTCTGCTCGGGCCCATTAGAGAACTCAACTGTGAAATTATCAGAGAGTAAATGCCAGGCCCTGTCACCGGTGTGTTTGAGAAGCAGGTACCTTCCAGTAAGAGCCTTTTCTATTTGCTCTGTTGGAGGATAGGCAGCTCTCCTTGGCATTCTCCTTTATTGCTGTAGGAATTGTTCTAATTGTCCCTGATCTGGTTTCAGGGACTCTGGAGCATTTGCTTGGTATAACGATGAGCAACACATCACCAAATACGATAACTGACAATGGAGTTTTATCACTTGAACACTCTTCTTCTTCGGGAAGCCGCTGCCTTCGTACTCTGTCTGAAGTAGAGTCACCTCATCTTATAGCAATCTGAGGCTTTCTTTTTCTAACTGTTGTCTCTGACTCTGAATTATCTAAGACAAAGTATTTATTAGCACCAGTCCTGGCTGCAAACAGCGATCTTCCCAATGCCTGCGATGAGGTTGGCCACTTTCTCCCATGCAGCTCAGGGATTCCTCTCCTGTGATCCAAGGTCATAAGTAGATAAAGATGGAGTCTCTGTGCCACCACCCCCAGAACCCAGACTTCCATGCCCTGGTGCTTCTAATACCTACTCAGGGTTCCCCAAGAACCAGTGTAGTGCTCACCCAGGCTTGCCCCTCTCAGGAGTGCTCCCAAGTGCTCTCAGGTGTCACCAATCCAATTGCTATTTCTTCAGAAACTGGCTCTGCTATCGATGCTAATCATTAACGGCACCTGCTGAGCTAACAATTTTGCATTTCTGTATTTCGATAGAGGGAATTTCTTGAGTCAATGCTTCATCCCAGAGGCAGACCAAGGAAAAAGTTAGCCTTCTGGGTCACACTGACACTGACGCCAACTCAGATTTGCATTCTTAACACTTTCCTGAACGTTGTGCTACCTTGCGCATCACACGGGTTGGTTCCTATGGCATAAAACCACACGTAAACTAAACTCAGTAGAAAACTGTTGATGGCCTGTAAGCTTCTGTCTCTAGAGCTCTCTCCTGCCTCCTTCGCACTCTGAAAAGTGAGCAACAACCAGCAGCTGTCACCCCGGAGGGGATGGCTCCTGGGAAACTTTCTGAGTCTCTCTGTGATCTGATTTTAGGATGTAATGTCTGCTGTCCTTCTTCTTGGGCACCAGATCCAATAAAGTAAGACCTCTTCAAGAAGTCAAGCCTGAATGGGGGCTGGGAGACCTGTAATCAATGAGGAGTTCACTGTCTAAGGAGGTGGAAGGTGAAAGAAAAAGACAAAACCAACGAAGAGAAAAACAGGGCCTCGTGCCTCAGTGTCTCCTACTGGTAAGGCCATGTCCGGCCTGAAAGGACAATAGCCCAGAGCATTCCTGTAGAGTCAGCAATGTGCTCTGAGCTAGACAAGGGAAGAAGTGCATTTGAGGAGAGGAGACACAGCTCTTTTATTTTTGAATACTGCATCGTCAGTCTCAGAGCTGATCTGAACTTTGTTTTCTAACAATCAGGAATCAGAAATGACACGAGGAGGGAAAAAAACAAGCTTGGCACCTCACAAGGCCCATCCCTGTAGCAGGATCAGGACCAAGGTGCCAGCACTTTTCATTCCCTCTCTCTGAGTTGAAGAGGTGCTATGATGGCAAAACTCACTGAAGCAAAGGAGGCTGCAGTGGCTGGAAATGTCTTTGTCCCTAAAATACCCCACCGGCTTCCAAACAGGAAGATGGCTGAGAGGATGCCAGCCTGAAGCCCGAGGACCCGACGTGGCTCCCTGGGGAGAAGTGGTGCCCTGCAGCCTCAGCATTGGCTGGGATCCCACCACAAAAGCATCTGCTTCATCCAGGTGCGGCCAGAAAGGAACTTTTCAAAGGCCCTGACTCTCCAAACAGACGTGACTGAAGCAGCAATATCTCTGGGGGGAAAAGCAGGGTGGGCTTTATAAGAAAGCTGGTCCCAGTGCTCTGGGGGAAAGGACAATGGGGCTCATAAAAGAAATGGGAGGGAGGAAACGGGAGGGGTAGCTTTGAAGGGAAGAGATAAGGGATTCAATAAGAAAAGGTGGTCCAATGGGAAATCGCAGCTTTGGTAATTATCTGAGAAGACGAAAAATAACTGAAGGTTCTGTTTGGTGGCTGGAATCCTGGGGACCTACCTGGCCTTTTGAAGGCTCTTGCACCGACTGACTTGTCTTCTCAATCAAGTTTTCTAGTCAAATAGCTTGAGGGAAGCTGGTGTTTGCTTTAGTCAAGTAATTTCCCAGATATGCTGGGGCTGGACCCACATTGGAGACCATCTAACGACTCTGGGATGAAGGCGAGGCCCTGAGACAGAGAGCATTTTAGAGCAAGGGGAAATGCACTTTTCTACAAGATCCGGTCACAAGCAGGGTTGATTTCCTCGTGCAGGAGAAACACAATGATAATACCCGATGAAACGCACCCTCTTCTCCCCTTTGACGTACTGTTGGAATGACCGCTGCCTCTCGTGACACTTCTGTGAGGCGACTAAAGTTCTACCGCGATACAGTGTGGAAGATCTCCATTTTCTTAAGGGACTCATTCAAGGTCACAGTGAGCTAGGGCTAGAAATAAGAATTCCTGCCTCTGAGTTCAATTTTTTTATTCTATCATTCCACTGCTACTGGATAAATCTTGTATTAAGGGTAGCTTAAAGACAGAGCTAATAAAGAAAAGTTTCTATGGATGCGGGGTTGTAGGAAATGAGCTGGTGTGTTGGTTTCTGAAGACATTCCAGGGTCTACACAAGAGATTGGGAAGAATCAGGCAGGAGGATACAAGTCAATTAGAAAATGATGAAGCCAGTGGCTTCTAGCCTAAACCCACTTTAAGTTGTAAGGTAAAGGAAGAGTCAAATGATGAAATAAAAAAATCCTTCCCAGCAAGTAGTGAAAACAGGTGATCACAAAAAAAGCAACAAAGCCAAGTGAACACAGATATTCACAATAAGATCTATTTCAATACAAATCCTTCAAACATAAATACCAGGGTGTTTTGCTCTCCAGATAAATTCCTCCCACCCTTTCTTTTCCAACAATTTTTCCCCTCAGATCAACCTTAAGGAAGCCAGGAAATATATTTGTCTTCCTCTAATTCAGTATTGGAAAAGAAATAAAGAATTGTGAAAAAAAAATGTATTTCACCTGGTGTCCTCATCCTGCTTGACAATCATATTCGCATCAGAAAAAATATTCAGACATCAGACACACCTTATTCAACTGCAGACCTGTACTTGGTCCCACTCCTCTTACACTGGGCTGCAACGCAGGCCAAACCTTTCCAGGTTCACAGTCACCATCACCTCATTCCCTGGAGCGCGGCACCTCCCAATCCCCCAGGACAACCCTGGTCACGGCAATGAGTGCCTCCGGGGAGAAGCTCCACCCCCACCCCCACCCCCACCCCCGTGCTGATGTGACCTTCTGACGCAAGTTAATTTCTGTGAGAAGGAACTGGCTTCCTTCTACATCCACGCAGAGCATTTCCCTGGAAAGGAGGGGATATCAGGTGGCCAGCTATCCTGCTACAGCTCCTTAGTAAGATGAGCTTGCCAAAGCCAAAGGAAAAGAGACTGAGAAAGTGCGAAGCCATATTGGGAGACCCAGAGCGTGGGAATATTCTACGTTTTTGCCATTTTAACCATTAGACCTGATTCGGCAGCACAGCACAGCCCTGGTCTCCAACCACACACACCTGGTACTGGGTCTGCACTCTGACTCCCTCCATCACCAAGCACCGTCGCCCCAAGGGCCGATGTGCTTGAAGGCAGAAGTCACTGCTGTCCACCTCCTCGCCCCGCCTCCCTGAGGAAAAGCTACCAAAAGCACGCCATTGGCAACAAGCCGCTGTTATGTAAATGGACTCAGCTGAGGGGAGAAGCAAGCAGGAATCTATAAACCACCAAAGGAAAGTTCACTGTCATCCCAACGTGGCACGAGCACGTGCTCTGGACCGACGTGAGCTCACGCAGCTCAAATTCAGGGATTTGTCCTAGTCACCCTGGAGGGTGGAAGCCAAGACCACGGGAGCAGTCTCCGTTCTCAGCCCAAGTGCCTTCTCCCTTCGCTTGAGAGCTGCAAATTTAGATGAAGGGGGACAACTTTCTACGAGGAGGGTTAAATGAGGCAGCTATGACCTATCTTTAATGGAAACTAATAGAAACAAATCCCATCTCATTTTGAGTTCTGTCTCAGTTAACTTTGTGGTGGAGAGGGCGTTGGCAAAGAGAAGGCTGTGGCATTTTAAAACAGCAAGCTGAGGCTTGGAGGTTTTCCTTTCTCTCTTTTTTCACGGATGCTGTAGTCCAAGGGGAAAAAAGTCGGGGCGAGAGACCATCTTCTTCCTGGCACTCTCAAAGCATGATGCAGTGCCAGCCGCTCCACCAACCGTCTGGAGATAGGGTAATTGTCACTCTTCTCAACGTAACTTCTTGCTTTCAGATCGGTGGCTGGCAGGTTTATCTGCTTCTGAGCAGCTTCAGAGCCACTGACAGTGACAGTGACACTGGCTACGTCAGCAAGAGCAATTGGAAGGGAGGATGATGCCACTGCCAGCAGCAGTGGGAGAGAAAATTGTAGCCTTCGAGAAAATTCTTAGGTCTATCCGTCTGGCTGACTCGCTCTCATTGACTTAGATGACTGCCATGACGAATCACTTAGATGATTTCGGAAGGCCAGGAGAGAATCAGTAGTTTTACACAGCCGTTTTCAAGTTTGGGGTATGGGAGCTTTTAGTTAACATGATGTGCTTACATTTCCAAACCCCTTGTGTAGGACCTGCCCCCGACTTAGGAGAGGGTGGGCTTCAAATGTATCAGAGGAGGCAACCAAGACGAACACTGCCACCCAGCTAGTGCCTGAAGCCCCAGTACACACGCCTACAGGGATTACTGAAGTAATTGTGGTCCATTTCAGGTCATCGATAGTTCCGGCTGCTTTCATTTTTGTCACTATCATGATAAACAGGACACGGTAACCATCAACAATTTGACAAGGGTCCTTGACACAGTACTAGTCTATGGTCTATATTTTTTTAAGTAGCTTAGAAAGCCTCTGCTCTTGGAGTAGCAACTCTCTAAAGTTCACGGTTGCAAAGACAGAATTCTATTTCATCGTCAAAAATCAACCACCTTCTGGTCCAGGACAATGTTAAGGCGAAGAGGCATTACATGACTAACATATGGCCAAAATGCTTTCAAAGATACTGTTTTGGTCAAAGAAAGAAACTCTAAGGTAAAGGTAGGTGGGGGAGTTTAAACTGAAATATTACGTTCTCAAACCTAGTCTTGGTCAGAAGTGAAAATTTTCCACTGATAGCACAGCCCCATGATTCCTGACACCTCTAAAAGCAGCAAGATAAAAACAAAATCTTGTGCAGATCAAAAACTTACATCAGTTAGGTTTGGAGAAATAATTTTGTCTAATTCATGGATACAGAGGGAGAGTGTCAGGGTTCAGAAAGCGGCAGTTCTCATCTCAGTATATATATATTTTTTTTCGGTATGCGGGCCTCTCACTGTTGTGGCCTCTCCCGTTGCGGAGCACAGGCTCCAGACACGCAGGCTCAGCGGCCATAGCTCACGGGCCCAGCCATGCCGCGGCACGTGGGATCCTCCCGGACCGGGGCATGAACCCGCATCCCCTGCATCGGCAGGCGGACTCTCAACCACTGTGCCACCAGGGAAGCCCTCAGTATATTCTTAAGACTATAACCTCTGGAGTAATGCTCAATGTCACGCTCTAGTGGGCATTTAATTTAACATAATGGAATGACAGTGATCAATAACTTGCTGGGCAACCATGGCCAAGTCATTTGATTTCCTGTGCCTCAGTTTCATCACCTATTCTCTCCCCAATAAGCCGAAGATGAAGAAGTTAAGCTGCTTCATAGGGTTACTGAGGAACACACCTAAAAATGCTTAAGGTGATTACTAGAAGGAAAAGGATCAATGTCACATTTGGAGTCACTAGCCCCCATGGTCACTTGCAGGTCTCAATAGAAACCATAACTGACATGCAGTACCTCTGCAACAGAGGTTCTTAACCTGGATCCTTGAACCACACAGGGGGCCATGAATGGGCTTTAAAAGGGGCCCACCTGCTCTGATCTAGGGGCAGGATGTCCATGACACAAACAGTTTAAGAAGCACTGCTCTACGGTAAGCCTTGGTTACAGATGTACCAAAAAAACAGTGACACTGCCTGATGGAGAGGAAAAGTCAGGAGAGGTGGCCACAGAAGCCAAGGGAAACACATAGGATCGGATCTCAAGAAAACCACCAGGATTTCGCCTTGACCCTCTGGGTCATCTACCCAACACTGAGCCTGTCTGTCAGAATGGAACTTCTTCAATCAACAATACCTAGAAGATCATTAATAATAAGCAGAAGAAATGACTGATTGAGGAAGGCACAAGGCAGGAAGCACCTGAGCTGCCGTCCACGCAATACCAAGAACACCTGTTGGAAGGAAAGCCTAAGGATCTCACAGGGCTTTGGTGGGAACAGGCAGATTTACAGCAAAAGGTCTGTAAGGAGTGGTATGTGTGGTTGTCTTGTGTGCAGTGTGAGAGATGAGGATGGGGTCTGGGTCTGCAGATCAGAGCCAGGATTAAGAGATGTATAATTCTGCAGTATCAGAAGGTAGTACCAGAAGGGTACTGGGTCCCAAACGAGACCCAAGTCCCACTCCCAAAAGAGAAACCATGTTTGGAAGAGAAACTAAAGGGAATTGTAAGGAAGCACTCCATGAAGGAGAGGGAATGGTGCAAAAGATGGACAAGAGCTAAGTTGTGATCTTCAGAGAGCAGGTTTGAAGGTGGACTTGAAGAGGAGAGAAAGGATTCCAATCCCTGACGGCTAGGCAGCGCATATAAAATGATTTAACACTTATAGAGCAATTTACCGTTTACAAAACATTATGACATTCACTATCTCATTTAATCTTTATCACCCTGAAATGCTGGTTGTATTTTTTTCATTTTACCCATGAGGAAACTGAGGCTTGGAAGGGCGGATTATGCGACTCGCTCAAGGTCACTTGGAGAAAATCAGAGTTGGGACGCACCCCAATGTCCCCACCCCTACTGGTTGTCGTCCACCCCCACCAGAAAACCTTCACATCAACTCCTAAGGGGCAAGGTGGATGTGGTTACGACAGACTCCATCCCAGCCCCCAACCCCGCCACTTCCCCTAAAATCTGGAGCGGAGCAGCGCCCTCCGGGGCCAGGGAGGGGACCTGAGTGACGCGGAGCCACAGCCCGGGGTTTCCCTGTCCTGCGGGGCTCAGAAGAGCGGGTAGCAGAAGCCACGGCTCTTATACTCGGCACAGTCGAGCAACGCTCCAGCAGCAGCTGCCGGCTTGGGGCTGAACGTGCGAGGGGCAGTGGCGGGCGATTTCCCTTCCGAGCGATCCCAGGACTGGGACCCAGCACCTGCGCCCACTTCTCGGTGCCCCATGCGCGCCCCTGCCCCGCTGGTTCCTTCTAGCGGTTCCCCAGTGCGTGGAGGAGGCGACAGGAGACTGGGGGGGAGTGTTGGGGTGAAAGAGCGGGGCCGACTCTGGGGCGAGAGCCTCCACTTCTGATCCTCCAGGTCAGAACAACATAGAGCAAACCCTGGCTGGAAGTTTGGGCATCAAAGGTTTCGGATTAAGTAGCAAGTTGCCCGGAGAGCAGTAGAGGTGGAGGTGGAGGTCTGGGGTGGGGGTGGCGTCAGGGGAAGAAGGGACAGGCGGGAGAAGGTGCCCCTTCCCGCGCAGCCCCCTCGCGGCCCCGCGGGTGCGGAGAACGCGCCGGGCTCCTGGCATCGGGCACCGCGCATCGGACACCGCGGCGCAGCGCAGCCCCTCCTCGCCCGGCTCCGCGCTCCTCCCCACCTGCCCGCCGCCTCGCCCCCGCCGCGGAGACTCACAGTCCGCAGGAACTGGATCTCGTCCTCGCCTCCTTCTCCCCCTTCGGCCATGGTTCCCGAGGCGTCGGCGGTGCCCCTGCCTCCGGCGCCTCTGCTTCGCCCGGCAGCCGCTCGGCGTGCGCCCGCGGCTGCTGCGCTCTTTCTCCTCCTCCTCTTCCTCCTCCTCCTCCTCCGGCTCCTGGCTCAGCCTCAGCAGCGCCGAGCTAATCCCCGACCATATAGGGAGCCGGGCTAACACTGCACTGCAGAGCGCCAACGCCAGCCAGGCAGCCCGCCTACCCTCTCGGCTCTCGCCCCAGCCAAGTGTGCGGCGGCCGCGGGGCCGGCGTAGAGCGCAGCGCCGGGCGCACGGAGCGGGCGGGGGGCGGCGCAGGCACCCGGGCGGGGGCCGTGGGGCCTCCCCCGCACCGCGCCGCGCCGCGCCGCCTGCTCCGCGGAGACGCGCGCCCCGCGGCGACGGGAGGGTGCCCCTACCCCGCTCCGACTCGCAAACAAAGGCCAGGTGCTTAGCTCCAGCGTGCCCAGATTGGGCGCCAACCCCCTCGCTTTGCCCACTTTCCCCTCGTGTGTGTGTGTGTGTGTGGCGCGGTGGGGCCGGGGGCGACACGAATGCTTTGCTCCGACCCGAGTGCCTCCTTCGGAGCCCCAGTCGCGGAAGGCTGAGAGGCGTGTGCCTGTGCTCGTCTGAGCAGCAGGGAGAAAACGGTGCCGTGAGGGTGTCTGTCCATTCATAACAAAGTTTGCAACTCCCTGAATAGCCCTTTCTGCACCTTAAGAGAGCCCCGTCGCCTCTTCAAAATCCAATCAGTCTGTTTTATCGAAGCCCTTGATTATCCATTGTTGCTGGGCAGAGTAACATCTCGCGGCACCTCAGAGAGCTTCCGGGGATTCCATCCACAGTTCAGAGGTCAGGGGGCATAAAAACCCCTTCTCTCTGACTACCCCTCATCTCCTAAACTTACTCTGCATTTTAGGGTGCCAGCTCTGGGAACCCTAAAAAAGATATAGTATATACAGTGGGACCGCTTCCAGGTCCTTGGACTGCCGACATCTCACCCAGACTTAGGTCACTTTCCGGAGGTGGGAGGCTGTCAGACTGGTCCTTTCTAAAGCTGAGGGTACAGGATGCCCCCTTCTGTCTGCTGGCCAAGAAGTGCCAGGGTGAGAGAAGCTTTCAAGAGAAGGGGTGCTCCGAAGAGCAGTGCCCCAGGATGAAGAGGAACCCAGAAGATGTATGTGTGACAATTCTGGGCTACTGGTGGCAGAGGACGCTGAAAATCCCAACCAATTTTGCAGCTTCTCTGTTGATGGCCCTTCTCTTGGCTCTACCTTCAGACCTCTTTCCTGGACTCCAGTCTCACATTTTCTACTGGACATCAGACATGCTAAGAAAACTAGTGTGTTTTTTTCTTATATTTTACCCAAACTGCTTCCTTCCAGAGGCTGCCCCTTGGCCCTAGTGCCTCTTCTGAAGCCTGCCTAGAGTAAAGCAAACCATCTACACATCGTGGCCCTTCACATACTGTCATGCTCACCTCTGTGACCCACCATCCACTTTTCCCATCTCCTGGCTAAACATTCCTCCTCCCCTGGCCATCCCCTGTAGCACAGTTTTCAGAGCCTCCATCACCTCTGATGGCCTAGTTATAAGCATTCCAGTTTGTCTTCTTCCTCCTAATTCGTAGTGCTCTCCTCCCTTGTTTAGGACAGTCTGTACACGCAGCCTAATATTGGATTGGCTTGGGAGCAGCACCAATGACACCTTATGTCTGCATCTAACTAGAATTTCTGTCGTTTTTTTTCCCTTTCCCACATGAGCCACTCAAGTCAAGACTTCCCCACTTTAGTCATGTCTAAGTACTTACGTACCAGCTTTAAAAAATATTTCTTTCTCTTCTAATTCATTTTATTTATTTCTGTCTGTATATGGTCCTTTAAGACATTTTTGAATCTAGGTTTTCCTATCCAAAGTGCTAATTATCATTAAACTATGGTATGGCATAACTTTGCCATATCACTAGACACCCTCTTGAGTCAAGTTTCATACTTTTGTCTATGATTATTTGATAGGTAACCTACCTAAATGTATTATTTTGCAGCCCCAATTTTTTCTTGTCCATGAGACTACAAATGACTTTTTCACACACTTTACTGAAATCAAGATACGTGGGGTAGGACAGGCACTACCTGCTTTATCGTCAAATAACCCCACCACAAAAAGAAGTGGGAACGACACTCCTTGCTCTGACACTGAGTGCATCCTCTTGGATTCTGGGTGATCCTCACATTGCTTTAGTATGCACAAAGTGATCTGTTTAATTACCCAGTCTAGGATTTATTCCGGGGCTCAGCCTATAGTTTCAGCCATTGGGGGGAAAGTAGAACATTCACCTCTGTGTGAAATCCTCTTCCATTCTCTAAGATTTCCCAAAACTTTACCAGTAATGATGCTGTAGTCAGGTGATCAAATTATCTCACCACTTTAGAATTTAATTCATCCAGGTCTGCAGATATAACACTGAATATGACAGCTGAAGCCCTTGTCTGCAGGGTTAGTTGAAAGACAGAGTGAAAAGAAAGGAAACTAGTATGGGTAAGATAGATGGATAGTAGATAGATGATAGATAGATAGGTAGATAGAGAGATAGATTTCAGATACTGGGCTTTGTTAGTCCTTCCATGAAGTCTGGGAGAGAATAAACTAAGATTAAGTTACTTGTCAATTTATACATCTGGTAAGTGGCAGAGCTGTCATTCAGACTTGGATTGTCTGACTCCAAGCCTAACACTTTTCGGTACTTTTTATACTGTGCCTGTTTGCTTCTAGGACAGCCAAATAGAAACCATCAGTTTGATACAACCCCTCCCCACCACCCTACATCCCCACATATCAGGTTTGCTCCTCCACAACCTGTATTTTATTTTATTTTATTTTATTTTGCGGTACGCGGGCCTCTCACTGTTGTGGCCTCTCCCGTTGCGGAGCACAGGCTCCAGACGCGCAGGCTCAGCGGCCACGGCTCACGGGCCCAGGCGCTCCGTGGCATGTGGGATCCTCCCGGACCGGGGCACGAACCCGTGTCCCCTGCATCGGCAGGCGGACTCTCAACTACTGCGCCACCAGGGAAGCCCCACACCCTGTATTTTAAACTGGGTATCTCCCCAAACCAGTTTCTCTTCGTAGAGAGCTAGAGGACTTGGACTTTAGGTCTTAGAGGACATAGCATCTACTACAGTCTCATTGGAAAAAGCCAAGCCTCCCAAGTTTCTAAACCCCTGAAAGCTCTCTGCCATTTATTAAAAGTCCAGTGAGGTGCCCACAGAGTAATAAAATACCATTGGGATGCTTGAGTTGTTCAGAGCCAGCCCTGGAAACCAGCAGCATTTGAATGTGGGGCACCGTGCAGCCAATATCACCAGCAGCTGGAAAGCATGTAGTAACAGCCCCTAGGCCTGCAGGGCCAAACAAGAAATTTCTAATTTTTATCCTTTCAGCACTTCTGTACCTTTTACATATATAATTTTTGAAGGCCTGACAAAATCTGAAGCCTGATTATTGAAATAAAATTCATGTAGTTTACTTTTCCCTCTGGCAAATTCTCACATGAAGTATTGGTTCTGAGGACTTTCTCACATAACAGGGCCTCTTATATGTGTTTTACCAGAAAGATTGATACAGCTTTAAAATAATGAAAAATGGCCACAGTCATATAATTCAGTATCTCGTTTGCTATGCTTTATTACTCACGGTGGTCAGGTGCTCAAGTGGTGTTAATGAGGCCAGGGTTGTGGATTCAATTCCAGGAGGGCCAGTTAGTCTCACTCTGTTTGCTGGTCAAAGACCCTGGCCCCTTTACTCTGGCCAAGAGCCTCATAAGCCTTTGCTGGTTTAACCATAGGGAAGGCAGGCTCAAGCCTGGTGACTAACTAAGACCTACCATTCTTGGAGACACAGAAACTAAGAGGCCACACTTGGTAAAGATAGCCTTTACCCATATTATTGGAGATATATTAAACTCTACACAACATTAAATCTGTCTTCAATATCCATTTCAGTCTCACCTCCCAGCTACAGGAGTCATCCGTCTGCTGAAAATACATTTCTCCAGTTAATTATGCTCATGACTTTGGCCTGCATTGACTCACGTTCCACCTGGGGAAAGTATAAAAGGCAATGATGGAATAACTGTAGAGGTGAGGAGGGTGCTGACCTCTGCTAGCTGCCATCTTTTTTTTTTTCTTTTTTTTTTTGTGGTACGCGGGCCTCTCACTGCTGTGGTCCCTCCCGTTGCGGAGCGCAGGCTCAGCGGCCATGGCTCACGGGCGCAGCTGCTCCGTGGCATGTGGGATCCTGCCGGGCCGGGGCACGAACCCGTGTCCCCTGCATCGGCAGGCAGACTCTCAACCACTGCGCCACCAGGGAAGCCCGCTGCCATCTTTTTTGATCCAACACCATACACATGAGTACTATCTATATATTGACTGAAGATTATTTATTTTTCCATTAGCAAAGAGAAAAAAAAAACACCTTTCTGTGCTTTTTTTCAAGTATTTAAACTGTGAAGATCTTTTACAGGTGGGAGGGCAAGAAGGTATTGCTACCAATTAAGCCCACGAACAAAAATACTCCTGAAAAAGACACCTGCTTTTGATTCTGCACCGATAGGAATAATGGTGTACACACTTACATTAGTCTTTTTTTTAATGTTAAGTAATGATTATCATTTGTTTCTAAGATATTTGTGATAAGCTACTAAGTTGATGAATTCCTTTGGTCAAAGAATTGGAAGCCATACCAAAAAGCCTTGACTTGAATTCCTTTCTTCATTAGCAAGGGGACAGTTGCAGGAAAATATTTGTCTTTTTCTGATGATATCTGTTCTATCTCTCTCATAAAAGTCACAGACGTCACAACTGCTTAACACAGGCAAGGATTCACAGTTAAGAAGACCTCCTGCAGTTAACACATGGAAAATGTCTTTATTTTATTCTTTACCTGACACCTTAAGATTGGAAGTTTACATAATAAGGTCAGAGTTAATATGCCACTCTGGTGAAAGTCTCCTAAAGTTAAGAGGGGGCCCTGTTCCAGGGGGCGTTTTGACTGAATCTCAGCAGAGATGGAGGCAAGCTGGGCACACCTGCAGAAGCCTGGGAGGCGGATCCTCGCACCCCATGCCATCCTTTGAGCTGATTCATCCTCAGGGCATCTCCAGCAGGAACTGTTTGTTAAAGCAATAGACTAAGCCACAGTGATATCATGGCTCATTTGCATTTGCCTCCAGGTCAAGCACTGTTTAACCTCAAATTTACACTCTCCTGAGTGTATAGCACAAAGTTTACATTAGGCAGATGAGGGTTTGAGTCGTGGGTGAGACTCTACAATTTAAGGATTGTATGACTCTGAGCAAGTGATTTAAACTCTCAGAACCTATTTCATCTTCTGGAAAATGGGAATGAAAAGACCTGCTCCTCAAGGTTACTTTAAGGATTAAATGACTTGGTGATTATCAAAGGTTTATCAAAGTGTCTTGTAAAAGTGGTCAGTAGAAAATCATGAGGGTCTTCCCTGGTGGTGCAGTGCTTAAGGCTCCATGCTTCCACGGCAAGAAGTGACAGTTTGATCCCTGGTCAGGGAACAAAAATTCGCACGTCTGAAAAAAAAAAAGAAAATCCTGAGATCTCTCTTGCAGATCCGTCCCCTTCCTTTTCCTTTGTATTGATTTCCAATGCCTGCCCTTCAGGTCTGTTTGTATGTCTGTCTCTCTGAAAGTTCCGTTCTCATTTGACTTTCAGGAGGCCTCTACTCACCAAAAAACACACAATGCCTCTGATTTCAGAAAACAATTTCCTGCCCCAATAAACAAAACATTCTGGGCAGATCTCACTCATTGCGAGTTCATGGGGAACACCAACACTGCTTTTCGTTCTTTGTTTCTTATGGAGTTTTGTTCTGAACTGTATTATGTCCGCATCTTTAATGAGAAATGTATTCTGTTGCTATGGTGTATTGAAATTCATGGCTTCCTCCGTTGGTAGAATCATTAGTGCCCACCTCAGGTTTTGCCTAGGGCTTTATGAGATTGAGATCTATGAAACTACACTTAGATAAGTCTCAGTTACATTAAACTCAATGCCCTTGATTCCTAATTTCTGCATCTTAATTCTTCCTGCCTGCAGTTTAGTGGCACAGATATATTGGAGCTGCTGCCAGCGACAATTTGCTCTGACCTGCTACAGTTTTAAGAGTTCCTTCAGAAATAGGCAGGTACACAGTGGGAAGGAGATGAATGGAGTTTTGTGTCATTTATTTCAGGTGCCAGGGTAAGACCCACATTTCAGGAGGTAAAAATGGACATAAATAACTTTTATTCTGGTTCTAAGGTAATGTTTCTGTAGTCAACTTTCGGGTTAATTTGTCTCTCCAGCCTGTGCTGAGCGGGTCTCATTTCCAGTATCTTTGAGCTGGTGAAATTTCCTTTACAGTGATTAAGGAATTTGTCAAAGCACATCTTCTTTCTCTCTACTCTACAAGGATGCACAATTTTTCATTGGCATTCAGAGCTCCAGTGTCCTGGGATGAGAGCTCTGCTTTTGAAATTTCTTCTCAATATGTTACTGCTGCTGACAAGTATTAGCAGGTAGCTCCCAGACTCTGATAAGAGTTCGGACACTGGCAGTGCTGCTGGGTGCCTCCTGTTGCTCTCATCTGAGATCCAAATAAAAGTCAGACAACCCTCAGAATGGGAGAAAATATTTGCAGATGAAGCAACTGACAAAGGATTAATCTCCAGAATTTACAAGCAGCTCATGCAGCTCAATATCACAAAAACAAACAGCCCAATCCAAAAATGGGCAGAAGACCTAAACAGACATTTCTCCAAAGAAGACATACAGATGGCCAACAAATGCATGAAAAGATGCTCAACATCACTAATCATTAGAGAAGTGCAAATCAAAACCACAATGAGGTATCACCTCACACCTGTCAGAGTGGCCATCATCAGAAAATCTACAAACAATAAATGCTGGAGAGGGTGTGGAGAAAAGGGAACCCTCCTGAACTGTTGGTGGGAATGTAAAGTGATACAGCCACTATGGAGAACAGTATAGAGGTTCCTTAAAAAACTAAAAATAGAACTACCATATGACCCAGCAATCCCACTACTGGGCAATACCCTGAGAAAACCATAATTCCAAAAGAGTCATGTACCACAATGTTCATTGCAGCTCTATTTACAATAGCCAGGACATGGAAGCAACCTAAGTGTCCATTGACAGATGAATGGATAAAGAAGATGTGGCACATATATACAATGGAATATTACTCAGCCATAAAAAAGGAACAAAATTGAGTTATCTGTAGTGAGGTGGATGGACCTAGAGACTGTAATACAGAGTGAAGTTAGTCAGAAAGAGAAAAACAAATACCGTAGGCTAACACATATACATGGAATTTAAGAAAGTGGTACTGACGAACCTAGTGGCAGGGCAGGAATAAAGATGCAGGCGTAGAGAACAGACTTGAGGACATGGTTGCGGGGGGAAAGGGGAAGCTGGAATGAAGTCAGAGAGTAGCACTGACATATATACACTACCAAACATAAAATGGATGGCTAGTGGGAAGCTGCTGCATAGCACCGGGAGATCAGCTCGGTGCTTTGTGACCACCTAGAGGGGTGGGATAGGGAGGCTGGGAGGGAGACGCAAGAGGGAGGGGATATGAGGATATATGTATGCATATAGCTGATTCACCTTGTTGCACAGCAGAAACTAACACAACATTGTAAAGCATTTATACTCCAATAAAGATGTGAAAATAAATAAAAGTCAGAGATTTTAAACTCTACTTGACACATTCAACCTAGAATTGAAGAGGAAATAAGCATTCTAGCCCAGTGGGTCCACAGACCAGTAAAAATCTAGAGAAAATTTTCAGCAGTACCATGAGGTTGCTAGCTTTTTATGTTGCTATGTAAACATATTTTAAAAATCTGTTAATGCCTAGAACATTGTTTTATAAAAGAACATGTTAGCATACAGTAGAAATGACAAATCTTAGAATTAAAAATAAATAAATTTGACTTCATAAACAACTCATGTTGCAATGTAACATTCACTACATAATTTTTCTTTCTTTTCTTTCTTTCTTTCTTTCTTTCTTTCTTCCTTCCTTTCTTTCTTTTTTTCTTTCTTTTCTTCCTTCCTTCCTTCCTTCCTTCTTCTCTCTCTCTCTTTCTTTCTTTCTCTCCCCACTCCCCATTTCCCTCCTTCCTTTGCTGGAAAGGAGAAGATGCAAACATCATCAGAGACCAGTACTGGTCTGGGACTCTCTGATAAAGTCAACCTCCTCATTCTAAAGTAAGAAAACTGAGGCTCTCTGAGGTGAGCTGAATTGATGAAAGCTGGGACTAGGCCCAGACCTCCTGGCTCCTTGTCTAGCATTTGTTTTCCCTGCTGTCTTTGTAATGGAATTCATGGTGATGTCCCAAAGGTACAGCCAGATCCTGGAATATCTTCTTAATCATCAAATAAAATTATTTTGCCTTCTATTAAGTTGTGATGTTAAGTAAATTGACTACAGTCTAATTCTTTAAAAATCAATAATACCTGTGTGGGAATTCTCTAGTGGCTAGCTAGAGTATTTGTTCCCTAAGGAATGATTTGCTAGTCTTTAAAACCAAACAAACAAATAAACAAAACAAACCCAGACAGTTAAGATTGAGGTCGACCTTAAAGATTCCCCACTTAAACACTTATACATTAAAACAATGTATTGAGGACGTTTGGGGATTGGGTGGTTCTAGAATACCCTTCACAAAAGCAAAGGATTGATTTACTAAATTGCATGACTTACACACCACTTTTCACGTTTTCCAAACCCTTCCTCTCATTAGTTTCTACCTCAACATTCTAGTCTCTGACCTCCAAGGTCAAGAGAGACATCGCAAGCATGACATTTTAATTTTGGCCCTTGTTCTCCTTCTTGACCATTGTAGTATTTGGCCCTATTGATTAGTTACTGTTTCTTGAAACTAATACTATTCCCATTCCTCATCCTTGGGAAGCACTACCCTGGCTCTCTTACCTCTCCGCCTCCTTTGATGACTTCTCTTCTTCATCAGGAATGGGCGTTCCCCAATATTCCATCCTTGAGCCTCCTTCATCCTCTATAAATGCAAGTCTTATCCTCTCCTATGACTTCATCCACCACCACCTCTAGGCCCAGATCTTTATTACCACCTCTTCCAAGTTCCAAGCTCACTCTTTCTAACCTCATGCTGAATGTTTCCAACTGTGTGTATCACCATTTCTTCAAACACAACGTGATTAAAACAGAATTCATCTCCTGAGGAAGAGCCTTCCCCACGAACTCTTGTTTTCCACACCAGCTAGCTTTGCCTTCCTCCCAACATCTACATCTGTGTTATTGGTACTACCATCCTTGGAGGAATGATTTCTAGAACCAAGGCCTTATTCCTCCAGTGACACGGGCAAAGGAACCAGCAGAAATAATAAACACCACTCAGTCAAGATATCAGGACACACTGCTTCTCCCTGTTGCATCTCCCCTGCCCTGACCTCCATAACAGAGTTTGGTATGTAAGAAACAAAATAAAAGGTGGGGGGAAGGATAAATTAGGAATTTAGGATGAGCAGATATACACTGCTATATACATAATAGATAATCAACCAGGACCTGCTGTGTAGCACAGGGAACTTTACTCAATATTCTGTAATAGCCTATATGGGAAAAGAATCTGAAAAAGAATAGATATAAATATACATATAACTGAATCACTTTGCTGTACACCTGAAACTACACAACATTGATAATCAACTCGACTCCAATTAAAAAAAAACAATGACTCCCATAGAGTCACCTTCAAACCACAGACCAAGGTCATCTAGACTTAAAATATTTAAAAGCAAAGACAAGATTCAGGAGTTAACGGGAGAAAATGAGCTTTGCCAAGGACTTCTGGAGGAAGCTGTGATTCTTCTCGAATGGGCAGGATATCAACGTGGATCAGCAAATTTCAAAGTCTCTTCATTATGGAACCCTATGCTTTGAATCCTGGCGTCAGCATATATTAGCTTTATGAACTCAGGTGAGACACCTGACCTTTCCTTGCTTCAATTTCATATTTGCAAATAAAAATACAATTTAAAGTTGTTAATAGGATGGTTGAAGAATTGAAGTGGTCAGTATCTGTAAAGCTTTTAGAACAGTGATTGGTAATGAACAGATGCTGAGTTAATGTCTGCTTTCCCAGAAGCAGACCCTGAGACAGGGATTTGGGAGATGATCCCAGGAAATACCTGTAAGTGAGGAAGTGAGATGGGGAAGGGAAGAAAGCCAGTAAGGGGTAGGTTATCAAGCCAGTTTCCACTGTGAGAAAGTGGAAAGCCTAATCACATTGGGGAACTCTGGGAGTCAGTAAGGAACACTCACCTCAGAGTCACCCCCAGAAGGTCAAGGAACCTGAGGTATTTACATACTATATCCAGTCAGTGTTGAAGCCTGTCCCAGGGGAGTGAATTCTCTGGCTGCCAGAGAAAGCCCTCAGGCAGTTGGAAACTGGGCCGGCAAATCCCCTACAATGGTAGGGCCTAAGGAGATACCGTCGTGCTCGATAAATACGCCATCATCATCATCACTGTTGAAGTGCAAAAGCAAAATGGATGAAAGCCAGGGTCTTCTGGCTAAAGCTGGTAGGAGACAGTGAGGGTGATGAGCCCAAGCCTTGCACTGGGAGCCCAGTTCTCTCATCCCAGCTGAAAGACCTGAGTCACCGCTACAGAATCTTAGAGATCCACAGAGCAGTTTGTGGAGCACGGTTCACGGTGCCTACTACCGGGACCCTTTCCCTCCTCAAGGATCTGCAACTTAGTTTCTGAGACAAACTATAAACATAGTACAGTAAGGTAAGCAGCAATGGAAATTGGGACTTGTTCAGTGTCCAGTGAGTGGAGCAGAAGCTTTTTGGAAGGGTGAGATTGCCATGGGCTGGAGCGGTCAGAATGGCTTAGGCTCAGCCCTATACGATGATTGGTTTTCAGTTCTTCTAACGAACAGGGCAGAGTAGAAGTTCCAGGAGGCAGCAATATGCTGTTGAAGGCCTGGGGGCTGGGACTGCTGCTTCACACCATCCCTCAGTTATCCTGGAACATGCAAAGTGCTTTATGCTAGCAGTGATGCCATTCTCCCTAAACCAGCATTCGCAGAGGCAGGCCCAGCTTTCAATCTCTCTCTCCGCCCCTGCACCGATCTTCCATCTTAAACGTTATCTCTCATATCATAATAATAGCTATCAACAGCTCTGTGAGATAGGCATTTTTATCACCATTTTATAGATGAAGAGATTAAGATTGGGGGTTAAGGAATGCCTTTTAAGCTAAATTTGGATTCACGTCTTAGTCTGTCTTATTTCAAAGCCAGACCAAATCACTATGCTTGATGCCTCCAGTTCAGGCAAAGAGGAGACAAAGAACTCTTTTAATTACTTGAAATTTGGGAGAGTCAAATTAGATCCTGCAGATTGATCCAAAGCACTTGTATTGATAGGTTTTTTTCTTCTCTCTCAGAGTCAGCACAGCTATGGGCACCTCTTCTAAGGCTACTTCTCTCCCAGCAGCTGCAAATTGGGAAGGGACAAAAAAGAGTAGATTGATGTCCATTTGAGTGACAACTTCCTTGCCCTGGTCAACAGATGGTGCCTTTATGGCATTCTTGGATAGCTAGGAGAAGAAGAATTCCTTGAGATCTGAGTTCAGCCCCATTTCTGCAAAAATTGCAAGGCTCATTCAGCCAGTACTTAACATTCCATCTGTTACCTTTGGGCAGTTTTTTTTTTTAAATCAAAGGTACTCATTACCTGAAGCCTCCTTTCGCTGTAACAGATGTGTTAAACATATCATTCATTCATTCATTCATTCATTTCTAATAAGACAGCTCAGAAAAGTAGAGAAAGTAAAATATTATTCTTCATTTACAGGTAAGGAAAGAGAAATGACCAATAATGATCCTTTAATATGGTCTTTCCCTCTTGTAGACACCCCTCCCCCACCTCCCTGTCAGCATCCCCAGAGAAAAAGTTCTTCAAGATTCCAGAGTAAATCTTAGGAAGGGCAGTTGTAGGCTCTTCTCAGAGTTCCGGTTAAGTGATGGCTTGCCAATCCCTGAGGCCAGAGGTCTTCTCCATTTCTTCATCAGATAAATCCATGACTGTGTGCTAAAAATCCTTGGGTAAAATCACACCATGATGAAAGGGATCAGATACGAAAAGATGGCTGAAGAGGTCATTTCCCAGATACTTCAGAAATATTTTAGGATACCCTGGGCTCCTTGAGGCACTGGGCTCTCTGGGACCACCTGTGTATGTGGACATGCCATTCCAAATATAGAATCTCATGAAGCTAGCCCCAGCTTGGGAAGTTAATGCTGAAAATGTACAGTTGAGTTGGCTGAGACATAGAATTCGAGTTACTTGCCCAAGGTTACATAGCTAATCAGTGGTGGAATCTAAATACAGGCAGACTGTATGAGTTATCTATTGCTGTATTACAAATTACCCCAAAACTTAGGGACTTAAAACAACATTTACTGTCTCATACTTTATGTGGGTCAGGAATCCGGGTGGGGCTTAGCTGGGTCTTCTGACTCAGCGTCCCTCACAGGCTGCATTCAAGGTTGGTCAGCAAGGGCTGGTCATATCAAGGATCAATGGGGGGAGGATTGACTTCCATCGTCTCTCATGTGTTTATGGACAGAATTCAATTCCTCGTGGCCTATTGGACTGAGGGCCTCAGCTCCTCTCTGAATGTTGGCCAAAGCCTGCCCATAGTTCCTTGCCACATGGGCCTCTCCATAAGGAAGTTTACAACATGGCAGGTCACTTCATTAGAACAAGGAAGCCAGAAGATTCAGAGGGAAAGAGAGGGAGAGAGAAAGTGCTAGCAAGATGGAAGTCACAATCTTTTGTAGCTTAATCTCAGAAGTGACATCCCACCACCCTGCCACATTCTATTCATTAAAAATTATTTCCTAGGTCCAACCCACTCTCAAAAGGGGTGTATAATACAAAAGTTGTGTATAATCTAGAGGGCAGGATCAGTGGGGGCATCTTCAAGGATGCCTTCCACACAGTCTGACTGCAGAGCCCAAGGCACTGATCAAGAGAGGAAACGGACACATTTTCCTTAGAGTCAAATTCAGAAGAGCATAGAGATGGGAAATTTCTAGCCCAGGGACCAGCTCCAGGAAGGATCTAAAGTTAATAATTTTCAGATCACTTCAGGTTTGGGAGTTATGTGTCCCTACCTGGCAAACTCTGCCGTTCAGCTCTAAGGGTAAAGAAAATGGAAAGCTGGGAATAATAATAATTTCTCCAATTCCTTCTTTAAAATTAGTGATGAGAGCAGTTTAACTCAGGGACAGTCACTCTTCCCTCTCTCTGTCTTCCTGTCCTTTGTCTTTTCCGCCCTGATTTTGTATGTCTCTCTGTGGCAATTTCTCACTGTCCATACTGTGTCTCTTTTCCGTTCCCCTCCCACCTGACCAGCTTGCTCTTCCTATTCTCTTATTTTCTTCTTGAGCTGTGTTTTTCTTATCCTTTGTCCTTCTTATTCCCTAGGTTGTTTTTATTTTTATTTTTTTGGCTACACTATGGGGCATAAGGGATCTTAATTCCCCCACCAGGGATCGAACCCGAGCCCCCTGCATTGGAAGGTGAGTTCTTTACCACTGGACCACCGGGGAAGTCCCCCTTGGTTCTTTTATTATTTATTTATTTTTAACCAGAAAAAACAATATTACTTTTAATTTAGATATTTCTGAAGAAAATTTTGTTCATGAAATGTATATATATATAGTTTCACACACACTGTATTTTATTTTTTCTGCTTTTTTTTTTTTCTTTTGTGGTACGCGGGCCTCTCACTGTTGTGGCCTCTCCCGTTGCGGAGCAACAGGCTCCAGACGCGCAGGCTCAGCGGCCATGGCTCACAGGTGCAGCTGCTCCGCGGCATGTGGGATCTTCCCGGACCGGCGCACGAACCCGTATCCCCTGCATCGGCAGGCGGACTCTCAACCACTGCGCCACCAGGGAAGCCCTGTATTTTATTTTTACAAGAGTTAATAGGTTGCTTTTAAATTTTAATTTATAAGAAGGTTTTAGGAAGGAAGAAGTTGAGATCAAACAAATTCATCACCATGTGGTAGAATGGTCAGTTCTATGTCAACTTGGCTAGACTACAGTACCCAGTTATTTAATCAAACACTAATCTGATGGTGTTGTGAAGATATTTTGTCAATGTGCTTATGATCCACAGTCCGTTGACTTTATGTAAAGGAGATTATCCTGTATAGTCTGAGTTGTATTGATCTAATCTGTTGAAACTGAGGTTTCCTGGAAGAGGAAGTTTTGCCTGTGGATTGCGACATCACTCCTGCCCAGGAGTTTCCAGCTTTCTTGTCCTGATAGACTTGCCTAGTTCCCACAACCACATTAGTCAATTTCTTTATATATATATATATATATATATACACACACACACACACACACACACACACACACACACACACACACCTATATCCCAATAAACCCATTGTAAATTGAAAATATCTTAAGTCAAAAGTGCATTTACTACACATAACCTACTGAACATCATAGCTTAACCTAGCCTACTTTAAACAGGCTCAGAACACTTAACATTAGCCCCCAGTTGGGCAAAATCATCTAACACAAAGCCTATGTCATGATAAAGTGTTGAATGTCTCATGTAATTTATGGAATGCTGTACTGAAAGTGGAGAAGAGAATGGTTGTATGGGTACAGAATGGTTGTAAGTGTAACAGTTGTTTATCCTTCTGATTGCGTGGCTGACTGGGAGCTGCCACTGCCCAGCATCGAAAGAGAGTATCATACTAGTCTGGGAAAAGATCAAAATTCAAAGTATGGTTTCTACTGAATGTGTATCACTCTTGCACCATTATAAAGTCAAAAAATCATAAGTCAAACCATTGTAAGTTGGGGACCGTCTGTACCTATATCTGGGTATAGATGTATAGATAAATACAGAACTTACTGATTCTCTTTCTCTAGTGGAATACTGAATGACACAAGTGGGAATGTCCAGCAGTTCTGAAAGTGGTCTCTATAATGGTTGGGAGAGAAAAGCATATGTTCATTTTAAAAGAAGAGTTGATTAATTCAAAGAAATGAGGTTTGGGCGATACTTCTTTTCTTTCCAGATAAGAATTCTTGATGTCCCTCAAGTTATGTATGCTGCCCCTGTGGTCTGAATCAGTCCTTGGTAACACCCTCTTCAGACTTTTTCAGCCACTATTCCCTGTCCCATCAAAACTTGCTTGTCATGTTTTCCATTCTCTCAGGGAACTAGTTGCTAATACATTGTTCTATTATTCTGTTTTATTCACATTTACATTCCTAGCTCTGAGTCTTGCAATGTATGCCATTGCATACAGGTTTATTTAAAGGCTGACTGGTAAGTTTACATTTAAATCGGAGCATCCAGTGTCTTAACCCAAAGATAAGACAAATGGTCAGGTTCAAGCACCGTGAGGGACACTGAAAGGGGAATACTTTGGGGCAGGAGCATCTCTTCATGCTTCTCAAATCCTATCGCTCAGCTGCCTCATCTGCCACCCATATTCATATTACATTTCTGTGCCTGTTCCAATATGTGGTCACAGACTGACATTAAACCATGCAAACTGCCTGTGCCCAAACTCCACATAAAAAGCACCGGTCTCGGGCTTCCCTGGTGGCGCAGTGGTTGAGAATCTGCCTGCCAATGCAGGGGACACGGGTTCGAGCCCTGGTCTGGGAGGATCCCACATGCCGCGCAGCAACTAGGCCCGTGAGCCACAGCTACTGAGCCTGCGCGTCTGGAGCCTGTGCTCCGCAACAAGAGAGGCCGCGATAGTGAGAGGCCCGCGCACCGCGGTGGAGAGTGGCCCCCGCTCGCCCCAACTAGAGAAAGCCCTCGCACAGAAACGAAGACCCAACGCAGCCAAAATTAATTAATTAGTTAATAATTTAAAGAAAAAAAAAAAGCACTGGTCTCAAAGTGTGTTCTGAGGACCCCGAGAGATCCCCAAAACACTCTCAGGGAGTCTACTAGGTCCTGTGTTTCCACCTACATATCTATGAGATGCTGTATTTTCTTCATACACTTCAATTGAAACAACATATTTAATATATTTAAAGTCATTATCAAAATGTGAGAACGGCTCTTGATGTTAAGAATGCAACATTCTGCTCTTGCAGGCATACTGTCCAGGCATTAACATGCAAGTGAATGGGGCGTTATGTGGCATACACGTCCCTGGGCAGCTGCTCTGGCACTGCTCAGCTATATAATATAGATGCATATGGAACACCTGGAAACTAAGAGGAGTGTGAACCTTCGAGAAAAAGTTGTGTTTCCTAAGCACTCCCAAGTGTGAAGGGTTTATTACTATCTTGTAGGTAAACCATACCCCAGGCTTCCATGGCCTGGGGATATACCTAACATAGTAACATTAGTCATATAAATGCAAGCCTTGCTGTTTTATATTTGGTATTTATCCAATCCACCTCTCTGTCCATAATTGATGGAAAAATCATTTTTGGAACCTACCTAAGATATTATTTTTAACTTCAGTAACACTTATTGCATTATGTGTGGGAAATAACATATCAATAAAGAAAATTAGGAAAATAGAGAAAAGCACACAGAAACCTAAATTACAGGGTAGTTCCAGCATCCAGATTATTAGTCAAGTAGTATGTAACACATGTATCATGGATATATATTTATACATTATTATGATTATATAAAAAGCCTTTGCATGTTAAAAATAACTCCTTGAAAAAAAAGGAACAACATATTACAACAGGTTATAAATGAAAAAGCATATATAATAATCATGTTCTCTTTTATTCAGTCATCCATGAAAGAGATTTGAAAAAATGTACAATGATGGCATTTTTCTCACGAAATTTTTTGGGAAAACAGTTATTTTGCATAAACTGTTATATGCAATGAGCTTATTATTGTTATTTTAAATGAGTTAATATGTACCTATTTTTAGAAATTTAATCTGTTTTAATTTCTAATATGAGAAATATCATTAGATATAACCCACATAAACAAAAGCTCTTTGTGCTCTCAGTCATTTTTAAGAGAGTAAAGAATTCTAAAACCAAAATGCTTGAGAAACCGCAGCTATAGATCCTTGATTAATTTCTGCTGGACCAAGAAGCACAGTGTACCCCTGGGGATAACTGGTCATCCCCAGGAATAGGGAGCAATTTAGAGTGACATGTAGCCTCAAGCCTGTCCCTTTCCTTTATGGTCAAATCCACATCAGAGGCCATATTTCATATTCCTTCATTATCTTCTACAGAGCCTAGCAGGAAAGTGAGCACACAATACACACTCTTTAAAATGCATTGATTGATTTTTCTTGATCTTCAATTGTACAGAATGTATTAATTTGGAGTAAGGAGGTCTCTCATCCAGCTCAAGAAGCTTAATGTCAACCTCAGGAGCTAAGACATGAGCAGTTTGGGAGCTCCACCCCCTCCCCCCGGTGTCCCCCTTCCCCACCCCAGCTTGGAGCCTGCAGCCTTTTCTCATTCCACGGAGTCACATGAAGTTTTCCTTTGGTTCAAGAAACTGGCAGGACAGGACACCAATATTTACACCATGGATCTTAGATGAACTACAGATTAGAGATTGGTGATGTAGAAACCCAGGGTGTATTGCCTGTGTACATGTCCTATCTTGCAGTTTTTAAGTCCAGACTAAAGTACAGTTACAGGTGCTGAATCAAAGCTCATCCTACTGATGGTGAGATCTTGAGTAAATTTCTTACACTCTACAGTTTCCCTATCTGTAAAATAGGAATACTAGTAATATGAGTTGAAAAGGTTGTGGTGGAAATTAAATGATATAATGTATGCCAAGTGCTTAGCAGAGCGGCCTGGCACCACGAAAGACCTGGGAAAAAATGGGAGCTACTATTGCTCTTATATATCTAACACTTCTTTGTGTTAGGCAGAGTAGAGGGGCTGGAAAATGGAATTTCTGTTCCTACTTTGTGGTTCATATTTAATATGCTAAGCACGAAGGAGACCCATTGTTTCCCACAGTGCTTGCTGTGGGTAGGAAAGGAAAACACAGATTTGTCTTACTTTTTTCATTCTTATCAAAAGCCCAAAGATGGAGGAGAAGGAGGCCAGCCACTGGTTCACTAAAGAAACTGTGCTTCCGATTTGACCTTCTGCTGTGTGTGAGTCTGGGACAATCCCCTTCAATACAACAAGATCCTGTTTTGTGTTGGAACAGGAGCTTCTCTTGCGGGAGGGAAAGGGCACGGTGTCGACCGTGCAGCATGTTTGCCACAGATCCTCGGACTGCCGGTTAACTGTCAGCACGGAGTTGGTTTTCATGTCTGGAGCCAGGAAAACATACTCCTTAATGCCCACATATTTGCAGGGTGACACACCTCTTGGAAGCCCGTTACACAGATTGCAGTGGTCAACTGATTTGTTTCCCAGGAAAGATTGTCTTCATGAGATATTATTAGGGATGATTGCCGTGAGCCATGCGTGCCTTGGACAGGACGGCAGCCGCCTAACTTCAAAGGCTCCTCCCCGCCAGGCGGCCACAGACTGAGCCCTGTCATCAGCCGGCCCAAAAAAGACCTTTCAGCAGCAAGGGGACCGTGACTTGCCTGGGGGTTGCATTTGAGAATCCAAGGGCTGATTTCAGGTAACGATGTGCTGTCTGGAGACGGGCTTGGGGACCGCTCTCCTGTTCTGCTGAAGAAGTAGAAAGCAGCATGATTTCACCAAATGTCTGGCTCTGGCGTGTTCTTGAACTAAAACCAGAGTAAACAAGGAAACACCCACCACTTGACCGATGATGCACTTGGCACCCTAAGAGGCAAACTAATGCAGGGGGTGGGGACTAGAGCGTGCTGACCCTGAACTCAACCAATTCGCTTGTTTCAGAAGAGGGCAAAGCTGGAAAGTGGCAATGCCAGGTAATTTCTGAAAAGAAGCTAAAAAGAATGCATATTATTTACCTAGAAGAGCAAGAAAACAAGGAAAGGCTATGACGAAACTTTCTGTGTGTTTAAAAAGCTGTTTCCATCACTACTGGACAGAGGAGGAGGATGTTGATTAGAATTAGGAATTTGGGCTAAGTCATGAGAACTCTGTTGCTGTAACAACACGGGAGGTAACGGGAGGTAATGGAACAAACGTCTCAGTGCATCTTTAAGAAGGAGTAGTCCCCATGCATTAGGAGTGGCCCCAGGGCCACCCTTCAATTTTAGGCAGTGAGTTGCAGATATTATAGTGCGTTATTTTCTACATAATCTTTTGACCTAAAGAAACACTTTTGTTATTACCTCAGACAGCAATGAGGCAAGGGCAGGGTTTAAAAATAACCAAGGCAAGACATAAAAATATCAAGTAGCAAACAATGAATGAACAAGTATTTAGAAACAAGGAAGTATGAATAGGGAAAAATGGAAGATTGTGGGCATGTGTATGTTTATTTTAATTTTCCAGATGTGTGTTCTTGATATTCCCTGTCAACAATCTGGGGCTCACTCCAGGTCCTTCCTGAGACCAGGCATCCACATAATTAGGTTAGGTCTCCCTCTGGCGGCAAGGAGCTAAACCAGCTTCCGATAAAGTTTGTGTATCCCCTGCCATCCCTCGGATTCGAGTTCAATGTTCTGGCAAATAGCATTTTCATATGTCGCAAATACAAACTCACAATTTTTACAGAATGAAGAAATAATAAAATACAAACTAATTATGATTCCTGTTTAATTTCTTGTAAAGAATTCAGGAAGCAGTTTGGGACCTTGAAGAACCTAAGTAATACTCATTGGACTATTATCTAAAAAGAGGTGTCATTAATAGGGATTCTATTACTGAGATTGATACAGAGTCTGATAAATGAGGTTTCACTGTTGATGGCAACTAAAACACTCTGGTTTAGAAAGAGATGTTCTCAGCCGGGACAAACTTCAAAACCTACTTGAAGTGAACCTGGAAAGATACAAGGGCCAACAATTACTGAAAATAACCAGGAGATAAGAAAAATAATAATTGAATTTCTCGTCCTGATACTGTCGCTATCTGGTTCAGTGTTCTTGGATTTCGTTAGATACTCTGACAGTCATAAGATAAATTTCCTCTTTTTTTCCTTAAAATATTTTCAGTATTACTTGCAACCTAAATATTAACCAAAGTAATGTTAACTCAATGTTAATACTCTCCAGAAGACTGCAATCAGCATTGACCCAATAATATGTACACACACATTATAAAGATAATTTAAAACAATGAATACATGAGGAAGGTTTCCTCTGATTATTTAAAAGACAGTGGGAAATATGGCAGAAGTGAGCATCAAAGTGGATACATTATGGACACAGCTACAAGGAGACGGCCCAACATTTCATCTCAAACTCAGATTTTGAAGGAAGAATCTGTAAATGGGCTTTGGTCAGGGGCCCATCCAGGTTTACATAACTGTGGCTGTAAATAGTGTGAACAGGATAGGTTTGGGGGCTGGGGCAGATAACTCAGTAGATGTCCACTGCAAGGGCAAACTCTTACCACTCTAAAATAAGTGAATGATCTCTTGATTTGACCCCTGCTATGTACATATTTATGCTGCGGCTACTGTTGTTGATAATTAACAAGGAAGTGAATCTTTTTTATTTATTTCATTGACTTTAGGTAGTAGAACTAAAGCCATATTATTCAGTTAATGTATTCTGATCAATGCTACAAAAAGGTTTTATGTCTCAAGATTTCTTACAAGGAATATGGCATAGTAAAAACATTAATCTCTTAGATAAAAATGCATCTGAGCCTTAAATGTCTGCTATAAAATTCCATAATTTGAAAAAAAAGTCAAAAAAAATTTAAATAAATTTATTTGTTTTTATTTTTGGCTGTGTTGGGTCTTTGTTGCTGTGTGCAGGCTTTCTCTAGTCGCGGAGAGCAGGGTTACTCTTCCTGCGATGCACAGGCTTCTCATTGTGGTGGCTTATCTCGTTGTGGAGCACGGGCTCCAGGCGCACGGGCTTCAGTAGTTGTGGCACCCGGGCTCAGTAGTTGTGGCTCACGGGCTCTGGAGTGCAGGCTCAGTAGTCATGGCGCACAGGCTTAGTTGCTCCGCGGCATGTGGGATCTTCCCAGACAAGGGCCCGAACCCGTGTCCCCTGTATTGGCAGGCGGATTCTTAACCACTGAGCCACCAGGGAAGCCCCTGAACAGTTTTAAGTGAGAAAAAAATCCTCCTGACATTAAGCAAAAAAATCTTCACTTAATTTAATCTATACTTGGAAAGCTATACTATTTCTTAAAAAAAATTTTTCCATGATAGATATTTTAACATTAAACACACCTCCTTGTAGGTTGTTTCTTTTCCAGGACAGAGCCTGAAAATCTTTCTGCACTCTGATTTGCCTCTTTTGGAAGAACTAAATTTGTATTGTCTTTAAATGTGATGCCCATATTGGATCTGATCTATTCGAAGTGTAATGGGGCCACTTCATCTCATGATATTTTTACACTTCTATTGATACTAATGAACTATATAAAAGTATGTGGTTTTGTAGCACCTGAAGTCAACTAAAGCCCCAGATCTTGCTGCTTCAGCCACCATCCTGGCCAGGGGAATTATAGTGTGTGGTGGGAAGAGAGAGGGAGCAAGGGAGGGTTAGTTAAGGAAATGCATCTTGCATTTGCTGGGTCTCTTGAACAGAACCTGAGCATGTAGACAGAGGAGTAAATCAGGCTGGCCCTGGTCCTGGGGTTGGAGGTCCAGGCTTAGGGGAAAATGGAAAAGGGAGTCCTGAATGAGGGCAGGCCAGAATGCAAGGCAAAAAATAGACATTGAACATCTAAGAAGCAAGTTGAAATGAAAATCAAGATCATAGTGAAATGGCTTCAAGCAGGAACAGGTAAGGTTGCAAAGCAGGTTTCAGAGGTGGAATCCACAATGGTACCTCGAAGCAATTTTAGGTCTTCCAGGAGTGAGCCCAGAGAATAAGAGAAAACTATTAAAAAGACCAAGACTGTTCCAGCATCTTCACTTAATATTTTCTGTTTGCCATGGCCTGGGCTAAGCACTAGATGGGAGATGGTCACAGGACATCTACCTCCTACATAATGTGATCAGTATACAATGATGGACCAACCACAAGAACCACAGAAGGGGAGCAAGACTTCTGAAAGCGGTGATTGTCTGAATCTTATAGGATGAGAAGGAGTTGGGTAAATGAAAGGAATAGGGAAGGACTTTCTTGATGGAAGAAAAAAATCAGGTGAAGGCCCAGAGAATGAGAAACAGCGTGATGTAAAGAGGAGCTACTTGTAGTTCTGTATTGCTGGATTGTCAAGAGTAAATCACTGGAAGTCAGATTTGTCCTTTCCTGTACTTGTGAAGTTACGTTTAGAACCTAAGAAAAAGTCGTTACAGTTATTCATTTTAATATTCATATTATTTGTTTTGCCCTTTCATAGTAGTCTTAGAATATTCTCAGAATATCAAAGGTCTATAATTACTCTTTCCCCAGGCTAGAGATCATCTGAAAATTTGATGAGTATTCTCCTAGTTTCCTCTAGTCCTTGATTAAAAAATAAAAATAAAAAACGTTGAACAGTGCAGCACCAAGTCTAGAGCCCTTCAGTATTCTCTAGAGATCTCCCGCCAAACTGACATTGATCCAGAATCAACAGCCTCCACATATGGTTGCTTAATTAGCTAACACTCTGTAGTAATGAGAGATAGTAGGGTTACCTATTGCCAGGAAAGTCAGGCTAGGATAACTTGGAAAGGATCCAGATATAAAGGTGTACCTGCCAAAGGGGAGACCAGGCATCGGAAGACAGATCCACACATCAATGCTGGAGGGAACCCGGTCCAACAGGCAGTATCTGGAAATCATGGTAACAGATAACAAGCAAGTAGTCAAGTAGGGAGGGGAGGCAGAGAATGAAAATTACATAATATAATGGGTTTATCTAAAAGGTGAGTGGGACAGAGTGTTAGGGAGGATATTTGGAAATCCAGGGGAACATTTAACATCAGGAATACAGTTTATGATCTACTAGAACCCAAGCTACTAGTCAAGCTCATGGGCAGTACTCCAATTCCCAGGGGAAGATATAGTAAAATCAAAGCATGGTCCCGGAGGTAAAAGAGGACCAAGAATGTAGCAAAGATGAGTACTGGGGTATAGAAAGCCAGTAAGAACTGAATCTAGTTTCTGGGACTTGGACAAGTCAGGACTTAGTTTTAGAAGCAAGAGAGCAAACCTGAAATGCAACAGAGTCAGAGCTGGACGGGTCACTAGTGTGACTTGATCTAGACCACCTAAGGCTGAACTTGCAGGTGGGGAATCAGTGGCACCAGGTTTAGGAAGAGGGGGGCTCTAGAGGCCAGGAATCTGTATGTCAATAGTAATAAGCAGGTCCTATTTCTTCCCCTGATTCACACTGCAAGACTTGGTCACATGCGTCGCCCAGTTGGAGATTCTCTATTGCTCCCCTGAGTCTTCATCTCACAACCTTATCACGAAAGGGAATGAGATTACTCCGAGGCAGCTTACCCTCACTGATGGGAGCTGGCTTCTAGCAATACTGTTTCCTTCCTTTAAGTGTGCATAGACTTGTGTTTCATAATTCATCCTAATTTTGCTGGAGATCAACATAAAACTCTAATCAAAGCCTAGAGAATTTCAGTAAAGGGAGAAGATGATTCCATGACTGGGGAGAAAATATGAGTAGTTTTAGGTGGTATTTATATTCATCCTTGAAAGAAGAAGAGTGGTATCAGTTGGTGGAATGGGAGTGGAGAGGATGATGTAGTATCATATAGTAGAGAGAAGGAACAGCTTAAGAACACAGATGACTATAGACTGTACAGTCCAGTCTGGCTGGTTATAAAAAGTTAGACTGGAGAAAGGAGAAGAGTCAGATCCTTTGGAACACAGGATATGAACTTTGCTGGGGATGTAACAGATAGTAACTGAGGGTTACTGAGCCTCAGTGAAGCTTTAAAAAGAATGATGTGAATAGTGAGAAAGCACCAGGAAAAATCCAAATAAAGGGTACTCTGTACAGTAACTGGCCTGTACTCTTTAAAGTATTAATACCGTGAAAGGTGAAGAAAGACTATTATTCCAGAATAGAGGAAACTAAATAAACATGACAACTGAATGCAACAGGTGACTTGGGTTTTTTTTTTTTTTTAGCTATAAAGACATTACTGGGATAATTGGCAAAATCTGAATAAGGTTCATAGATTAGAAAATAGTACTGTGTCAGTATAATTCCTGATTTTGATAACTGTATTATGGTTATGCATGAGAATATTTGTGTTTCTAGGAAATGTCCACTTCAGCACTTAGGGGTAAAAGGACATATATCTGCCAAATGCAACAGACAAATGGTTCAGAAATATAGATATATACACACATGCACATGTATATATCAACTACACATATATGCACTACACATGTATATGTATATATCATGCACATGTATATATCACATGCACATGTATATATCAACTACACATATATGGGGTATATGTGTATGTATGTATTATATGTATGTATCTATCTGGAGAGAGAGAAAGAATTTTAAAATGTGATAAAATATTAATATTTGGAGGATCTG
The DNA here is from genome assembly GCF_008692025.1 of Phocoena sinus. Taxonomy (NCBI): domain Eukaryota; kingdom Metazoa; phylum Chordata; class Mammalia; order Artiodactyla; family Phocoenidae; genus Phocoena; species Phocoena sinus. Next base: position 100,118,524 of record NC_045764.1, on the reverse strand, counting down.
GGTGAAAGGTATTCTTGAATTCTTTGTACTTTTCTTGAAACTTTTCTGTAGAACCAAAAATATGTCAAAATAAAAGTTAAAGGAAAAAAAAAGAAAAAAGTTAAAGGAAAAATAAAATCCACAATGTAATGACCGAGTACAGTGGATTGACTGATTAGGAGGCTCCCAAAGGGCTAGTGCAATTGTCCACATGAGACGTAATACGTGCCAGGTGCCGGCAGGAATAGAAAGGAGAAAGAAGCAAGAAGCATCCTGCAGGTAAAGGTGCCCATACTGGCAACTCAATAGATAGGATACTGGAGCTCAGATGACTTGGAATTTTCACGTCAAGGTGCCAGAGAGAATGGTATCACCTTCACAGCTGGAAACATTTACTTGATGGTCATGGTAGAGAGTTACCAACGAGATTGCAAAATAAAAACTATAGTTTTAGGAAAGAGGCATGAAGGGGAATACATAACTTGGACTGAGACTATAATTCCTGAACACTTAATAGGTAAGCTGATCATTTTGTTGTTGTTGTTAAAGTATCCAATTAAATTTAATTGTGGCCCATCTGGTAAATTTGTATTTGTGCAACAAGCCAGAAAAGAACTGCATCCATCCCCAAGAAGATAAAGAGTACTGAATGCTGAAAGGTGAAAGAAGCAAACCCCCTAGTTGTGAGATAAGCTTTCATAAGAGCACAGGTGCTGGGCTGGGCTGGCCATCCCTCTCGGACTCAACGGCCATCTCATAGAGCCTGGCATCCCACCCATCTCTGTGTCGTTAACATGGCACTCAGGTGATCAGGCCCAATAAGAGAGGTCCCTGTCGACCAGAGCTTGCTGATGCCTTCTTGCTTGCCCTTCGATATCCTGAAATATTAAGGCTCCACCCTCTTAGGTTTTCCCCAAAAGTTTCTTCGCTTCAACTATCGTCGTGAAATGTATTCTTTGCTCACAATTCTTCCTTCCCTTCTTTGTTCCCCACATGGACTTCCCCACCTGTTGACTCTGGACTGGGCCACCTGGAGGAAATGACAGGTGCAAGTTCTGAGCAGAAGTATCATCTGTTTCTGCTTCCCCTCTTGTCCTCCTGTCCTCTGCCAGGACCAAATGTCCTGGCTAATGGCTGCTCCAGTGGGACTCAAAAACTTGCACCCAAGTCTAGACAAGCCCAGCCAAGTCCAGCCAAGCCAAGCAAAGCCACAAATGACCTAACAGACGTATGACAAAGAAATGAAGGTTTATTGTTACAACCATTGAATTTGGGGGTTGTTTATCACACAGCATTATCACAACAAAAAGTGATGAGTAAATACCACTCTCTTGTCTATTTGATTTGCAGCTTTGCACTCACCCCTTGGATTTGATGTTTTAGAAGCCTTCTTTAGAGCTAATCTCTGGCTTTTCCGGCCTCTCTGGCCTCCTCCTATAAACCACCCTGAATCCGTGGATCATATGGTTTCTTGTCCCCACACCCCTTACAACTCTGACCCATCATGGTAACTCCCTGGTACATGCATCCCTACTGGATGTTTACAGGCCCACAGATCAGGAAACAGACATGAGGTGGGCAGTATTCAGAACACAAAGGTCCTTGCCTATGGGAAATTCAGTTATTTAGAAAGCTTTCCTCTTTAGAACACAACTGAAAAGGAGTGAAAAATGATTGGGAATAGTGAAAATCATAAATGCCCCCAAAGTTCATTTCTCCCAAGGGCAGAAATGTATTATTCAGAGAAGAATTCCTTACTCAAAAATAATATGTTTTTATAGCGCATGCACTTTTAACAGACACGGTCATATGGTTTTCAAGGCCACGTCTGACTGGAGGAGGGGAGGAGGGCTGTAGGCAGGGACACCGACATCTGGGAGGAGGGACAGCTGACAATCTCATGGGAAGAGAGGAGATAAAAACCTATTAAGATGGGACATTAATAAAAAACAAAAAGCCCAGTGGCAAGTGTCCCTATGTACCATGGGCCATCTCTGTGGTATAGTAGATCAAAGTAATTGCTGTGATTTTCTTTTTTAGTATTATTTATTTGTATTGAAGTATAGATGATGTACAACTGGGATTTTCTTTTAAACCAGCATTTAGCTCTATGAATATAATTGTTTCATGGGGGAATAAAAACTCTCAAGTTAATGGTGTCTAAGTGTCAATGTACAGCTAAGTTTGTTAGGAATGCTATCAGTAAAACATACCAGAAATGAAATTCTGGTCAGTTGAATGCCTATTAAGTGAGAAGCACTACGTGTTTTCTTTCCGGGTTTGGATGGGTGCGGGCAGGAGTGGGGTGCCATGAACATTTGTAAGCACAAAAGCAGCCCTGGGCTTCCCTGGTGGCGCAGTGGTTGAGAGTCCGCCTGCTGATGCAGGGGACACGGGTTCGTGCCCCGGTCCGGGAAGATCCCACATGCCGCGGAGCGGCTGGGCCCGCGAGCCATGGCCGCTGAGCCTGTGCGTCCGGAGACTGTGCTCCGCAACGGGAGAGGCCACAACAGTGAGAGGTCCGCGTACCGCAAAAAAAAAAAAAAAAAAAAAGAGCAGCCCTCCACGGTCTCATTAAGGACAGGAAACTCTGAGCTGTTACCGCCGCTTGTGAGTTTCCATGCCTCATCCCCCTACTGTCATATCTCTCCCCGCTCCTCCCACCCTTGCTTTCTTCTCTGGCCAACTCCTGCTTGTCCTTCCATGCTCAACCCAGAAACGGTCCTCTGGGAGGCTTTCCCTGGCTGCCTCCTCCTCCCCAGTTTTGGTTAAGCGTCCCCCTGGTGCTGCCACAGCCCCCTCTACCCAATCCTGTCGTGCATGCATGGCCTTTATGACACCATGTTGTATTTACCTATTTGGACGCGGGCATCCTCACCGGGCTCTAACTCCTTGAAGGCAGGCTCCATGTCTGTCTGATGCACCGCTTTCCTTCGTGACTCGCAACCAGCAAACTCCCAGTATGTATTCTTTAAATGAGTAGCACTCCACACAGGTGGCTATCCAACAGCAGGGAATCTGAATTACAACCATGATAACAAAGTGAAAACACTCATTACGTATTATTTGGACAGGAAGGGCACTGAGCTGCATTATGTCAAATAGTTGGCAGTTCTTGATGGTGAGGTCAAGATTTTAGGCCAGATTCGGGATGTATAGCCATAGGCTTCACCTTGGACTCTCTAAATGCATCTTCCCCATTCATGTCCCTGGTCCCTGTAGGACTATTTGCATATACGGTGGCACTTCCCATCTAGTGCTGGGGGCAGCAGGACGGGGCTGGGCAGGAAGAAAGAGGGGTGAAAGTGCTTCAGTCTGGCGGAAAGGGACCACTGTGCAAGCAGAATTAACAATGACCTCAGGGGAATAGGAAAACATGTTTGGACAAGATGCTCCCCCAAAGAAAGGCCTGTGAAGAAGAATGCTTCCTCAGACCCTGATCAAAAGACGTTTTTCTGGGCAAAGTAGCTTACAACCTTAAGATTATTAGACTGATGTGCTGCTGGCAATTTAAAAAATATGGCTTTGGGTTTCCCTGGTGGCACAGTGGTTGAGAGTCTGCCTGCTAATGCAGGGGACACGGGTTCGAGCCCTGGTCTGGAAAGATCCCACATGCCGCGGAGCAACTAGGCCCGTGAGCCACAACTACTGAGCCTGTCCTCCGCAACAAGAGAGGCCGTGATAGTGAGAGGCCCACGCACTGCGATGAAGAGTGGCCCCTGCTTGCAGCAACTAGAGAAAGCCCTCGCACAGAAACAAAGACCCAACACAGGAAAAATTAATTAATTAATTAATTAACTCCTACCCCCAACATCTAAAAAAAAAGATCCTTAAAAAATACATATATATGGCTTACAACCATTGCTGATGGCAGGTGAGTGGTCTCAATTTTAAATAAAAGGTCAGAAAATTTGAGAAGATGAAAGGCATCAGGTAAAACAGTTTGTTAGAATGAAATCTAGAAGTCTACAGGTCTGGGCTCTTGTCCGTTTTTTTCACTAATTTCTCTGTGTACTTAAGTCATAGCATCTGCCTGGGTCACAATGTCCTTACTCGTAAGCAAGGAAGATGAGCAAGGTGGTCTCTAACATTCCCTCCAGCTCTCCCCCAAGTTCCCCAAACATAGTATGTTCATCATGATGACTAAGAGTTATTAAGAAAAAAACCAAAATACATTTTTTAGCGAAATAATGAAATGAGAAAGTGTTCATGATATACATTTTTTTTTCTTTTTCTTTTTGCAGTACACGGGCCTCTCACTGCTGTGGCCTCTCCCGTTGCGGAGCACAGGCTCCGGACGCGCAGGCTCAGTGGCCATGGCTCGCGGGCCCAGCCGCTCTGCGGCACGTGGGATCTTCCCGGACCGGGGCACGAACCCGTGTCCCCTGCATCGGCAGGCGGACTCTCAACCACTGCGCCACCAGGGAAGCCCCATGATATACTTTTAAGTGAAAAAAGCAATTTATAAAATGGCATGTAGTATGTTCCCAATGAATATCATGGACATGTGTGTGTGTGTGTGTCTGCGTGGGTATGTGTATAGAAAAATTTCACGCATACAGAAAAATTATCAGACTAAGACAAAGTAGATTATTACCAGTGATGGCATCGGCATTACTGCTGTTTTACTCTTGGTGTGTTTTTTTTGGTTTTGTTTGTTTTGTTTTGTTTTATTTAATCCATCCTTCATTACTGTACATGCAGTTTACTACCAGTTTCTCACTCGTACTAGACACATTGAATCCATGTGCATTAGTTTGTATATGAGCCTGTGAGAGGTAATCATCTCCTTAAGATAAATTCACAGAAGTGATAGAGATGATTGGATTCCAGAAAATGAACATTTTAAAGGTTTTTGAAGCATAAGGCCAAATTTCCCCCAGAAAGTTGTGCCAGTTTATAGTTCTGTCCCGGTGTGTTTTTGCATTTTATTCTTTTTCGGTAAGGTACAGGTTTTACATTATTAACTGGAAACATAAGTTTTTTTGAATGTTGTCTTCTGATCATTAAGTTAATATAGGTACCTTCTAATAGAGCTTATGTTTTGTAGCTATGTAATTGGAATTAAAATGATAGTTGACCATTAATGACTACAGCGGAGTTTGTAGCTATAAAGTGAGCTATACCCTGTGCAAATACAGTGCAAGTCATTTCCTTTTTGGCTCCAAATTATTAGAGTTCAAGTACCGGAAAGGACTGAGGCAAGCTGCGTGGTCCGGAGCTTAGGAGCCTCACAGACCTCAGACATGGCATCGTGCTCTCTCTCCCCTCTTCTGAACTGATCTCTGTGGTCCCCAGTTGCTTACAGATCCCGCTTCTTCCTGCCTGTTTTTTGAGGCTTTGCATTTTCTACTCCAATAAATATTTAACAATTGGTGTGATGGTATGATGCTGTCGCCAACCAGCTTCAGTCGAGCTGCTAAGGAGAAAACACAACCTGCAGTTAAATGGGCAAAGCAATGGAAGTTAGGCGGAGACAGCTGTGGGATGCAAGCCAGCACCCAGGAAGCAGAGGCTCACTCTCTTGGTACAATAAGCTTCAAATGTTAAGTGGAAGGTTAGCTCCCACACTGAGAGATTCCTTTTTCTTTCTTTTTAAATGATCATGGTATCAAGAGAAAGAGAGAAATAAGTAGGGTGAGCTCTTGGCTGGAGTCAGATCTCCTCAGTGGAGTTCCCACCCTGCTCCACCCTCAGGACCTAAAGCTCCTTCCTCTCAGCATCAGAAGCTTCAACACCATGGTTGGTATGATGCTAACAGCCTGAAGTTTTCAGGAGAAATAGGGGACACCCCCTCCAAAAAAATACCCAAGACTTTAAGGGCTGGGAAGAAATTAATCATCCATTATTGAAGGTGGAAAAATGGGGAAGAGGGAGTGGGTATTTGTTGTTGATCCCACAACACCAGTTTTATTGAAGATAGATTAATTTCATCTTGTAATTCCATCACCCTTGCCAGCATTTGCCTAGGAACAGGTGGGTGACAAAATTCTGCTAATGAGACTTGAGAGAAGTCTGCTGAGGGCTTCTGGGAAGCACAGGAAGAAATGGTCTTGCTTCCTAAGGACACTGTTATGTCTGCATGGGACTCTTGGAGCTGCCTCAGTCACCTTCTCCCAGTCTGAGAGTTAAGACAACACTAATCATGATAGACCAGAGAGTGGACCAAAACCAGAGACTGTAGAGTGGTTGGGCTACTGAGTCAAACAAGCCTGAGCTCTCTGGACTTCCAGTAATGGAAGGTCATACAGGCCTTACTGTTTAGTCACTGGGAGTTAGGGAAGAAGAAGAGGTCCAGGGAGTGATTCGCTGGGGGTGAGACAAATAACTTTAAAGGGTGGACAGTGACCTGAGCTCATGGATGGGGAGGTGGGTGACTTAGGTAACCTGGGTCCACCCAGCCCTTTGCCTCCCTGACTAAGTATAGTTTGCAATAAAGCAAAACTGAAGGAAAGAATTTTCTTGTGATTTTCATGTGTGTTTTTCTCAGCCAACGTAGCAGGGTTACAAATAACTCAGACTTTATACTCATATGTACAAAGAAGATGTAGTTAATTTTCCACAAGTCCCCACCCTCATAGGTATCAGATTATTCAAAGTTCAGTTTCCTAGTGGGTCTGGTATAAAGCATACATTTTGGATGACTTGGTCTCTCTGAGTAAATTCTCCAGTTCTGGAGTGCTTCTCTATACGTGTCCTCCTTCCTAAGCGATCTATAAGGCATTTTACTGGGTTCCCGCCCCAGTTCCTGACATGGCTTGTCTGATGTGCACCTTAACTGGTAATCACCGCAGTGTGGCTGGTCCCATATGGCCTCCTCAGGTCACTTCCTGGTACCCATCCCTGGAGTCCACAGTCCCAGCCACCTGATCCTACATGAAGACCCCTCTCATAGGAACCTCTTCATCCTGCTGTTGCCCTGGCTCCCCCAGCACTTTCCATCCCTTCAGCAGGGCACTGACATCTCCCCAGGCAAGATGAGGCCAGAGGGGAGACAGGAGCAGGGTCCCATGCTCACTGACCCAATCAGCTCACCCCATTCCATCACTCTCTCACCGCATGGGACGTGGAGCCATGCAGCGGACCAGGGCTCCCCCAAGAAGCCCTAGCCTCCTCCAGGCTTCTCCCAGGAAGCAGCACTGAGTCTCAGGATCATGGAGGCCTCAATACCCACCTTAATGTGCCCACACACCCACTCGCTCAAGGCTTGGGCTCCAGAAGAGGAGACAACGCCTCCTTTCCTCTTTTCACAAACCTGAAGGTGTTGAAAAGTTCAGGCTCATCACTTCTCCATCTTATCTACTGGCTTCCCCTGACCTAAGACTCGGAGGTCAACACCACCTGGCACGGAGCTGTTAAGGAAGCAAGGTTTAGGCCACAGACATCCCGTCTCTACCTCCATAAATCTTTGCTTTTAAGACTTTTGAACTTATTAAATTACTTAAACAAAACCCTTCAGATTTGAAATTCAAATGGCCTTTCTTTCTATACCGTATTAACTTTTTCCTCGTGTGGTAATAAGCCTCATGAATGCTTAGAGGTAGAAGGCCACAGAGTACGGGACTTAAAGAAAAAAAAATATATATATATAATTAGCCATACTTGATAGCAGGGAATAAATGGAGACATGGGGCAGGGGGTGGGGTGCTCGTCCCACCAGCTACCCAGCAACACAGAGTGCACTGCCCATTCTCTGCTTCCTCTGAAGCTCCATTGCCAAGATAAGAAATGCAAGTTATCTGGGCTTTTTGATCACCTTTGAATCCTTCCTTAAGGATTTGATAAACAGTTAAAATCATTCTTACAGATTTCTATTCCTCTCCACTGTCACATTAAGGAATTAAATTGAAAATGCTACAAGATAATCTTTGAATATATACTGCTTAAATGAAGAGGGGTCTCTAACCCTGTCTAATTAAATCTCAAATTAAGTGTAGAGAATAAGGAGGGCCCTGTTTGTTAAGGAATTGCAAGGGGATAGAGCCAATATCAAAATCACCATAGCAATAGCAACCCACACACTGTCAGAACTTGAGATACCATGGGCCCAGGAGAGAGTATGATCATAAGAAAGAGAGAAATCACTTTTCTAGTATGGAAAGCAAAATCAGCGTTTGATGAGGAATTTTCATGTTAACGATTCATGAGTATCCTTTAAACCTTTTTTATTTTTTAACTGTAACCCATAATGAGAAATACATTTTATTTTCCGTGATGTGTTCTTGTAATAGGGAAGAACCTTCTATTCTATTACAAGTTAATCACTAAAGGGATGTTGTCTTTAAGCTTAAATTATATGTAATGGCCCATCTCTGGGAACACTGCCTCGCAGGTAATGAGCCTTAAGCTAAAACACCTTTGTTTAGCTCACAGGAAATATCCTGACCAGGCCCAGCTGTGAATGGCCGTAGAAAGAAAGAAATTAATACATCCCCTCTAGAGTCTGAGGAACCAGGACTTTACCTTCTCCCCTTTTAGTATAAAAGAAGCTAAAATTCTAACTCAAGGAAGATGATTCTTTGCAAAATTAGTCCAGCATTTTCTTGGTCTGCTGGTTTTCCAGATAAAGTCGCTACGCCTTGCCCCTACAACTCATCTCTCGATTTATTGGCCTGTTGTGCAGTGAGAAGTATGAGCTTGGACTCAGTAACACATCTAATCTATTCTGTTTTGTCCTAGTCTATTTTTCTTTTTTTCTTTGCCACACTGCATGGCTTGTGGTATCTTAGTTCCCCAACCAGAGATTGAACCTAGGCCCTCAGCAGTGAGAGCACGGAGTCCTAACCACTGGACTGCTAGGGAATTCACTATTCATTATTTTATTTATTTATTTAACAATTTTATTGGAGTATAATTGCTTTACAATGGTGTGTTAGTTTCTGCTTTATAACAAAGTGAATCAGTTATACATATACATATATCCCCATATCTCTTCCCTCTTGTATCTCCTTCCCTCCCACCCTCCCTACCCTACCCCTCTAGGTGGTCACAAAGCACCAAGCTGATATCCCTGTGCTATGTGGCTGCTTCCCACTAGCTACCGGTTTTACATTTGGTAGTGTATATATGTCCATGCCACTCTCTCACTTGTCCCACCTTACCCTTCCCCCTCCCCATGTCCTCAAGTCCATTCTCTAGTAGGTCTGCATCTTTATTCCCATCCTGTCCCTAGGCTCTTCATGACCACTTTTTTTTTTTAGGTTCCATGTCTATGTTAGCATATGGTGTTTGTTTTTCTCTTTCTGACTTACTTCACTCTGTATGACAGACACTAGGTCCATCTACCTCACTACAAATAAATCAATTTTTTTATGCCTGAGTAATATTCCACTGTATATATGTGCCACATCTTCTTCATCTGTTGATGGACACTTAGGTTGCTTCCATGTCTGGCTATTGTAAATAGAGCTGCAATGAACATTTTGGTACATGACTCGTCTTGAATTATGGTTTTCTCAGGGTACATGCCCAGTAGTGGGATTGCTGGGTCGTATGGTAGTTCTATTTTTAGTTTTCTAAGGAACCTCCATACTGTTCTCCACAGTGGCTGTATCAATTTACATTCCCACCAACAGTGCAAGAGGGTTCCCTTTTCTCCACACCCTCTCCAGCATTTATTGTTTGTAGATTTTTTGATGATGGCCACTCTGGTGTGAGGTGATATCTCATTGTACTTTTGATTTGCATTTCTCTAATGATTAATGATGTTGAGCATTCTTTCATGTGTTTGTTGGCAATCTGTATACCTTCTTTGGAGAAATGTCTATTTAGGTCTTCTGCCCATTTTTGGATTGGGTTTGTTTTTTTGAAATGAGCTGCAGGAGCTGCTTGTAAATTTCAGAGATTAATCCTTTGTCATTTGCTTCCTTTGAAAATATTTTCTCCCATTCTGAGGGTTGTCTTTTCATCCTGTTTATGGTTTCCTTTGCTGTGCAAAAGATTTTAAGTTTCATTAGGTCCAGTTTGTTTATTTTTTTTATTTCCATTTCTCTAGGAGGTGGGTCAAAAAGGATCTTGCTGTGATTTATATCATAGAGTGTTCTGCCTATGTGTTCCTCTAAGAGTTTTATAGTGTCTGGCCTTACATTTAGGTCTTTAATCCATTTTCAGTTTACTTTTTATGTATGGTATTAGGGAGTATTCTAATTTCTTTTTTTGTGACATCTTTGTCTGGTTTTGGTATCAGGGTGATAGTGGCCTCATAGAACGAGTTTGAGAATGTTCCTTCCTCTGCTATATTTTGCGAGAGCTTGAGAAGGACAGGTGTTAGCTCTTCTCTAAATGTTTGATACAATTCACCTTTGAAGCCATCTGGTCCAGGGCTTTTGCTTGTTGGAAGGTTTTTAAGCACAGTTCCAATTTCAGTGCTTGTGATTGGTCTGTTTTTATTTTCTATTTCTTCCTGGTTCAGTCTTAGAAGGTTGTGCTTTTCCAAGAATTTTTCCATTTCTTCCAGGTTGTCCATTTTATTGGCATAGAGTTGCTTGTAGTAATCTCTCATGATCTTTTGTATATCTGCAGTATCAGTTGTTACTTCTCCTTTTTCATTTCTAATTCTATTGATCTGAGTCTTTTTCCTTCTTTTCTTGCTGAGTCTGGCTAATGGTTTATCAATTTTGTTTATTTTCTCAAAGAACCACCTTTTAGTTTTATTGATCTTTGCTATCATTTCCTTCATTTCTTTTTCATTTTTTTCTGACCTGATATTTATGATTTCTTTCCTTCTGCTAACTTTGGAGGTTTTGTTGTTATTCTTTCTCTAATTGCTTTAGGTGTAAGGTTAGGTTGTTTATTTGAGAAGTTTCTTGTTTCTTAGGGTAGGATTGTATTACTATAAACTTCCCTCTTAGAACTGTTTTTGCTGCATTCCATAGGTTTTGGGCCATCATGTTTTCATTGTCATTTGTTTCTAGGTATTTTTTGATTTCCTCTTTGGTTTCTTCAGTGATCTCTTGGTTATTAAGTAGTGTATTGATTAGCTTCCATGTGTCTGTAGTTTTTACAGATTTTACCCTATAATTGATATCTAGTCTTATAGCCTTGTGGTCAGAAAGGATACTTGATACAATTTCAATTTTCTTAAATTTACCAAGACTTGATTTGTGACCCAAGATATGATCTATCCTGGAGAATATTCCATGAGCACTTGAGAAGAAAGTGTATTCTGTTGTTTTTGGATGGAATGCCCTATAAATATTAATTAAGTCCATCTTGTTTAATGTGTCCTTTAAACCTTGTGTTTCCTTATTTATTTTCTTTTTGGATGATCTGTCCATTGGTGAGAGTGGGGTGTTAAAGTCCCCTACTATGATTTTGTTACTGTTGATTTCCCCTTTTATGGCTGTTAGCATTTGTCTTATGCATTAAGGTGCTCCTATGTTGGGTGTATAAATATTTACAATTGTTATATCTTCTTCTTGGATTGATCCCTTGATCATTATGTAGTGTCTTTCTTTATCTCTTGTAATAGTCTTTGTTTTAAAGTATATTTTGTCTGATAGAAAAATTGCTACTCCAGCTTTCTTTTCATTTCCATTTGCATGGAATATCTTTTTCCATCCCCTCACTTTCAGTCTGTATGTGTCCCTGGGTCTGAAGTGGGTCTCTTGTTGAAAGAATATATACATGTCTTGGTTTTGTATCCATTCAGCCAGTCTATGTCTTTTGGTTGGAGCATTTAATCCATTTATATTTAAGGTAGTTATCGATATGTATATTCCTATTACCATTTTCTTAGTTGTTTTGGGTTTGTTATTCTAGGTCTTTTCCTTCTCTTGTTTTTCCTGCCTAGAGAAGTTCCTTTAGCATTTGTTGTAAAGCTGGTTTGGTGGTGCTGAATTCTCTTAGCTTTTGCTTGTCTGTAAAGTTTGTAATTTCTCTGTCGAATCTGAATGAGATCCTTGCTGGGTAGAGTAATCTTGGTTGTAGTTTTTTCCCTTTCATGACTTTAAATATGTCCTGCCAGTCCCTTCTGGCTTGCAGAGTTTCTGCTGAATGATCAGCTCTTGATCTTAAGGGGATTCCCTTGCATGTAATTTGTTGCTTTTCCCTTGCTGCTTTTAATATTTTTTCTTTGTATTTAATTTTTGATAGTTTGGTTAATACGTGTCTTGTGGTGTTTCTCCTTGGATTATCCTGTATGGGATTCTCTGTGCTTCCAGGACTTGATTAACTATTTCTTTTCCTATATTAGGGAAGTTTTCAACTATAATCTCTTCAAATATTTTCTCAGTCCCTTTCCTTCACTTTTCTTCTTCTGGGACCCCTATAATTCGAATGTTGGTGTGTTTAATGTTGTCCCAGAGGTCTCTGAGGCTGTCCTCAATTGTTTTCACTCTTTTTTCTTTAGTCTGCTCTGCAGTAGTTTTTTCCATTATTTTATCCTTCAGATCACTTATCTGTTCTTCTGCCTCAGTTATGCCGCTATTGATTCCTTCTAGAGAAGTTTTAATTTCATTTATTGTTTTGTTCATCATTGTTTGTTTGCTCTTTAGTTCTTCTATGTCCTTGTTAAACGTTTCTTGCATTTTCTCCATTGTATCTCCAAGATTTTGGATCATCTTTACTATCATTATTCTGAATTCTTTTTCAGGTAGACTGCCTATTTCCTCTTCATTTGTTAGGTCTGGTGGGTTTTTATCTTGCTCCTTCATCTGCTGTGTGTTTTTCTGTCTTCTCGTTTTGCTTATCTTACTGTGTTTGGGGTCTCCTTTTCACAGGCTGCAGGTTCGTAGTTCCCATTGTTTTTGGTGTCTGTTCCCAGTGGTAAGTTTGGTTCAGTGGGCTGTGTAGGCTTCCTGGTGGAGGGGACTAGTGCCTGTGTTCTGGTGGATGAGGCTGGATCTTGTCTTTCTGGTGGGCAGGTCCATGTCTGGTGGTGTGTTTTGGGGTGTCTGTGGCCTTATTATGATTTTAGGCAGCCTCTCTGCTAATGGGTGGGGTTGTGTTCCTGTCTTGCTAGTTGTTTGGCATAGGGTGTCTTGCACTGTAGCTCACTGCTCATTGAGTGGAGCTATGTCTTGGCGTTGAGATGGAGATCTCTGGGGGATTTTCGCCATTTGATATTACGTGGAGCTGGGAGGTCTTTGGTAGACCAATGTCCTGAACTTGGTTCTCCCACCTCAGAGGCGCAGGCCTGACATCTGGCCAGTACACCAAAACCCTGTCATTCACATGGCTCAGAATGAAAGGGAGAAAAAAAGAAGGAAAGAAAAATAATAAATAAAATTAAGTTATTAAAATAAAAAGAAATATTAAAATTTTTAAAAATTTAAAGTAACAAAAAAAAGAAAGAAAGAAAAAGAGCAACCAAACCAAAAAACAAATCCACCAATGATAAGTGCTAAAACCTACTAAAAAAACAAAAAAACAAGAAAAACGGACAGACAGAAACCTAGGACAAATGGCAAAAGCAACACTATACAGACAAAATCACACACGGAAGCATACACGTACGCACTCACAAAAAGAGAAAAAGGAAAAAAATGTATATATATATATCGTTGCTCCCAAAGTCCACCTCCTCAATTTGGGATGATTCGTTGTCTATTCAGGTATTCCACAGATGCAGGGTACATCAAGTTGATTGTGGAGATTTAATCCACTGCTCCTGAGGCTGCTGGGAGAGATTTCCCTTTCCCTTCTTTGTTCTCACAGCTCCCGGGGTTCAGCTTTGGATTTGGCCCCGCCTCTGCGTGTAGGTTGCCAGAGGGCATCTGTTCTTCGCTCAGACAGGACGGGGTTAAAGGATCAGCTGCTTCGGGGGCTCTGTCTCACTCAGGCCGGGGGGGAGGGATGCGTACTGATGCGGGGCGAGCCTGCGGCGGCAGAGGCCAGCGTCGCATTGCACCAGCCTGAGGCGCGCCGTGCGTTCTCCCGGGGAAGTTGTCCCTGGATCACAGCACCCTGGCTGTGGAGGGCTGCACAGGCTCCCGGGAGGGGAGGTGTGGATAGTGACCTGTGCTCACACACAGGCTTCTTGGTGGCAGCAGCAGCAGCCTTAGCATCTCCTGCCTGTTTCTGGGGTCCGCGCTTTTAGCCGTGGCTCGCGCCCGTCTCTGGAGCTCCTTTAAGCAGCGCTTTTTATCCCCTCTCCTCGCGCACCAGGAAACAAAGAGGGAAGAAAAAGTCTCTTGCCTCTTTGGCAGCTGTAGACCTTTTCCCCGGACTCCCTCCCAGCTAGCCGTGGTGCACCAGTCCTCTTCAGGCTGTGTTCACGCCTCCACCCCCAGTCCTCTCCCTGCATCCGACCGAAGCCCGAGCCTCAGCTCCCAGCCCCTGCCCGCCCCAGCGGGTGAGCAGACAAGCCTCTCGGGCTGGTGAGTGGTGGTCGGCACCGATCCTCTGTGCGGGAATCTCTCCGCTTTGCCCTCTGCACCCCTGTTGCTGTGCACTCCTCCGCGGCTCCGAAGCTCCCCCCTCCGCCACCCGCAGTCTCCGCCCGCGAAGGGGCTTCTAGTGTGTGGAAACCTTTCCTCCTTCACAGCTCCCTCCCACTGGTGCAGGTCCCGTCCCTATTCTTTTGTCTCTGTTTATTCTTTTCTCTTTTGCCCTACCCAGGTACGTGGGGAGTTTCTTGCCTTTTGGGGGGTCTGAGGTCTTCTGCCAGCCTTCAGTAGGTGTTCTGTAGGAGTTGTTCCACGTGTAGATGTATTTATGATGTATTTGTGGGGAGGAAGGTGATCTCCACGTCTTACTCCTCTGCCATCTTGAAGCTCCTCCCCTATTCATTAGTTTTGTTTTTTTTTTTTTTTTTTTTTTAAACATCTTTATTGGGGTATAATTGCTTTACAATGGTGTGTTAGTTTCTGCTTTATAACAAAGTGAATCAGCTATACATACACACATGTTCCCATATGTCTTCCCTCTTGCGTCTCCCTCCCTCCCACTCTCCCCATCCCACCCTTCCAGGCTGTCACAAAGCACCGAGCTAATATCCCTGTGCCTTGCGGCTGCTTCCCCCCAGCTATCTACCTTACTACGTTTGTTAGTGTGTATATGTCCATGACTCTCTCTCGCCCTGTCAAAACTCACCCCTCCCCCTCCCCATACCCTCAAGTCCGTTCTCCAGTAGGTCTGCGTCTTTATTCCTATCTTACCCCTAGGTTCTTCATGACATTTTTTTCCCTTAAATTCCATATATATGTGTTAGCATACGGTATTTGTCTTTTTCTTTCTGACTTACTTCACTCTGTATGACAGACTCTAGGTCTATCCATCTCATTACAAATAGCTCAATTTCATTTCTTTTTAAGGCTGAGTAATATTCCATTGTGTATATGTGCCACATCTTCTTTATCCATTCATCCGATGATGGGCGCTTAGGTTGTTTCCATGTCCTGGCTATTGTAAATAGAGCTGCAATGAACATTTTGGTACATGACTCTTTTTGAATTTTGGTTTTCTCAGGGTATATGCCAAGTAGTGGGATTGCTGGGTCATATGGTAATTCTATTTGTAGTTTTTTAAGGAACCTCCATACTGTTCTCCACAGTGGCTGAACCAATTCACATTCCCACCAGCAGTGCAAGAGTGTCCCCTTTTCTCCACACCCTCTCCAGCATTTATTGTTTCTAGATTTTTTGATGATGGCCATTCTGACTGGTGTGAGATGATATCTCATTGTAGTTTTGATTTGCATTTCTCTAATGATTAATGATGTTGAGCATTCTTTCATGTGTTTGTTGGCATTCTGTATATCTTCTTTGGAGAAATGTCTATTTAGGTCTTCTGCCCATTTTTGGATGGGGTTGTTTGTTTTTTTGTTATTGAGCTGCATGAGCTGCTTGTAAATTTTGGAGATTAATCCTTTGTCAGTTGCTTCATTTGCAAATGTTTTCTCCCATTCTGAGGGTTGTCTTTTGGTCTTGGTTATGGTTTCCTTTGCTGTGCAAAAGCTTTGAAGTTTCATTAGGTCCCATTTGTTTATTTTTGTTTTTATTTCCATTACTCTAGGAGGTGGGTCAGAAAGGATCTTGCTGTGATTTATGTCATAGAGTGTTCTTCCTATGTTTTCTTCTAAGAGTTTGATAGTTTCTGGCCTTACATTTAGGTCTTTAATCCATTTTGAGCTTATTTTTGTGTATGGTGTTAGGGAGTGATCTAATCTCATACTTTTACATGTACCTGTCCAGTTTTCCCAGCACCATTTATTGAAGAGGCTGTCCTTTCTCCACTGTACATTCCTGCCTCCTTTATCAAAGATAAGGTGTCCATATGTGCGTGGGTTTATCTCTGGCTTTCTATCCTGTTCCACTGATCTATCTTTCTGTTTTTGTGCCAGTACCATACTGTCTTGATTACTGTTGCTTTGTAATATAGTCTGAAGTCAGGGAGCCTTATTCCTCCAGCTCCTTTTTTCGTTCTAAAGATTGCTTTGGCTATTCGGGGTCTTTTGTGTTTCCATACAAATTGCGAAATTTTTTGTTCTAGTTCTGTGAAAAATGCCAGTGGTAGTTTGATAGGGATTGCATTGAATCTGTAGATTGCTTTGGGTAGTAGAGTCATTTTCACAATGTTGATTCTTCCCATCCAAGAACATGGTATATCTCTCCATCTATTTGTATCATCTTTAATTTCTTTCATCAGTGTCTTATAATTTTCTGCATACAGGTCTTTCGTATCCTTAGGTAGGTTTATTCCTAGATATTTTATTCTTTTTGTTGCAATGGTAAATGGGAGTGTTTTCTTGATTTCACTTTCAGATTTTTCATCATTAGTATATAGGAATGCCAGAGATTTCTGTGCATTAATTTTGTATCCTGCTACTTTACCAAATTCATTGATTAGCTCTAGTAGTTTTCTGGTAGCATCTTTAGGATTCTCTAGGTATAGTATCATGTCATCTGCAAACAGTGACAGCTTTACTTCTTCTTTTCCGATTTGGATTCCTTTTATTTCCTTTTCTTCTCTGATTGCTGTGGCTAAAACTTCCAAAACTATGTTGAATAAGAGTGGTGAGAGTGGGCAACCTTGTCTTGTTCCTGATCTTAGTGGAAATGCTTTCAGTTTTTCACCATTGAGGATGATGTTTGCTGTGGGCTTGTCATATATGGCTTTTATTATGTTTAGGAAAGTTCCCTCTATGCCTACTTTCTGGAGGGTTTTTATCATAAATGGGTGTTGAATTTTGTCGAAAGCTTTCTCTGCATCTATTGAGATGATCATATGGATTTTCTCCTTCAATTTGTTAATATGGTTTATCACATTGATAGATTTGCGTATATTGAAGAATCCTTGCATTCCTGGAATAAACCCCACTTGATCATGGTGTATGATCCTTTTAATGTGCTGTTGGATTCTGTTTGCTAGTATTTTGTTGAGGATTTTTGCATCTATGTTCATCAGTGATATTGGCCTGTAGTTTTCTTTCTTTGTGACATCCTTGTCTGGTTTTGGTATCAAGGTGATGGTGGCTTCGTAGAAGGAATTTGGGAGTGTTCCTCCCTCTGCTATATTTTGGAAGAGTTTGAGAAGGATAGGTGTTAGCTCTTCTCTAAACGTTTGATAGAATTCACCTGTGAAGCCATCTGGTCCTGGGCTTTTGTTTGTTGGAAGGTTTTTAATCACAGTTTCAATTTCAGTGCTTGTGATTGGTCTGTTCATATTTTCTATTTCTTCCTGATTCAGTCTTGGCAGGTTGTGCATTTCTAAGAATTTGTCCATTTCTTCCAGATTGTCCATTTTATTGGCATAGAGTTGCTTGTAGTAATCTCTCATGATTTTTTTTATTTCTGCAGTGTCAGTTGTTACTTCTCCTTTTTCATTTCTAATTCTATTGATTTGAGTCTTCTCCCTTTTTTTCTTGATGAGTCTGGCTAGTGGTTTATCTATTTTGTTTATCTTCTCAAAGAACCAGCTTTTAGTTTTATTGATCTTTGCTATTGTTTCCTTCATTTCTTTTTCATTTATTTCTGATCTGATTTTTATGATTTCTTTCCTTCTGCTAGCTTTGGGGTTTTTTTGTTCTTCTTTCTCTAATTGCTTGAGGTGCAAGGTTAGGTTGTTTATTCGAGATGTTTCCTGCTTCTTAAGGTGGGCTTGTATTGCTATAAACTTCCCCCTTAGAACTGCTTTTGCTGCATCCCATAGGTTTTGGGTCGTTGTGTCTCCATTGTCATTTGTTTCTAGGTATTTTTTGATTTCCTCTTTGATTTCTTCAGTGATCACTTCATTATTAAGTAGTGTATTGTTTAGCCTCCATGTGTTTGTATTTTTTAAAGATCTTTTCCTGTAATTGATATCTAGTCTCATGGCGTTGCGGTCGGAAAAGATACTTGATACAATTTCAGTTTTCTTAAATTTACCAAGGCTTGATTTGTGACCCAAGATATGATCTATCCTGGAGAATGTTCCATGAGCACTTGAGAAAAATGTGTATTCTGTTGTTTTTGGATGGAGTGTCCTATAAATATCAATTAAGTCCATCTTGTTTAATGTATCATTTAAAGCTTGTGTTTCCTTATTTATTTTCATTTTGGATGATCTGTCCATGGGTGAAAGTGGGGTGTTAAAGTCCCCTACTATGAATGTGTTACTGTTGATCTCCCCTTTTATGGTTGTTAGTATTTGCCTTATGTATTGAGGTGCTCCTATGTTGGGTGCATAAATATTTACAATTGTTATATCTTCTTCTTGGATCGATCCCTTGATCATTATGTAGTGTCCTTCTTTGTCCCTTTTAATAGTCCTTATTTTAAAGTCTATTTTGTCTGATATGAGAATTGCTACTCCAGCTTTCTTTTGGTTTCCATTTGCATGGAATATCTTTTTCCATCCCCTTACTTTCAGTCTGTATGTGTCTCTAGTTCTGAAGTGGGTCTCTTGTAGACAGCATATATAAGGGTCTTGTTTTTGTATCCATTCAGCCAATCTGTGTCTTTTGGTGGGAGCATTTAGTCCATTTACATTTAAGGTAATTATCGATATGTATGTTCCTATTTCCATTTTACATATTGTTTTGGGTTCGCTACTATAGGTCATTTCCTTCTCTTGTGTTTCGTGTCTAGAGAAGTTCCTTTAGCATTTGTTGTAAAGCTGGTTTGGTGGTGCTGAACTCTCTCAGCTTTTGCTTGTCTGTAAAGGTTTTAATTTCTCCATCAAATGTGAATGAGGTCCTTGCTGGGTAGAGTAGTCTTGGTTGCAGGCTATTCTCCTTCATCACTTTCAGTATGTCCTGCCACTCCCTTCTGGCTTGTAGGGTTTCTGCTGAGAGATCAGCTGTTAACCTTATGGGGATTCCCTTGTGTGTTATTTGTTGTTTTTCCCTTGCTGCTTTTAATATGCTTTCTTTGTATTTAATTTTTGACAGTTTGATTAATATGTGTCTTGGCGTGTTTCTCCTTGTATTTATCCTGTATGGGACCCTCTGTGCTTCCTGGACTTGATTAACTATTTCCTTTCCCATATTAGGGAAGTTTTCAACTATAATCTCTTCAAATATTTTCTCAGTCCCTTTCTTTCTTTCTTCTTCTTCTGGAACCCCTATAATTCGAATGTTGGTGCGTTTCATGTTGTCCCAGAGGTCTCTGAGACTGTCCTCAGTTCTTTTCATTCTTTTTTCTTTATTCTGCTCTGCAGTAGTTATTTCCACTACTTTATCTTCCAGGTCACTTATCCGTTCTTCTGCCTCAGTTATTCTGCTATTGATCCTATCTAGAGTGATTTTAATTTCATTTATTGCATTGTTCATCGTTGCTTGTTTCATCTTTAGTTCTTGTAGGTCCTTGTTAACTGTTTCTTGCATTTTGTCCATTCTACTTCCAAGATTTCGGATCATCCTTACTATCATTATTCTGAATTCTTTTTCAGGTAGATTGCCTATTTCCTCTTCATTTGTTAGGTCTGGTGGGTTTTTATCTTGCTCCTTCATCTGCTGTGTGTTTTTCTGTCTTCTCATTTTGCTTATCTTACTGTGTTTGGGGTCTCCTTTTTGCAGGCTGCACTTTCGTAGTTCCCGTTGTTTTTGATGTCTGTCTCCAGTGGCTAAGGTTGTTTCAGTGGGTTGTGTAGGCTTCCTGGTGGAGGGGACTAGTGCCTGTGTTGTGCTGGATGAGGCTGGATCTTGTCTCTCTAGTGGGCAGGTTCACGTCTGGTGGTGTGTTTTGGGGTGTCTGTGGCCTTATTATGATTTTAGGCAGCCTCTCTGCTAATGGGTGGGGTTGTGTTCCTGTTTTGCTAATTGTTTGGCATAGGTTGTCCAGCACTGTGGCTTGCTGGTCGTTGAGTGAAGCTGGGTGCTGGTGTTAAGATGGAGGTCTCTGGGATATTTCCACCGTTTAATATTATGTGGAGCTGGGAGGTCTCTTGTTGACCAGTGTCCTGAAGTTGGCTCTCCTACCTCAGAGGCAGAGCCCTGACTCCTGGCTGGAGCACCAAGAGCCTTTCATCCACACAGCTCAGAATAAAAGGGAGAAAAAGTAGGGAGAATTAGTAGAAGTATGAGTAAAGAAAGAAGAAAAGGAGGAAAGGAAGGAAGGAAGAAAGAAGCAAAGAAGGAAAGAAAGGAGGGAGGGAGGGAGGGAGGGAGGAAGGAAGGAAGGAGGGAAAGAAGGAAAAAAGACAGAAAGAAAGATGATACAGTAAAAATAAAATAAGTATAATATAGTTATTGAATTAAAAAATATTTAGAAAAAAAAAAAAAAAAAGGGACGGATAGAACCTTAGGACAAATGTTGGAAGCAAAGCTATACAGAAAAAATCTTACACAGAAGCATACACATACACCTTCACAAAAAGAGGTAAAGGGGGAAAAATCATAAATCCTGCTCCCTGAGACCACCTCCTCAATTTGGGGTGATTCGTTGTCTAAAGGAGGGAAGGAAGGAAGGAAAGAAAGAAAGAACGAAGGTAAAGTATAATAAAGTTATTACAATTAAACTTAATTATTAAGAAAAAGAATTTTTAAAAAAAAGTCATGGACGGATAGAGCCCTAGGACAAATGGTGGAAGCAAGAGTATACAGACAGGATCTCACACAGAAGCATACACGCACACATTCACAAAAAGAGGAAAAGGGAAAAAAATCACAGATCTCGCTCCTAAATTCCCCCTCTTCAATTTGGGATCACTCCCTGTCTATTCAGGTATTCCACAATGCAGGGCACATCAAGTTGATTGTGGAGCTTCAATCCGCCGCCTCCGCGGCTGCCGGGAGAGACCTCCCCCTCTCCTCCCTGCTCTCACAGCTCACAGGAGCTCAGCTTTGTACCCGGCCCAGCCCCTGCGCGCAGATCGCTGGAGGGCGTCTGTTTTTTGCTCAGACAGGACGGGGTTAAAGGAGCCGCTGATTCGGGAGCTCCGGCTCACTCAGGCCGGGGGTTGGGGGATGGGGGAAGGAGGGGCACTGCGTGCGGGGCGGGCCTGCAGCGGCAGAGGCGGCGTGACGCTGCGGCAGAGGCCGGCGTGACGCTGCACCAGCCTGAGACCCGCCGTGCGTACTCCCGGGGAAGTTGTCCCTGGATCCCGGGAACCTGGCAGTGGCGGCCTGTACAGGCTCCGCGGAAGAGGGGCGCGGAGAGTGACCTGTGCTCGCACACAGCCCCCCTGGTGGCGGCAGCAGCAGCCCCAGCGTCTCCCGCCCGTCTCTGGGGTCCGCGGTTTTAGCCGCGGCTCGCGCCCGTCTCTGGGGTTTGCGCTTTCAGCCGCGGCTCGCGCCCGTCTCGGGGGCTCGCGCCCTCAGCCGCGGCTCGCGCCCGTCTCTGGAGTTCCTTTAAGCAGCGCTCTTAAACCCCTCTCCTCGCGCACCAGGAAACACAGAGGGAAGAAAAAGTCTCTTGCCTCTTCGGCCGGTGCAGGCTTTTCCCCGAACTCCCTCCCGGCCAGTCGTGGCGCACCAACCCCTTCAGGCTATGTTCAAGCCGCCAACCCCAGTCCTCTCCCTGAGCTCCGTCCAAAACCAAAACCCGAGCCTCAGCTCGCAGCCCCGCCCGCCCCGGTGGGTGAGCAGCAAGCCTCTCGGGTTGGTGAGTGCTGGTCGGCACCGATCGTCTGTGCAGGAATCTCCCCGCTTTGCCCTCCGCACCCGTCGCTATGCACTACTCCGCGGTCCCGAAACTCCCCCCTCTGCCTCCCGCAGTCTCCGCCCGCGGAGGGGCTTCCTAGTGTGTGGAAACTTTTCCTCCTTCACAGCTCCCTCCCACTGGTGCAGGTGCCGTCCTTATTCTTTTGTCTCTGTTTTTTCTTTTGCCCTACCCAGTTACGTGGGGAGTTTCTTGCCTTTTGGGAGGTCTGAGGTCTTCTGCCAGCCTTCAGTAGGAGTTCTGTAGGAGTTGTTCCACGTGTGGATGTATTTCTGGTGTATCCGTGGGGAGGAAGGCGATCTCCGCGTCTTACTCTTCCGCCATCTTCAAGGTCCCCCCTATTCATTAGTTTTTAACGCTGGTAGTGACCCACTAAATTGATGTCATGGCCCACTAGTGGATTATGATCTGTAGTTTGGAAAATGCATATTGCCTTATAAAATGTTTCTCAAAATGTGATCCAAAGACAGCCCCCAAAATGCACACTATAACAGAATCTCCTGGGGTTCTTATTTAAAAATGCAGATTCCTTTATTTCTTTCCTGGACTCTGAACATGAATATATTTGCCTGTGGCAATGGCTCCCAGCCTCTATTCTCATTCCATCATGGGCCTAGGATTAGGGTTGGGATGATCTCAAACCATGGGTTCTGAGGAGTAAGGATGAACTAAAGAAAGAAGCTAAGCTCAGTGCTGAAGAAGGCTTAACAGGCATCAGTCCTGAGGGCCCGGGGGAGAAGCTACAGGACAAATAGACCAGAGATCAGGGGTAAGAAGAGAGAAACAGACTGAGGAAAGCAGAACAAGGAGAGGAGGCTGAGCCTTGCTGGATTTGAAGTGCATGACTGAGTTGCCCTGAGTTAGGGCCACTCTCCGTTGTGCTGGCCAAAAGCAGAGTCTGAGAGTGGGGCCTGGGATTCCAAGTGAAATAACATCCCCAGGAGATCTTTATGCAAATAAAGTTGAAGAGACATAGTCCGTTGCCAGGCATAAATAATGTCATTCAGTCTCCAAGAAGGAGAAGATTAAAATGTGCAGCCGCAGGCGTGAAATAAATGTTAGCCATCCACCAAAGTGAGGTTTAGTTACTTCCCCTTATCATAAGGCACATTTGCTTCTTTCAGTGGAGTCTCCCTTCTCTTGCTCACCATAGTTTCAACAAAATATTTGATCTTTCACCAGGCAGCCATCATTGGTTTCAGCTGTTACCTGAAATTCAGATCCAGTTCTCACTACCAGGTGAGACACAGGGCTCGCCTCCAGCCAAGGACATATGAGGGCAAACGTGTTAACCAGACTGAAAGAAGATTTCTGAATAAGATGGCTTTGAGGTTGTTCTCAGCCAAAAAATTTCATCATCTTAAAAACCAAATCCAGAAAGCTAATACATTAATTTTTACTGAAGAAAATGTAACTCTCAGAAGACGAATGCTGTGTGCCTCTCCCAGTAGGCAATTTTCCTGGGATACTAAATTATCAGAATGCTGCTCGGTGATCATGGCATCACAGCAAGCAGAAGTAGTCAGGCAAGCCTCCTGCCCATTGAGGTTGGAACGGATGCATTTCAGGCCCTCTCTAGGGGCACACTTGCCCCCAGGGCAGTAGCTTCCAATCCTGGGGCACTTGTCATTCTGGACATTTTAGAGACACACTGCTGGCAGAAGAATCTCCAAATGTAACTTTTCTTTCTTATTTTCATAAAACAAAGCTTTCAAACCTTTTTCTTCTATTTGTTTATTACAGAAAACTCAGACAAGCAAACTACACAACATAAAAGATACCCTCCCAGAGAAAACTGCCATTAACAGCCTGAAGATTCTTCCAGACTCTTCGGTTTCCATCCATTGCTGTTCTGATCTTTTCTGAGCATGGTAGCCCCCTGACCCCTCCCTTCTCCATACAGAGGTCGGTCCTAACTCTGGGTGAGGAACAGGAGACAGGGCAGAGGGGCAGGCAGAGCACATAGTTTACCAGCTTCTCAGGGTGCAACTCAGATGTGCTGAATGCCATGGCAGCAGCTTGAGCAGACAGCGCTGTGTGCCACAAAACACAGACACCCTGGGAGTTTGCTTAGCCTACGTGCTCTTGTAACTGAAATTTCCCCTTGAATTTCTCCCTGATCAGGGAAGCAAAACTGGTCAGTTGAGAGCAGGTGATAATTATCAATGACATTCATGGGCCATTTATCTTGTGCCAGTCACTGAATATTTCTTGAGGAGCTACTTTGTTCCAAGCGCTTTCCCACACACTGAAAACGTAGAAACAAAACAAAACCAAACCCTGCTCTCACGAAACTTCCATTCTCATGTGGAGGCAATTTTTCAAACAAGTGAGATAAGTAGAATATTAAATAGTGATAAATGCTATGGAGGATAATAAGTCAGGAAAGGGGGGCGGGCTGGAGGAGAGTAGGATTTTAAATGGTCAGGAAGACCTCTTGGAGAATGTGATATTTGAATAAGCACCAGAGAGAGGTCAGGCAGTGAGCCACGTGGAAAAGCATTCTAGGCTGAGGGAACAGCCAGTGCCAAGGCCTTGGCAGCCAGAGTGGCTGGTTTGGAGTGTGGGAATAAGGAGAATAGAGGAGACGAGGTCAGAGGCTAATGGGTAGAGGAAAGGGCTACTTTGTGTTGGGCTTTGTTTAGAGGCCACTGTAATGACTTCAGCCTTTCCTCTCAAGTCAAAGGTAGTGACTTGAGTCCTTGGGTGTGGGAAGCAGAAGAGTGACATACTCTGATTTCCTTTTTAGAAGCTCCCTCTGGCTGCTGTGCTGAGAGCAGGGTGTTGGGGCCCAGGGTAGCCGGACAACCACTGTAACACCCCAGGGGGGCAGGCAATGGAAGCTGGGACGGAGGCAGTAGCAATGGAAATTGTTAGAATTTCCATTGACGGGTGGCAAGTTTTGGACATGTTTTAAAGATGGATCTGTCAGGATTTGCTGACCAATTAGAACTAGGGTTCAGAGAAAGAGGGGAACCAAGGCTGACAGAGCAACCAGGATAGAGTTGCCATTTCCTGTGACAAGGGAAACCGTGGGGAAGCAGGTTGTAGGGGGGAAGATCAGGTGTTCAGTTGGATATAAGTTTGAGGTGCCTACTAGGCATAAAAGTGGAGAGAACTGTCCTGCAGGCATATAATTGAGAATGCCAGCATGTGACATACAAAGAGACCAACTAGGGAGAAGTGGTAGAGAAAAAAAGGTCTAATGACTATCCCTGGGTCACGCTGTTGCAGGACAGAAAGGATGGTCACATCTCAGGTCTCAAAAGAGTCCCTGGGATGGCCACCAAGTGTGGGTTCTTGGATTTGCGCAGGAAGGAATTCAAGAGTGAGCCGTAGTTAAGTGAAAGAAGGTTTATTCAGGGAGATACACACTCCACAAACAGAGTGTGGGCCATCTCGGAAGGTTAGAGGCCCCAAGGTAAGGGGTTGTCAGTTTTTATAGGGGTGGGTAATTTCATATGCTAATGAGTGGGAAGAGTATTCCAGCTCTTTTGGGGAAGGATGGGGATTTCCAGGAATTGGGCGACCACCCACCTTTTGACCTTTTATGATCGGCCTTGGAACCGTCATGGCGCCTGTGGGTGTGTCATTTAGCTTGTGCTGATGTGTTTCAATGAGCGTATACTGAGGCTCAAGGTCTACTGGAAGTCGACTCGACTGCCATCTTGGACTTGGCTGGTTCTAACCAGTTTATGTCGTGTCCTCAATGGTTGTGCTCTGTCCCCTTCCTGTCTCAACACCACTATTTAGAGATCTGGGAGGTGAAGAAACACCAGGATTTGAAACTGAGGTTGAGAACCCAGTGAGATGGGAGGAAACTAGGAGTGGGAAGGCCAAGTGAAGGAGTAGGGGATGGTCGACCGTGACAGATACTGCAGATAGCCAGGGGAGACCAGCTGGGTTTGGAGGTGTGGGAATTGTTAAGAACCTCGACAGCAGTAGTTTTGGTGGAGGCGTGGGGGGATGAAAGCTCGGTGGGAGTGGTTTCAAGACAGTATGTGAGAAGAGGAATTGGAAACAGAATAGAAAATTCTTTCTGCAAGTTCTGCTCTAAAGGGAAAGAGATAAATGGGGTGGTAGCCAGAGGCGGATGTGAGGGTCCAGAGGGGGCTTTTGATTTTGATTTTTTCATGGCAGGGTCAATTACACTTTGTTTGTATGTTGGTGGGCATGATCTACTAGAGAGGGGGAAATGATGATACAGGGAAGAGAGAGGAGCATCGCTGTGTAGAAGAGAGGGAGGGGGCCTAATGTATGAGCGGAGGGGTGCACAGACAGACCTCCTCCGTGGTACCAGGATGGCAGGCAGGGTACCCAGGCACAGACCCTTGTTAGCAAGTTGAGGTCGTGGTGGGGTTTATGGACATTCTCTTCTCATTGCTTTTGGATTCGCAGTGAAATATAAAGCAAGTAAGTCATCAGCTGAGAATGAGGTTGGGGCAGGAAGCGTGGGAGGTTTAAAGAAAGAGAAACACTCTGAGGAGAGAGGATGAATGGATTAAAGAAATGCATGCTTGCTCTAAGTGCTTTTTAGTAACATTCATTAATCATTACAATAGCGGTATGCAGAGGAACTAGTCTCCTCATCTAAAAATAAGGAAGCAGGATGATAAAACAGATACCTCCCAGTAAAGCAAGACCTCGTGAGAGGCAGTCTTCACTAGCCAAGAGTAAAAGCAAGGCGTACGTGATTAAAAGACCTGTCTCAGGGCTTCCCTGGTGGCGCAGTGGTTGAGAGTCCGCCTGCCGATGCAGGGGACACGGGTTCGTGCCCCGGTCCGGGAAGATCCCACATGCCGCGGAGCAGCTGGGCCGGTGAGCCATGGCTGCTGAGCCTGCGCTCCGCAACGGGAAAGGCCACAACAGTGAGAGGCCCGCGTACAGCAAAAAAAAAAAAAAAAAAGACCTGTCTCAGATCCTGATGACTTTCAGGGCTTGGTTCTTGTGCAACTGTAGGATTTGCCTTTTTTTTTTTTAAACTCAGTGATTGAGGCTCCATCCCATATAATAAAAAGCGTCTAATTAGCACAGTATTATAAAATATGAAAATTGACCCAGCCCTTCCTGTCTGACAGTCAGACCGTATGACGCCAGACAGGGGTTCTATTTACAACTATCCGGTCGTTTCTGAGCCCTCCTGCCTCTTGGTTTGAATTCAGTTAGGCTTCCCACAAGCTAGCATACTTCTGGTTCTAGCTTAAGAACTGTTCTATTACTTACAGTCACTGCACAAAAGCATTCCCTGAGAATGATAAATATGGTCTCTCAAAGACCAGATCTTTCCTAAGGACTAAAAGAGGGTATTTTAATCAAATTAAAGAGAGTTCGAATATTATCATTTCAGTCCCTCAAGTTGATCACGTTTGCATGTGCCACCTCTCTGACTCTAATTTGAAAAGAGTTTCCTCTGTATAATTCAACTTACCAAATAATAAAAGACTTTACTGTCACTATTCATTACTTTTCCTTGATCCCAGAGTAACAATTTTACCTTGCTGTGTCAATACAAATGGTGACAACTACTGATTGTGTTGACATTCAGTCTAGTTCCAAATACCTTTTTTTTTAAACTTATTTTTATTTTTGGCTGCCTTGGGTCTTCATTGCTGTGCACGGGATTTCTCTAGTTGTGGTAAGCAGGGGCTACTCTTCATTGCGGTGCCCGGGCTTCTCACTGTGGTGGCTTCTTTTGTTGCGGAGCACCAGCTATTGGAGTATAATTGCTTTACAATGGTGTGTTCGTTTCTGCTTTATGACAAAGTGAATCAGTTATACATATACATATGTTCCCATATCTCTTCCCTCTTGTGTCTCCCTCCCTCCCACCCTCCCTATGTACCCACCATTAAAACACTCAACTACTTCACTTTTAGGGTTTAGCTGAAAGGAGATATGGCACCCTTTTGACTCACTCACAGGATAGAAGACTTATGGAATGCCTAACCTATGTCAGCCATTGTACCAGTACCTGGGAATACAAAATAAGGGAGAATGTGTGCTTGTAGTGTGTATAGCACACTCAGACAGAAATGAACCTGTTAAGGGAAAATTCTATAAGGAAAAATGCTTATCTGGCGGGCTCATTCGAGCACCAGGATATTGATTACCTTTGCAATTTTTAGATAGGTAGAATCGATTGAGGTAGCTGTCTATAATATTTGAGAAATTTTTTCTAATTTTTGTAAAGTTAATCAAAGGATTGAGAATGCCTGAACTCACACTGATAAACAATAACTTACCATTCCTTTAACTCAGCAGCTAAATGATAGATCGATAGACAGAATAAGTAAAAAATGCTATATTGTGGTGTTTGGGGATTAACTTCAATCTATCCTTACTGCAAATTAGTGAATTGCTCCTTTTTGGCTCTGCACCCTTTTCTGCTTGTTCAGATTCTACTGGGAGCTATTCCTGCTCCATGTTGCTCTGGCCTTAAACAGCTGCTTCCTTGTATCAAGGCACTTGTTGCCAATTTCAGAGTTCTGTTTTTTGATTTGCAGATGTACAGGTTCAGATGTTATAAAACAGGGTCTCGTCGATTTTATTTCTTAGGAGATTTGCTTTGTTAAGTAAGCTTGGCAAAATGCTTGCCAATATATACTCATTAACTGGGAATAGTTTCTCGATTTACATATTGCTGATGCTTTCTGTCTCTATTCTGAATGTTCCTGAAGCCTCTGTAGGAAAAATAACATATGGGTTGCATTTGAATTGGAAAAGAATTCTCCTACTGCACAGAAATTACAGGTGTCACAGTGCTTATTACATATCTTTTTTTTTTTTTTTTTTTTTTTTTTTGGGGTACGCGGGCCTCTCAGTGTTGTGGCCTCTCCCATTGCGGAGCACAGGCTCTGGACGCGCAGGCTCAGCCATTGACCTGTGGGAGAAAAATCCCACCCTGCATTTGGGAAGTCTTTACTGTAGAGTAGCTCTTATTTTCCTGAGATAGCCTTAGGACTTGGGTTCTTGGTGTAATGGCTCTTGTGGCAGTGGGTTGGTCTTAGGCACAATGGCTCTGACTGCCTTTGCAGGCTCTGGGCCTGCTCACCATTCACATTTTCAAGTGTCCCAGTTTCAAAAACCTGGAGTTAAGCACTTAGGGTGAGGCAGAGAGCGTTGGAAGAGATGTGGTGTTTAGTGTGAAGGATGAGGATGGAGTGTAGGAAGCTGAATGGTTAATCCAGCAAAGCTCCTTGGGGCCACGCAGGGAGCCTGGGGTGACACTCAGAGTTTCTCAGCTGCTTTCAGGGGTGGCTTCTGTGTCTTGATTATGAGGTCCAGTAGATGCAAAGAGCCCTCTGTTTAAATTCTTTTGGTCAGGTCCCTGCAGTTGTAGTATGCTTGAACTGGAACCCTATAGTGTCTGAAGGATTCTTTTATTTTATTTTATTTTATTTATTTGTTTATTTATTTTTTGGCTGCATTGAGTCTTCGTCGCTGTGCGTGGCCTTTCTCTAGTTGTGGCGAGCGGGGGCTACTCTTTGTTGCGGTGCATGGGCTTCTCATTGTGGTGGCTTCTCTTGTTGAGGAGCACGGGCTCTAGGTGCACAGGCTTCAGTAGTTGTGGCACAAGGGCTCAGGAGTTGTGGCTCACGGGCTCAGTAGTTGTGGCACATGGGCTTAGTTGCTCCACGGCATGTGGGATCTTCCCAGACTAGGGCTCGAACCCATGTCCCCTGCATTGGTAGGTGGATTCTTAACCACTGCACCACCAGGGAAGCTCATGTGTCTGAAGGATTCTAAGCACCTCACTCCCGGTTTCTTGCCTCCTCCTCACGGGACACCCGAAGGTTAGCCAGCATTTTGTTTATCTACAGCTGTGCAGCAAAAAACCACAAACACAGCTTAGATGCTTAAGACAGGTACAATATTTTCTTTTTTTTAATTTCTTATTTATTTACATTTTGAAACTTTTTATTTTATATTGGAGTAAAGTTGCTTAACAATGTTGCATTAGTTTCAGGTGTACAGCAAAGTGATTCAGTTATACATATACATGTATCCTTTTTCAAATTCTTTTCCCTTTTAAGTTGTTACATAATATTGAGCAGAGTTCCCTGTGCTATACAGTAGGGGCTTGTTTGGTTAACCTCTTTTTTTTTTTTTTTCTGTACACAGGCCTCTCACTGTTGTGGCCTCTCCGGCCGCAGAGCATAGGCTCCAGACCCGCAGGCTCAGTGGCCGTGGCCCACGGGCCCAGCCGCTCCACGGCATGTGGGATCTTCCTGGACCGGGGCACGAACCTGCATCCGCCGCATCGGCAGGCGGACTCTCAACCACTGTGCCACCAGGGAAGCCCGGTTATCCATTTTAAATATGGCAATGTGTACATGTCAACAATATTTTCCTTTTTCCTTACAAATCTACAACTTGGGCAAGTGCCCATGGAAACAGCTATTCTCTTCTCCATGGTGTTAGGTGGGGCTGTTTGACTGGGGTCTGGAGGACCTGCCTTCAAGATTTCTCATTCACACGGCTGGAAAGTTGGCACTGGCTGTTGCCAAGCAGCTCAACCACGCCTGTGAGCCTAATACTTTGAGCCTTTCTGTGAGCTTCTTGGGCTTCCTCAAAGCATGGTGGCTAAATTCCAGGGGAATCAGGCAAAAGCTGCATGGGCTTTTCTGACCTAGCCTTGGAAGCCACTCAATGTCACTGCCACTGCATTCTATTTATGAAAACAATCACAAGTTTGGCCAAATTCGAGGAGGAAGGGACTTAGACTCCTCACTTGATAAGGAAGTGGCCAAGTCCTAGAAAGAACTATTATTATGGCCGTCTTTGGAAAATGTAACAAAGTGGTCCCTGTCACTGAGGGGAGTCCTGTTCATGAGGTACCTGATGCTCTGTGTTCTCTCTATCCAAGTCCCACCAGCCTTCAGCCTCCTGATTCCTTCATGGAATCTTCTGAATATACTACAGCCCTCATCAAACCTTTTTTATGTGCCAGCTGCCTAATGAGATTATAATGTCTGGATTACGCTTTTTAAATTAATTTTAAATTAGCTTATACACTAGATTTCTCATCTGTAAAATTAAGCGATGTGGAATAACTTCACAGGTTCCTTCAGAATCCTAAGATTCTCTCTCTCTGTATCTTTCTTAGTATTAAGAAGATTATTATGTACTATGAGGAACATTCTATGCAACAACTGTCTTACACCCTTCGAAATAGCAGGGTCATGAAAGACAAAAGAAGGCAGAGCTGTTCCATAAAAAAGGGGACTAAAGAGACATGAAAACTAAATGCAGTGTGTGATCCTGGATGCAATCCTGGATATAGGAAAAATGCTGTAAAGAACACTATTGGCACAATTGGCAAAATTCAAATACTGTATAAAACAATAGGCATTTTGCAAATATGCATAGAATTTAAATGAGTTTAATTGGAATATATTTGAATTCCAATACTTAGAGTGGCATGACTGACAGGACAGCTATCATAAAAATCAACACGTTTATATTCCAAATAAATAAACACCCATCAATCAACAGTGAGGCACGGTCAGGTGAGGCAAATAAGTGGAAAACGTTTAACCAAATATTCTCCCTTTTGGGACCTTTTAGTGACCCAGCAGCAGCTCAGCTCAGCGTTTCCCTGACTTCATCTGACCTCCTTCCCAACCACGAGAGCCTCCTGCCCCTGCAGGCAGTAGAGAAATAGAGCGCTCAGCTGCTGCTGTAGCTCTGATTGATCGCATCCCTGTTTCCACCAGCCTTACTGACTCCCTTTGGATTCAGGACTTCGCCCACATCTTGTCTGTTCCACTGGGATCTGCTCATTTGCCCGCCCAGTTCTAAAATTGGGCAGGTTCCGCCTCTTTTTTTTTTTTTTCTGTACGCGGCCCTCTCACTGTTGTGGCCTCTCCCGTTGCGGAGCACAGGCTCCGGACGCGCAGGCTCAGTGGCCATGGCTCACGGGCCTAGCCGCTCCGCGGCATGTGGGATCTTCCCGGACCGGGGCACGAACCCGTGTCCCCTGCATCGGCAGGCGGACTCTCAACCACTGCGCCACCAGGGAAGCCCTATCACTCATTTATTACACTGTTTGCTTTCATGAACCTTCCCAAAATTATTAAAACAGATAATGGGCCCACTTACACTAGTGCTGCTTTTCCAACATTCTGTAATTCATTACAAATTACCCATATTACAGGCATTCCATATAACCCTCAAGGACAAGGTATTATAGAACGTGCAAATAGATCTTTAAAGCTAACTATTGAAAAAATGAAAAAGGGGGAATTATACAGAACAACACCACATAACCTTATAAATCATGCTTTGTTTATTTAAAATTTTCTCACTGTTGACAAATTTGGCCGTTCTGCAGGGGAGAGGTTGGTGGCTGAACCACGATTGGCCTCTCAATCTCCGGAGGTCCTCTGGAAAGATCCGTTAACCAGCACTTGGCATGGTCCTGATCCTGTGTCGATTTCGGGACGTGGTCACGTGTGTATTTTTCCCAGATCAGCGCCTGGACTTCGCTGGCTTCCTGAGCACTTAGTCAAGCAAATAGATGGCTCGCCACAGCTCACAACTAGTTCAGAAGATGAAGAAGCTCTGCATCTCTCCCGAAAATTTGACAGTGTTGATTCAGAAAAAGAAGAAGAGGAGACCGCTTGCCAGGACGACTCAAAGGAGTGATGTTCCAACCTGGGGACAAATTAAACAATTGGTTTCACGAGCTCAAGAGTCAGCGAAACAACAGAATAATCCTGTTACACCTGTAACTTTATTTTTGGCTATGTTGGCAACCATTTCATGTGTTGCCTCTGTTAATGCAGCAACTTACTGGGCCTATGTACCTGATCCTCCACTATTACAACCCATATCTTGGTCTGAAGCAGGCTTTCCTGTTTTTTATAATGATATGATATTTGGGCCTCTTACTGGGAATATAAAACATATCAATATGTCTGTAAACTATACTAATCGGTTTAATTCGTATCCTGTTTGTTTAAGCCCACTGAATTATGAATCTGGTTGTATGAAAGTTATTGGCTTTGAACACGATGAAAAGTAAGGGGGAAAAATTATGTCATGTGTGTCTCAAGGCCAACCTACTGTTGTGCAGTTCTCTGGTAGTAATATCACTCTTTCTTGCAAAGCCACTAAGACACAAGGTGATTTAGCAAATAACATCTATTGGTATAAAAATCATCAAATGTTACAAATTTCAGGAAAGATGACTTATGCTAGCCCCAACAATCCAACTAATCATTCTATCGTTATAAGCAATATCACTAAGAGCGATTCAGGAAACTATCTATGCATAAAATTATCAGTAGAAGGGCAAGGATTGCTTGTCATTGGTCAGAAAGTTACAATTGAAAATAAGGTAACTAGAAATCAGTTTCCCTCTTTTATTCCTAACATTTTTCCTGAATCTAATTTTGAACCTTGTAATTTTACAGGGAACGATTCCCAAATTTGGTGTACAACTGATTATAGAAAGGGTTCTTTACTTGTTTCTTCTGTTCCTGTTACTAATGAACATTTAACATTTCACAAAAATTGGAATTTATGGAAATTAGCTTTATCTTACTCCAACGAACCAGTAATAAGTTGTGTTGCACCTCCTTATGCTTTGTTAATTGGCTCTATCAACCTAACGAATTCCTCTAATGGAGGTTATGACATTAGCTGTACTAACTGTGTTTTTAATAGCTGCATATTCCCTTCTGCAGAAATCCAATCTATATTAATACTAAAACAGCCTATGTACGTAATGGTACCTGTACATGTAAATGAACCTTGGTATCAAAATACCGGAGTACAGGCAGGGTGGGACTCTCTACAGCCTCGCAGAGAAGGAGACGCTTTACTGGGTGGCTAATAGTACGTTGACTTGCCTCGGCTGCTCTGTCTGCTACCACGGCTGCTGCCGGTCTTGCTCTTTCACAGAGTATTAATGATGCTCACTTTGTTAATCAATTATCTCAAAATACCAGTCTTGCTTTATCTTTACAAAGTCACATAGATTTACAGATTAATAACAAGTTAGATGAATTTTAAAACGCAGTTTTGGGGACTGGAGATCAGATGGCAGCATTGAAATTGAGGATGCGTTTAGCTTGTCCTGCAAAGTATACATGGATTCGTGTTACTCCTTGTAAGGATGATGACTCTATTTGGGAACGGGAAAAAGTAAAAATGCATCTGCTGTTTGGTCAGATAATAACATTAGTCTTGATCTTAAGAACTTAAATGCTGAAATTCAGGATATGCAAAACGCACATCTTGATGATATTTCGCCAGAAGATGTAATTCAAACTTTACTGGATCATTTACAGTGGCTAAACCCTCAGTCTTCGATTACTGGAGGGTTGTCAGGATTTATTACCCTGGCCATAATTTGCCTATTATTGATAATAATCTTCCCATGTCTGTTCTGTTTCGTATCCTCATGCAACAATATACTACTCTCGGCACTAAGATTCATGGAATAATTTTGAAGCAAAAATTTAAAAATAAAAAATGGGGACCTGTGGGAAGCAGTCAGCCATGAGAGCAGGCTGCGGACACGCCAGGCATGCCGCCGCTGCTCGAAGGGACTGTCCCTACTTGTCCCCCTCCTTGTTCCATTCCATGGGAGATAAGTCACCAGGGCCCAGAGATCAGAGAGAATGTAAAATGAGATAAGCAAAGCTGTCTCCCCCCTGGACATCTAAAGACCAAATGGTCAGATGTGCAGGTTATTTTTGATGATTCTGGGTTTATGGGTTTTCTCCCAGGGAAGTTAACCTTGAGCCGAGACAGTCTTCAGATAATGTAAACCACCGTCCGGCAACCTTCCCTTTTCTAGTCTATATAATCTGCAGCTGTAGCGCAATACAATTTGCCTTGCAACCGTCAGTTGTCTTGGTCCTTCTGACCCCATTCGTCGGTGCTGTTTCAGTTCCTCACCCCTTCCCTTCTGGCTCTGGTCGGTTTGGTCTTCTTCGTCTGGCTGGTCCGCGGCACCTAACATCAGTATTGTGCTGTTTTACCCAATAGGTGAATTACTCACATGCTTTAAGGCAGTGCTATCTAACAGCAATAGAATGCAAGGCACATGTGAAAATTTTAATACTGTAGAGGCCACGTTAAAAGGTAAAAACAGACAGGTAAAATTAATTTTAGTGTTATATATTATCTAATCCAATAAATGCAAAATATTATATCACTGCAGTGTGTAATCAATACAGAAAATTACTAGTGAGATATTTAATTTTTTTTCTTTTTTAACCATTCTAAGCCGTTGAGATCTGATTTATTTTACACCTCCCTCACATCTCATTTTGGACTAGGCATATGTGGCTAGTGGCTACCATGCTCAACAGTGCAGATGTAAGGGCTCCAGACAGAAACTTTTAAAAGTAAAGCACGTTTTAAAGAATTTGATATTTCCACAATGCAATGTAAAAGTTGCCACATGGAAAATCGTATCTCATTTATTTTGTGATTTTTGAATTAGAACTGAAAATGGTGTGTGCTGATGATATCATAGTTTAATTAGCAGTATCTTTTTTTTTTTTTTCCTGGTGGCACATGACATAATGGTGCATCTTCTAATTCGTGACATTTCAGATTTTAAGAAATACAAATCTCAACCCTCACAGTCTCTGGCTTTTCCTCCGTAAAACAGGGCAACAAGAGGACCTGTGGAATAGGGTTGTTATGAGGGTTAAATAAGATAATGTGTGTAAAATATTTAGCAGCTTCTATGTGCTGCCTCTGTTTCTTGGCTCATGGCCCCTCCCATATTTAAAGCCTTTGCTCTGACCTCTGCTTCTGTCATCATATCTCCTCCAACTATGACTCTCCTTTCCTCTTTCACTTGAAACAACCCTTGTGATTACATCAGGCCCACCTGGAAAATAGAGGATAATCTCCCCATCTCAAGATCCTCAGATTTGATCCTCAAATATGATCCATTATTCATATCTGCAAAGTCTCATATGAGTCACACATTTATAGGTTCCAGTGAATAGGATGTGGATATCTTGGGGGACATTATTCTGGCTCCCACATTTGGAAAGGGTAAGGTTTTGCTTTAACCCTGATCTCTATACTCTCTCTATGCAATAGAAAAAAAACTCACTGTGCTAAAGAAACTATTCTTATCAATTCGAGGTAGGTGGCAGCAAATGTAGACCCAGTAGAAGATGCCAAAGCAGCTGTAAATAAGAAGAGAGAATGATCAGATGGGTGGCTGCACATTGAGGTGAACTCTGTCTTCCCACATAGAGATGTCCCTGCTTCTTCTCACTTACTTTCCCAATTTGGAAATAGCTGTCCCCACCTTTCTCTTTGCATAAAGAGCCCGGATATTACTCTAAATGCTTTTAGACCAGTGGTTCTCAGCCTTGGCTGTATGTTGGAATCACGTGGGATGAGGGTGGAGTGCTTTTCAAAACTATCAATGACCTTAAATGAAATCAAGGTATCTGAGGCTGGGGCCCAGGCACTACGATTTTAAAATATCCCCAGATGATTCTAATGTATTACTCTCTAATGGTCTCTAATGGGAGTCTCTGGTGTAAAGGAAGTAACTGAATTGCTCTTCCACAGACTCACAGAATGTTCTTTCCCTTTTTCTTCTCTTTACTAAATGATGTTTCACTTTGGTCTGAGTACCTCTAGAATCACGGGCCTTGAAGGTTTAAGAATTTTAGTGTTGGGGGCTTCCCCGGTGGCGCAGTGGTTGAGAGTCCGCCTGCCGATGCAGGAGACACGGGTTGGTGCCGCGGTCCGGGAAGATCCCACATGCTGCGGAGCGGGTGGGCCCGTGAGCCATGGCCGCTGAGCCTGCGCGTCCGGAGCCTGTGCTCCGCAACGGGAGAGGTCACAACAATGAGAGGCCCACGTACCGCAAAAAAAAAAAAAAAAATCCTAAACCACCACATAAAAGGCATGAATGAATGTTCCCACAGTAATCAAGGTGCAAAAAAAGGTCATATTTCTTTTTTTTCCTTCAAGTCAAATCCGTTTCTCAGCCTACCTTTTCAAGATCAATGATATGGCCAATATCAATATGTTTCTATTGCTTCCTCCCCTCGCCACCCACCCTTCCTTGTGTCATACCAGGATCCTCTGCTTTCATCATCCAGGAAAATGGGAGAGAACAGTTAACCATCCATCATGATCCCTGCTGGCATTCCCCCCATCCAGCTGCTGTGAGGCCTGAGCCATATCTGCTGAACCTCATCCCTCCATGCCAGATCCACTCAGGGGCCATCATCACTGCTGCTTCAGAGAGCACATCACATAGCATCCAGCCTCCATGGGCATTCCTATGGCCTGTGCCATACCCAGGCTTGTTTCTGGAGTACTAGAAGCAAAAGGGCCACATTTTTGTGGTCACAGAACCCACAAACCAGGTACTGCTCATGCCTTCAGAGGTCAGTCCACTCACGTAAATGAGCAAGTTCGGTGTCAGCCAATGGGGGGTGATGGGGACCGTGCGGAACTGAAGAGTGAATATTCCATCTAAATGGGCACCCAATGCTACCAGGTTTGATTTTTCAAGAGGAACTGAAATTTAAGATTTTCATGTGAAATCTCCTGTTTTGAAGTTGCTACCAACTAGCTTAAAAATCATAAACACGTGTTGGTCCAATCATAAACACATGTCCATGGCCCATATGAGCCCCTCCCCACCATTGGCAGTTTGCAAACTCTGAGCCCCAGAACCAAGTCCACCATTTTGGAAACAGGTGTTTCCTACTTCTGCTTAAATCCATGCCTGCCATTACTTTCTCGTCTTGGCAGATCCAGAGTGATTGTTTCAAACAGGCCTAGACTAGACTTGGATGAAAGGAAAGTCTGTTTTGGGGTTGCCTTTTGTGAAAGGGCCATTTCTGTTTCCTTCAGCTGTTACCTGTGAACTCTCCATCCTCCAACCCCTACACCTCCTGCGGATATAGGGAACTGAGACACTAAAAACATGAAACTAAAGTACCTTTCCTCTACATGTTTTATTGAAGTAGAGAATAAATGTAGTGTACAAACACGTGTAATGTCTAAGGAATGGTTAGTAGTCAAGCCAGACAACAAAATACACTCCAGAACTTTCCTCTACCATATCCTGATCTCATCCCCTCTCTCCTCCAGAATATTAACCACTATTATGAATTTTAGTGGTTATATAGTTAGGTTATTCAGTTTTCGTGATAACTATCCCCTTGTTTCTTTTAATATATTTATTACTTACATATGTACTCTAAAATATATTGTCTAGTTTAATCAACTTTGAACTTTGTCTATCTCAAATTAGAATGCATACATTCTTCTGCGATCTGTCTCTTCTGGTCAACATTATATTTAGGGGATTCATCCGTGTTATTGAGTATAATCACAAATTATTTCTTCCGCTGTATATCACAACTTTATTTCTCCATTATACTGTTGATGGACATTGGGTTGCTTCCAGTGTTTTGCTATTATTAGCAATGCTGTGTAAAAATTATTGTACATTCTCCCCTAGAGTATATGCACAAGAAATTTTTAGGATATGTTATATAGTGAGATTACTGGCTTGTAGGATGAGTGAATGTTCTATTTTGCCATTTGCGGCTTTCCAAAAGTGTTTTTGCTGAAGAGGTGGTTTTCTCCAAATTGTTTTCTATGGTTTTGTGCCAATTTACATCCCACTGGCAGTGTATAAGATTCTTGTTGCTGCACATAAATTATTAGGCCATAAGTAACATTGTCTAACTGAGATCTTCATTTTTTCTGTGAATCCAGCTAATATAAAAGGCAAGACACCAGCAAAGTTTTCAACAGCACACTTTATTTTAGGTCTCCTTAGGAGAAAACAGATCTTGGAGTTTTCAAGAATCTGATATTGTCATTATTTTGATCTAAAACGATCCCACTGTCCTAAAAATAACCCAGTGATTCTTAGAGAATAGATCACTCCCATATATTAAGAATATCATGAAAAAAGTTTCTTATCATGACGGACTGGAAGAAATATACACACACACACATACACACACACACACACACACACACACACTTTTTTTTGGTGATCAAGTCATTTATTATATTTTCATCCTGGTATCATAAATTTTGATTACAAATTGTGCAAATCCACCATTACCTTGTGAACAACTCTCTATTAATGATGTAGGAAATTTTTATTTTATTCTATTAGTTTTGATTGACAACTTAATCTTAATGTTATGAAAAGTTATACAAAATGCAAATTAAGTGGATCTGTTCTAAATCTCAAAATATTTCATTTTTCACATATCTGCATATAAAGTGAAGAATGCAAGATCTTTAAAATGTATTAAATCTACATATCTGATCTTCTAGGCATACAATCCAATGAATGAAAATGAATACTCCTTAATCAGAAAACAAAGTTAATTCCTGACACTGCAACAATTTGTCTTGTCATGTTGTGATATTTGTAGAGAACTAAAATAGCATGACAACACAAATCCTACTGACTTGTGGCATTTCTAAGAAAAACTGCATTCTGCAGCCATGCAAATTAACATCCTCTATAGCCTCAGGTACTGGAACAAAAGAGGAGCAGTTCTCAGTAAAACCAAGCTGTTGAGAATACAAAGTCAGAAGTCAAAAAACAGTAAATAGGAGGCCTCAGTTCTTTGTTTTCCTAAGGCGCTGAAGCTTAGAGCTCCCACCAGGGAGCACATGTACCACATCATTACGAGTGTACTGCTAGGTGTCGGGAGGGCCATAGGAAGTCTAAAGAGCTGATCATTTTAAGATTCATTTTTTAAAAATTGAAGTGTTAAAAAGGTCTTTGTCATATTGATACATATATCATTCTTTCTATTTGCTAGGATCACCTGAATGGAACTATATCAAGAAGACATGAATTTGAGTATTTATTCAACAGCAAATGGTTCACATTCATGGATTATACACTGTGCCAGGAAAAAGTATGGGCCATACTTGTAAAAGTTTATATCTAGGGGGACCCACAACTTCAAGCTATGTCATATGAAATAGAAAGATCCAAATACACCTTACTAATGAGTCATATATATGTGCTCACTAAGGGCTAATAGAGTTACTTGAAAAGCCCAGAAAAAAATAGATTTAACTGTATATTTCTACCCTGCCACTGAAAAAGAAGAAATATTCAATTACAACAGCATTTGCCTAGGAGCTAAATGTTCTATCACCACAACTGGATCTAACCAGCAGAACCTATTGAAAGACCATGGTTTGGCCAATAGGTTTTTGACAAAGGTGCAAAAACAATTCAATGAAGAAAGGTTAGTCTTTTCAACAAATTGTGCTGGAGAAATTGGACATTCATAGGCCAAAAAAATGAACCTCAACATACACCTCGCTCAAAAATTAACTGAAAATGGGAGGCGGAGTCAAGATGGCATACTAGGGGGATGCGGAATTCGCATCTCCTCACAACTAGGACACCTACCAGGCACCACTGGGGGATCACAGACACCTAAGGGGATGAGAGGAACACCACTTGACGGCTTGCGGGATTTGGTTCCTAGGCCGCAGGTCAGGCCTGAGCTCCTGTGGTGGGAGATCCGAGCCCAAGCTGCTAGACTAACAGAGAACCTCAGACCCCAGGGAATATCAATTGGAGTGAGGCCTCCTGGAGATCCTCATCTCAGGACCAAGACCCAGCTCTATCCAACTGTCTGCAAACTCCTGTGCTGGACATAACAGGACAGACAACAAGTAAGACAGGAATACAGAACCACTCATCAAAAAAACAAAAACAGGGCTTCCCTGGTGGCGCAGTGGTTGAGAGTCCGCCTGCTGATGCAGGGAACGCGGGTTCGTGCCCCGGTCTGGGAAGATCCCACATGCCGTGGAGCAGCTGGGCCCATGAGCCATGGCCGCTGAGCCTGCGCGTCCGGAGCCTGTGCTCCGCAACGGGAGAGGCCACAACAGTGAGAGGCCGTACCACAAAAAAAAAAAAAAAAAACAAAAAAAAAAAAAAAAAAAAAAAAACATGAAAGGACAAAAAAAAAATGTTACAGACAAAGGAGCAAGGTAAAAATGTACCAGACCAAATAAATGAAGAAAAAATAGGCAACCTACCTGAAAAAGAATTCAGAGTACTGATAGTAAAGTAGGATCCAAAATTTCTGAAACAGAATGGAGAAAATACAACATTTAACAGAATCTAGAAGAACTAAAGAGCAAACAACCAGTGACGAACAACACAATTCCTGAAATTAAAAATACTCTAGAAGGAACTGATAACAGAGTAACTGAGGCAGAAGGATGGATAAGTGAGCTGGAAGATGAAATGGTGGATATAACCGGCAGGGAGCAGAATAAAGAAAAAAGAATGAAAAGAATTGAAGACAGTCTCAGAGACCTCTGGGACAACATTAAAAGCACCAACATTCAAATTATAGGGATTCCAGAAGAAGAAGAGCAAAAGAAAGGGTCTGAGAAAATATTTGAAGACATTATAGTCAAAAACTTGCATAACATAGGAAAGGAAATAGTCAATCAATTCCAGGAAGCACAGAGAGTACCATACAGGAAAACCCAAAGAGAAACACACCAAAACACATATTAATCAAACTATCAAAAGTTAAATACAAAGAAAAAATATTAAAAGCAGCAAGGGAAAAGCAACAAATAACATATAAGGGAATCACCATAAAGTTAACAGCTGATTTTTCAGCAGAAACTCTGCAAGCCAGAGGGTGTGGCAGGACATATTTAAAGTGATGAAAGGGGAAAACCTACAACCAAGATTATTCTACCCAGCAAGGGTATCATTCAGATTCAATGGGGAAATTAAAATAATTAGAGACAAGCAAAAGCTAACAGAATTCAGCACGACCAAACCAGCTTTACAACAAATGCTAAAGGAACTTCTATAGGCAGGAAACACAAGAGAAGGAAAACACCTACAAAAACAAACACAAAACAATTAAGAAAATGGTAATAGGAACACATACAGTGATAATTACCCTATATGTCAATGGATTAAGTGCTCCAACCAAAAGACATAGACTGGCTGAATGGATACAAAAACAAGACCCATATGTATGCTGTCTACAAGAGACCCACTTCAGACCTAGGGACACATACAGACTGAAAGTGAAGGGATGGAAGAAGATACTCCATGCAAATAGAAATCAAAGAAAGCTGGAGTAGCAATTCTTCTATCACACAAAATAGGCTTTAAAATAAAGACTATTATGAGAGATATAGAAGGACACTACACAATGATCAAGGAATCAATCCAAGAAGACATAACAATTATAAATATATATGCACCCAACATAGGAGCACCTCAATACATAAGGCAAATGCTAACAGCCATAAAAGGGGAAATCAACAGTAACACAATAAGAGTAGGGGACTTTAACACCCCACTTTAATAAATGGACAGATCATCCAAAATGAAAAGAAATAAGGAAACACAAGCTTTAAATAACACATTAAATAAGGTGGACTTAATTGATATTTATAGGACATTCCATCCAAAAATAACAGAATACACTTTCTTCTCAAGTGCTCATGGAACATTATCTAGGACAGATGATGTCTTGGGTCACAAATCAAGCCTTGGTAAATGTAAGAAAATTGAAATCATATCAAGTATCTTTTCAGACCACAATGTAATGAGACTAGATATCAATGACAGGAAAAAATCTGTATAAAGTACAAATACATGGAAGCTAAACAATACACTACTTAATAACGAAGAGATCACTGAAGAAATCAAAGAGGAAATCAAAAAATACCTACACACAAATGACAATGAAAACACGACAACCCAAAACCTATGGGATGCAGCAAAAGCAGTTCTAAGAGGGAAGTTTATAGTAATACAATCCTACCCTAAGAAACAAGAAACATCTCAAATAAACAACCTAACCTTACACCTAAAGCAATTAGATAAAGGAGAACAAAAACCCCCAAAGTTAGCAGAATGAAAGAAATCATAAAGATCAGATCAGAAATAAATGAAAAAGACATAAAGGAACAATAGCAAATATCAATAAACTAAAGCTGGTTCTTGAGAAGGTAAACAAAATTGCTAAACCATTAGCCAGACTCATCAAGGAAAAAGGAAGAAGACTCAAATCAAGAAAATAGAAATGAAAAAGGAGAAGTAACAACTGACACTGCAGAAATACAAAGGATCATGAGAGATTACTACAAGCAACTCTATGCTAATAAAATGGACAACCTGGAACAAATGGAAAAATTCTTAGAAAATGCATAACATTCTGAGACTGGACAGGAAGAAATAGAAAATATAAATAGACCAATCACAAGCACTGAGATGAGACTGTGATTAAACATCCTTCCAAAAAACAAAAGCCCAGGACCAGATGGCTTCACACGTGAATTCTATCAAACATTTAGAGAAGATCTAACACCTATCCTTCTCAAACTCTTGCAAACATAGCAGAGGGAGGAACACTCCCAAACTCATTCTATGAGGCCACCATCACCTTGATACCAAAACCAGACAAGGATGTCACAAGAACGAAAACTACAGGCCAATATCACTGATGAACATAGATGCAAAAATCCTCAACAAAATACTAGCAAACAGAATCCAACAGCACATTAAAGGATCATACACCATGATCAAGTGGGGTTTATTCCAGGAATGCAAGGATTCTTTAATATACGCAAATCATCAATGTGATAAACCATATTAACAAAGTGAAGGAGAAAAACCATATGGTCATCTCAATAGATGCAGACAGAGAAAGCTTTCGACAAATTCAACACCCATTTATGATAAAAACCTGCAGAAAGTAGCATAGAGGAAACTCTCCTCAACATAATAAAGGCCATATATGAAAAGCCACAGCCAACATCGTCCTCAATGATGAAAATTGAAAGCATTTCCACTAAGATCAGGAACAAGACAAGGTTGCCCCACTCTCACCACTGTTACTCAACATAGTTTTGGAAGTTTAGCCACAGCCATCAGAGAGAAAAGGAAATAAAAGGAATCCAAATTGAAAAAGAA
Organism: Phocoena sinus; assembly: GCF_008692025.1. Classification (NCBI taxonomy): domain Eukaryota; kingdom Metazoa; phylum Chordata; class Mammalia; order Artiodactyla; family Phocoenidae; genus Phocoena; species Phocoena sinus. The sequence continues at coordinate 100,074,565 of NC_045764.1, read as the reverse complement.
GAAGTAAAGCTGTCACTGTTTGCAGATGACATGATACTATACATAGAGAATTGTAAGATGCTACCAGAAACTACTAGAGCTAATCAATGAATTTGGTAAAGTAGCCAGGATACAAAATTAATGCACAGAAATCTCTGGCATTCCTATACACTAATGATGAAAATCTGAAAGTGAAATCAAGAAAACACTCCCATTTACCATTGCAACAAAAAGAATGAAATATCTAGGAATAAACCTGCCTAAGGAGACAAAAGACCTGTATGCAGAAACATTATAAGACACTGATGAAGAAATTAAGATGATACAAAGAGATGGAGAGATATACCATGTTCTTGGATTGGAAGAACCAACATTGTGAAAATGACTCTGCTACCCAAAGCAATCTACAGATTCAATGCAATCCCTATCAAACTATCACTGGTATTTTTCACAGGAACTAGAACAAAAAAATTCCACAATTTGTATGGAAACACAAAAGACCCGAATAGCCAAAGCAACCTTGAGAAAGAAAAACGGAGCTGGAGGAATGAGGCTCCCTGACTTCAGACTATACTACAAAGCTACAGTAATCAAGACAGTATGGTACTGGCATAAAAACAGAAAGATAGATCAGTGGAACAGGATAGAAAGCCCAGACATAAACTCACACACATATGGTCACCGTATCTTTGATCAAGGAGGCAGCAATGTACAGTGGAGAAAGGACAGCCTCTTCAATAAGTGGTGCTGGGAAAACTGGACAGGTACATGTAAAAGTATGAAATTAGAACACTCCCTAACACCATACACAAAAATAAACACAAAATGGATTAGAGACCTAAATGTAAGGCCAGACACTATCAAACTCTTAGAGGAAAACATAGGCAGAACACTCTATGACATAAATCACAGCAAGATCTTTTTTGACCGACCTCCTAGAGAAATGGTAATAAAAACAAAACTAAACAAATGGGACTTAATGAAACTTAAAAGCTTTTGCACAACAAAGGAAACCATAAACAAGACCAAAGGACAACCCTCAGAATGGGAGAAAATATTTGCAAATGAAGCAACTGACAAAGGATTAATCTCCAAAATTTATAAGCAGCTCATGCAGCTCAATAACAAAAAAACAAACAACCCAATCCAAATATGGGCAGAAGACCTAAATAGACATTTCTGCAAAGAAGATATACAGACTGCCAACAAACACATGAATGAATGCTCAACATCATTAATCATTAGAGAAATGCAAATCAAAACTACAATGAGCTATCATCTCACACCAGTCAGAATGGCCATCGTCAAAAAATCTAGAAACAGTAAATGCTGGAGAGAGTGTGGAGAAAAGGGAGCCCTCTTGCACTGTTGGTGGGAACGTAAATTGATACAGCCACTGTGGAGAACAGTATGGAGGTTCCTCAAAAAACTACAAATAGAACTACCATATGACCCTGCAATCCCACTACTGGGCATATACCCTGAGAAAACCATAATTCAAAGAGTCATGTACCAAAATGTTCATTGCAGCTCTATTTACAATAGCCAGGAGATGGAAGCAATCTAAGTGTCCATCATCGGATGAATGGATAAAGAAGATGTGGCACATATATACAATGGAATATTACTCAGCCATAAAAAGAAACGAAATTGAGCTATTTGTAATGAGGTGGATAGACCTAGAGTCTGTCATACAGAGTGAAGTAAGTCAGAAAGAGAAAGACTAATACCGTATGCTAACACATATATATGGAATTTAAGAAAAAAAAGTCATGAAGAACCTAGGGGTAAGACAGGAATAAAGACACAGACCTACTGGAGAACGGACTTGAGGATATGGGGAGGGGAAAGGGTGAGCTGTGACAAAGTGAGAGAGAGGCATGGACATATATACACTACCAAACGTAAGGTAGATAGCTAGTGGGAAGCAGCCACATAGCACAGGGAGATCAGCTTGGTGCTTTGTGACTGCCTGTAGGGGTGGGATAGGTAGGGTGGGAGGGAGGGAGACGCAAGAGGGAAGAGATATGGGAACATATGTATATGTATAACTGATTCACTTTGTTATAAAGCAGAAACTAACACACCATTGTAAAGCAATTATACTCCAATAAAGATGTAAAAAAGTAAATAAATTAAAAAATAAAATAAAGAGGGTGGGAGGAAACTTTTGGAGATGCTGAGTATGTTTATGGCATAGATTGTGGTGATGGTTTTACAAATGCATACTTATGCTTTTTTGTATGTCAGTGATTACTCAATAAAGTGATTTTTAATGGGGGGAAAAAAAAAAACACCCGGACAGACAGAACGCTTATCTTGGCTATTTTTGGCTCTTTGTTTTGTTTTTTAAATGTTTATTTTATTTATTTATTTATTTAGGCTGTGTTGGGTCTTTGTTGCTGCACGTGGTTTTCTCTAGTTTTGGCAAGCAGGGGCTACTCTTCATTGCAGCGCTTGGGCTTGTCGTTGCGGTGGCATCTCTTGTTGTGGAGCACAAGCTCTAGGGCGCGTGGGCTTCAGTAGTTGTAGCAGTGGGCTCGGCAGTTGTGGCTTGCAAGCTCTAGAGCACAGGGTCAGTAGTTGTGGCACACAGGCTTAGTTGCTCCACGGTATGTGGGATCTTCCTGGACCAGGGATCCAACCTGTGTCCCCTGAATTGGCAGGCAGATTCTTAACCACTGCGCCACCAAGGAAGTCCCTATTTTTTGGCCCTTTGAATTTCCATGTAAATTTTAAAATTAGTTTTTCAATTTCTACCAAAAAAATAAAAACTTGCTGAGATCTTGATTGAAATTACATAGAATCTACAGATTAATTTGGAGGCTAATTAATATCTAAACAACATTGAGTTTTCCAAGCCATGGACATTATTATCCCTCTATGTATTTAGATCTTCGTTAATTTTTCATAAACATGTTTTATAGTGTTCTGTAGTGTGCTTGTACATCTTTTATCATCTTTCATCAGATTTATTCTTAGGTATTTGATATTTTTGACTTTATTGTAAATAAGATATTTGTTCATTTGATTTTCTAATGGATTACTGATAGTATATAGAAATACAATTGGTTTACAGATTCAGTTGACCCTTGAACAACATGGGGGCTAGGGGCACAAATCCTTTGCACAGTTGAAAATTCATGTACTACTATCCCTCAAAAACAAAGGAATTGATGAATGACTCACCCAAGGGCAGGAAGCTGAAGCATTTTGAATAGATAGACTCAGGACTCCATCCCTTCCTTGGATTTTTCCCCTTATGGTCTTAAACTCCAATCCCTGTCTCCTCAGCCAATTGATGCTGCCACTTGCTCCTTGGACTCTATTCCCTGTACCACAAATTGGCAAGTGCCCTTGGGGAAAAGCCTGGAACGCATGAGGAGCTTTCCTCAGTAAGTTTACTTTGCTCAGGGTTTGTATCCCCTCGTCTTCTGACTGCATTCTTCAATGCATTCAAATGGCTTTTTTATGTATTTTGTCCAGTTTTTATAGTTGCTTGTAGAGTTGGACTAGCCTGATACAAGCTATTCCATCATGGCCAGAACGTGGAGTCTGTGTCACTTCTCCCCTTCTCTATTTGATGATTACAAAAAAGATTCCCATGTAAAGCCTAGTAAGTTTTTACTGGATCTGACCCTCCGGCAGGAAACAGCTCTGAACTCTGAACAACAAAACAAGAGAAATGAACGGACAATTGGAAGGCACTGGAGAGTGAATAAAACCAAGCAGATTCTGGAGGGTGGTTGACACTTGGAAGAAGGGAAAGGCAGGAGATGATTTCCTCATCTTATCACTTTTAGACTGAGGGCAAGCTAAACTTGGTGTGTGAGGGTCAACTAAAATACCTTGAGAAAACTTAGTCTTTCTGGGCTAGAAAATAGAGGACAGAGTTTGGGGTAGTCAAACTGGTGGATAAGAAACAGAGAGCCAGAGATGGAGAGCCTCAAATTTTATCTAAACTCGGCCCAAATCGCAGGCTGACCTCCAAAACCACGCATTCCCAGGGCATTCTGTGAACAGCCCAGCTGAGGATATCAGACTCGAACTGAGGTTTGAACTGCCACCAGAAGACAGACATTTTGCAGTGTGAATCCAACATCAGGGTTGTGTCATGTTACTTTTCATTGATTGTCTTTTCTCTTGAGAATGGACCACAAGTTCTTGTTTCTTTGTACACTGACCAATTATAAATTTTGAATATTGTACATTGTGAATGTTATCAAGAATCTAGGAAATAAATCATAGATGTTGCATGACTTAGAAAATCACCTTTCATCAGTCCCACGGATTATGTTACTTAATTCTTGGATCTGAGTTTTCTCACCCAGGTTCAAAACCCAGAACAACTCCTCCCATATAGTGAAACCGGGGTCAGTTCTGGTGGAGACCATCCAAAGCAACATGGTAAGTCTTCCTTGTCCCAAACTGGAGTTTCCTCTATCCCTTCCTCCCTTGGCTTCGCTCTTCCTTCCCACTGCCCCCTCCCCTTCTTTTCAATAACCATAGAGTTAGGAAATAATGAGGCTCAGTACCTTGCTTCACACCATGGCAGCTAGAACGTGGCAGAGCCAGTGACTTCTGGGTCAAGCTCTCTAACCACCCTGCAATACTGCCTCTCTGTGAGCACATGAACAGGCACCCCTGTGGCTTTTATTGCTTCTCACAGGAGAAGACCATCATTAAGAAACAGAAGAGAATCTTTTGGTACAGCTGGTAAGTGGTAGAATCTTGTTGGTTTCTTTGTGTTTTTTTTTCCTGGTCTAGGTCATCTTCACTCCGTAGAAGTAAGTAACTTGGTAAGAGCATATGGAGTGAGGATTAACATAGCCACCAACCAGAAAATATCAGGCAGCCCCAGATTTATCCTAACTCCTCCTTCCTTGTTTTCTGAAAACAGAAAGTGGCTATTTTTGAGAAGTTCAAGATGAAGCTTGCTGGTTGCATTTCTGTTTCGATTTCCATTCTTACAACCCATGGTAGGGCCCCTTTCTGTTTTTCAGATCCTAAATCTGATCATCTGCTCTCCTCTTTGCTGGAAAGAGAGTTCAGGGTGCATTAATTTTCTTAGTTCTTTTATTGCAGGCTGAAAATTAAAAAAAAAAAATTACTTGAACTCTCCAGGCCTTTTTTTTTTTAAGTTTTGAAACAAGGACACTAACTCTAAAACACTCCATGTGGCACTTTAACGAAAATCTTCAATTTATGCCATTTCAACATAGTTAAAGACTGAAAGCCTTAGGTTAGTTTTCCAGGAGGAATTTTCTTGGGTGTACACAAGAAGACACACACACACAGGTGCGCACACACACACAATCTATTATTATTTAAGTTGGTTTCTTTTGGCACTTGATGTTTAGAAAAAATCAACCTTAGCCATTTTATGTGGATGTTAATATCAGAGATGGCCCAGACTTTATTTCAAGTTCTAGAACTTGCTTTCTACAGTGGGCCCGAAGAGGGTCACTGATCATGAGACTCACAAGTGTAACAGTCCTGGACCTTTTCTGACAACCTCCACGAAGGTCTGCGTATATAGTACCTGGAAGGTCTTATTCTTCTGCACCTTCGAACTCTTCTATGTGGACAACCTATTCTGTTGGAGGGCTAAATGTCAGGAGGGCTGTATTCGATTCCTTACCACCACATCCACCTTTTTCTGTTATCACCTATCCCCTACCCTCACCCTTTGTGTCTCCACTCCCCACTTGCCCATCAGGTTGGCCTGAAGAAAGCAATTCATCAGTCATTTATAAGTGTGAAGTTCACCTCCTGCAGCTGGATCCTGGGCTATCTTTTTCCCCCATGCTAACGATGAATGTCTCTTTGCAGGCATTTCAGGTATCTTGTCTTCATGGTCACGATCTTCATTAGGCTGTTGGGTTATGTGCTTTCCTACCTTGCCAGTACATAAACCCAGACCTCCTTGTGGATGCTTCTGCCCGTGGTAATGAGCAGAGACACCTTGAAGAGGCTGAGGGACATCTTATTTCCCTTCCTCACTCTAGAGGTAGAAGAAGTTCTACCACATTAGTCTGGAGTCACCTGGGGGCTTCACACTGCACCCAAGTGGAGAGGGGGGCATGGCTGTGGCCCCAATTGGGGAATGGGCCAGGAAAGATGTGGAGCTTTGACTCAGAGCTGCTGCTTTGACATCCGACCTCTTCATTTCTTTCTCGTCCCTCGCTTCTTCTCCAGAGTGTCTCTCTTTCAAATAAAAAATATGTTTGATCAGAGTTCACTGTGTTGGTCTGTGAATTTGGTCTGTGAGTCCTTTAGGGAAGATAACAACGCATTATCTTCCCTAAAGCTCTTTTATTTTATGTTATATGACTTACAGGAGTGGGATATCCTGAAAAGCTGACCTTTTACACGTCCTCGGATGGTTACTCATTCTCAGTTGAGAAGAAAATTACCCCTAAAAATTCAAGTGCTATAATAAATTCAATCGTAATTCAAATGCACCTTCTCTGGGCCTCCCTTACTGCCCTGCCCACTTGTGCCTTGTAGTGTTGTTACTGTGTGTCTTGACGGCAGGGCTTCTGACGCCTTGATTCTGTATCATCCCTCACGGCCCCAAGAACGGTGTCTTTACAAAGATTCCTTGAAGAATTTGTAATTCCCTTCTGTGGCATCTGCAGGGTAACAGCTGGAACCGTGAGCCTTGACCTGTATTATGAGAGCTCTTTCTTTTGCCGGTACGGCCAACTGGGCATTGGCAGTAGAAAGGGAAGGGGGAAAAAAGAAAGGGAAGGGAGGTAGGAGGATGTGGCACAAAACACGAGGTCGTGTGACCAGCTGGTGCTGTCTACTGGGTACCAGAGCTCAATGGTGGAGGCACCTTCGTTTGGCAGCTCCTTCCTCCTGTGCATTCCTGAGGTTCTTGCTTTCTGCTGACTTTTCTCCTTCCAAGACCATTCCTGACAAAGGTTTTAACTGAATTTCACTTGCACAGCAATGTCAGGGTGGAAGAGACATACTGTATGTTTGCTTTGGCTGACGACATAACACTATCCCACGTTTTCTTTGGGGGGGTCTAAGGAGGAAAGGGTGAATGTTCTCGGAAGGCCCCTAAAAAAATGAAAAGCTGATCAACACCACCCTCTTGTGGCCAAATACAAGCTCTAATGCATTTCAGAGGCTTCCCTCCAAAGGGCAGGAGTGTGATCAGCAAGTTGAAGCAGAAAGATGCATCTTGGACAATTCTTTGAGCTCTAATAAGTACAGGTTGTATTCATTCATTCATTCAACAAAGATTCACTGAACCTCTTCCTTGGGCCAGGCAGTATTCCAGGTGCTGGGATTATAGCAATGAATGGAACAGACAAAAATCTCTGCTCACACTGTAGTGGGTAGATACAGATAATAAATAATTAAAATATAAAAATATCAGATGATATTAGGATATATTAAAAAGTTAGATGGGGGAGGAGAGCGGGAATGATGATGAGCAACAGTTACAATGCTCCCTTGAGAAGGTAGTGTTATAACCAAGACCTGAAGGCGATGAAGGAGGCATATGGATACCAGGGGGGTAGTACGGCCAATAGGGAGAGAGCAAGTATGCGGCCTTGAACGTGGAGTGTGCCCCTTGGTGCGTTTGAGGTTCCTTTGCTGATTCCCTGATCACACCTCTGTAATGGTCCCCTCATCAAACTCTCTTCATTGGAATCCTCCGAGCTGAGTTCTGGTTCCTGCCAAGACCCTGGCCGATCCACTGTTCACTGTCAGAGGCATGCCTTAGGCTGGAGGATTTCAGCATTTGGGTGATTCTAAACTAAAGGTGTATGTGAAGAAAATGCCTGCAGCTGGCCAAGAGATGTATCCACAGAGTATTATTTCCTGAGTCATTCCCTTCTCTGGTCACAGTCCCTCATAAGCAAATGGAAGGCCTAGGCTCTCCTCCACTACCCAGCCCCTCCCACCAACACGTGCTAGACAAACGTGGGTCCGTCCCAACATTCAAGACTGGCTAGGAAATACCAGCTTAGGAAAACTGCGACTAGGTAGCCCCTCACTTGCAGTCAGCGTTTCACTGGGGATCTGAAACCTTAAAGTTGTCTTGGAAATCCATGTTACAGAAGCACAGCAGCCTTTTCTGCCACCCGGAGAGCCTGCCTCCAAGTAGGAAGCTGGCTCCAGAAGGGCCTGGATGACACTCAAAAGTCTGGGAAGCAGAAGAGAGGTTACTGCTGCTTTAAATGAGCAGTGCTAAGCCGAATGTCCCACTTCCAGCAACTGGGAGCTTATCACACCCAAAGCCCACATGTCCATCAGTTTCTGAAAGATTTTAACAAAATAATTAACTCACCTAGCACAACAGAGGGCACATGCAGAGCATTCAACAGTACGAGTTTCCTTTCTTAAATTAAAGTTTGCCTTCATGTAGCAGTTAATCTTATATAGCAACACAGCAAATTGACTGCCTCCTTTCTATTTCGGTCACTAAAATGAACAGCTTTCTGTTCTCCAAATGAACATTCCCAAGTCCTCTAAGCTGTCACATGACATGGCTTCTAGATCTTGTATTATCTTATTTACCCCTCCCTGGCACCGACCAAGCTGAACAGAATACTACTGATGAGGTCTGACTGGCACACAGTAGCCCTATTCTCCTTTTAGTTTAAACAGTATCACTTTATTGATGCCGCCTAAGATTTCATTAGCCATTTTGGCAACTGTATCACACAAAGATATGAGCTTGGAGTCAACTGAGGTTCTTAACCTTCTGCGACATGAATTATTTTTATCCTATATCTTCTCTGTTTTGTGTTTGTACAGATTTTTAAAAAATACTGATAAAACCATATTAAAAACCATGTAGGACTTAACCACTTGCCCTATTAAATTTCATTTGTTGGTTTAGATGCTTCCTTTCAGTCTGTTGCAATCATTCAAAACCCCGATTCTGTGGAGGAATTAACTGGCTCATTTAATGCCCAGAGACACCTGGTAGAAGAGAAACTGCTGAACTTTGGATGGAGAGAGGCTTGAGTGTGAAATCTCCTTTGGCCTTGTAGTGATTGTTGACCCCAGGCAGCTAGTTAACCCTTGCTTTAAAGTGGCTAATTATACTCTCCCCCAGGAAACTGTTACAGCAGCTGCCAAGTTTTTTGTTTTTTTCTTTCAGTGTTCTGAAATGGAATGTCTTTGGGTCTGAAGGCTTGAAGCACTTTCCTTATATCTTCTCACCTATCTTAAAATCTGATTACCTGTTAACTATTTTGGACTATCTTTTTTTAGCATGTTAAATATCCATTTCCTTGATAGAGAAGGCTGCTGTGGAATAGGGTTCTCACCTTTTAACATTACACCCCATGCCCTAAGGAGTAGCCTACTCCTTTCGTCTCTCCCGTTCCAAACATAACATTAAAAGTGTCTTTGAAAAAAAAAAGCACTTTATAATATTTTTGCAAACCCCAGTGTTGTCTTGAAAGAAGCACCAATTAAGGAAGCAAGACTTGGAACCTAGTCCCAGCCTTTTTGTTATGTAGCTGACTTTCTACAAGTCACCATACCCTCTCTGGGCCTGATTTCTGAGTGCCTTCCGAGACTGTTGTGCTGACATTCTTTGGTTTTACGAACTAGTCCATTCAGGTCTTTGCATGAGTGAGAAACAGCCCTCCTCCTAACCTTCTGCAAGCCTGTCAGGCTTCAGCTCTCCCAGTGATCTTAGCCCTTTCCTGGCCTTTCCTCTACCCCAGGGAATCCCTCTGGAAGCCTCAAATTGCTTCCATCACTTTTCATCATCAGGAGTTTTCAGAGGGTGGTGCTTCTATAATCCTTCTTGAGAAAAAACAGGGTTTCTATTAACTCTAAGAATGAGTTAAGAAGTTTGGTTTAGATTGGGATTGACGTATATACACTGCTATGTATAAAATAGATAACTAATGAGAACCTACTGTATACCACAGGGAACTCTACTCAGTGCCCTGTGGTGACCTAAATGGGAAGGAAATCCAAAAAAGAGGGGATACATGTATATATATAACTGATTCACTTTGCTGTACAGCAGAAACTAACACAACATTGTAAAGCAAGTATACTCCAATAAAAATTAATTAAAACAAGAAGTTTGGTTTAAAGTTCTAGTTCAACAAACATTTACTGAGTTCCTACTATGTGCCAGGCACTGCACAATCAGTGCACTGGGATGTGGAGAAGGAAGTGGGAACAGTTGAAAAAATAAGCAATAAATCATGCTCTCAAAGACTCAACTGTGGGCTTCCCTGGTGGCGCAGTGGTTGAGAGTCCGCCTGCCGATGCAGGGGACACGGGTTCGTGCCCCGGTCCGGGAGGAGCCCACATGCCGCGGAGCGGCTGGGCCCGTGAGCCATGGCCGCTGAGCCTGCGCGTCCGGAGCCTGTGCCCTGCAACGGGAGAGGCCACAACAGTGAGAGGACCGCGTACCACAAAAAAAAAAAAAAAAAAAAAAAAAAAAAGGATAAAGAGTGTCAAGGAGGCTCAAAGGAGATCTTTATATCTAGAGCAGGAAGGAAAGATGGGGAGGTGTCATTTGATATAAGCTTTAAGAGAGAGATAGGATTTCTACCCTCAGAGATGGAGGAGGAAGGGCTTTCTGAGGGAAGATGAGAAATGGTGATTCAAATACTCCCCAGGCTTTTAAATAAACTGATCTAAACTGCCCGGGGAGAGGGTAGAGTGCCACTAATCCTTTGAACATGGAAAGAAAATTCTCCCAGGAGGGAAAATCTTAACGGCAGCTTACTTGATTACTAATTGTTTAAGAACTGTTATTAATGATTCACTTACATTTGGTTTGCAGGAAAGAGTTCCAAAGCGGATTTGTCTTCAATGGTTAGATATTGACAAGATTGGAGGGAGAATTTCTCTGATAATCCTGCGCGTCCCCGTATGCAAAGGGCAAGGAGAGACCGAAGAGGCGAATCACTCCAGATTGGTAAATGGCAGTTTAATAAGCAAGAAATTTACATGTGAGGCTTGTCTTGGGTGGTCACGAGATGAGTAGATCTCCGCACCCGCCCTCCAGAATCTTAAAGGTTATGTAGCGGCTTTAGCAGGGGTTCAGTCGTGTATACCATCCAGATGGTCTCAACAACACCTTGCATTTTCAAGACTATGTCCTTGAGGCATCTTCTAGTTTTGGAGTGGGGGGCGGGGGAGCAGATGAAATCACATTCCAAGGACAGGGGAGGGGTGAGGAGCCTCCGATTGCCCAGGTCCAGCTCATGGGTCAATCAGTAGTCACCTCATTTCAATGATCTCATCCAACACTAAAATTCTTTTTTTTTTTTTTTTGCGGTACGCGGGCCTCTCACTGTTGTGGCCTCTTCCGTTGCGGAGCACAGGCTCCGGACGCGCAGGCTCAGCGGCCATGGCTCACGGGCCCAGCCGCTCCGCAGCATGTAGGATCTTTCCGGACCAGGGCACGAACCCGTGTCTCCTGCATCGGCAGGCGGACTCTCAACCACTGCGCCACCCGGGAAGCCCCCAACACTAAAATTCTTAAACCTTCAAGGCCTGTGATTCTAGAGGTACTCAGACCAAAGTGAAACATCATTTAGTAAAGAGAAGAAAAAGGGAAAGAACATTCTGTGAGTCTGTGGAAGAGCAATTCAGTTACTTCCTTTACACCAGAGACTCCCATTAGAGACCATTAGAGAGTAATACATTAGAATCGTCTGGGGATATTTTAAAATCGTAGTGCCTGGGCCCCAGCCTCAGATACCTTGATTTCATTTAAGGTCATTGGTAGTTTTGAAAAGCACTCCACCCTCATCCCAGGTGATTCCAACATACAGCCAAGGCTGAGAACCACTGGTCTAAAAGCATTTAGAGTAATATCCGGGCTCTTTATGCAAAGAGAAAGGTGGGGACAGCTATTTCCAAATTGGGAAAGTAAGTGAGAAGAAGCAGGGACATCTCTATGTGGGAAGACAGAGTTCACCTCAATGTGCAGCCACCCATCTGATCATTCTCTCTTCTTATTTACAGCTGCTTTGGCATCTTCTAACTGGGTCTACATTTGCTGCCACCTACCTCGAATTGATAAGAATAGTTTCTTTAGCACAGTGAGTTTTTTTTCTATTGCATAGAGAGAGTATAGAGATCAGGGTTAAAGCAAAACCTTACCCTTTCCAAATGTGGGAGCCAGAATAATGTCCCCCAAGATATCCACATCCTATTCACTGGAACCTATAAATGTGTGACTCATATGAGACTTTGCAGATATGAATAATGGATCATATCTGAGGATCATATCTGAGGATCTTGAGATGGGGAGATTATCCTCTATTTTCCAGGTGGGCCTGATATAATCACAAGGGTTGTTTCAAGTGAAAGAGGAAAGGAGAGTCATAGTTGGAGGAGATATGATGACAGAAGCAGAGGTCAGAGCAAAGGCTTTAAATATGCGAGGGGCCATGAGCCAAGAAACAGAGGCAGCACATAGAAGCTGCTAAATATTTTACACACATTATCTTATTTAACCCTCATAACAACCCTATTCCACAGGTCCTCTTGTTGCCCTGTTTTATGGAGGAAAAGCCAGAGACTGTGAGGGTTGAGATTTGTATTTCTTAAAATCTGAAATGTCACGAATTAGAAGATGCACCGTTATATCATGTGCCACCAGGGGAAAAAAAAAAGATACTGCTAATTAAACTATGACATCATCAGCACACACCATTTTCAGTTCTAATTCAAAAATCACAAAATAAATGAGATACGATTTTCCATGTGGCAACTTTTACATTGCATTGTAGAAAAATCAAATATCAAATTCTTTAAAACGTGCTTTACTTTTAAAAGTTTCTGTCTGGAGCCCTTACATCTGTACTGTTGAGCATGGTAGCCACTAGCCACATATGCCTAGTCCAAAATGAGATGTGAGGGAGGTGTAAAATAAATCAGATCTCAACGGCTTAGAATGGTTAAAAAAGAAAAAAAAATTAAATATCTCACTAGTAATTTTCTGTATTGATTACACACTGCAGTGATATAATATTTTGCATTTATTGGATTAGATAATATATAACACTAAAATTAATTTTACTTGTCTGTTTTTACCTTTTAACGTGGCCTCTACAGTATTAAAATTTTCACATGTGCCTTGCATTCTATTGCTGTTAGATAGCACTGCCTTAAAGCATGTGAGTAATTCACCTATTGGGTAAAACAGCACAATACTGATGTTAGGTGCCGCGGACCAGCCAGACGAAGAAGACCAAACCGACCAGAGCCAGAAGGGAAGGGGTGAGGAACTGAAACAGCACCGACGAACGGGGTCAGAAAGACCAAGACAACTGACTGTTGAACGGCAAATTGTATTGCGCTACAGCTGCAGATTATATAGACTAGAAAAGGGAAGGTTGCCGGACGGTGGTTTACATTATCTGAAGACTGTCTCGGCTCAAGGTTAACTTCCCTGGGAGAAAACCCATAAACCCAGAATCATCAAAAATAACCTGCACATCTGACCATTTGGTCTTTAGATGTCCAGGGGGGAGACAGCTTTGCTTATCTCATTTTACATTCTCTCGGATCTCTGGGCCCCGGTGATGTATCTCCCATGGAATGGAACAAGGAGGGGGACAAGTAGGGACAGTCCCTTCGAGCAGTGGCGGCATGCCTGGCGTGTCCGCAGCCTGCTCTCATGGCTGACTGCTTCCCACAGGTCCCCATTTTTTATTTTTAAATTTTTGCTTCAAAATTATTCCATGAATCTTAGTGCCGAGAGTAGTATATTGTTGCATGAGGATACGAAACAGACATGGGAAGATTATTATCAATAATAGGCAAATTATGGCCAGGGTAATAAATCCTGACAACCCTCCAGTAATCGAAGACTGAGGGTTTAGCCACTGTAAATGATCCAGTAAAGTTTGAATTACATCTTCTGGCGAAATATCATCAAGACGTGCATTTTGCATATCCTGAATTTCAGCATTTAAGTTCTTAAGATCAAGACTAATGTTATTATCTGACCAAACACTCAGCAGATGCATTTTTACTTTTTCCCGTTCCCAAATAGAGTCATCATCCTTACAAGGAGTAACACGAATCCATGTATACTTTGCAGGACAAGCTAAACGCATCCTCAATTTCAATGCTGCCATCTGATCTCCAGTCCCCAAAACTGCGTTTTAAAATTCATCTAACTTGTTATTAATCTGTAAATCTATGTGACTTTGTAAAGATAAAGCAAGACTGGTATTTTGAGATAATTGATTAACAAAGTGAGCATCATTAATACTCTGTGAAGGAGCAAGACCGGCAGCAGCCGTGGGAGCAGACAGAGCAGCCGAGGCAAGTCAACTTACTATTAGCCACCCAGTAAAGCGTCTCCTTCTCTGCGAGGCTGTAGAGAGTCCCACCCATGCCTGTACTCTGGTATTTTTATACCAAGGTTCATTTACATGTACAGGTACCATTACGTACATAGGCTGTTTTAGTATTAATATAGATTGGGTTTCTGCAGAAGGGAATATGCAGCTATTAAAAACACAGTTAGTACAGCTAATGTCATAACCTCCATTAGAGGAATTCGTTAGGTTGATAGAACCAATTAACAAAGCATAAGGAGGTGCAACACAACTTATTACTGGTTCGTTGGAGTAAGATAAAGCTAATTTCCATAAATTCCAATTTTTGTGAAATGTTAAATGTTCATTAGTAACAGGAACAGAAGAAACAAGTAAAGAACCCTTTCTATAATCAGTTGTACACCAAATTTGGGAATCGTTCCCTGTAAAATTACAAGGTTCAAAATTAGATTCAGGAAAAATGTTAGGAATAAAAGAGGGAAACTGATTTCTAGTTACCTTATTTTCAATTGTAACTTTCTGACCAATGACAAGCAATCCTTGCCCTTCTACTGACAATTTTATGCATAGATAGTTTCCTGAATTGCTCTTAGTGATATTGCTTATAACGATAGAATGATTAGTTGGATTGTTGGGGCTAGCATAAGTCATCTTTCCTGAAATTTGTAACATTTGATGATTTTTATACCAATAGATGTTATTTGCTAAATCACCTTGTGTCTTAGTGGCTTTGCAAGAAAGAGTGATATTACTACCAGAGAACTGCACAACAGTAGGTTGGCCTTGAGACACATATGACATAATTTTTCCCCCTTACTTTTCATCGTGTTCAAAGCCAATAACTTTCATACAACCAGATTCATAATTCAGTGGGCTTAAACAAACAGGATACGAATTAAACCAATTAGTATAGTTTACAGACATATTGATATGTTTTATATTCCCAGTAAGAGGCCCAAATATCATATCATTATAAAAAACAGGAAAGTCTGCTTCAGACCAAGATATGGGTTGTAATAGTGTAGGATCAGGTACATAGGCCCAGTAAGTTGCTGCATTAACAGAGGGAACCGATGAAATGGTTGCCAACATAGCCAAAAATAAAGTTACTGGTGTAACAGGATTATTCTGTTGTTTCGCTGACTCTTGAGCTCGTGAAACCAGTTGTTTAATTTGTCCCCAGGTTGGAACATCACTCCTTTGAGTCGTCCTGGCAAGCGGTCTCCTCTTCTTCTTTTTCTGAATCAACACTGTCAAATTTTCGGGAGAGATGCAGAGCTTCTTCATCTTCTGAACTAGTTGTGAGCTGTGGCGAGCCATCTATTTGCTTGACTAAGCGCTCAGGAAGCCAGCGAAGTCCAGGCGCTGATCTGGGAAAAATACACACGTGACCACATCCCAAAATCGACACAGGATCAGGACCACGCCAAGTGCTGGTTAACAGATCTTTCCAGAGGACCTCCGGAGATTGAGAGGCCAATCGTGGTTCAGCCACCAACCTCTCCCCTGCAGAACGGCCAAATTTGTCAACAGTGAGAAAATTTTAAATAAACAAAGCATGATTTATAAGGTTATGTGGTGTTGTTCTGTATAATTCCCCCTTTTTCATTTTTTCAATAGTTAGCTTTAAAGATCTATTTGCACGTTCTATAATACCTTGTCCTTGAGGGTTATATGGAATGCCTGTAATATGGGTAATTTGTAATGAATTACAGAATGTTGCAAAAGCAGCACTAGTGTAAGTGGGCCCATTATCTGTTTTAATAATTTGGGGAAGGTTCATGAAAGCAAAACAGTGTAATAAATGAGTGATAGGGCTTCCCTGGTGGCGCAGTGGTTGAGAGTCCGCCTGCTGATGCAGGGGACACGGGTTCGTGCCCCGGTCCGGGAAGATCCCACATGCCGCGGAGCGGCTGGGCCCGTGAGCCATGGCCGCTGAGTCTGTGCGTCCGGAGCCTGTGCTCCACCACGGGAGAGGCCACAACAGTGAGAGGTCTGCGTACCACAAAAAAAAAAAAGAGTGGTAACATGTTTAGTAGCTTCTCCTGTTTGTGCGGTAGCACAAAGGAAGCCAGAATAAGTGTTAATAGTGACATGAACAAACTGTAATTTCCCAAAGGAGGGGATGTGAGTAACATCCATTTGCCATAAATGACTAGGTAATAATCCACGAGGATTGACACCATAATGTGGAGCTGGAAGGTGAGGTAGACATTGTGGGCATTGCTTAACAATTTGTCGGGCAGCTTCACGAGTAAGGGAAAATTGTTTGCGTAAGGTGGTAGCTGATTGATGATGTAAAGCATGGGAGTGCTGTGCTGCTTGTAAAGGAGTTTGATCATAACTCGCCATAACGTAAGGGCGTCCTGGACATAAACCATGTTTATTTATAGTACGCAAGTAGCGAATGCAATACATTAGCCATTCTTGATAGCGTGATGAACGGAAAGGAGGAGTAAGGTAAATCGGGATATGTCCTGTTTTAGGGAAAAGAGATTGAGGAGGAGGAGTAACTTCAACTCTATTCTTGGGAGGAAAATGCCCGGGATAAAGATCACGTTTAGATCGAGTTAAAGCATCTGCAGTCGCATTAAGTTTAGTCAATGAACCAGGCAAGTTAGAATGAGCACGGATAGGCAGAGCTGCAACAGGACCATCGTGGGAACGAATAAGCTGTTGAAGCAAACGAAAAGAAGATGATAATTCAGGGTCATTAGTATGTCCTATGATAGCAGTTTCCAAGAGAATAGATCAATAAGGTATTTACTATCAGAAAACAGATTAAGAGACACAGAAGGAAAATGCTCAAAAGCCATAATAACAGCATGTAGTTCAACACGCTGAGCTGAAGTCAATGAAGTTTGTTCAATCAATTTTGTCCCGTCGTCCATGAGTACAATAGCCATTCCTGCAGAGGACCCGTCTGTAAAAAACAAAGGTACATGTGGAATAGGGTGTTGTTGGATTATAGAAGGAAAAATGTAAAGATTATTTTTTTTTTTTTGTGGTACGCGGGCCTCTCACTGTTGTGGCCTCTCCCGTTGCGGAGCACAGGCTCTGGACGTGCAGGCTCAGCGGCCATGGCTCACGGGCCCAGCCGCTCCACGGCATGTGGGATCTTCCCGGACCGGGGCACGAACCCGTGTCCCCTGCATCGGCAGGCAGACTCTCAACCACTGCGCCACCGGGGAAGCCCAGATTATTTTTACTAAATTGAATTATCTCATCAGCAGCATAATGACATTTTAGGTTTCCTGGAAATCCTGCAAGAGCAAGTCCCCATTCATTACTATGTTGAAAAAGCCAATTTTGTTGACTAACTGAATAAGGGATAATAATTTGAGAAGGTTATATTCCTATAAGTTGTAAGCATCTAGTTATACCTTGCATTATTAAATTACTAATAAGTTCATAATAAGGGTTAATAACTTTAGAGGGTGTTTCATATGAATCCATTCAATAATCCCAGCAGTTTGCCGTAAAACAGCTGTAGGTACATGAGGTGTTGGACAAACAATTAAAGAAATTGGCAGGTGAGTATGTATTCGAGTTAATCGCGCAGAGCTGATAGCTCTATTAACTATTTGCAATGCGTGGAAACCCTCTGGAGTCATACAGCATAATGATGAAGGGTCTGAATTGCCTTGAAGAATATCCAACAAAGGCTGTAATTGAGCAGTAGTAAGTTTTAAGGAAGGCCTTAGCCAATTAATATCTCCAAGTAATTTTTGAAAATCATTTAATGTTTTTAAATTATCAACTCGAATTTGCAGTTTTTGAGGCCTAATAGTAGTGTTATCTATATATTTACCCAAATATAAAAATGGAGATTGTCTTTGAATTTTTTCTGAGGCAATGACCAAGCCAAATGATTGTAAGGATTGTTGTAAAAATTGAAAAGCAGTCTCTAATAAAGAAATATTATCAGTGGCTAAAAGTATATCATCCATATAATGTATGAAATATAACGTTGGAAACCTTTTTCTCACAGGAGTCAAGGCCTGAGACACACATTTTTGGCATAACGTAGGACTGTTTGCCATGCCCTGAGGCAATACTTTCCATTGAAATCTCCTCATGGGTTCTTTAAAATTTAAGGAAGGCAAGCTAAAAGCAAAATGTTTTCTATCTTCAGAAAACAAAGGAATAGTGAAAAAACAATCTTTTAAATCTATAACTAAAAGACGATAATTGTGTGGTATGGCTATTGGAGAGGGTAGGCCTGGTTGAAGAGCTCCCAGTATTAGCATAGTTTTATTAACAGCTCTTAGATCCTAACCTATATTTTCCAGATTTTTTTCTTGTTAATAAAAATAGGAGTATTCCAAGGGCTATTGGAAATTTCCAAATGCCCTAATTGTAATTGTTCCAGTACTAATTGTTCTGCAGCTTCTAATCTCTCCTTTGTGAGAAATTGGTCCACCCATACAGGGTCATCAGTCAGCCAAGGAATTGGATCAGCAGTGAGTGGAGGAGAATCCAAGGCCCCTAAGAAAAACCCAAACCTTGTCTATCATTTTTTATTTTCACATCAATAGGATAGACAGTTCCTTGTTGATTTGTTCCCAGCCCTTTTGTGGGAAGAAATCCTTGATCCAACATCATATTAGAGACTTGAGAATTTGGACTATAAAGCAATACTCCCATTTCTTTTAATATATCTCGTCCCCAGAGCTTTAAAGGCAGCCCAGGCAAAACATAAGGCTGGAAGTATCCTGAATGGCTCTCACTATCTTGCCATAATAATAACTGACTACTTTGCATAGGAGAAGAACTTTGTCCTATTCCGTGAAGTTCTGTAATAGTAGGACTAATGGGCCAACGTTTAGGCCAGTGTATCTGCGTCATAACAGAGACATCGGCTCCAGTGTCTAACAAACCTGAAAAAACCTTTCCATTAATGGTTCATTTCATTTCTGGACGTTCTTTCCCTATCTTCTGAATCCAGTAGGCAGCATTAGATGATCCAAAAGTCTTTGTTTCCCTCTTTTGATGTTGTCAAATTTGTCCATGAGGTACAAAGGGCAAAAGTAGCAATTTTATCACCAGGAGAAATAGTTATTATATTTTTAATAGTTTGTGCCATGACTTTTATTTCTCCTTCGTAGTCAGAATCTATGACTCCTGGCATAATAGTTAAACCTTTCATGGTGACACTACTTCTTCCCAACATTAGTCCCATCAAACCCTTGGGTAAAAGTCCATAGATGCCCGTAGAGAGGGTTTCAGGACCCATTTCAGGAGTTAATACATATCAGGCGGAGGTACTGAGCTCCAGTCCTGCGCTTCCTGGTGTTGCTCTGGAGAGCGAGGATATTGTATGTTTTTGTTTTTGGTTAATGTCTGATTGATCATTTGAGGAGGATACACAGACATCGCCCCTATTGTTTGTTGGGGCCGGGGAAGGGCCCGGGAGGAGTTTCCCAACAGTGGTGTCCCATCCTTGTGGGTCAGTGAGCGACAATCTCGTGCCCAACGTTTTCCCCTATTGCATCTAGGGCATAAACCAGGGATTTTCTGACCATCTGGAGGTTTTTGAACAGGGAAGGAAGGGCTAGGTTTAGAATTAAAAGATCTACATTCTCTAGCAAAACGACCTGCCTTCCCGCATTTAAAACAAGTCTTTGTTCTCTTTTGATTGTTTTTAAACCCCACTTCAGTTAATGCTGCAGCCATAGCAGCACCCTGTATATAAGCAGGCCCAATGTCCGCACAAAGGCGAATATAATCCTCCAATGTTCCCCGTTTTCTCCAAGGTCGAATCGCAGCCCGACACGCATTATTAGCATTTTCAAGAGCAAGTTGCTTAACTACAATTGTACCAGTGAGTCCGTCCACAATGAGTCTCCCCACCGCCTGTGACAACCTATCTACAAAATCAGCATATGGTTCATCAGGTCCCTGTCTAATTGTTGAAAGATCTTCAGTTTTATGAGCAGAAGGTAATTTCCTCCAGGCTTGCAACGCCAGATGATTTATTTGAGCATAAGCAACAAACGAATAAGACGACTGATCGAAACGATATATATGGTCCTTCACCCACCAACATAGGATAATCCACAGGAATATTATGGGCAGCATTCTTTTCTGCTTGTTCAGCAGCCCGTTTATAAAAATCAGACTTCCATATTAAATAATCACCATTTAAACAAGCTCGTGCAATAGACTTCCAATCGGCGGGGGGAAGAGCTTCTCCTGCAATAGCTTCTCCTGTCAACCATAGCAGTAGTACAAGAAGCAGTGGGCCCATATTGAGCACAGGCAGATTTTCAATCTTTCAAAACAAAGAGCCTGATGCCCTCTAATAGCCTGTTGCGGATTATTGGGATCAGGTCTTTCTATGACGGGACAACAGAAAATAGGATCTTCTCCTCGTTTTATTGCTCCTTGTACAGCGTGCTGCAAGGGACTGAGCATTCTTACAGATGTAGATTTTTGAGGAAGACAGTCCTTATTAACCTGCAGCTTTTTCACTGACTTATCTATCATAGCCATTAGAAAATCATCCTCGAGATATTTCTCTCTTTCGTGTTTAAAAGCCTCATCTGTTAAATTGAAATGTTCCTCTTCATCTAATATGTTAAAATTAACAAGTTCCCTAGATTTAGGGAGGGGTGGTGCAGAAGCCATTAAGGCAGTTTTATCTTCTGAAGAAAGCTTTTGTTTTTCTGACTTTACATTCAGATCGACACTATCATGAGAAGAATCTAAGCATTCTTTTATCAGATTCCACAAACTAAATGTAACAACAGGAGTATGAGTAGGCCCTCGAGACTCGTAATAATTTTTTAAATCTTCTCCAACTTTCTGCCAGATTTCTATGTCAACAGAGCCGCCATCAGGAAACCAGGGAGATACATCATAAATATGCTGTAAAAACTCAGTCAACTGTGAGGTAGAAACTTTACTACCCCGAGCTTTAAGCATCGAAAATAAAACCTGAGCAAATAATTCACGCTCCTTTGAGCCCTTTTGCCCCATCTTATTTTACTTCTGACTATTGCCTTATGCCGCTATTAGTTTCACTTTTACTCGTGGCCACACATATTTTGCATAAGGGTTCTCTTACCTGCACTTTCTTTTTCTTTTAATTGCCTTCACGCTTCAGGTCCCTGTTTAGGCGCCACTTACCGCAGACCAGCTGGACGAAGAAGACCAAACCGACCAGAACCAGAAGGGAAGGGGTGAGGAACTGAAACAGCACCGACGAATGGGGTCAGAAGGACCAAGACAACTGATGGTTGCAAGGCAAATTGTATTGCGCTACAGCTGCAGATTATATAGACTAGAAAAGGGAAGGTTGCCGGACATTATCTGAAGACTGTCTCGGCTCAAGGTTAACTTCCCTGGGAGAAAACCCATAAACCCAGAATCATCAAAAATAACCTGCACGTGCAGGGGGCAGACAGCTTTGCTTATCTCATTTTACATTCTCTCTGATTTCTGGGCCCTGGTGATTTATCTCCCATGGAATGGAACAAGGAGGGGGACACGTAGGGACAGTCCCTTCGAGCAGCGGCGGCATGCCTGGCATGTCCGCAGCCTGCTCTCATGGCTGACTGCTTCCCACGGTTATGGAGCTATTTTGTGCCTTCTTCCAGAGGAAAAAGTATGATATTCACAAAATCAGGGTGAAGTGAGTGTGTGTGTGTGTTGTTGGAAGTAGAAGGTATCAGGGCAAGATGCCCTTTTAGGTTTTCATTTTGGAATTCACTTAAAATTTTTTTTATTTCATGAAGATGTACACAACATAAAATTTACTATTTTAACCATCTGTAAGTGTGTAATTCAGTGGCACTAAGTATATTCACAATATTGCACAACCATCAACACTATCCATCTCCAGGACTTTTTCATCCTCCTGAACTGAAACTCTATACCCATTAAACAGTAACTCCCCATTTTCTGTCCTCCCAGCCTCTGGCAACCATCATTCTACTTTTTGTCTTTGTGCATTTGATTTTATACCTTGTATAACTAGAATTATACTATTATGTCCTTTTGTATCTGGCTTATTTCACTTAGTGTAGTGTCCTCAAGGTTCCATTTGTGTATATGCCACATTTTGTTTATCCATTCATCTGTTCATGGATGCAGTACGTCACTTTGCACTTGCTGTGTTACTTAGAGCTGTTCCACTTTTGATGAAAGGCTTTAGCTTTGATTTATCTCATATTCTTTTGTGGTGTCTATTGGACATCTTATGGCATAGCACCTCTTAATAGATTGGTTTTAATGATTTGTGCTTTTCAGAGCTCTTTACAAATTGGGCACTTTTGGAAAGAACCAGGAGTACATATTCTCTGCCACACTGTCAATAGATTTCATTAAGTTAGAAGAAACTTTGTTAACAAATGATTTGGCACCAGGCTTTGCAGACAAGACAGTTCTATTGAGATGTTGAATTCTCATTTTAGAACTTAAGATGAGGAACCCAGTGTTATTCTACTATATTTATTCAGTGCCTCCTGTCTGCAGCCTTGGGAAACAGACATTCTACAAGGTTACTAGGCTCTGCTGAATCTGTGCCTAGCAAACCAGGAACCAGGAAGCAAAACCTTTTCCTCCTGCAATGTCTCTCTGGTGTCCTCTCTTGACAAGTTGACACTTGGTCAGTTGG
The DNA here is from genome assembly GCF_008692025.1 of Phocoena sinus. NCBI lineage: Eukaryota > Metazoa > Chordata > Mammalia > Artiodactyla > Phocoenidae > Phocoena > Phocoena sinus. The sequence goes on along the minus strand of NC_045764.1, from coordinate 100,051,660 downwards.
TAAAGGAACAATGCTGGAGAAGCCAAGATCTATTTTCACAGAGCAGGCAAAAAGGATGAATTTGGAGCTCAGAGTCAATAATCTTTAACTGGCACAAAAGCTTAGATGAGTGGTGGGAAAACACCTATACAAGCCATAGAGTGATAAAGTGAGCAAGCCTAGTCTCACAGACAGGGAGTGAAGGGAGTTTGTTGGGCATGAAGGAAGAAAGCTCTAGTGATATGTAAAAGAATATTTGTTTTTTGAAGACCCCAAAATGCCCTTGGTAACCTGAAATGAATTAACAGGAAGACCCTGGCTGCTATGAGCAAAAGTGTTTAGTGGTCTGTCTCTCCTGCCCAGTGGGTGAGACCATATATGTTCTTTCAGCAAATATTTGATGAACACCTACTAGGGGCAACTATTCCTCTAGTTACCAAGGAGACAGTGGTAAACAAGGTAGACATGGTACCCAACCTCTTGGCCCTTCAAACAAGACAATGAATAAGAAACAATTAAAGCAACAGACTATTAACAAGACAATAAATAACAAGCAAATTGAAACAGATGAGAAAGATGATACATGCAGAAAACATTCTGGCTGATGTTATAACAAGTAACTGGGGAAAAGGGCCAGCTGAATTGGATGGGGTACACTGGAAAGGTCCTCTACCTTAAATTCTGTGACATTCAAATTCAGAATTAAAGGATGAGCAGGAGCTAGGCAATTGAAAGCCAAGGGAAAAGCACTCCAAGAAGAAAGAAGAGCAAGGGCAAAGGCCTTGAGGCAGGAAACAACTGGCTTTACTCAGAGTGGAGCTGGGCGGAAAGAAGAGATGGGGGGAGATGAGGTGGGAAGGAAGGGAAAGCATTTCTTATCAACAGTGGGAATACACTAAGGCCAGCTCATATCCCTGCAGCAGACAGAAGTATGATAGAAAGAAGAGCCTTAGGGTTCCATAAAGAGAAAGAAATCATCTGATTACTACAGCATGGATGGTGTGATGTGTCTGTATCAGATTAGCTTAAGCTACAGCCAGGTTTAGCTGCTGTTCCGGTCATAATGCAGCTGGCCTTGAGGGTCAGCAAGCATCTAATGAGAAGGCCTACATTCTAAAGGCAACAATTCCATGCACTTCTCTTATCCATCACCCAATCAACACCAGAAGCTTGGGTAATGAAATAAATTTCAAAAATGAGTTTAATCTATAAAATTAATGACTAGCTAATAGTTTAAATATTAGAAATTTGGTCTTTAATGTTGAAATTAAGGGTATGCAGTTTTGTGACTGGGCAAAATTTTTTTTTTTTTTGGATTTCCAAATGATTTCTGAAGTCCAAAAGGCAATATAATGCATAATAATGTTTTACAAAGGTGACTGAAACCATATCAATTCTGTACAATGCATTTATAAAAGTGGGACATGCAAAGCAAGATGAAATGTCATCTGGAAATAATAAAAATTATAAAATAAAACTGCATTTTCTCAATTCCACCCCTTCATTATTCCCCCCTTTTTTTAAGTATCAATAAACACTATTTTTATTTTTTTATTATTTTTTTAATTTTTAAATTTTATTTTATTTATTTATTTTTTATACAGTAGGTCCTTATAAGTTATCCATTGTATACATATAAGTGTATATATTGTCAATCCCAATCTCCCAATTCATCCCACCACCACCTCCACCACCACACCACTTTCCCCACTTGGTGTCCATACGTTTGTTCTCTACATCTGTGTCTCTATTTATGCCCTGCAAACTGGTTCATCTGTACCATTTTTCTCGGTTCCACATATATGTGTTAATATACGGTATTTATTTTTCTCTTTCTGACTTATTTCACTCTGTATGACAGTCTCTAGATCCATCCACGTCTCTACAAATGACCCAATTTCGTTCCTTTTTATGGCTGAGTAATATTCCATTGTATATATGTACCACATCTTCTTTATCCATTCATCTGTCAATGGGCATTTAGGTTGCTTCCATGTCCTGGCTATTGTAAATAGTGCTGCAGTGAACATTGGGGTGCATGTGAATTTTTCAATTACGGTTTTCTCTAGGTATATGCCCAGTAGTGGGATTGCTGGGTCATATGGTAATTCCATTTTTAGTTTTTTAAGGAACCTCCATACTGTTCTCCATACTGGCTGTAACAATGTACATTCCCACCAACAGTGCAAGAGGGTTCCCTTTTCTCCACACCCTCTCCAGCACTTGTTGTTTGTAGATTTTCTGATGATGCCTATTCTAACTGGTGTGAGGTGACACCTCATTGTAGTTTTGATTTCCATTTCTCTAATTATTAGTGATGTTGAGCAGGTTTTCATGTGTTTCCTGACCATCTGTATGTCTTCTTTGGAGAAATGTCTATTTAGGTCTTGTGCCCATTTTTTGATTGGGTTGTTTATTTTTTAAATATTGAGCTGCATGAGCTGTTTATATATTTTGGAGATTAATCCTTTGTCCATTGATTCGTTTGCAAATATTTTCTCCCATTCTGAGGGTAGTCTTTTCGTCTTGTTTATGGTTTCCTTTGCTGTGCAAAAGCTTTTAAGTTTCATTAAGTCCCATTTGTTTATTTTTGTTTTTATTTCCATTACTCTAGGAGGTGGATCAAAAAATATCTTGCTGTGATTTATGTCATAGAGTGTTCTGCCTATGTTTTCCTCTAAGAGTTTTATAGTCTCCAGTCTTACATTTAGGTCTCTAATCCACTTTGTGTTTATTTTTGTGTATGGTGTTAGGGAGTGTTCTAATTTCATTCTTTTACATGTAGTTGTCCAGTTTTCCCAGCACCACTTATTGAAGAGACTGTCTTTTCTCCAGTGTACATCCTTACCTCCTTTATTATAGATTAGTTGACCATAGGTGTGTGGGTTTATCACTGGGCTTTCTATCCTGTTTCATTGATCTATATTTTTGTTTTTATGCCAGTACCATATTGTCTTGATTACTGTAGCTTTGTAGTATAGTTTGAAGTCAGGGGGCCTGATTCCTCCAGCTCTGTTTTTCTTTCTCAAGAGTACTTTGGCTATTCGGGGTCTTTCATGTTTCCATACAAATTGTGAAATTTTTTGTTCTAGTTCTGTGAAAAATGCCATTGGTCGTTTGATAGGGATTGCATTGAATCTGTAGATTGCTCTGGTAGTCATTTTCACAATGTTGGTTCTTCCAATCCATGAACATGGTATATCTCTCCATCTGTTTGTATCGTATTTAATTTCTTTCATCAGTGTCTTACAGCTTTCTGCATACAGGTCTTTTGTCTCCCTATGTAGGTTTATTCCTAGGTATTTTATTCTTTTTGTTAAAATGTTAAATGGGAGGATTTCCTTAATTTCTCTTTTAGATTTTTCATCATTAGTGTATAGGAATGCAAGAGATTACTGTGCATTAATTTTGTATCATGCAACTTTACCGAATTCATTGATTAGCTCTAGTAGTTTTCTGGTGGCATCTTTAGGATTCTCTATGTGTAGTATCATGTCATCTGCAAACAATGACAGTTTTACTTCTCCTTTTCCAATTTGGATTCCTTTTATTTCTTTTTCTTCTCTGATTGCCTTAGCTAGGACTTCCAAAACTATGTGTTGTTTTTTTTGTTTTGTTTTGTTTTTTTGTGGTACGTGGGCCTCTCACTGTGTGGTCTCTCTTGTTGCAGAGCACAGGCTCCGGATGCACAGGCTCAGCGGCCATGGCTCACCGGTCCAGCCACTCCACGGCATGTGGGATCTTCCCGGACCAGGGTGCAAACCCGTGTCCCCTGCATCGGCAGGCGGACTCTCAACCACTGCGCCACCAGGGAAACCCCAAAACTACGTTGAATAATATTGGTGAGAGTGGACATCCTTGTCTTGTTCCTGATCTTAGAGGAAATGGTTTCAGTTTTTCACCATTGAGAATGATGTTTGCTGTGGGTTTGTCACATATGGCCTTTATTATGTTGAGGCAGCTTCCCTCTATGCCTACTTTCTGGAGAGTTTTTATAATAAATGGGTGTTGAATTTTGTCAAAAGTCTTTTCTGCATCTATTGAGATGATCATATGGTTTTTATTCTTCAATTTGTTAATATGGTGTATCACATTGATTGATTTGCATATATTGAAGAATCCTTGCATCCCTGAGATAAATCCCACTTGATTCTGGTGTATGATCCTCTTAATGCGCTGTTGGATTCTGATTGCTAGTATTTTGTTGAGGATTTTTACACCTATATTCATCAGTGATATTGGTCTGTAATTTTCTTTTTCTGTAGTATCTTTGTCTGGTTTTGGTATCAGAGTGATGGTGCCCTCGTAGAATGAGTTTGGGAGTATTCCTTCGTCTGCAACTTTTTGGAAGAGTTTGAGCAGGATGGGTGTTAGCTCTCCTCTAAATGTTTGATAGAATTCCCCCGTAAAGCCATCTGGTCCTGGACTTTTGTTTGTTGGAAGATTTTGAATCACAGTTTCAATTTCATTACTTGTGATTGGTCTGTTCATATTTTCTATTTCTTCCTGGTTCAGTCTTGGAAGGTTATACCTTTCTAAGAATTTGTCCATTTCTTCCAGGTTGTCCCTTTTATTGGTATAGAGTTGCTTGTAGTCGTCTCTTACGATGCTTTGTATTTCTGTGGTGTCCATTGTAACTTCTCCTTTATCATTTCTAATTTTATTGACTTGAGGCCTCTCCCTCTTTTTCCTGATGAGTCTGGCTAATGGTTTATCAATTTTGTTTATCTTCTCAAAGAACCAGGTTTTAGTTTTATTGAACTTTGCTATTGTTTTCTTTGTTTCTATTTCATTTATTTCTGCTCTGATCTTTATGATTTCTTTCCTTCTACCTACTTTGGGTTTTGTTTGTTCTTCTTTCTCTAGTTTCTTTAGGTATAAGGTTAGATTGTTTATTTGAGATGTTTGTTGTTTCTTGAGGTAGGATTGTATTGCTATAAAGTTCCCTCTTAGAACTGCTTTTGCTGCATCCCGTAGGTTTTGGATTGTCATGTTTTCATTGTCATTTGTCTCTAGGTATTTTTTGATTTCCTCTGTGACTTTTTCAGTGATCTCTTAGTTATTTAGTAATGTATTGTTTAGCCTCCATGTGTTTGTGTTTTTTATGTTTTCTTCCCTGTAATTGATTTCTAGTCTCATAATGTTGTGGTCAGAAAAGGTGCTTGATATGATTTCAATTTTCTTAAATTTTCTGAGGCTTGATTTGTGACCCAGGATGTGATCTATCCTGTAGAATGTTCCATGCACACTTGAGAAGAAAGTGTAACCTGCTGTTTTTGGATGGAATGTCCTATAAATATCAGTTAATCTATCTGGTCTATTGTGTCATTTAAAGCTTTTGTTTCCTTATTAATTTTCTGTTTGGATGATCTGTCCATTCATGTAAGTGAGGTGTTAAAGTCCCCCACTATTATTGTGTTACTGTTTATTTCCTCTTTTATAGCTGTTAGCAGTTGCCTTATGTATTGGGGTGCTCCTATGTTGGGTGCGTATATATTTATAATTCTTGTCCTCTTTTTGAATTGATCCCTTGATCATTATGTAGTGTCCTTCCTTGCCTCTTGTAACATTCTTTATTTTAAAGTCTATTTTATCTGATATGAGTATTGCTACTCCAGCTTTCTTTTGATTTCCATTTGCATGGAATATCTTTTTCCATCCCCTCACTATCAGTCTGTATATGTCCCTAGGTCTGAAGTGGGTCTCTTGTAGACAGCATATATGTGGGTCTTGTTTTTGTATCCATTCAGCAAGCCTGTGTCTTTTGGTTGGAGCATTTAATCCATTCACATTTAAGGTAATTATCGATATGTATGTTCCTATGACCATTTTCTTAATTGTTTTGGGTTTGTTTTTGTAGGTTCTTTTCTTCTCTTTTGTTTCCCACTTAAAGAAGTTCCTTTAGCACTTGTTGTAGAGCTGGTTTGGTGGTGCTGAATTCTTTTAGCTTTTGCTTGTCTGTAAAGCTTTTGATTTCTCCACTGAATCTGAATGAGCTCCTTACCAGGTAGAGTAATCTTGGTTGTAGGTTCTTCCCTTTCATGACTTTAAATATGTCCTGCCACTCCCTTCTGGCTTGTAGAGTTTCTGCTGAGAAATCAGCTGTTAACCTTATGGGAGTTCCTTTGTATATTAATTGTCATTTTTCCCTTGCTGCTTTCAATAATTTTTGTTTGTCTTTAATTTTTGCCAATTTGATTCCTATGTGTCTCGGCGTGTTTTTCCTTGGGTTTATCCTGTATGGGACTCGCTGAGCTTCCTGGACTTGGGTGGCTCTTTCCTTTCCCATGTTAGGGAAGTTTTCGACTATAATCTCTTGAAGTATTTTCTCTGGTCCTTTCTCTCTCTCTTCGCCTTCTGGGACCCCTATGATGTGAATGTTGTTGCATTTAATGTTGTCCCAGAGGTCTCTTAGGTTGTCTTCATTTCTTTTCATTCTTTTTTTCTTTATTCTGTTCTGCAGCAGTGAATTCCACCATTCTGTCTTCTGGGTCACTTATCCGTTCTTCTGCCTCAGTTATGCTGCTACTGATTCCTTCTAGTGTAGTTTTCATTTCAGTTATTGTATTGTTCATCTCTGTTTGTTTGTTGTTTAATTCTTCTAGGTCTTTGTTAAACATTGTTGCATCTTCTTGATCTTTGCCTCCATTCTTTTTCTGAGAATAGATCATCTTCACTATCATTATTTTTAATTCTTTTACTGGAAGGTTGCCTGTCTCCACTTCATTTAGTTATTTTTCTGGGGTTTTATCTGTTCCTTCATCTGGTTCATAGCCCTTTGCCTTTTCATCTTGTCTATCTTTCTGTGAATGTGGTTTTTGTTTCACTGGCTGCAGGATTGTAGTTCTTGCTTCTGCTGCCTGCCCTCTGGTCCTCACCCCCTTATTTTTAATGAAAGAAAATCTGGCCAAAATATTTTAAATCACTCCCTATTCTCTCATGAACAGAGACTATAAGAATCCAGTGAGGTATGTAGTCTATACCTTATGTATGGAACCACAAGCTTGATTCCAAATTGGTTGTTTCCAGCCACTCAGGATTGCTAATCCTCGGCCACCTCACACTTTTCAGTGACTACGTTTTCAGTTTGTGTTGTTGTTTTGTTAAAAAAGAACCTAAGACAGTTTACACAACCAATTTGGCTTACATCCATTTGCAACACATTCCCATTTGACAAAAAACTGACAGCAGTCATTTAAAAGAGAGCAATTGGAGGAAAGCAATGTACTCTAAATAAGGTGAGAATTCTAGATTTACAATCTGACCCATGACTGATGGCCTGAGAGCATACACCTTTCCTGCAATTAGCAATAAGTTCTCCAATATAAGGAAACTCTATCCCAGAACAGGAGTGGCATGGCACAAGAACAGTACAGATCTAAGTAAGAGGCTCTAATACCCTTTAGGCAAGGTTTCCCACACATGTAGGGTCGACATGTGGGAGGGCTAAGTATGGATATGTGAAGATGTATCCTTTTTGATCCTTCTCATGAATCTTCTCCATCTTCCCTCTGTGGTTCCTAGAATTTGGGCTGTGAGGAAAGATCAGACTAGGTCCAGCTCTTAAGACCTGAAGGAAAATATTATCTTAATACTCCACTCCCTTCTAACCTACTAAATAAGTGAGAATATATTTGTGACAATTTCTGTAGCCCAAAGCATTCTTACAAATTTTTCTGCAAGATGCTTTCAATCATATTTCAGAGTAATTTTTAAAAAGATAGATCGATAAGGAAAGCCAACATTATGTATGGAAAAAGTTAATTCCAGAGGGATTAAGTGGAAATTATGGAATTAGAATTCACATTCTTTTTATGGATTACCTATAGGAGGATGCCAGTAAAATGATAACTGGTACCTGGAGCAAAGATTTCTAAGATATTAAAAAGTCAAAGGAATATAAATTTGTGGAGGCCTTGAGTATGGGCTTCAAAGACCTTAATTAAGGGAACTTAATCAACCAAGGACCCCAACTCTGAATGGATTCCCATACCCTCTCCCCCTTCCCTGAACACAGGAGGGAGACTGAGGCAAGTCTGTTCCTAAAGATAGAACTCTTCTGATGGCCAGCTTTGGTTCAAGGACCCCTGATGGTCTTGCAGAACCCTGGGACTGTCTGAGAGTCCAGGATGCTTCCACCCAAACTTCCTCCCCACTTTCCTTTAGTTGTGGTCAAACTGGTGTCATAGTCTGATTGTTCTCCCACCCTTTTCTGGCTCCCTCCCCATTTTCTCTCATAGGCATGTCACCTAATAACACCTTTGCCTGTTTAATCACATGTTTGTGTTTGCTGCTTGGAGGACCTGGACACACAATCCTTTCTACCATTTTTTTCTTCAAATATTTCAAATGATGGAAATAGTCCTAATTAAATCAGAGCCAGTTCCTTCTCTCTTAGTCCTTAGTCCTCAGGGGTCACTAAAATCTTGGGTGAAAATGCATTTTGGAAGTGGATATATAGTAATTTTGGTGATTCTAATCTGATGTTATTAAAGTTCAAGGAGTGTCCTGTTTTTAGAAATAAGAATATAATTCACTTAAATGATAAATTGTAATTCTTAGAAATCTCCTTGAATATCTGTAGAGAGATTTTAAATGCCTTGAGGATATAGTACACCCACATCTCTATTTTCAAAAAACAAATTTTCACAGCCGTAACTCAAGTTTTACTTTATGCATTTGCACAGAACGAGATTTGAGTGAGATCTTAGGAGTCTTTTGTTCTAACTCCCCTACTTCCTTTTTTTCCTGAAGGAGAAATTTAGGCCCAATAGGGAAGGGTTTTGCCCAAGGGCACATATGCTGTTAGGTCAAAGTCAGGTTCTGACAACAGTGCCCAAATGCTCAGCACTCTGCAGAGAGCACCTCTCCACGCTGCTTCCAGCTGAAGGAGGCTCTAGGCAATGGAACAGCAGTTAAGAGAAGATTTGCTCCACATTTTGAGTGGCCCCATGCAAAGCCAGGGAAGTAGAAATAAGAACAGATTTATTGTTAAGTCTTAAAAGAAACTGAATTCCGGTTTAATCACTCCTAATAACTGCTGCTTGGCCTTGGGTAATTCCTGTGGCATCCCTGGATCTTAGTTTCAACCGTAAAATTTTGGTGTCAAACTCAGTAATCTTCAAGGTCCTTTCCACTCGTACATTTGATGTCTGTGCTTGGCAGACATCATGGGGGAAGGTGTTGCCAAATGATTAAATACAGAGTACAGCCAAGGGATGTCATGGGGCCAAGGAATATCTGACTCTTGCAGTTTAAGCTAAATATCTAAGTTTCTAAAGAAATTAAACAGCAGTGGTGGCTATGATACATACTACCCCAGGATACATGACGAGCACACAATAAAAATAGTCAAAAATGATGCAAATAAGTTAACCTCAAACTGAAAAAAGTATTTTGCTCTTCTCTATGTAGCAAATGATCTGATATAACCTGTTTGCAGGTCATTTGTTATAAATTACCTATTAGTTTACTAGCCTCTTCAAATGTCAACTCTTACCATAGTTAACACTTGGCATCTTATGGTTATTTAAGAATAACATTGCAGTCACGTGGTTTGAACCCACCTTAGAAATTTAAGTGGTGCTAGAATGGGCATCATCAGAAAATCTACAAACAACAAGTGCTGGAGAGGGTGTGGAGAAAAAGGAACCCTCTTGCACTGTTGGTGGGAATGTACATTGTTACAGCCACCATGGAGAACAGTATGGAGGTTCCTTAAAGAACTAAAAATAGAATTACCATATGACCCGGCAATCCCACTCCTGGGCATATACCCAGAGAAAACCATAATTCAAAAAGATACATGTACCCCAATATTTGTTGCAGCACTATTCACAATAGCCAGGTTATGGAAGCAACCTAAATGCCCATCAACAGACTTGTTTTGCAAAAGGCTTTGGTGCTAACATTTCTATTCTTTGAGTTCCATAGACTGAAGATTCTTGGTTCTGGGTCATCCTGGAGACAAGGATTCCCATCTTGCACATGTGCAGTGCTGTCTCAGTAAAATAACTCACGGTTTGATTAACCAACAACCTACTTAAGGAGGCAAAACCAGTTTAAGCTTGTCAATGTTTCATCTGCTGTTTCAATGGGTGAGCACAGACTAGATCAAAGGCATGGGTTAGAGGGAAGCATTTGACTTGAAAAGCTTGAGTTTTTAAGAACGGAAGCGGTGGGGACCATGTTCACAAACACACCTTTAATGGTCTTTGTGTACGGGAGTTGATGAAATTATTTCCCAGGAATATCTATGCTTTCTGTGAAGTAGGACACTGAAGTTAAGGAATTAGAGGAAGAGATTTCAGGAAAGAGTGAAGTTTTAACATCTGAGGAGAATGCGAGGCAGAAACGCTCCTTAGACAAGCAAAGTCAGAGATGACTCAGCTGAGGCTGGATGTGGTGAATCTCCCTGTCTGCAGATGAAAGGACTGCTCTTAACAGCACAGGTGTAGAGAACTTTACCTGGGATTGAACAGCTTTGTGGGTTGCAGGTTCCCTCGTGGTTGCAGGTGAAGCATATGGAGTTGAGGGTGCTGACAAGAGAATGACAATGGACTCTAGACTTAGTGATGAAGGAAAATGTGATCAGTAGAGTGTTGATAGTGATGAAGTAAAATGCATATTTCAAGGCCAGATAAGAAAAATCCAAAGAGAATTTTTTCTCTGCTCATCTGGGTCTCTTCCCTTCCCTCTAGCGTGCATTGTACATCAATCTGCATTATACGTTAACCAGACCACCCCAATGGCAGACATACCTGCTCAACCTTAAAGATCAATTTTTCTTCTTCTGGTGCCAGCGATGTAATGGCTTAGAAGATAATACTCCTTTCTCAATCCTGTAAGATGTCATGATGACCAACCACTCACCTTGTATGTACAAAAGTCTTTGTGAACTTTTTATGTACAATGCCAATATATAAATTCCCTTAAAGATAGCAATTGGTATGGAACCTATTGGGTCAGACCATCTGGGGAGATACTGGGCTGCACCTAATGAAAGTTCTTAGCTTAAATACTTTAGCGCCGTGGGACAAATTGGTGACTACATGCCTCCCAAACCTTGGTTGAAATTAAGAACAAAAAGGAAGGGATCGTGAAATAAAGAATGTTGCTCACCAGTTCTATCAACTCATTGAAGTCGCTGACCTATAATAAGTGAACCCTGAAAGGAATGCAGGGCAAAGTTCAGGATGAGGTACTTTGTGCTCTGGGAAAACTGGCAGAACCGGCCCTCAGATGGTTAGGTATTTTCGGGAGAACGTTTTAGGAGCCAAGTTTCTTGCATCTTCCCATACACAGAAGAGCAGTAAAACCATTAACTAACATATCTGTTCCTCACAAATAGCAGTAACCTTCTACCAAGATGTGTGCTTGATTGTACGCACCCCTTCACCAAAATCTCGTCTATACTGTCCCCCTCACCTTACTTCTTCAGAATGGTCCTCAGAGCTTTCTGAAAGACTGTCTCCCGGGTTATAATCCTCAGGTTGGCGCAAATAAAATTTTCCATTTCTTTCTTAGATTGACTATTGATTAATTTTTTTGTCAAGAATAACTTCAGGAAAGTGGGAGAAAAAAGTCTCATAGGGACTTCCTGAGAGTTAAATTTGATAACATACAAAACTTTGTCAGGAACTGTGCAGGCAAGGTCTGTAATTTTACCCTACGTATAAGCTACCAAGTCAGCGTGCTGCAGGATGCTGGCAGAAGACACAAGACTCCTAAGTCAAAAACAAAGAACTTCATTACTCATAGTAGCCAGAGCTTCCTGCTCATTTAGACTGGTTCTCTACGTCCCCCAAGTCCCATCGGGGCAACTCAAGGCCTGTGATAGACACTCGCACACACAATGGGCTAAGCTGCGGGATTTACCACTACGTTAAGTTTGGGGATTTACCACTTGCTTAAAAGCAAAAGCAAACTTGTTTGTTGTCCAGGGGGAGACCCTACCTCAGACCTCAAGGTTATGTGCTGTAAGCACAACTCTGAGAACTGGCCTGACTAAAGAGTGGTCAGAGCTTTGCATTCTTGGCACACCCAGAAGAACATGCAGGGGTGCTCAGAGCACATTGCCAATTGCTTCTTCTATTAAATACAGTGTCTGGCTGATGGTAGGTTTTCAACAAATATTAGCCACAATTGATGACCATGTTGTTATTCGTGATTAAGTTGAATTCTAGTTAAAATTCAGGGGAGATAAATGGAGGAGCCGAAGACCCACAGTCACGGGTACACATATTCCACTAGCAGGGACTTGATATTAAGCTCCAGGAAAATGAAAACTCTGGCGTGTTTGACTTATTTGTAGATGAAATGCAAAGAAAATAAGAACTAGAATTCTGAATAAATTTGTTATAGAAAATTATTCTTCTTAATACTATGTAAGTAGGAAATGTGAAAGCAGAACACATGATGAAATGGCTAAAGTAAATCATAATGGAATCACATTTCTGAAAACATAGTAGATACATGTGAGGTGCAGAGAAAAAACTCCGCACAAAATGTGGCTGAGAAGGTTAATCTTCATATACCATTTACTTAAAAATTCAAAAGGAGACAAGTAGAGATACAAAATTGGAAAATTTTTTCCAGAATGTTTCCAAATTCAAGGGAATGGACTCAGTGAGCTCCCCAGACAACTAAAATAAGAGTTTTTTACATGAGCTATGATCTAATTTGAAGGTTATATAAAAAAACACGTAACACTTTTAAACCCAAACACCAGCTCCTTTTCCTTGGATTTCTTCTCCAACCTCACAAGACGACAGGGATCCTCTCCACTCTGCTCTTATAAATTGGTCCAGCCTGTACTTTTGTCTTGTCTCTTACTCTCTGTTGTCAAATTCTTTGAGATTGACAAGGTGTTCCCAATCAGAGAGAAGGAGTTTCCTTATAACTGAACATTCAATGAAACCATTATCCTTTACGTGTTCTAATATTCATCTTAATTGAGGGGCTATTTTCTCAGGCTCTCTGGGTGAGAACATGGGTTCTGGAGGATCCTGGGAACTGCTTTTGTTAACACCATGAGATTGCCTCTCCCCAGTCTCTCAAATAAATATTCACTGTCTACGCCCTTGTACAATCCATAACTTTACTGATCTAAAGTTACTCAGGTTTTTACCTCTAACTACAATTGAAAACCCATTTTTTTAAAAACACAGAACTATTCACAGAAATGACACAGAACTGAGCCTAGCTCCACCCAAATGAGTCAAATCATGGCACAACTATCCTCTTAATTTTATCATTCTGGCTGATAAGTCTTTGCCCAAGTGACTTTATTTCAGTTTGGGGCCAACTTCTGAATCTGGTTTGTGAAGGATTTGGGACAGCTGACTTAAATTTCCTCTGGATTTGCTAGCTCAGCTGGGACACTGATTGCTGGTGTGGTTGAATATCCTAGGCCTTAGGACTGCAGGTGCAGTTTTACCAGGTTCACTTCTGGGCAGATCCCAGGTTCCCAAGAGCTCAAAGGTCAAATGCAGCATCCCCTCTTATACATTATTATGAGGGTGAAGGGAAAGTAAGAAGGAGTGATTCCAATTATATCAAAATAAAAACTTCTGCCTAGGGCAACGGTGGGACTTTCCAATCTTTCACATACATATTATGAGAGGTTTACTTTCAGGAAGATTCAGCCTACTATTATGTAAATGTCTTTTGTTTACATGGGGCTTTTTAAAATTTATAAACCTCCCCAGCCATTTCTTCCAAGGACTCAGATTGCAAGAAATCTTTTAAAATTAAGTTAATCTCTGTAATTTGTCAAATATAAACCCATTAGCTTATTGAGGGAAATTACTGAAAAACAAAACAAACAAACAAAAAACCCAGGCAAAACAAGGAGCTTCCTCCCAGCCTTCCTGTTTTCTTGAATGTAAATATATTTCATATAGTGACATATAGACTTAAGATAAAATATCTTGTCTCGATCTTGTTTTAAAGCTTAAATGATCAAGGTGAACTAATTCTAGAATGCTGCCCTAAATCAATGATACACAAATCTCTAAAATAAAACTTGATGAGAAAGGAAATTATAAGGGTGAAGACTGTCTTCCTATCAATTAGTTTCATCTCCCTCTTTCATATTCTAGAACTGTGTAAGATATGGATATTTCAAGTCATGTGTCCTCTGGCAAGGAGCCAATGAGTCTCTGCTCCAGCATGGAGCCAGATGAGTGTACTAGGGAAGACAATAAATCCAGTGATTAGCAGAGACATCTGATCACCTTAGTCCTACCCCCGCTCCATGTGTGAACTTGCCTTTATTTTTAATACTTTGAGACATGACACTCAAGAGTTGATTGGTTCAAGAAGATGTGTTTTATATATATATATATATATATATATATATATATATACACACACACACACACACAATGGAATATTAGCCATTAAAAAAAGAATGAAATATTGTAATTTGCAGCAACATGAATAGACCTAGAGATTATCATACTAAGTGAATATGAGAGAATATCGTACTAAGCGAAGCAAGGCAGACAGAGAAAGACAAATATTATATATCACTTATATGTGGAATCTAAAAAAATGATACAAATGAATCTATATACAAAACAAAAACAGACTCACAGACATAGAAAACAAACATATGGTTTCCAAAGGGGGAAGAGGGGAGAATAAATTTGGAGTATAGGATTAACAGTTACAAACTACTGTACATAAAATATATAAGCAACAAGGATTTATTGTATAACATAGGGAACTATATTCAATATCTTGCAGTAACCTATAATGGGAAATGATCTGAAAAAAAGATATATATATATATATAATTGAATCACTTTGTTGTACACCTGAAACTAACACAATATTGTAAATCAACTATACTTCAATTTTAAAAAAAGAGTTGATGCCACACAAAGAACTGCATTTTTGTTAATGATCACATTTAGTAAAACAGCTGGCATATCAGTATCGCAGGAACAAACATTCTCCTTTCACTATAGCAGAAAGTTAAGCCACCTGCTGGCTTAGAGGTGGCAGTGCCTTAGAGCAAGCGTGGACGAAAGGAAAGATCAGATCTCCATTATGCGGGCCTTGCCTTTGCTCCTCTTTTCCGTTTTCCACAGGGAATCGTTACGTTCCAGATCAGTAGTCAGCATTGTCTTCTTCCTGGCTAGGAGTATCCTCACACCTCACATGATTCCAGTGTCTAGGCATTAGATGCTTCTGTGTTAAATGAGAAAAACTAATTTGAACAGCTTATCCTAGAGAAGGTCTGTTTTGAAATCACAACAGACCAAAAATCTAATAAGTAGGAGCGATATCTGTTGGTGAATGAATTTGGTTACCAGAGGTGAAGCTGAGTTACTAAAGCAGTAAGCAAATCAAGAAGAGAGCCATCTGGAAGGTTGGGAATGTGACGTCTGGTTCCTAAAAAGCAGGATTAGCACTGAACAGAAAAATCCAATGAACCTTGGCCCATTTGCATTTTAGCACTCATTTTGGGTACAGGTGGGATGGTAGAGAGGACCCTGGTCATGGAAATGGAAGTTCTCTGCTCTAGTCTCAGTTTGGAAATCTTATCCCAGATTTTCTCTCTGAGCTTTAAAGAGTTGGTGTGAGATTAAATGATAGAATTAATGTTAAAGCACTTGTGATTTTGCCTGCCTCTACAAGACATTTGATAATGTCTGGAGACATTTTTGGTTTTCACAATTGGGTGGTGAGTGGTGCTCCTGGCATCTTTCTAGTGGGTACAGGCCAGGGATGCTCCTAAAATTTCTGCAATGCACATGGCAGCCCTCAAGCAAAGACTTATCTGACCTCAAAGGTTAATAGTGCTGAGGTTGATAAATCCTGTCTAGGTCCATCTTCTTGGTTCTGTTTGACCCAGAGAAACTGATAAATGAGAGCTTTACTAAGAATAGGTAGCTGATTTGGGGAGGGGTGGGTAGAGGATGTTGGGGGTTGCAGATTCAGGTGATAACCTGGGTCCCTTGTGGTTACATATGGATCTGGTTGTCAGTTTTCACTGGCCTCAGCTCCCCAGTTGGTAGATGAATAGAGTGGGAGGGCATTGCTGTGGAATTTACAGAGATAGTTGGTACCTATGTCAAAAGGCCCCTCTGAGTGGCTGGGTTCTAAGCATAAGCTTTAGATGGGGTGATATATTGGTGTCTTATCAGTTTGTTGGATTTACAAAGACCCTTCCAGCTCATTTAAGTAAAGAAGAGTCACTTATTAAAAGTTATGTTGGTTATCCATTTAAAATATAGCAGTGTATACATGTCAGTCCCAACAAGGACCTACTGTATAGCACTGGGAACTCTGCTTAATATTATGTAACAACCTAAATGGGAAAAGAATTTGAAAAAGAATAGATACATGTATATGTATAACTGAATCACTTTGCTGCACACCTGAAACCATCACAACATTGATAATCAACTATACTCCAATATAAAATAAAAAGTTAAAAAGTTATGTTTAAATTTATGACGTAAGTTCTTATCTTGGTTCTGTCACTGGAAGAATTTTGGAAAAGTCAATATCCTTTTTTGGGAACTCATCTACATGTGATTCCAGACTCTGACTTTTATAGATGTGCTCAGATGCAATGAGGCTAGAATCCATAAGAAGGAATTATTCAGAAGATTGTCAGTGATGGAATTGAAGAGCTTAATATACAGAAAAGTAGAAATGGAGAGAAGACAAATATTAATGATTGATTTAGGGGTACCCAAAGGCGTAGAGAATTGTTTATATAGAGATCAAAGTGTAAATGTGCCACAGATCCCTTTCCCTATGAGAAGCTTCTCAAGTACAATACCTATAAGAACTTCTCTAGATTTCCACTTATGCTCCCCATCCAGGTACCTCTACTTTACATCCTGCTATTGATTCCTAACCCCTTTCTACTTCTCCACTCAGGACCGTTGACTGATGCCCCTACTAGACCTCTACTTGGCTCCAATGTTTTCTTTGCCCTGGATGCATCACTTGTGCCTTGCCTCCCCCTGTACCCACAGTCACCAAGCCTAGGATCCAGGAAACAGTCACAGCTGCCTGAACACCCCCTTGGCTGGGAAGGATGTTCGTGAGATCGAGTTCAGAGTGACCAACCCTGAAGAAAAAGGGACTAGGGAGAGTTCTGAAAGGCAAAACCTCAGGATAGTAAAACTAAATTTTGATGATCCACATAAGAGCTCTCAGCAAGAAGCTATATATCAAATAGATATATAGTCTTAAGGACTTTTATGTCTTGTAACTTATACAAAAAAAAAGGCAATAGCGTTCATAGCAAATGTTTCTTGAATGTAGGGACTGAGTCGTATTTGCTCTTAGTGCTAGAGACTAGCACATTACATGAAATACGGTAGGCCCACAACACATGTTTTTTTTGGACGAAATCCATTTCTAACTTGTGTTTGTGGTTTGTGTTCAGTCAGAATTATGGAAAGATCAGGCAAGTTGATGGAAGAATCATTGAGTGTAAAAAGGAACTTTTTTTTGCAACTGTCTCTTCTCACATTCTTGCAGGGAAGGAGAGATGAGTGAACAAGCATTGACTTAGAATAATAAGCTATCACCATCTATACAAATCCAAGAAATCCTGGTGTCAAGTTTTGGAGGGGAAACAAGGTACTGTTGGCTGTTCTTAGAGAAAGGACTTGAAGAGGAGAAGGAGAGAGTTTTAAAATTGTTAATATCCAAGAAACGATTCACCAAATTAATTTGTTCTACTGGAACTATGTACACATAAGATGCAGAACTTCCTGGAGATCACCAGCCCTTAAGAATGCACATGAGGTAGACTTCAAATGCTGGGATCACAGTATCTCGGGACTCTATGTGCTGTCCTTCCTCTTCAATAAATCTCACCTTACCTCTAGACACTCATTCACTCACTCACTCACACCCATACACACAGATCCCTGACCCATTCTGGTTCAGGAAGGGGTGCACAGGTACTTTATTACCCAGGATAACAGGGGTCCCAAGATAACAGTGTACCTGATTGGGTCTGTGTAGAAGGAATTTTTTAATTTGAATCATTTAAAATATACTAGTAGAACGCCTTTGTAAATTCTTAATTATGTTTGAGTCATGAATCTTTTTGAGGACCTAATAAAAAGCTATGAACAATCTCTCCAGAAAAATGAATATAAGGATAAAGGCACACTATTTTTCAGACACATATAATTTCAGGAAATTTATAGATACTTCTAGGAGACCCTTAAAGTCTTCATGTCAAAAATCTCGAGGAATTGTGGGAAGAACACTTTTTTTTTTTTTTGCGGTACGTGGGCCTCTCACTGCTGTGGCCTCTCCCGTTGCAGAGCACAGGCTCCGGACATGCAGGTTCAGCGGCCATGGTTCACGGGCCCAGCCGCTCCGCGGCATGTAGGATCTTCCTGGACCGGGGCGCAAACCCGTGTCTCCTGCATCGGCAGGCGGACTCTCAACCACTGCGCCACCAGGGAAGCCCGAAGATCACTTTTATGAAGTCAATAATCCTTACATAATCAATCCACTGCTGTGTCTATTTGTGACAGGGATTGCTACTCAGCTACCTCTGAGGGTCGGGCAGGAAACCTAACTGAGTGACTCAGGGAGGACATAAGGCAATGGAAATGGTAAGGGTGTGGAGACCCGGTGAGCTCACACCCCTGGAAAAGGCAGATGCTCCTCAGCCCACCACTTGGCAAGTAGGTTCAGTATTACTGGAATTTAGATTTTTTTACAGAAAGATAAAAATCTGGATTTTACTACATCCCCTGATTTTCAACAGACTACACATGCAAACAAAATATGACAAGTTGCACTCCCCTTGACAACATTTTATTTTAATTTTTTAATCGACAGAAAAGAAGAAAAAATTATGCAGTGAATACTCATACACGCATCACCCAGTTTCTGCAGGAAACTTTTGGCTTTTTTGCTTTATCGCATGTCTATCCATGCACCATCCCTCTACCCACCCACCCATCCATCTTAATTTTTATGCATTCTGGTACACTCCCACTGAAACACTTCTGGTTGCTCATTTTTGGTCCCTAGTTTGATCTATTTTTATTTATTTCTCTGTATGTGTGTGTGTATGTGTAGGTGTGTGTGAGTATGCACATGCCCATGTGTGTGTTTTAAATAAAGCTTCTGTGTCTGAGCTTACACATTTGGGGTATGAAATAATTAACCAGTAATGCCCCTGTGGTGCTGTGGCACAGGGCCAATCTTGGGTGGGAGCATGACATTCAGATACTTGCTGCACCTGGAGCAACAGGCCAGAGTGAGAAGGTGAGAGGAGGGGACCTGCCAGGAAGGACCAGGTGTGCCAGGACTCCTACTCTTACACTGCCTCATCCTCGGCCCCACTGGTGCCACCCAGGAGCCTGGCTGGCACCTTTGCTTATTTCCTCTATCAGTTCTGAGCTCAGAGGGAGAGAGGCAGGATTATTTACCACTCCATCACCGCAGACACACACTCAAAAACAAGTAAAACCCCTCTGACGTGGCATCAGACAGAATCCGAGCCCATCAGGAGCTCACCTGTTTAGCAAGCCAGGCGACGCAGCTGAAAATATTAAAAAATTTAAAAAATACAAAATAAAGCCAACTTCACTTACAAAAAAATTCAATTTCTCGTCTTACTGTTTCATAAAGTTCTTAAGTTAAACAACTATTCCAGTGTTGCTGTAGTGGGTCCTCTGGACTGAGTCCCTCCTGACCAACGGCTATCAAGATTCTGGTGTCCCAGGGGGTGAAAATAAGTAAACTTCCCTGCCTCCCCCCTATACCTCCCTGGTCCTCTCCCACAGCTGTGGTTTTTGCCAGCCATACTGTGCGATTTCAGTCCCAGAAGATGCCGCATATGTTACATCTGATTTATGTATAAGCCCCTGCAGCCCTCACACACCCTCAGTCACAGTCTTGATCTTCCCAGATCAAGACCTGTCTGTGCAGAAGGGACTTAGGGATAGAAGGGAGGCCAGTGGGTCTTTGCATGTGATGCATGCTAACGAATGCAATGATCCCTGGGCGAACGGCAAAGCTGTCAGACTTGTGTCCAAATCGCTTCTCTCTGCTGCCCCACTCTCCTACTGGCCATCCTTTTCTCCTTGGCATGCAGCCTCCTCTTGGGGCCCTTTTATTCCCACTGTTCCGTTCCCTCCTTCAGATCGGCTCATTCTCCATCAAGCCCAGACCTGCCTCTTCTCTCCTCTCAGCAGGTCTTAACTGACTTCCCTCTTTCCTTCAGGGCTGTCCTATGTGATTGGCCAGGAGGAAATTAATCTCATGCTTTCATTTGCTCTGAGACTAACGGGAAACACTAATTTGATGGATTGCTTTCACATTTTAATTCCTTAGCTCAAGGATGACTGATGTGGGTCCATTAGGTACTCAGGCTGAAACTTTGCAAGAGATATCTCCAACAGAGGGGCTATTCGGGCTGCCTTTGACTGACATTGACAATAGCATACTTATTTCACTGAGAGGAAAGTCTCGCTCTCTGTGAAGCAAGTGAAAAAAACAGCAGGCAATAAATATTTGTTCACCGTTAAAGGAAAACTTCAATGATATACTTTTTGCTTATCAAATGTTGAAGGTAAAAAAAAAGATAGTGAATGTTGCTGAAGATGAAGTGAAATTGACACTCACATCCAGTGCAAGAGAAAAAACTGGTGCATACGTTCTGGAAGGAAGTTTGGCGGTTTGATGGTGATGATTAAACCACACACACACACTCGCGCGCGCACGCTCACGCACACACACACACATACACATATGTCGTGTATATGTATATATACGCATATATGTGTATATACATACACATACATGTATACACATGTATATGTGTACACATATACATATATATATGCATAAATAAACTATCTGAAGAACTTAGATGAAGGTCAACAGTGCCCTGTGGGGTCTGACCCTGCCTGCCTCTCCAGTCTCCTGTCCTCCTCTCCTTCCAGCTGAGTCTATCCACGCTGGCTTCTTTCAGTTCTGCAACACACCTCATGTTCCTTCGCACATGTTATTCTTTCTGCCTGCGTGGTTCTTCATCCTTCTTTTCACTAATCATTTCCTGCCATCCTGCACAACTCAGTTTAAGAGTCACCTCCCCGGGAAGCCTTCTCAGACCACCACTCCTCTCCCCCAATCCCCCAAAGTCTGGACAGACTCTCTTATAATCTGCTTTTAAGGACTATATTCCTTTCCTTGTGCTACTTAGCCTAGTAAGTCCTGAGAGTCTCCTTTGTGTGGTTATATTATTCATCTGTCTCCCTTCATGAACTATACACTCAAAGAGAGCAGGTTTGTGTTCACCTTTCCATCCCCCGTGCCTAGAAAAGGACCTGGTATTTAGAAGGGGCTCAAGAAATACTTGTGGATTAAATACATGAATAAATACTCGCTGAATTAAATAAATGAATGATGAGATTATAATCCATTTTAATTTTCTCCTTTGTGCTTTCTTGTATTTTTCAAATTTCAACAATCATGGGATACTTTTAGAATAAAAAGAAAGTCACTTTTAAAAAGCTTCTCCTTTCCTTTGAGCCTACAGCTGTTCTCTGCAGAGCCTGCTGCCTTTGGCACTGATCCTCTGACTGCTACTGTTCTAGGCTAGCCTGAGCAATGGAACAGGATTATGCCACATTGTCTGAAATTCTGCCCCAGCTAGGGACAGTCTTCCCAGCCCATCACCTTTGGGTTACTGGGCACAAAGCAGTGGATTTGGATTCCTGCTGTTATCTCTCTCCTGCCCTCGGAGGTACAGCTTGGTGGCTTCCATGACTCAGCAGATGACTCTTGGACAAAGCAGTGTAGTAAGCCTGTTTTGCCAGGTAACGATGAGACAGTGGGATTTTACTGAGTGCAAGTTCTGCTATAGTGTCTGAGGCTGTATCTCTTGGCATGAAACAATCACACATTACTTCACTCCACTACCCTTTATTCAGAAGAACTATAGTCATTATGACTTTTCCTGTTGAGTCAAGCCTGAGTTTTTCCATGGAATTAATACAAGAGATTTAATGGTTTCAGCTTGAGACTCAAGTTCTTACTTTCTTCCTACCATCTGACAGCATAAATGCAATAATGGTTGTATCTTACTGAGAGTAATTTCTCCATATGGCACTTCAGGTGGCATTTGAGATATTTTTAATATTTCTGTAGGCAAGTTAAAAATATCTTGCCAGTCTGCAAACATTTTACCAGCCTCCACAATGCTCACCTACACATTGCAACATTCCAAGAATAATTTGTCATTTCAAATCCTTTTCGGAATGAGTTGGAGAATAAATAAATATGGATGATGCTTCAGAAGGGACAGAGCCCACTCAATCCAAATAGCTATTATTCTGGTGGTCTGAACGGGTGTCTAAGTAACATTCAATTGTTATTTGAGTTCTGGGCTTTCCCATGGTCTGATTAATCCTTTCTCAGACTGTGCATCTATATTAAGTAACAAAGTTGCAGCACAAAGCCTTGTTTTTCTGTTTCTTAGATCCCTGGATATGCTAGGGAGACTGGCATCTTAGCAGCACTAAGTATTTTCAGGAAATTTGGGGGTGATGAGTAGTTACTGATTGACAAAGTAGCATCTATATCAGGATGAATGTGGCAGCGGGCAAAATGCATTTATCCGGTGTTGAGATGAAAAGCTGATTACACAGCCCAGGGCAAATGAGGTGGAAACATCTTAGAGATTAGGTTTGCTCCCTGTGTCCTACATTTCAGAGGGATGCAATCATTGGTTTAACGTTTCCTGTGGACAGCTTTTCCCGGGGTTGAAATAAACACAAAATCTATCCTGGAGAACGTTGCATGTAGAAATTTAGCTCAGTCAGGACAAAAAACAACATTAAAATTAGTGGTCCTATGGCAGGCACTCTGGGATGACTGTGTCATCCCCTGTCCGTGACAATGAGGTCCAGATTGGTTAAGGTGATTTGGGTCACACAGTGTAAGGAAATATTGGATCCTTTCTAGAATTATCTGTTATGCTGTCATATCCTGCCAGAGCACGGTCCTTCTCTGTGGGAGGGCAAGTCCACCCCGCTGGGAGTGCTCATTGGGGGGGCTCTTCCTATCCATGTTCCCATCACAGCTCCCAGAATTCACTTGCAGTGTCTAGTTCCCATGTTCGCTCCAGCTGGTCTCCCGTTGGCATATCCATACATGGGTTCTACAGATGTCCGTTCCCTGACATCAGCTCTTGGATAGAAGAAACTCCTTGCTCCCATCTGGTCACATAATGGGAAGGTGGGACTCTTGAGGCCACAGATGATGCCACCTACTACATCTCATCTCTTTGTTCCCTGCCTGTGTTGGAGTCCTTCCAAAGGGAACCACCAAAATGTCTGTGTCCTTTTCTCTGTGTCTGGCTTCTTTGCTTCTTTTTCAAACACCTCTTCTGCTTTTTCTTTGACATTGAAATCACCTACTTCAGGGAAGGGCAGAGATGCAATTAAACACAGCAGATCACTTATTTTATGCAAGGCATTACGGGGATAAAGTGGTAAACCACAGCTAATCCTCTCCCTCAAGTCGCTTTGAACCCAAAGGAGGAAACAAATATGTCTGCAGCCCTTTACGAGGGACAAGAGGATAAAAGAAGTACAAACAACATGCTACAGAAGCGCCAAGCTGGAAATGAACTCTGACAGGGGAGGAGGGAAGGCTTCAGGGAGGAAGTGGCTTGTGAGCTGGAGCTTAATGGAGGAAGGACCTGTTTGTTTCATTCTTTGAAAGGAAGCACTTAGTGGTTGAACCGATATCTGTGGTTTTCATTGGCTGTAGAAGGTCACAGCAGTAGGACTGAGAAGCTGCAGGTATATGGAGGATCCATCTAAGACCTAGAGCCTGGTTTAAGTTTCTCTTTCTCCCTTTCTTGTAGGAAAGGGATGGTTTAATCTTTTGAGAGGAGTTGAGAGTTAATGATCTGTGAGCACAAGTAATGTTTCTTGCTGTTAGAGGTCATGGTAGAAGCATAAGTGAACGTGTGCTTTGCAGATGTTCCCCTCCCCAGTCCCAGGTCAGGAGCAGTACTCTTCAGGCAGTAAGCTGATGGAATTATTAAATGCATTTCACACGAGCTAAATAATACTTGAGTGCACAGGAATCACCTGGGATATTTTATTACAGCGCAGATTCTAATTCAGTAAGTCTGGGGTGGTCCTGAGAGTCTGCATTTCCAATAAGCTTTGAGGTGAGGTTGGTCTACTGACCACATATTGGAGTGAATGTCACTGTCTCATTTCACTAGGAGTGAACTAAGAGGTAATGAAGAGAGTTTGGGAATAGATGGGGAGTTACATGAAAATCATCTACGTACCACTAAGGGCTTAAAAAGAGGACATGTAGACATTACATGAAGCCCAAGTAGGCAGGAATCGTCTTTTATATTTTCTTGGTTCCATTTAGAAAGTAGAGTGCTTTGATAAACAAACTGACCAAATTCAGTATTTAAAAATTCATACCGTATATTTCAGAGAGGGGTGCATTCTATGGGGATTATTAGAGCCAGTTTCTTCCCTTAGGAAGGCAGAATGGTGTACTGTAAAAACGTGGGCCTCTGAGTCAGAAGAATTTGCGATTAAGACTTTCTCAACTATGTAACCTCGAGTGAGTTATCATTCTCTCTAATCTCAGTTGCTCATCTTTGGAATGAGGATAATACCTACCCTGCTGGGTGGCTGTGAAGACTAGGGATGATATTTACAAAGTGATCTCTTCAATCCTGATGCAAATTGTGTGTCCTCAACTAAGTTGTGTTTTGAGGTCATGAAATGGGTTTTATTGAAATGGATATCCCCAGAGTCTAGTACAGCCACTAACACATATTAGGCACTTAGTAATTGTTTATTAAACCAGGTGAGCATGTACAACTCTAAATGTCTATACCACTAACCTGTTAATTAGTATATACCTATCTATTATCTATGACCTTTAACTTACTTATATTTTGTCTTTATAAATAACCTTTTTGGAAAAATATTTTTCTTCTCTTTCTCTTTAAGCCACTTCCTACACACCTCTCCCTCCCAAACTTAGAGCGATTCCATATTTCTAAGTTTGATTAGAAGGTTAGAAGAGGATTATGAATCTCTTCAGAAAGCTTTAGAAACAATGCTAAAATAAGACTTTGGGTTATATCCTCTTTTTTCTTTCTAGGACTAAGCTCTTATGGCCATGATGTTATTTTATTGGTTTATTTTAAAAGATTCCTACTTCTGTTAAAATCTAGTTAGACTCAAGCCCTGGAAAAATTTACTTCCTACCCATCAATATCAAATCACATCTCTTTTCTATGAGCAAAGCTGACTTGCAATTGCTCCTAACACATTTCAGAGGCGATGCTTCACTCTTGGAAGTGCTTCTGAAGTCGCAGTTTCAAGAAGTGTGAGAATTGGGTCCCTCTAGTATAGTTTTTCAGGTAAAACAAAACAAAACAAAACAAAAGCTTCAAAGTAATGAGTTATCTTAATGTTCTTTGTTCTTCTTTTAATTGATAACGGGTTTTAAACAGAAATATTGGTCTAGTATTGACTCTATTCCTAACTAATTATATGAACCTGGAACAATTATTTGCCCTCTCTGAGCCTCAGTGTTCTCATCTAAAAGGTGGAATTTATGTGAGATAGATGTGTGGCTTGAAGGAGACAACTATATATAAACTGCCTATTAGTGTTTGGCTAATATGGGTAAGAATATATCAAAGTGTCCATAAACTATTATCTAGAAAAAAAAATTGAGGAAAAAGTCACTTTAAAATATCTACCCATTTTTTTTCACATTTATTTATGATTTGAACAGAATATTATTTGTACAGAATCCGTTCAGGATAGATTTCTCTTCTTACGTGCCAGAAGGATGATAAATTTTGCATTTATCAGGAAGTAGATTGAAGGCAATGCCCTTTCTTGCCTACCTACTTGGAACAGACAGAAATGCCACCCAAATCACAGACCAAATCACTGTATCATTAAGGCCTCAAATCCTCTTATGAAACGTTTGAAGGTAGTTCATTCCAGTAACGATTACACACTTCCTTAGCGGAAAAACAGTTTATCCTGGCATCAAACTGTACACCGATTAACTGCAGAGAAACAGTGGCAACCAGATCTTGAACGTCAAGGTTTTCCAGCAAGCAAGTAGCTTTCATTGTGAGGCCCAGGCCTCTTGACATCTGAACTCAAATCTCCTTTCCCGGTTCACCAAGGCCCTAGCTCACACTTTCGCTCAAACCTGTTTAGCTCTTAACTGCAAGTAGTCAAAGTAATTTACCTGCCATAGGTTCTGGCTAAAGAGCTATATGGAGCGGAATTGGGAGTGTGAGGGAGACTAACATAAGAGTTTGTGTTTATGTGTGGATTCTGTTTCCTGAGTTTTCCTCCTTGGCTCCTTTTAGCACTTACGATCGAAAATGGCTTGGCTGGGCGTGCAAGGGTAGAGGCCGTTGACCTGACCACGGGAGTGCAACAACCTTGCGGGGTCTCCGAGGCGTGGGAATCTCAGGAACCGTGGGAGCCACGGACCTGCTCCCTTTCCCCGCATCGCTTCGAAGCAGTCCAGGGCGTGTGCTCTGAGAGGCGCCCGGGAGCAGGCAAGCTCGGGGCTTGGGGCCGGGGATTGGCTGTTGCCTTGGCTGTCTACCTTAGACCTAGCCTTGCGACCACCACCTCCTACTCGGCTGTCTGGATTTGCGTTGCCCAATAACCTCACCCCGCCCTAGCCAGGCTCAGCAGCTCTGCTGATTGAGCGCGGTCGCCTCCCACCCCACTTTGCCATCCGCCCGCCCAGGAGCCGCTGTGCATTCCCATTGGTCATCAGCCCTGCCGATCAGTCCACAGCTTGCCTCCCCTAAACAGCCCGTCTGGCCGGCGCGTGCTAGGGAGGCGGGGCCTCGTGGTTGTGGGTGGGGCTGGGGCGGGGCCTCGACGGAGGCCGGCGCGGCGGCGGCTTCAGGTTCTGGCTCTGGACTCGAACGTAGCATCCTCGCTGCAGCCGCTACCGCTGCTGCACCTGGTCAGGTAAAGAGAACCTTGTCTGTCCTGCTGGCGGTGTGCCCCGCCTCTTCTCCTTCCCTACCAAAGGTTGCCTGCTCCGCCTCCTGGGGCTTCAGGGCTCTCGGAAAGAGGCGTCGAATCTGTTTTGCCCGGCTACCTTATCTTCCTCCCCTTCTGCGTCCGTTCCTCCAGCTCCACAACTAAGAGGTTCCGAAGTGCGTTGTTGGCCCCCCCAGCCGGGTCTTCCTAACGCTCCTCACTGCAGAACTGTCTGTTAACTCCCAGCCCTCTTGACCCGCCAGGGCTGTCTCATTTGCAGCTTGGCACAGGGAGGGTGGAAGGGCGTGTGGGGGAGGGAGGGATGCAGCGCTTTATTTTGAAGCTGGATGCGTTTAGTTCTGAGGGGGAATATTTCAGTGGGCTTGGTTTGGGAACGGAAGCTGCTTCATGGTCATGACTGGCAGTGACCAGAAGGATATCTATTGCTGCTTTGTGCTTATATTTATAGGTGGCATTCACCATCACTGTGTTTTCTTCTTTCATCATCATCATCAACAACAACACCACGACCATCACCATTTCTCTTCCTCCATCAGAGCTCTCCAAGTTCTGCAAAAGCAGTCTCTGTTCAGGCATGTAAGTGCTGACCCCCAAATAATAAGCAATGACCTTGCCCCCCTGAGGCCAGAGCCAAGTCCTCCTTTAACTCAAGCACAAGCAGCTGGGAGCAGGGTGTGAATGGGAGGAGTTTCCTTATCCCCCTTTGCTGTTGAGATTGCCACAGAAAACCCTTTGTTTTAATCATTCGCACTGCTGCTAGCTGACTCCTGAAGAGTTTGACACTGGCATTCATACACTCCGGATGGGCAGAATGCAGAGTCCAGGACCAGTGGTACAGCCCTGTGCAGTATGGGTGCTTCATTTATGGAGAGGTGAATGTCCAGACCCAAGCCTTTAAGAGGACCAGGTCAAGTAGTTTAACATCTGACTTTATTCCACAGTGGCTCTAGTTGTACTAAAGCGTGAGCCATGTTTGCGTATGGGGTATGTGCCATCATGTGCTGTGTGCCTTCTTGGGGGAATCTAAGTTCCTGGAGAGAGAATTAGGTTGTGTTGTCTACAGCAAGTAGCATCTTATGGGCACACCATTGGTATTCAACAGCCATTGCTCAGCTGTTCTTAGGGCTTACTACAAGATCATTTGGATCACAGGCTTATTAACCCTTATTCAGGAGGGAAAACAGTAAGGCTGAGAGTTGCATATCAGATTAACTGTCATTATGGAAGGAAGTACCTTAAAAGTATATAAAAGTCCCAGGTCTCCTTGATCAATGATATCTAACCATTAGTCTCCTTTTTCTCAGTTGTGTTTATAGTGCAGTAGGACCCATGAATTAAATGCCTTTAGATATCTGCAGGAACAAAGGAGCAGTGGCTTCACTGGAGGGAAACAATGGATAAAAGTCAGAGGGCGATATATCATAATGGTTAAACTCATAAACCTGTCACATGGGTTCAAGTCCTGGATCAGCCACTTACTAGCTGAGTGGGTTTTGGCAAATCACTTACCCTTTTGAATTTTAACGTCTTGTCTATAAATTGGGGATAATATTATGTGCCTCATAGGGGAAGTTGTTGCTGAAATGCTCAGTAGTTCCTGGCACATAGTAAGTGGAGAATGAATGGTAACTCTTATTAATAACACTTGCCAACAAGGATAATAAAGGCCAGTGTTCTGTCCTTAAAATGTACATTTTTACCCCATTGTCTTTCTCCCTCCTCTTTAAGTCTCAAAGATGATTCCAGTGGGGGATGGTAGTCTTTGGGGTCCTCCTAAGACTCAGAGAGGTGGCGTGTGTTTGGACAGATATTTCTCTCACCAGCTTGAGCAAATGCTTAGCAAGCTCTATTAAAATACGTTAAAGATGTAGCTTTAGAGAAGGTTTCTGGACCTCTGGGCCTGTCCTAGGCTGCTCCTTTCTCCGTGGGTGTTCAGTGCGCTGACTTGGTAAATTGTGCTTTTTACAGAATCACTAGTGAATGCATTGGCTTCTGCCCAGGAGAAGCAAAACTACATCAAAAATGCCCCTGGTAATTGAAGAAACTCTAGCTTGCCAGCATGGAAGAATTTGTGTTTTACAATATTTTTATTCTCTAAGAATAATGTGTTTTCCTTTGCCCACGTAGAAAACAGCAAGCAGTCACTGAACATCAGTGTAGTTCAATTTTCTTATATAGAAGGAGAGGTTAACAGTCTTATCTGCTCTTTGGGGATACTTTGAAATTTAGAGTGTATTGTCAATTATATTAGTTATGGTATTTTTTGTTGTACAGGATGGAAACCCAGCAGAAAGAATTCTAAGCAAAAATGAGCATTTTTGGCTAATGTAACGGAGCCACAACCAGAGTCTAAAGTTTTAGTGAGGAAGCTGGTCTGCCCCTGCTCCTGAGATTCAGATGCTTTTCTGGTTGCTAGCTTGTTTTCTGTCTCTTTGTCTCTATCTCTTTCGATTCTTTTATTTCTGCTCTTCTTTCTCTGTCTTAGCCTTATTCCTTCCCATCGCAGACCTTGTCCTCTCAGTGCCTTCATAAGCTCTAGGTTCACATCCATCTAGCTCTGTAACCTAAGGATAACCCCCTTCTCCTCTAGTTCCAAAGTGAATCCCAGGGAGGAACTGTGATCCATCAGTCCTCGGTCACAGACTTGATTAACTCTGTTTAGAATGAAGGTTTTGGCTAAGGGGTTCGGGTCCCTTGGGTCCTATGGTTGTCTGGGGGTGGACCTTCTATCCTAACCTTCCTTCCTCTTTAGACAGAAAATTGGTAGAGCTGTCTCCAAAGGAGGAATATGGGTGGAATGGGAGCAGACTGGAACTTGATGTGATGATGGTAAACATCCTTGACAGAAGATTCAGAAACACTCCTCTCCTACCTCACATACGGTGCTTCAGTCATTTTATGTTAAAGCTTTGGACTCACGCGTGTTATCCCAGGCAGTGGTATTTTAGATGATCTTGCTTTAATGATTTTCCTATTCAAACCTTACATGTATGATTGTGAAAATTTATCAGGGATATTTAATAATATGCAGTGATTCCACTGTCGTTAGATCATGTTTGGGGATTACTCATAACCTCTCGTTGGGACTTTTTAACAGGAGCCATTATTTTTAGAGTCACTGTGTTAAAAATCAGCTTTATTCTCAGCAGGTCCCAGCCTGTGGGTTCTTAAAGTTATAGGCACTAATCTGATTTGCTTGATCTTGTAGAGATGCTAAACCATGGGAATTGTATCCTCATGGAGCAAATACGAGCTTGCACCAACAGGTTGGCCTTGGGAGGGAATTGAAACATTCCTGTGTTTAGTGTCTGCACAGAAATGCTGACAAAGCAGTCATTTGTATGCCCTGTAATATAATTACTAAAGTGGGAAGATGGGAAGGAGGCTACGAACAAGGACATGGAGGCTGCCTTGTCAACATATGAAATCAAGCCTCTGGGAAATGGACCATTCCCTCCCGCTTAGGTTTCTCAAGATGTCTGGCTAGATGTATAACAAATCCCTGAATAATCTGAATTTCTGTATTTCTTTAGGCTTTGAATGTCTAATACCATAGTTACCTATGGGGGTTGGGGAGGGGCGAGAGTTGGTCTCTCTTTAGGCCACTTCAACTCACCACTTTCCTGAAATGCCCTCTGTAATTCACTGCTGCAAGAAGCAGGCTACTGGCTAGGTTTTCTGTTCTTTTTTTTTTTTTTTTAAACCAATTTATCTATTTCCTTACCTTAATTAAAACTGACCTGTATTGTATTCCATCTTGTTAGGGCTGTATCTATTTCTCCTTTCTCAAGTGTCATAGATCATTGTTAAAGACCAACATCTTTCAAATTAAGCACTTTTTACCTTGGTCTTCTGAGTCACAGGCTATTGGGGGAAATATTTGGGAGGTAGACAGAACTTTTTTTTTTAACGAGAGAAAAACAAACAGAAGTTGATTAGCATGTGCGTGGAGCTTACATGTGGGAGCACCCCAGACATGAGTAGCTCCAAGCGGTGGTTAGAAACTGGGCTTAAAATCATTTTCGGCTAAACGAAGAGGAGTTTGGGGCTTCTGGGTGCGGGAGGCAAGTTATGGGACTGTGACCTGGAAAGGTGTGGTAAACAAGGGTTGTTTAGTAAGGCTTGTTATGTGGATTTCAGTCTGTGACTTCTCCATTGATAAGAGTTAAGAGTTCTCTTTAGGGCATGGGAGAAGGAGACAGCTTTTACAAATAGAAATTTCTTTTATAAATGTAAATTCCCTTTACAAAAGGAAAACTTGTGCACTGTTTTTAGAGCTTTTCCTGCATCTGCTGCTACTCAGTGGTATTTAACTCAAAATAATCCATACGCCAAAGAGGCATATTTTGCAGTAGCATATTCTGGTACCCCTCATTCTGCCCTTTGAAACTTCCCTTTTTCCGGGAAGTTTTATATCTCAAAATCGAGCAGGTAGCTGCAGAGAGATTCTGGTTAGGGTTTGTAAGATAAGACATCTACAAAGGGAGAGAGAAAGCAAAAGCAACACCATACATTGGGACAACCTGCGAGAAAGCAGCAAAGGACAGATTTCAGCCATTGCCCTAGCTCATTAAATCAGCCTCTCAGTCTTGAAACAGGTCAGTCCAGTTAAGCAGCAGTGTCTCATTTCAGGGGTCGGTGGTATAGATGGGAATAAGGTGCCCCCTAAGTTAGGCCTCCCTGTGGTGTGAGAAATGAGGCACTTAGTAATGGGCATTTCACTGGGAACAAAAAGAAAACGAAGATTAATGGTGAGAACAAACTACAGACCCCATTTTTGAGTCCAGCGGGCAGTTGGTCAAGAAGATTTCTAGATGCTGCGCTCAAACCCTCCTTGATGGTGGAGTGAGGACAGGCAGTGGCAGTTTGATGAATCTGCTAGTTTACAGTTTCAGTGTCTCTGGTGATGGCACTGGGCTTTCCAGTGAACATTCTGAGTGCCCTATCCAGCAACTGGAATGAAAGTTGCCTAGACAGGACTTTTTAATATTCATGTGGGGGCTTCCCTGGTGGTGCAGTGGTTGTGAGTCCGCCTGCCGATGCAGGGGACACGGGTTCGTGCCCTGGTTCGGGAAGATCCCACATGCGGCGGAGCGGCTGGGCCCATGAGCCATGGCCGCTGAGCCTGCGTGTCCGGAGCCTGTGCTCCGCAACGGGAGAGGCCACAACAGTGAGAGGTCCGCGTATCGCAAAAAAATAAATAAATAAAAATAATATTCATGTGGGTCATCAGAATGTAGGCATTAAAGGACAAGTAGCAGATGCAATCTGAAGGCTGACTGAGGGCCAGGGGGTAGATAAGTCTGTAAATGTAGGGCAGGAGACACCATTATGTAGCTACTGTCAAGGTATTAATACCAACATCCCAGTAGGAGCGCTGTAGTGCATGTTTTTGTGAAAGAAGCACAGAGAACACGAGATGACATGCAGAGCAGTATTTAGCAATCCAACCAACAGAACAGGGCATGGCTGCTCTTTTTTTGCTGCGGTTGCCTTGTTTTTGCCCACAGGAGTGTCTGTCCACACTCATCCATGCTCAGATGCTTTCTTCAGTGATCTCCTCTGTGAAACACAGAAGGAAAAAGATGGATGTTTCAGAGAGAGGGAGAAAACTGTCTACTTATGGGTAGAAGCTCACCCCAGTGATCCACTCAGCATGGTAATTTTGGTAAACCATCAAGTTCCCCAAGCTTTGACATTGGCACAAAAGAAGTTCCAGTGAAATTCTCTGAAACAGCGGCATCACCCGTGGCCAAGAGAATCCCTTCTGAGCAGCACATAGATGGTCACGGTGCTGCCTCGTGCTCCCCGAGAGCTCTTTCCGGTGTGCCGGTTTCTCTGAGTACTACAGAGCTGCTTTTTTGTTCTTCAGTGTTGTAAAGATTGCTGAGCTAGGATGGGGAAAGTATTTTTGAATGAAAGTTGCTGTCTTAACATTGAATGATCTTTTTCTTCTGTGAGAATTACAGTGGGGCGAACGTAGTTACGTTGAATGTGTTCAGTCCCTGGGATGCGGTAACTAAAATCTTTATTTGTCTGTGTTTTCAACGGGTACATTGCAGCTCTGATCTGCTGACTGACTGAAAGGTCATCCCTGTGGTCCGAGCCCCGTGAGTACTAATGAAGTCAGTGTCTCACCATTACCCCATGGAGCCATATAGCTGGTTGATGCTCTATTCTGAGAAAACTGTTCTCAAAGTCTGTTCGAAGAGCAGGCAGTGAACATGAATGTGCTTCTCTGTGTCCATCCTGTGCTTAATACAGGGGATTTAAGCTCCTTCCCTTGGTTACCTCTGTGCAGTAGGTAAGTGGTACTATGCCTCTTCGCTAGATGAGTGAATCAGGGCTAGGAGAGGTTACCACGCTTGCTTAAGGGTATGGCTGTAAATGGAACCTGGGTACTATTTACTCTACCTGCTGGACTTGCATTCCACCTTCTGTCTGTGCCCTCATAAGCCACAAAGAACATTCCTGGCTTTAGAATTTTTCAAACTTTCAAAGCAGAATAAACCATAAGTATAGTGCAGTATTCTGGGTATGGATTTAGTAAAAAACGAGGGTTGCTGTTTTTAGGCATTAAAATGATTATCCTTTCTCTTTTTAGATAAAGGCAGCCACTTTAGAAAATTTTCTAAGCCTAGTTCATATTTGGAAAGCTTTGCACATAATTTTTTAAAAGCCCACAGGTCTGCAGAAAACAGAATTCATCTGCAGAATTGGCATCCATCCTGTCCCCATTTGCCAATGTCCTCGTCTCCTTTCATCTCTGTTTCTGAGGTAGCATCTTCTACTACAGGAGATCAACCGGGCTTATGAATCCACTCTTTCCTACCCACCCAACCCCCAAATAAATATGAATAGAGTACATCACATGTAATAAGGGGCATTGTCCTTGTGTTAAGGTCACTTTCTGATTTGTCTTAAGCTGGTCCTGATTTCTTTTAAGCTCTGAAAACATAGGTTAATGTTAATTTTCACAATGATTTGAAGAACCGAAACTCCATGATACCCTAGTGTCGTTAAGGAAATTGACAGATTGAAAAAAAATAAACTTACTGTTTTCTCAAGCAGCATTCTCTTCTTTCTTACTCTACAAATCTTGTACCCAAGTTGTTCTCTAGGTGGTTGACAAGATATTTTTCTAGTTGTAGGGTGGAGAAAACTGAGATAGGGAGATAAAAAGTGACTTGGCCAAGGTCACTTATGGTCAGTCGCACAGCCAAGAATAGATCCAGGTCACCTGACTCCCTGGGCTTTGTTCATTACATCACTCAACCTCTCTTCAGGAAGAAATAGCCCTGCCAACCTCAAAAATGAAAGGATAGTCAACTCTCGGACTCAGTTTTGGGGGCTTGGTCTTTTTTTTAATATTATTTTGGGTTAAAACATACATCAATAACTGCTAAATTGCAACAATGTTAGCAAGATGTGGGATCTTAACTAAGGCAGAATTAGTTAAGAAAAACAAAATTCTGTATCTGTGGTCAATAATACTGTATTGTACACTTAACAATTTAAGAGGGTAGATCTCACGTTGTATTCTTATCGAAATAAAGAAAATGTTGTAAAAAGATAAACAAAGTTCTGGTATCATAGTCACAAATTGGGCAAATGACAAAGCAAAAGGGGAGGTAGCTGAAGACTCCAAAGTGGTTGCTAGGGAGCTTGTGCTCAAAGCACATCTGAGAAGGAAGAAATATACAGAAGAGGGGAGAAGGGGTATGTTGTCTAAGACAACACATATAGAGGTATGGCATGAACCCAGGAGAGCAGTATCAGGAAAACCAAGGTCATGAACACGAGGATTGAAAAAAATTGCTAAGGCAATTTTTAGGAGAGAAGGTTTTTAACATTGCAGTCAGTACATGATGTGTAGATCCTGCTGCTTGAATAAGATGAGGTCAGATTTCACAGAGAGGGAGGAAACAGCTACTCAATTCTCATTTTGCTCCTGTCTTTTCCATTCAAGTGTAGCAGATGGGAATCTCCATCTACAAAGACAGGTATAAATAATATCTCATCTCTTTATTTTTTTTTTTTTTACAAACCATATTCCTGTCTGTTTCAAGCCTCTTCCTTCTGGGAAGGTGAAAGACTTATTCTCAGTCCTTCTTAGGGTCCTAGACACATATTCCCAGAGTTGTGTCAAGGCTCCCGGGAGCTGACAGTGGGGCAGCATGGGGGGAGGGGACCCTCTGGTCACTGAGGCATCTGACCACACAGGTTACACTGTAGCACCCAGTGTTTCTGCTCACGTGGTTCCCTCAGTTGCTGTTGCCCAGGTCATCTTTGGTCCGCAGAATTATTTTGGTGACAGTCGTATGGTTCCTTCTGCCTAGGTGTACCACACACAGCTCAGGGGCTTGTGACCTCCCTGGGGACACTGCCAGGAAGCAGGGCCTGGATCCCTCCTCCTTCAGGATGCATAAGCCTACCTCTCTCCTTTGCCAACAGCCATCAGGGCTAATCCTCCATGTTTCTTCCAGATTCTCCATGTCCGTAAACCTCATTCCTTTTTACCTCCTTCAAGCACTTCCCTGTGTTCTTCTAAGTGTTTGGGATTTTGGAAAACAAAATCCAGAAGTATTCTAAGGCTATTTCTCTTCTTCTCCCTGCCACGTGCCTCTCCTGATGCAGTGAACACCAATTCTGATACCTGCCTTACTGGGGGAGGTCAAGCAAAAGGGTTTATAAGGAGAAAAGAAAAAGGAACATAGATTAATATCTCTGAATATTACTTTCCTTTAGAAGGACAGTAATTTGGGGTATCTGTCTTGTTCTCATTCATTATCCTTTCTCTGAAAATGACCCTAATGAATATACAAGCATGGGCTCCGTATACACAAGACCATGTCCCTGGTCAGGACTGCTTAAATCAAGGATAGCAATCTGATCCAAGCTGGCCCAGTTGGAGTCTCTTCCCCAGGAATTAGAGTTCAGGATTGAAAGGTGGCACTGACTAGGAGTGAGTGGATTTAAGTCACAGAGAAGTGCTCCAAGGATGGCCCTTGAGCGCTGTCCCAGTGGACGTTGGAAGGCTCTGCTTCCTGTTCTTCCTGCTCTTGGCTTTTATACTGTTTCTCTGATTTCGTGAAATTGCCCATGAATTTCATGAAACTGGATATGCTTCTCTTTGTTAAGGTAGCCAAAATCAGTTTCAGTTGCTTGCAACCAGGAGTAATTTAAGAGTGCTCTTCAAAATTGCAGAGGCAGAGAAACATGGTGCAGGGAAAACTGAAACTCAAGATAGAGAAAGAGATAGTAAGATAGAATCTAGGTATTTAAGATGTGTTCATCTAATGATTTAAAGTGACCGTTGCAAGAGTTACATTTGTAATCCCGGAACACCTTTTGGCATTTTTTGAGGAGCAGTTTTTAACTGCGTGCACGGCTTTGTAGTGGAACCTTTGGCACATTAAAGAACAGTCAGATGGTATGCAAGGTCTTCAAGGATGAAAGTGTTTCCATTTGAGGGCCTCCTGAAGAGACCAGGGTGGTTTAGTCAGGGTGAAATGTCTCAGGAAACAGGACTGGCTTTCAGGTGCTTAAAGGACTATCGGAAGAGAAGTTGAATTTACTCATTTCAGCTCTGGAAGTAAGAACAAGCTTCCACAGAAGGATATTAATGGAAATGGATTTTAACTCAGAATAAGGGGATTTTTTTTTTTTAACATATAGAGCTGTCTGGCATGCTGTGAGATTTCCTTGTAGGGTAGAGAGCAATTTGCCATAGAAGAGTTCAAGCTGAGATCGGATGGCCATTCACAAAGGTTACGATGAAAGAGAGAAACCAGAATTGGGATGGAATGGATAACTTCTAAATTTCCTTTAAATCCAAGATTCCATCATTTTCCATATAAATGTTATTAACTCCTCGGCTTGAAAAGTGCCAACCCACATTTTGACAGCATGCAATAGGATTTAAAGCACTTTGCAAATATAGTTTTTATGAAAAATTTCTTCCTTTCTTTATTAAAAAAAAAAACCCTATAGGCTACACGCTGTCATTGAAGGAAGACATTCCCGAAAAGTAAGAGAAACAAAAATGTACTTTCTCTTCTCTAAATTGGAATTGACAGTGATTAACGGTTTCACAGCCAGGTGCTTCACTGAATTGAAAAAACTCTCTGTGATATTAACATAATCATACAAAACCCAGGGAATACTGAATTGCATTGTCTCTAAATTTCTAAGCTATAAGAAACTGAGTAGATCCCTTGAGTTATTTTAGGGAATAAATCAGAATCCCAACTCTTACCCCCCAAACCTTTAGAAATGAAAGAAATGTTACCATAGCACATTCTGTTAAACCTAAACAGCTCAGATATTTTATCCACCACGCTCCACAACACTCATATAATCTAGTCCCTTTCACAACTCTGTGACCCTTTGTGTATTTAGATCATTATTCTTAACTAGAGGGTAAGAACTGGGTTATTCTAGTTTATCATTTACCATAGCCAGCAGATGTTGACATTCAGTAATCATGTCTTAAAGAAGAAGGGACAAGGAAAGCCACTTAGTTTGAAATCCTGGTCTTACAGACTCCATCAGACATAGTCTGACATCATGAAGCTTTTCATAATCTCTTTCATAATCTCTTACTCTTCATGTAAAAACCTTTGAAAATGTAAACACACATATAACCATTCATTAGCTCTCTACTCTGTTTATTTATGTGGATTACATTTATAAAGAGCATTCAAAAGAATCCAGTCTTTTCTCTTTGCAAATTGGATTCTCAAGTCATTTTAAAGACACCGTTTCCAACATAATTAAAAAACATGCTTTCTACCTATTTTAGAGTCTAACTTAAAAGGAAAGAAACATAATCATGAACGCAGACTCTGTTGTACAACTCTTTTAAAACTCATATTTGGAAATGTAAAAAATACAAAAGGTACCAAGAAGAAGATAACAATGACCCATATTCCCACAAGGAAGAATTAACTACACTCGGTATATTCTCTCCCCCTGTTTTAGGAAACACACTAAAAAATATCATATATGTTGATTATTAAGATTTTAAATAAGGCAGAAAGTTACAAAGATGACAGTTTTAAAAACTCATCTCCATATTACAATTCCCATCATTAACCTTAGTGAATATCATTTCAGACATCTATCTATCTATTGATCTATCTATTAGAACGGATGGATATTTAGGTAGAAATACTTTTATAAAGATGAATAGAAAAAAAGATGAATAGAGATGCTATTTATAACAAAATGATTAATTTAAAAAAATTTTTCAAGCAATTTAAAGAAACAATTGAAACTAAAGAACGGTCAAGCTTCAAACAATTTTACCCCTTTTCAAAATACATTATTTCTTTAAAAAAATCTCTCTATGGCTAAAGTATCATGAAAAGTATTAAGAAATCGGAGCCCTTGTTATTAATTATATTACCGTTTATATGAGCTTTCTTCCTCAGACAGTATCAATTGACTTCCTTTTTTGAAAGGTTAACACTTCAGAAAGTTCCTCCCTTCCTCACCTCCAGAGTGTTATTAGATGTTATTATTATTTCTATATTGTTCAGGTTATGTATTCCATTTTGCTATGGGAATGTATTTTGAGAGTTGTTTTGTGCTTAAATGATTGAATGTATACAGCCTCTGGGAGTGATATGTTTTTTTTTTCTGTTTAAGATTTATTTATTTATTTATTGGCTGCTTTGGGTCTTCATTGCTGCGCGCAGGCCTTCTCTAGTTGCGGCGAGAGGGGGCTACTCTTCATTGTGGTGCACTGGCTTCTCACTGTGGGGGCTTCTCTTGTAGCGCAGCATGAGCTCTAGTAGTTGTGGTGCACGGGCTTAGTTGCTCCGCGGCATGTGGGATCTTCCCGGACCAGGGATCGAACCTGTGTCCCCTGCATTGGCGGACGAATTCTTAACCACTGCGCCACCAGGGAAGTCCTGGGAGTGATATCTTTGTGCTTTACTTTCAGTTATTTTATCTACTGTCTGATAAACGACACCCACTAGCTGGACACAATGATTCATCATCCCCAATACTTAGGGTCTCCAAAGCTGTGTGAACCATTATCACTCATCACCAAAAAGTTGTTGAGTACCATTTGGTGGTAGGCATTGCTGAATGCTGAGAATTCAGGGCTGAAGAGCCCATATTTCCTGCTCTCAAGAATTGAGAGCAACCAAAGTATTTTAAAGTCCTAGTGTGTTGGCTCCTTGAAAGTGCTTCTATTACTTCTTTAACCTCAGAGCCCATCCTATGGCCTGGTATTCCATAGGCCCGCAATTAATACTTGATCAGTTAAATAGGCCTTTATGTGCCAGAAACTGTGGTGAGTTAGAAGTTGTATCTAGGGCTTCCCTGGTGGCGCAGTGCTTGAGAGTCCGCCTGCCGATGGAGGGGACGTGGGTTTGTGCCCCGGTCCGGGAAGGTCCCACGTGCTGCAGAGCGGCTGGGCCCATGAGCCATGGCCGCTGAGCCTGCGCGTCCAGAGCCTGTACTCCGCAACGGGAGAGGCCACAGCAGTGAGAGGCCTGCGTACGGAAAAAAAAAAAAAAAAAAAAAAAAAAAGTTATATCTAATTTTTTCTTGACAACAAATCTATTAGGTAGGAATTTATTGTCTCCATTTTATAGATGAGGAAGCTGAGTCACAGTCAGTAATATCCCAAAGTTATACAACAGGATTTAATGGTAAAACTCATTCTTTTTTCATGACACCTGGTCATTTATGTTGGAAGTCATAGAAGAAAGAGGCGTATGAACTACTGGTTATAAAACAGTGGGATGAGTAATATAATAGTGTATATACAGTCTGGAGGTTAAGAGGCTGCTTGGTGGTGAATCTCCACTCTACCATCTATTTGCTATATGACATCGAGCAAGCTCCTTCCCTTCTCTAAGCCTCTGTTTCCTATCTGTAAAATGGGCTTAAGAGTGGGAATATTAAATGAAATGATTCAGGTCAAATGTATAGTGTAATACTTGCCACAAGTG
Organism: Phocoena sinus; assembly: GCF_008692025.1. Classification (NCBI taxonomy): domain Eukaryota; kingdom Metazoa; phylum Chordata; class Mammalia; order Artiodactyla; family Phocoenidae; genus Phocoena; species Phocoena sinus. The sequence continues at coordinate 100,011,657 of NC_045764.1, read as the reverse complement.
CTTGAGAAAAAGTAGCCTTTCATATTATGTTTACAAAGTGCTCTGGAAGCTCAAAGGAATGAATCTTTTTTTTTTTTCCCCTGGATTTTCAGGGGAGGGGACACTTGTGCTTGGGTGTGCTGGTAGCATAGGAATTCACTGGGGGAGAGGTAGACGGAGTCTTGGAAGAAAGAGAAACATTAAACATAGGACTGGAGATCCTGCCGAGTGTTTGCATTACCCTATTCAATTCCTGAAACTTCCTTCCTTCACTTGTACATCTCAGGAGTGTCCAAATAGGAGTATCTGTGTTTAGAAAGGCTGACTTACAAATAGTCCATTGTATCTTACTGGACCATCTTCCCATTGAGAAGGTGAATTAGTCAGTGTCTGTACAGCTCTGTGGAAATGTGAGGTGACAGGGAAGTTTCAGGGCTGTTGGTCCAGGAGGCCAGGGGCCATTCCAGGCCAACTTAAGAGCACCTGTTGGTCCTCAGAAGAAGCCTGCCACCTGTCTGATATTCCGGAACAGTGTTCCTCAGCCTTGTTTTCATTGTCCTTCTCCTTTAGACTTTTCTCTAATTGCTCTCTCCACCCCTGCCATGACATGTTAATAGCACAGATAACTGCATATCTGGTTTTATATTAGTATGTGTTCTTCCCTACTTCATACATAAAAAGAGTAAGATTTTTGACCCTCTCTCCAAGAACGAACTTGTGTGAAACAGACTTCAGAGGGCCTTCTCAGGTAAGCTGCTGGGCTGGAGCTGACCCTGAACTTGAAGGCTCTAACTGCTGTATTTTTCATTAGGCTTTCAGTTGTACTTCCGCAGCGATCCCTACAGTACCAGCTTCCCAACTCGTCTCTCTCTCTGCTTCCTCGCGTGCCCTTTCACAGTCAATTTTCCATATAGCAGCCCAGGTGACCTTTTAAAAATGTAATCAGATCACGTCTGTCCTCTGCTCAAAATTCTCAAATACCTTCCCATTGGACTAAGAATAAAATTTGGACTCTATATCACGGCCCCCAAAGTCTACCTGATCTGTTCCTGCCTCGCACTCCAGTCTCCAAGTGAGGGGGAGGACGCTCATGGACAGACAAAAGCCATCCGGCAGGAAGTCACAGAGTTTTGCAGCAAGGAGCTCTCGGGGTGTGGGGATGACCGCTGAGAGGGTGTGGGTGAGGATATGGGCGAGCAGGGACAGCAGTGGCTACCATACTGGAGGGCACAGAGAAGGGAATTTGTGTGCTCATCAAAGTCAGGAAAGACTTCTCTGAACAAGTGACAGTGATGGAACCACGAAATGAAAGATGATTATGCATTAACTGGGTGAAAGAGGGATGGCATTCATGGTCTGAGCAGAGAGAACAGCATGTGCAGAGCCCACGCAACGGGAGGGAGTGGTCGGCACGTGAGCCACTGGCAGGGAACTGTGGCTGCAGCAGGATATGAAATGATGCTGCAGAAACAGGTGGGGTCCTCTTCACACAGGGCCTGTCCGGCCATGTTAAGGGCTGCAATCTGTCTTAAGAGAAAGATTGCCACTGAAAGGTTTTGACTGTGTGACTAGTTGAGGAGGAGACGAGGTCAGATTTTGTTTTCAAAAGATTGCTCTGGTTGCAGTGTGAGTGTAGACCAGTTGCGAGGCACTGCAATGGGAGGGTGGCCAACTGGTGCTGGTTTTCCTGGATACCTGGCTGGGTTTAGCACTGAAAGGCTTGTATCCAAGAAACTCCCCCATTCATGGGCAAGTCCACCCGGCTGGTCACCCAGTGCTGGGCAGTTGTTCAGGTGAGAGATAACGGGTGTCTCATGAAAGATGCAGGATCGTCTCTTCCCTAGATTCACATCAGAACAGAAAAGGTCAGCACCATGAATCCCTATTTCTGAAAGCCCCTTAGAATTGGCCTCTCCAAATATACAGGCAACACAGCAGTACACACACACACACACACACACACACACACACACACACACACACACCCCTAATGTGCAAATTGCTCTAGGTAAGCGTCGATTATTTTTCCTATACAGGCTGAGTGGCATCACGTTTTTGACATCTCAAAGCCTGGAGCCTGACCAAGAGAAGGTCAATCTAGGTAAGAAGTGGGGCTAAGTCACTGCTGCACCTTGAACCTCTGCTCACTGTCAAGCTGTACCCTTGCCCTGGGCTTCTACACCGTCTCTTCACCCCCAACTTCCTGGTTCTAGCCTTGCTTTCCCACGCATGCTGTTAGCCCCCCAACCCCACTAAAGCTTGTTCTCTGACAATGCTGTACTGCAGAGCACTTTCGTGGTCCCCAGTTGCCCCCTAAAGAAAGTAAAGAGCTCCATGCTTAGATTTCAGAGTTGTCTTCCCCCACCCCCTTATCTCACCCTTCCCACTTTTTTCTAGCCCCTGGAGGCAGAAGATGTTTGTTACTAAAACATCCAAAAGAATTGAGGGAGGAATGTTGCTCCTCCTACTCCCACTATAAATAGCTAACTGGGCCCACTATGTGCCAGGCACTGTTTTTAAACACTTTATATATGTAGTTACTAATATTTGTATTAATAAATGGATCACTCATTGGACAGACCTTTATTGAATACCCATGATTTTCTAGTTAATCGCTCAAGGATAGGACATAGCCGGGAACAAACTCCTCTTTCATGGTGGTTATGTTCAAGTATGTGGGGAGAGACTGAGTAATTGATGGATGTGTAATGTGGCAGATGGTAAGTTCCATGGGAGAGATGCATCTGGGTGAGGGCTGGAGAGTGACATTGGCCGTGGGCACTTTTTCATGTCGAGTCACCTAGGAAGCCTTTTCATGAGTTGTCATTTGAGCAGATACCCGAAGGCAGCCAGAGACTGAGTCATAAAGATTCTGGAAAATTTCAGGCAAAGGGAACAACAAAGTACATATACACATACACACACGCGCACACACACGCACACGCACACATATGGTTTATGGTGGAATCCTGAAATCATACCTTTCATTCTTCTCTCAGGCACTCGTCAAGGTTTCATAAATTCATTTCCCCCCTTGTTTAAACTCTTGGAGCATCAAAAAAAAAATCTCTTTTCTTCACTTTTTATATTTCCAGCTGTCACTTTGATCTTTAATGGAAATTTTGGTATTAGTCTAGTCTTTTACTCTCTAATCTTTTTGTATTTTTCATATTTTTCTCTTCTTGATACACATTTTAACGATGGAAAGCCAGTTTTGTTCCTGATAATGATTTTTTTGTCCACTTTAATTGTGTTTTTGGAAAGCAAAGCTCAAGCCATCATTGATCATTATCTGGCTACAAATAATAACGTGCTTGAATTTCCAGGCAGAGACACGGGTTGGACCTATGTCTTCAGATAATGATACTTTAGTCCACTATTTACTGAATATCTGCCATCTTTAAGGCATGTGCTGTAGGGAATACAAAGATGGTGATGACGACAGTCCCCTCCCTTAGAGAGCTTTTGATCAAACAGGAAAAATAAGTCACAGAAGGTTAATTGGCCATTAGAGGCAGGGTGCTTTGGGAGTCTATTCCTGGATAACGTGGGTCTGAATCACAAAATAATAATCGCAATTACTTTTATAGTGCCTACCAAGTATCAGACAGTGGGTTCTCAATGCCAGTAGGTCTACCAGGTGTCATTATTACCTGTACTTTAGGGATGAGAAATTGAAGCACATAGAGATTACATAGCTAAGGTTACCATGCTGAGTGGAAGAGCTGGGATTTGAACCAAGGCACTATCGGTCCTAAAGCTGTGCTAAGGGAGGGATGCCTTGAAACTTAGAGCTATGAAGCAAGGAACCTAAGGACATCTGAAGTCTGAGTTCATGGGCACCATTGTGATTAAGCCAAACATTCTAACAGAGAAGGCCAAACAGGTTTGAGCCCCAGTGCAGGGCATGGATACATCGTAGTCTGGTAAGAGCCCAAGAAGGGCCTCAGGTCGAAGACTTTTGCCTTTGTGCATGGGCCAGGAGAGAGCAATTAAAGCACTTCTTCAGCTGGTACATGTTAAATGCCGAATAAAGGGTTTGGACCAAAGGAGAAAAGGCTTTAGAAGTGCTGGGTGGAGATATCACTGTGTCCTGGGTCTCACTCAAGCTAATAATCAATTTTCTTTTATAATAGAGGTGGAAATAATAAGCCTTGATTAATTCCTCTATTTTTCACCCATGTTAATTTAACATTCAGTCCTACTTGTTTCCCCCACTTGCCTTGCTTTCCTTCTGGTTCTTGAATGACTGATGGAAGTTTGGTTTTTCCCCCTACTTGTAAATTTATTATTCTGTTTCCTTTGCCTACTTTCACTCCTTCCCATCCTGTGGTATCTTTTGTCTCTGGAAGTCTAGGTTCTGATTCTACATGTACCCTGAATTTATTCTACCTAGAAAAGTAACTTGGAGAGTGGGCTCCATTTCTCGGCAGGGGGATTATGAAATTACATTGAAAATAGGGAGAATAAAAAGCTATTTTACAGATGAAGACCCTGAGGTGAAGAGATGTTTAAGTGACTTACAGAAGATCATTCTGTTAGCAACCGGCAAAGCTGGATTTGAGCCCAAGCCTTCTGACTGTGAATTCACCGTTTTTTCTTCGGTCTGCGCTGCCCGGGTGGAAACTCTCTCACGTGAAGATTGATCGTCCTGGACCAGTTGTACCATGGGGTGGGTGCTCCATATTCTATGACTAAAAGAAGAGGAATTAGTGAGTGAGTGGTCTTCTGAATGAGGCTTGGGTGTCCCTGGTCAGTCCTGTAAGGGATTTTCAGAGCTAGGGCTCTGGGGCAAACCATCTGGGTTCAAATCCCAGCTCAGCCACATACCAGCTGTGAGACCTTAAGCAAATTACCTACCCTCTCTGTGCCTCAGTTTCTTCATTACAAGAACAGGGATAAATAATAGTACCTACCTCATAGACTTTTTTGCCTATGTGAAAATAAATGTGTTAAAACAGATAAAGCCCTAAGAAGAGTGCCCAGCACGTGGTGAGGGATCACTAAACAAGTAATTACCTATTTAATTAACTATTTAATAGTAATTAGCTGTTGAAAGAGCTAAAGCTATTTACCTTAGGTATCTAAAACTTTTGCTTGAGAACCAAAGCTTACAGACACTCTTGGTACTCCTAAGTTGTGTCTTAGCTGCAGGCAGAAGCATTAGGATTTTGTCAGTGCTGGGAAGACCTCTGACCGAATCAATACCGCTTCTATTTAAGTGAAGCTGAATTCCCTAAATTGGCTCTACAGCCTGTCATTACCTTTGACAGGGCAAGCCTGCAAATGAAAATACTGTGTTGGCTAACCCATGTAGTCAAAAGTTGAATGATTTCTATCTGGTCATATTTTGAAAGTGACTTTTCTTAGGGACAGGAAAGAAAATATATTACGAGCGAGGGGAAGGGAAGCAGAAGGGGGCTGGTTAGAGGTTCCAAAGACAAATTTTCCATCCAGAATAGTGTAGAGGAAAATGTCTGACATATAGTTGGCCTCCAAAGAATGATTTTTTAAATGGAAAATGTGCCATTTGTTTTGGGGACCCTCCAGCCAGGTAGTTCTCTCAGAACTCCCTCAGCGGAAGTCCACTTATCTCTCACATCTGATCTGATAAGTTGCTTATTTAAATAAGATTATGCATGTGAGATTCTTTGAAAAAGTATAAGGCGCTGTGGGATTTTAAGGCACCGTAGCCTCAGCTCAACTCTGACAATAATAAATAAACATTCCAGTTGGGGCAGGACCTCTCATTTGAGGGGGATGCTATATGGGTAAGAATTTCTTGATGCTTTTGACATCCGTGGGAGACTATGGCTAAGTATGTGTGTATGAGGTAGGCAGGTAGGTATTTCCAGGGCCTCTCTGCTTTGATGTGAACTAAATTTTGACCTCACTGGGGCCATACTTATCTTCTGGTTTCTAGCTCCCAGGCCAGCAGATATATAGCAAGCACTATGTGAAGTGTTCTAAGCTTAGTTTTTGAGGACTCATTTCTTCATTTAAAAACAAGGGAAAGGGGAGAAGATGTGGAAAAATAAGGGCTACCTGCCTTCTTGAATTTCTTATGAAAAGAAGTAATGAAAGAAGGAAATATAGATCACTTAGAAGATTGAGGAATTTTCTTCTGTAATGTCAATTCCCTCCCTAGAAATAACCTGGACAATCTCTATGATTGAGACTCTAGTTCTTAAAAAATAGTTCTTTCCTCTGAAAGGAATCTAGTTTTATTAATTAAAGCAAGTATGTGGTAGGAAAAATTCTCTCCATCTGAAACATCTGCTCAGTTTCACAGGCTCCTGATCTGGCCCCATGGGTCCGTTCCCAGATTTTGAAACAGAATTCATGACACAATAGAACCGTTACAGTTTGCTTTTTGTTTTTTTTTTTTTTGTTTTTTTTTTGCGGTACGCGGGCCTCTCACTGTTGTGACCTCTCCCGTTGCGGAGCACAGGCTCCGGACGCGCAGGCTCAGCGGCCATGGCTCACGGGCCCAGCCGTTCTGCGGCATGTGGGATCTTCCCGGACCGGGACATGAACCTGTGTCCCCTGCATCGGCAGGCGGACTCTCAACCACTGCGCCACCAGGGAAGCCCCAGTTTGCTTTCTGAAGCGCTACAGTGTGGAATGTGGAAATGTTTCTGATTGCCCGACTATTCTGTAAGTCCAAATATGGGTCAGTTAGCCATACACAGGGATATTGCCATCGGTAACATTCATATAGTATGTGAGTTGGGAACATGCAAAACTACATGATATTTGTTCATTTCATCTCATGCCTCACAGGAATCTAGATATACTAGATTGATCCCTCAAATACCAGTAGATCAAATTCTGGGTTTTATGGAATTCAGTGGTCTAATTAACTGAACCAAGAACATTTTAATGATTATTGGGATCTACTGTTTCTGTTGGAAATGAACATTTTATGATGTGGAATATTATGGAATATAGCTTTAAAAGAGCAAAACCTCTTTGCCTTTCCAAGAAGAATATGTACTATAATATTCTTATGGTACATATACAAAAAAAATAATACTAGCTCAGGATGGGAGTATTCTGAAGTCCAGCTCATCCAAGTACCCAGTCATCATGGAGGTAAAACCAAGAAGACCAGGTAATGGATTGAACTCGGAGAAGGGGTAGATATTAAAGAAGACTAATAGGTCTGTGGTACTGGATTTATAATGGTTTAATTTCCTCAGAATCTCTATCAAATAGTCATCAACATGTACTTAAAAATGTCCAATTATAGCAAGTCTTCCAAAGAAACCCACTCCATTAGGATGACTTTGATTTTCCCTTCTTTTGGGTGGGAGCCATATTTATCACTGAGTTTCTTCTCTTCCTTATCCTTTCTGTATCATTCCCTTCTTCTTCACCCTATGTGGACTTAATAACCCAGCAGTCACTTGTTTAAGGGTTGAAGTGAGGCCACAATAATAACACCTTAACATGGGGAATCTTAGTTTTTTCTGTTTACGTAGGACTTCTTCCACCTCTTAAAACATCCCCAGTTACTTCCTGGAGCCTCGTATGTGCTTGGTCATCAGACCAGTCATACTGTCCCACAGCCTTGTCCTCGCTGCACCTTGTCCTGGCCTCTTCTGCTGGTCCCCTCCGTTAAAACGACACCCTGATGAACACAACAGGCTTCTGTGATGGCCTTCTGGAGTTCTCAGGGCACCGAAGGAGATGGTGCATGGGAAAGAATGGCTCCTTTTCCAACCCTGGCCATGCTCTCTCACCTGGGCCCTGAAGCAGCACTGCTTGGTTTCACAGTCTTACAAAGACTTTTATGAACACAAAGGATTCTCCTACCTCCTTTCCTCTGTGGGTCAGATATTGTCCCTTTCTGTCTGTTGTCCTCATCTTTCTCTCCCTCTCCTCCTGTCCCTTACCTACAATTTCCCCTCTCTCTCCAGATTCCTATAACTAAATGTGTCCCCTTCATGGCTCTTGTCCCTCTGACCTCCAAAACAACTTCTGTATATCCACTCATATAATAAACTCATGAGGGATTCCTGGTCTGTCAGTTTCACAAAAAGGTGGACTGGATATCCCAGGCCAGCCGCAGGTTGGTCACTCTGCTACACGACAGCTTTAGACTGATGTTTCCATCGTTTTCCTGTGGGGTGTGTGGTGTTGCTCTTTTATTGGAAGATCTCTGGGAAGGTCATCCTTGTACTAACTGTGTTATTTCGGTGATATGGCTCCTCACGCCCACACTATTCTCTTCCTCCTCAAGGTCACATTCTTCCATTCTCCATCCTTTATATTTTCCTCCAGCTTTATTGAAATGATTTGCTTTCTCTTTTCCATTTCCCAACGTTTAAAATCCTTTCTAATAAGCTAGAGTATTGAGAGCCAGTCTTCAAGCCCCTCCTACTCGAATTTTCTGTACTGAAAGGACTGTGGACTTTGGGGTTACACTGACCTTGTGTTGAAGCCCAACTCTACCACCTCCTTCTGTGAACTTCATTTATTATGATGTATAAAATGAAAATAACAACCTTAGGAAGCAGAAGGTAATTGCTAGAGTTAAATGAGATAACAAAGGCAGACTTCCTAACTCAGTGTCAAACCACATAACCATTGTCAGTCTCCCCTCCTTCACTTTTCCTTCCCATCGCTTGGTGACAAGTTGCATTTTGTTGTACACTGGCTGTGGTCCATCACTGCATGCTAATTCTCATAACACTCCCGCGATATGTGGCGTGCTTTCCTCATCTTGCCATCCTGCTTCCAGGCTACTAAGTATACAGTGGCCTCTGCATCAAGTTCGCCATGGAACCTTGAGTTAGTATGTGCACTGATCATTTAGTCATAAATCCACATGTTCAATTTTTCACTGATACTGTAAAACCTGTGAGCACCTTAGATGCATCATACGTGTTTCCCGTTTGAGTCACTGTGTTTTGCACACTATACATATCCATGCATTATGATGACAGCTAGTGATATAAACACACAATTGTATAAACGACCACCTTTCTAACCACATTTGTGAATGTGTTCAGTGTACAGATTTTACTGAAACACCTTAGAATTGAAGAAGAACTAACTGTAATTATGGTTATAAGAGTGACATTTTGGGTCTGGGAATGCAGCTGCAACTGAAGAAGAGGAATGGGGAAATGTTGCATCCTGTCTCCCAACATCAAGATTTAAGAAAACCCCATAGTTCATTTTCCCTTCATTAATAATTAGATTCCAAGACCCATTGGTGGAATTAAATTTACATGCCCACAAGTTATTTATATTATAAAATGTTGGTATTTACTGAAATATTTCATGTTCCAAAACATACTTTTTAAAAATATTTATTTATTTATTTTTGGCTGTGTTGGGTCTTCATTTCTGCCTTCGTTTCTGAAGAGCGGGGGCCGCTCTTCATCGCGGTGCGCAGGCCTCTCACTGTCACGGCCTATCCCGCCGGGCAGGCTCAGTAGTTGTGGCTCACGGGCTTAGTTGCTCCGCGGCATGTGGGATCTTCCCAGACCATGGCTCGAACCCGTGTCCCCTGCATTGGCAGGCAGATTCTTAACCACTGCGCCACCAGGGAAGCCCCAAAACATACTTTTTAGAAGAATAACTCGAATGCTGTAAATCCGTTTGTCTCAAATAGGCCCCCAATGCAGCCAGCGGATGTTTCTCATGATAATGTCAGGCCCAAGAAGGATTTTCTTTTTTTTTTTTTTTTTTTTTTTTTTTTTTGCGGTACGCGGGCCTCTCACTGCTGTGGCCTCTCCCGTTGCAGAGCACAGGCTCCGGGCGCGCAGGCTCAGCGGCCATGGCTCACGGGCCCAGCCGCTCCACGGCATGTGGGATCCTCCCGGACCGGGGCACGAACCTGTGTCCCCTGCATCGGCAGGCGGACTCTCAACCACTGCGCCACCAGGGAAGCCCAAGAAGGATTTTCTTGGTGACCGCTGATCTTCTTAATCCATACAGAATTCCCCCAACTGTAAAACTGATTTATCATGAAAGTACATGCCCACTTTAGAGAACATTTTTACTTAATCTGATGACAAAAGAGTATTTAATAGTGTGCTCCCTGGTGGCCTCATCTGATTCACAGATTTACTCTGCAATTTGTGAGATAGAAATTTGGGCTAATTGCAACTTTTTATAAAAGGCTACAAAAAAAAATTATGGAACTCCAGGCCTTTGTGTCCTTCTAATTCTACATTCTTATTACCATCACAGACCCATTTGCCGTGCTTATTATATATTTGCTTTTATTTCAAATTGTTTTTGAAACTTGTCACAGACAATGTAAAATCTTCCTGACATCCGAACTGTGCTCAGAGTCCTTCAGTTCCCAGGGGTTCCCTTGTGTGCTGGTAAGGCGGGGGGATCTATCACTCTTTCTGTTAGATAGAAAGTAGTGAAACTGAGGGATTTCTTGTTTTCTTCATGAAGACTATAATTTTATGATTTTCTATGTATTCCTACAGTGTCACAATGTCAGAAGGAAAGCACTAAGCTAGTCTACACTGCAGAAGCACAATTTCTGCCTTTAAAACTCTGATTTGACTATGAAACCATAAACACTCCCATCAGAACACTAGCCATTTGTCCCAACATTCAATTTCTGTTTTTCGGGGCATACATTTATTTGTTCAGCCTTGAAGTTTTAGCCATCTCAAATTCAGAAGTGGTCTTATTAAGTTGTTTTATGTTTTTCAAAGGATTTTTTTTTTGGATGTTATTTGAATTCCAGGAACACAGGAGATTTCTAGAAGCAGCATGAGACTGTTGTAACAAGTTATTTTGGGCAACCATCTATACCTCAAAACTTTAGTTTTCCATCAGTTTCATAAGTATATACTTATCTTCACCTTCATTCTCTCTAAGCCTGCCATTTGGCTAGGTGCCGTCTTTGACTACTGATACAGTAATATGCTTTTTATGTTTCTGCCTTTCAGTTGAGGTCAGTTGACAGATTGTTGAGAATGAACTTGTGGAATCATCCTGAAATGTTTTTACAATTATATGCAAATGGTGTGAAAGCTGTTAGACCCCTGTGTGACATCCAGCTGTAGGAACTGCGGCCATGAGAGTTTTGCATAAAGTAGTGAAATTCTGAATGGCAATCAAGTGGGGAATTCTCAGAGCAACACAGTTTATTAAAGGAAGATATGTTTTGAGCCCAATATGGTACTTTTCCCGTTGCCAAACCTTTGGGTCCAACTGTAGCTGGTGTGATGTGGAAAATCTCTGTCTGAGGACCTGTGAAATTAGGGATGACACTTTAATTCTTTTAAATTCAGGAGTCAGAAAATACGGACTAGTTAGATATTGTTTAAATAGTCCCATTAGAAGTTTCCAGCCTTCTGCCAAAGGTGGGATTGATTTAAATGTTTGAGCAGACATAGTTCCAAGTGTCCATACCCACAGCTAAGCTCCTAATCACAAGGGGGACTGCTTCAAAGTCTGGGGGTGCTCTGACTTTTTTTTTTTTGTGGTACGCGGGGCTCTCACTGTTGTGGCTTCTCCCATTGCGGAGCACAGGCTCCGGATGCGCAGGCTCAGCGGCCATGGCTCACGGGCCCAGCCGCTCCGCGGCATGTGGGATCCTCCCGGACCGGGGCACGAACCCGTGTCTCCTGCATCGGCAGGCGGACTCTCAACCACTGCGCCACCAGGGAAGCCCCGCTCTGACATTTTTTATTACACCTCCTGCAGTCAGAACTTACTGACATTCAATCATAATTCTCTTAACTTCACCTGAGGCAAATTTAATGGTGATGTCCAATTTTAACCTTCCTCACCTTCTCTGGGGCATTGTGGGATAAGTCTTTCTCTAGGCCTTAATAGAAACATTAGACCATGAACAGTAGCATACTTTTAGGACAAAGAAGAATTCTCGGTAGGAATTTTGCAAACTTTACATGCTCTTTTTCCTTTCTGCCAGATGGATAGTTAACATTCTGGCTGAGGGGCATGGCATTAACTTGCATGATCGCTGTAATCTCTTAACCATCTTTTAACAAAGAGAAAAGAAATAATCCTTATGTAGAGGTGTTAGAGGTCTCCTGCGAGTGTCCCATAACAGATTCATCATCTCTCCATGAAGTTTTGGAATATGCAATATTTTGTAACTTCTACATGCAAACCTTTAAGACATTCAGGCTTGGATTCAATTTTCAATTCTTGAGACTTTGGGTAAGTTACTTAAGCTTACGTGGTTCTCATGGGTATAGAGGGAGTATTGTTAGTACTCTCATAGATCTGTAGATCTCATAGATCTGTGAGAATTAAATGAATGAGGCATAGAAGCACTTAACTAGGGCCTAGCATTGGGTAAGAGCTCATGAAATGTTGGCTTATCTCATCTTCCTCTTCCTCCCCTTCCTTTTCTTCCTCCTTCTCAACTGAGTATGAATCTACCTATCTTATTACCACACCTCTATTTTTTTTTTTTTTTTTTTTTTTTTGCGGTACGCGGGTCTCTCACTGTTGTGGCCTCTCCCGTTGCAGAGCACAGGCTCCGGACGCGCAGGCTCAGCGGGCATGGCTCACGGGCCCAGCCGCTCCGCGGCATGTGGGATCTTCCCGGACCGGGGCACGAACCCGTGTCCCCTGCATCGGCAGGCGGACTCTCAACCACTGCGCCACCAGGGAAGCCCCACACCTCTATTTTTAATTTTTGTGGATTTTTACTGTTTGTCCGCAAAGTGTTATCTTCCTGCCTCTTCATTAGTCAACTAAGGAAAATGAGCTTGCCAGACAGCAGTGATGATGCCAGCTGTCTTTGCTGAAACAGACATAAACACTGGGTTGGAATGCAGTGCTGGGTTACCCTGTCCCTTTCTTGGGAGAGCCTTTTGTTTAAACATTGCTACATAGAGAATTACTGGTATGATGCAAAAGTCATCTCAAAGTAACTAACTCATGGCAGATTTTATGAAATGATACTAGATTAAGATGAATAAGGGCCTTCCTTGATTCCCATGGTAAGCATTAGGATTTGTGAAACTTTGATACCGGGCTTCCCTGGTGGCGCAGTGGTTGAGAGTCCGCCTGCCGATGCAGGGACACAGGTTCGTGCTCCGATCCGGAAAGATCCCACGTGCCGCGGAACGGCTGGGCCCGTGAGCCATGGCCGCTGAGCCTGCGCGTTTGGAGCCTGTGCTCCGCAAAGGGAGATGCCACAGCAGTGAGAGGCCCGCGTACTGCAAAAAAAAAAAAAAAACAAAAAACAAAAAAACCTTTGATACCAACGTGTCTTTCTCAACAAAAGCAACAACACAGAAAGGAAGCAGATGCATCTTATGAAACCATTGCCTATAAATTATACTCCTCTGTAGGATTCTGAATATTTAATCAGACATAGAATTCTTCTAAAGATCATATTTGCATGAGAAACCCTTACCAAAGAGTGGCTTTGAGCCCACTTGCTTCATTCTATGTAGTACTACAGTGCATTTCAAATTCTATCCAACAATAAATTTTTTATGGCATTTTGTTTCTTTAGTCTTTTTTTTTTTTTAATGGTTTTCAGCTCTAGGAGTGTAGTAGAAAGAGCACCAAACTAGGAATCCAGAAACCTGGATTTGAGTCCCACTTCTGTTGATCAGTAGCTGTGTGACCAGGGGTAAGCCACTTGGAATTTTCTGGTCTCCTTTAGCCTCTCTGTAAGTGACAATGACAACATCTGTCATACCAGCCTTAGAGAGTGTTTGTATGTCTCAAAAGGAAGTTGGAGCCACACAACTTCTCTTGTGGAAGTTTTATACAAATCTTGTATTATGGTGATGTATGAAAGTATTTGGGGCATTTTATAAAATTAAAACACATAATGTGAGACAGTTAAGTTTTTTTTTTTTTTTTCCCCCAACAGAGGGACTATAGGGGAAAGGGAAACAGCAGAGTAGCTTCATCTCTGAGAGTCACCATGCTCCTCCCTTCTTTCATGAGGGCTGTGCTCTGTGATGGATCTTTAAACAAGAGAGTGCCCTCAAAGCACCCTGCCTGGGTCCTTACTCCTCTATAAAATGTAAAAGCCTATTTAAATCCCTTATTCTGCATAATTGGAAAGTCATTGTTCAAGAGCAGAGTCCTTAATTTGGAAATGCAGATTCAACTTAACATATGCGATGATTATTCCTGATCTAAAGTTCTCATAAAAGGAAACTCCACAAACTGGGTGCACATATTTAAAAAGACACTCCTAATTTTTGAAAAGGAAGCTATCTGTCTTACCAAGAATGTACCAAGCCCATTTTTGAGGGATGCTGTGCAGTCAAACACTGACCTTTGAACCTTAAGCATTCAATGAGTAAGAATCTCATATGTACAGATTCTTTTTTATAATCATGAGGAAGGGGTTTTTTCTCTCTGTATACTCCTATATCTCCCATAGATTATGATATAAACCCGATAGTGACATGAGCCCAGAGATGCGTTGAGGATCTCAATGTCTTATATTCTCATGGAGATCATGTGGTAAGCTGATGTTTGTTTATCTTTATGTAGTGAAGTTTGGAAGACATAAGGGAGAGGTGAAGAAAGGATTCTCTGAAGTCTTTGGGGGAATCGTCAATGCTCATACCTTGTAGTATATCTGGGTATAGGAGTGGGTTGGTTTAGGGGTCAAAAAAACAAACAAATGCAAAAAGGAGCCATTTTTCTTATTCTTTGATAACCAGCTGTGACTTTGGCTAGAAATTTATTGACCAAAATAATTCTATCGACCAAACTTTGCCTCTATTTAATTATTTTAGCGATTTGCCAGTATGTTATAATAAGGCCCAGCTTGGAGTGCTTTTGACTCATAGTCACATCAGAGTTTTAAAGGCAGAAATTTTGCTTCTGCAGTATTTTGCTTCCTTCTTGTGACATTGTAGGAATACAAAGAAAATCATAAAATAATAGTCTTTATGAAGAAAACAAAAATCATTGTGGTAATATGTAAACTCTCTCAATTTCACTACTTTCTGCTTATAATTGTCTTCTTCTCTTTATCTAACCCTAGTCTTTGATCATGCAACAACTCTCCTTGGCAAGGCTGACCCTCCTCATTTGATCTTGAGCCCATGTCTTCATCCTTTGGGGCCTTCCTTTATCTATTGTCCCATATTTTATCCCATCTTTCACGTGTATCATCAATATCTCCTTCTTCACTACTTCTTCTCAGCATAAAAACATGCTTAGGTTTCCTTTGTCTTGAAAAACAAGACAAAATTAATAGCAAAGTCAAAGCCTTGATACCAGTATAGGTTATTACTCATTACCTTCTCTTAACTGTCTGCCTTTTCTCTTGCTCTTTGCAATATATTTTGGTGTTCTGTTGCTTTGCTAAAATTCCTGTCTAAAACTGTTCCTCTAATCTCCCCTTCGAATTTGTTTCGTTTTCAATCTCTTTGCAGAATTTTCTGCTTTCCTGAATTCCTCATTGATGCTCTTTCTGATCTCTTTCTACTCCATTCTGTTCTGATATTACTGCTAAATCCGTCTTCCTTAAGTTTAGTTGTGAACATATTACTTTCCTGATCAAAACCCATCAATGGTTTCCTGTTTTTCTGTGAAGTAAGCATGAATTTCCCACCAACCTGGATTCAAATTTTTTTTACAACGTGACATTACTTTATCTTATTTCTCCTGACACGTGTCTAAAAAACAGGCGAAGAGTAATTTTTTCCCTTGTACAAATTTAGCACATTTCCCTTAGCAAATTTCCCAGTCTTGTATAATGCTCCTCCTCTTGGAATTCCCTTTTCTTTTTTTTTTTTTGCGGTACATGGGCCTCTCACTGTTGCGGCCTCTCCCATTGCGGAGCACAGGCTCTGGACGTGCAGGCTCAGCGGCCATGGCTCACGGGCCCAGCCACTCCACGGCATGTGGGATCTTCCCGGACCGGGGCACGAACCCGTGTCCCCTGCATCGGCAAGGCGGACTCTCAACCACTGCACCACCAGGGAAGCCCTGGAATTCCCTTTTCTTAATCTCTACCTGTTGAAATTTTACCCTTTAGTGAGGGGCAATTTCAAATGCTTTTCCTGAAGGATTTCCTGATCCTACAAATATGATATACTCTGTCCTTTCTTTGACCTCTGATTTTTTGTTTGATGTCTATTGAATGGGTCTCTTTCTGCTTTGTATTATAGTAATTTAGTTATCACTTCTGTACTCCTACTCCCGCAGTGTTTAGATTCTTTGGAGAAAAAAATCCTTCAGAGGGAGAAGAGCTAGAAAGCTATTGCAGATCTACGTTTGTGTTCATATCTTCTATCTGAAGAACAGTAACACTGCACTCTCTCCTAGGGTGGGTGGGAGGAAGACAGGCTGGCACTAATGTGTCCAAAATCACACGTAAGAGGCAGAATTCAAAGCTACCTAGGCCTGAATGAGCAATGGGAGGGAGCAGTAACTGGTACCCAGAAGAAGTAACTGTAGCTGGAAGAGGGCTCCCCAAGAGAAGCTGTGGTCTTCATTAGTAGAGGACACACCTATTGCAAAACCATAGCCTAGGAGGGAGGGAGCCGGGGAGTAAATATCCTGACCCTTTTCCCATTCTACCTTCTGATCTGCTGCTAGTGTTTTCCAGTGGCTAAACCCAGTAGAAGCCAGAGTGCAGGGGAGCTTGTTGATCTTGACTGAGTCCAAAAAAGTCAGTCTCCTAGAGCTTAGTGATGCGCAGAAGGGTAGAGTGTGAATCTGAATGGACAGATGGACAGTTTCCCGTTAAATAATGGAAGTTATAGATAATCTATCTTAGCGGTATTGGGCTCAGATGGAGTCCCAGGGCATGGCCGTGCCAATGGCTGAGCAAAAAAGCTTTGCCTTGGCCTTTTAGGTCCAGAATCAATTAGGAAATCTATAGTAAGCAGATAGAATGACTGCAGCAAATTCTCGGATCTTGTTTTAGGCATTGGTGAAATATGTTATGAGCATTGAATACCATCTGCTGAATACAATAATTTCCTATTATGGTGAGGCGCAACAGGTCTTTCCATCTGGGGTAGAGTAAAATCATGTGCTTGCTTACCGGAAAAAGAGCCGGAGGAGAAATCACCCCAGCAGTGTTGTCTTGGAGAGAATGTCTGTCTGGAGTTTGCAAGAGGAAATGAAAGACCTGAAGACTTCCCAGGAAGCAAAGTGCTTTGACACTGAGCACAACCAGAGAAGGTCACTTGGTAGAGCAAATTAAGATGTCTAATTTAGTATGTGGCACCCGCAGAGCTGCTGCATTTTAGTCAAAGCAGAGTGAGGCAGTGCTGCTTGAAATAGTCCTGTGAACTCAGCATAGAATTATATTTAACCCCACTCCATAGTGCTTTCCTTGTTATTTTGCTTTTCTTTTTTTCCTCCTAAGACTTACAGTTCTTTTTCCTCTGGTTTCTTAGATGGAAAATATGTGCAATGATTCAGCACTGTACCACAGTCTGACTTGCTAGTGGATTGTCACAGAGAAGTGTTTGCCCTTCTCTGAAGCCTTCTTTTGATGTGGAGCACACTGGACTGCTGAGGTTGAAGTTCATTTGCTCAGGGCAGAGTTCTTCAAAGAGGAGGAGTTTTATAGTTTCTTGGTCATCTAGTAGGTATCAACAAGTAGTATTTTGAGTTAGTCATTGGAAACTTAGAGATTAAATTTCTCATATCACAAAGGAGCTGAAATTTGAAGGACGAAAGTACATGAGGTATGTTTATACAGATACAGACACTGGCCAGGGTGCTAGACTGATGGCTGAATTCTGACAATCTGTCTTTGGTTGAGAGAGGGAGATTTGGGAAGAACCATGGATAGTTATTCCATGCTCCAGAGGCAGTGCTATAATTATTCCTTGATGACAGTGGAGGATGTTCACAATGAGTTATTTTGATAAAAATAATTTCAAACTGTGGAAGAGAATGGGGAAATAAGTTTGAAAATGTTTGCAGTAATCTGTCTTAAATTTGTTGGCCAAATGATTCTAAAACTCATCCTAGGACCAGAAAACATGACATTTTTTCTTTTCTGTAAGTTTCCTCTAAGATGCACCGTGGTTGCCAAATTCGAACCAGTTGAACTGTCTTTGTGTCACTCGTGTTTCAAAACCTGTATTCTTGTGCATTCAAAGGAGAAACTTGTTCTTTTCAACTGACACTACCTTATAATTAAACTACAATTCTCAATTCCTACCATCCACTGCAGATAATGTTTTTGCTTGAAATTTTTTGTTAAATGATAAGGTCCAGTGAAAGAGATACTAGGAGTACCTTCTTTATTTGTTTATATGATCATTGGAAACTCAGAAATTATGAACACATGGCATGAACATTTGCATCTGGATTTGGACCCCCAGAACCTGGTAGAATCGTATTTCATCTTGGAAGCAGAGAAACCTCTGTGACATTTAAAAAAAATTTTCAAGATTCTAGGAATGGAACACTTTTCTTTTACAATTCATGGGGACTTATTTTTGCCAAGTATCTTGCCACAAACCACATGGCCGATGTTAATATCTATGACCCCAAAGTCACACTTTTCATCTTTTATACCCTATGGTTTGATCCCTAGTTGACATGGTGTTCATCATGGTATGATACCATGGTTGTGACTTTCACTATTTTTTCAGTATTTCTCTGCCAAAGAAAATGTAGCAAAGAAAATTATAGAAGGAAAATGTAACAGGTCTTTAAGAAGGGTTGATAGATAAGGCTGAAGCTAAGACTTTAAGGATATAACTGTGTATGTGACTCCTGTTACTCTCAGGGGAGGGAGGAAGAAAAGCTTGCTAGTATTATGGAAGACCTATGGTTTAATCTAACATGAACTGCTGAACCATGGCCTCAGTTTGACTACACTGAAAGATTTTAGGTCTAGGGTTTACAGACTTATAATAAAAACATAATAAGAAATTAAACTATTTAACCTTAATTTCTTTAGATACAAAATATGGGGAATTATCTTACTACCTTTTTCTTTCTCAGCTTCTTTTGAAGTCTCTTTCCTCCATTTATTCCTTGAATATCTATACTATATCCTTGAATATCCAGTACTGTACTCTGTAACCTTTGCTTTCCTCAGGCTGCATACTCTTCTTGAGTAACTTCATCCAACTCAGTAACTTTAACTCCGTATTGTTTGCATTCTTATAATCTTTGTCTTTTAATGTTGTGTTTAGACCATCTACATTTAATGTAATTGTTGACATGTTTAGATTTAGGTTTTCCAATTTTTTCCATTTGTTTTTACTTTTGTTTGTTGCCTTTTTTTGTTCCTCTCTTTCATTTCCTTTTTCTCATTTTATTTTTAGTTATTTGAACATTTAATATTATTCTGTTTTAATATACCAGTTGTATTTTTGATTATATCTTTGTATATTTTTAAAAATGTTTTCTCTAGGGATTACAATATACATGCTGAACTCTTTACAGTGTACTTAGAATTAAAATACTATTTTACTTCATACCATGGAGGTCCTGGTAACCACTCTCTTATGTTGTAGTTGTCTTGTATATTATATGTACATACGTTGCAACCCCACTGAACGATATATGTTTTTGCTTTCAACTGTCAAACATCTTTTAAAGAACTCAAGAACAATATTATATTTACACAGATGTTTACCATTTCTATTACTCTTTCTTCATTCTTGATGTTACAAGTTTCTTTCTGGTAACATTTTTCTTCTGTCTGAAGAGTTTCCTTTAGCAACTCTTTTAGAGCAGGTCTGTCAGCAACTAATTCTCTTACTTCTCCTTCATCTTTATTTCATCTTCATTCTTGAAGAATATTTTCACTGGGTATAAAATTCTGGGTTGACAGGTCTTTTTTTCCTCAGCACTTTAAAAATGTTCCACTTCCTTTTGGCCCTGATGGTTTCTGATGAGAAATCTGCAGTCACTTAAGTCATTTCTCTATAAGCAATGCATCATTTTTCTCTGGCTGTTTCAAGATTTTTTTTCTTTGTCTTTAGGTTCCAGCAGTTTGAATGTCGGGTCTGGGTATAAACTGATTTGGGTATATTCTGCTTGGGGCTCACTGAGCTTCTTAAATCTGTAGGTTTATGTGTTTCGCCAAATTTGGGGAGTTTTCAATGATTATTTTTTCAAATATATTTTCTGTACTAGGCTCTTTCTCTTCTCCTTCTAGGACTCTGGTGAGATAAATGGTAGTCATTTTTTTTGTAGCATGGGTCCTTGGGACTCTGATTATTCATTTATCAGTCTTCTCTCTCCCTGTTGTTCAGATTGGGTAATTTCTATTGATCTATGTTCAGGTTCACTGACTCTTTCCTCTTCATCTCCATTCTGCTATTGAGCCTATCTAATAAGTTTTTTCATTTCATTACTATATTTTTAAGTTCTAAAATTTCCATTTGATTCTCTTTGATATCTTCAGTTTCTTTGCTGAGAATTTCTCTCTTTCCACTCATTTCAAGAGTGTTAACTCTTACTTGCTGGAGCACTTCTGTTACAGCTGCTCTAAGTCTTTGTCAGATAATTCAGCATCTGTGTCATCTCAGAGTGCCATCTGTTGATTAATTTTCCCAGGGGGGCTGAGATTATCCTGGTTCTTTGTATTGCTGAGTAGTTTTGGGTTGTATTCTGAACATTTTGAGTATTATAAACTCTGAGTCTCGTTTTCCCTTTTTTCAGACAGCCAACTTGGTTTAGTTCAGGCTGAAAGTTCTGATGAGCCTTCTGTTTGTTGTGGTTTTAATATCAGTTCCATTTTCAAAGCTTTTGCGGGGTTCTTTGGAGCTGTCACATTCACGTGCCACCCGGTTGCCACTGTAGGAGGTCTATCTTTTAGTCCTAAGGTCCATCTGTTAGTTATTTTTCAAAGTCTTTCGAATGCTGCTTAGGATCAGGTCCACACATACACAGCTTGGGGGTGAATTCAGGAGTTGATAAACAACTGATTGGGTCACTTACTAAGCTTTGCATATTTTGGGGCTCTCTAGGGGTCTTCAGTCCTCTAGCCATAAATCTGAGACTTTATTTATCCACCTCTGCTTCAAACTTCCTGCAACTGTGCTGACATCTGGGGCCAAGGAGGGGCAGGACAAAGAGAGAAAAAAAGGAACAGGGTTTGCCCCACTGTATTGGGACTACAGTTCCTCTGATCAAAGAGGAACATTCTCATCTCTTAGAGTTTTAGTTGCCAACAGGCTCCTACTTCTGCTGCCGTCACTGGCAGAAGATGTCTTTTCTACTTCTGATTCTGAACTAGAAGTTTTCCCCTAGAACTTTCTCTGTTTGTGCTGATACTCACTTCCATCTTTCAGGATAATTTGAGTCCAGGCTAGGGGACTACTGGAGAGAAAATGGGCAAATTTAACTGCTTTATTGTTGGGTGACACTTCAAAGTTTGGTCCTTTTTTCCAAGTGGCTTGCTACTATTTACTTTTCAGAGTACTCAAATAACTGCTCCATGCATTCTGCATAGGTTTTTAAGCTGTATTCAGTGATTGAGACAGGATGGAATGTGTTCACTTTATCTTACTTAGAACTCCTTATATATTATATGGTTACTCCTAAATGTGTAACTCTAGTCTATATCTCCTTCCTAAGCCCTACCATGTTGCATCTAGCAGTTTCGTGCACGTGTGCTTGAATGTTAAAATTCAAAATTTCCAAAACTGAATTAATCATCTTCCCCCAAAGCCTTCTTGCATTTCTTATCTTCGTGAATGGCACCATATTTCTACCCAATCACCTATCTAAAATCATGGAAATAAACTCTTTTCTACTACACATATCCAATTAATCACTAGGTCCTATCAGTTCTATCTTCTTAAATTGATTTTCTCTTCTCCATCCACATTACCACTGCCCTGGTTCTGACTATTAACAATTCTTTCTGAAATACTGAAAGGGTCTTTTAGTGACCTATAACCTAGTCTTATCCCCCGTTGGTCTAGTCTCTACATTACTTCTGGAGTGATCTCTCTATAATACAAATCAAAATAAACAGCGTGCCTTGCCTAGGATTCTTCAGTGATTCCTCTTGGCTCCTGGGATGTTCAAGCTCCTTAGCCTGTGTTCGGTACAGTCTCTTACCACACTTCTGGTCCCCGGTCCTAAGAGCATGGGGCAAACCCCTGTTTTTTTTTTTTTCTCTCTCACTTCTGCCCCTCCCTGGTCCCAGACATGGCACCAGAAAGAGCATTTTGTATTAAAGTTTATGTGTGGAAGATGCAATACAGTGAAGTGGTTTATTCTTAATAGTAGTTTCATGCCTTGAATTGTGGCTTTATTGCTGTAAAATCCAATCTCATAATTTCCTAAACTTTGGCTTTAGTTTCCCAACCATGACTAACATACCTAATACTAACCATGACATTTTCTCCATGTATATAATCAAGACTTAAAAAGACAAGGAGAAAAAAGTAGTTAACCCTATAGTAGAGCACTATATGTCTATAATCTTCACAAAAGATATAGCCTTCATATGAGTCTCCTCTTTACTTTCTGTATTGGAATTTTCATTGAGTTCTGCTTGACAGGTACAGATGTGATGAATTTCTGGTGCCCTGACCCTAGATTATGTCGTTTAAGGGGACAGCCTTAGAGAAAAGCATTTTGTCTGATCAGAGGTGCCGAAACTAACCAATGAG
Source organism: Phocoena sinus (assembly GCF_008692025.1). NCBI lineage: Eukaryota > Metazoa > Chordata > Mammalia > Artiodactyla > Phocoenidae > Phocoena > Phocoena sinus. The sequence continues at coordinate 99,989,125 of NC_045764.1, read as the reverse complement.
TGGTAAAAGTAGCAAGATGTGAGACATATTTGAAGAAACAATGTGAGTAACACCAAGCTAGCAAAATAAAAGAACTCTTCTGTTCAGATTTCTTGGAAAACTAGTTCATCAGTAGAAGGCAGTAGATGAGGAGCCACTTTACCTACAACGCCATGAAATGAGACAGACCTGGGTTTTTTTGTTTGTTTGTTTGTTTTTGCGGTACGCGGGCCTCTCACTGCTGTGGCCTCTTCCATTGCGGAGCACAGGCTCCGGACGCACAGGCTCAGCGGCCATGGCTCACGGGCCCAGCCACTCCACGGCATGTGGGATCTTCCCGGACCGGGGCACGAACCTGTGTCCCCTGCATCGGCAGGCGGACTCTCAACCACTGCGCCACCAGGGAAGCCCCAGACCTGGGTTTTTATCCTTGCTTCTTCTGAGCCATATGACCTTAGACCAGATCCTTGATGTCTCTGAATTTAGATCTCTTCATCTGTAACAGGGAGATGTATTTATTAAATGAGATAACAAAATAAAAGTGTGCACATGTATATGTTCAATACATTAAAAATTCCCTCTCTTAGGGAATAAGCTTTTTTTTTTTTTTTTTTTAAACATCTTTATTGGGGTATAATTGCTTTACAATGGTGTGTTAGTTTCTGATTTACAACAAAGTGAATCAGCTATACATATACATATGTTCCCATATGTCTTCCCTCTTGCGTCTCCCTCCCTCCCACTCTCCCCATCCCACCCTTCCAGGCTGTCACAAAGCACCGAGCTAATATCCCTGTGCCTTGCGGCTGCTTCCCCCCAGCTATCTACCTTACTACGTTTGTTAGTGTGTATATAGGGAATAAGCTTTTAGAATAAGCAGTCATGTTTTCAGCTGAAATCGTGGCATCAACTTTGTGCTGCTACTTTGGATAGATTATAAAAAACTTTAACTCTTCCCCTTCTCCCATATCATGTACTTCTCCTAATCCAGGGAAATTGAGAAGATAAGAAAAACTAGAGAATGATGCTTGAAGGCAAAACTAGGCCTCTCCCATTTTTCTGCAACTTAAAATAGCACTTCTGCAGCTTCACTTCAGCTTTTCTGACAATCCCTAAATTGAACTGGTGTTGCTTGGCATCATGAACAGTGGATATTGGCAGCTGTGCAATTGCTTTTATAACTGGTTGTTATAAAACCACCCCCAATAAAAAACCACCTCCAAAGTGAGTTCTTGGATATATTCAGAGTTTGTACCAATAAGTATTAGGTATCTATATACATGTGTGTCTTTAGGAGAGGCAAGGAAGGAGCATTTTAGAAGAGTTTTTAGAGATAGGCTAGTTGAATGAGAACAATCCCACAGAAAATTGTGAAAGAGGCAAGGCCTCTGTTGGCCTCCCATCTCCTCTATGCTTCCTCTCTTCATGCCCTTCTAACCCTTCCTGTGAGTACTCTGAGTCCTCCTGGAACTTCTGGGTTGACCAGATTTTTGCATGTTTTTCTTTTTACCTTCTATTACTTTTATCTTCATCTGTCTTCGTTAAGAAGTCTCTATTGAAAAGAAGTTTCTATTGAAAAGAGAGAAAGAAGGAAGTTCTTCCTCTCTTCCTTCACTCAAAATGTTCTTTTATGTAGCTTTTTACTATTTAGACCCATTTAGGAAAGACCTGAGATATCACTGAAGAAATCAATGGTTAATACATGGTTATTGTGTTACCCTTCCCAGGGAATTTCTTTTAATCTTGGAAATATTGAAGACTGGGCAATGCCTTCATTTAAGAAATGAAGTATCATAATATAGCACTCTAAGCTCATGACTGTGTGGAGGGATGTTAGCCACAGAGACACCCCTGGGATACTTCACATCATACGAGGGGGCAGACACCTTCACTGCCCATGTGACACTTCAGCCACTTTGATGGCGAAGACATTGGAAATCCATACAGGACCAGCAGTGGCTTACAGATTTTTCCTTTTTCTCTGCCATTCCATTTGGCTTCAGATAGGCAAGAACTAGGAAAACAAACAAAAAACTTGATTAAGGCTTCTGGGTTACTTCTTTAAATTTTCACTTTTCACTCTTTTGGCAAAATATATGAATTGTGTCCAGAAGAGACTCAAAATTTGTGACCTATTATCTTCCCCCCTCCCCTACTGCTTTAAGTTAAATAGATAATTAATGTCAAATCTTAGAAGGTACTTCTTGGAGAGTAATGTTTTCTAAGGACCTCAAAGTCCCCTTTCCTCAGGATTTCTGGGAGGTATGTTAGCTCTGTTTTATAGAAGAACCTAAACTGAAGCCTTGAGAAGTCAAGAGACCCTGCTTAGGGTATACATCAAGTTCCCACGTGGGGAGAAGGGACTTTTGCCTTGGGGCTAAAATGAGAGCACTCTCCCATTCTCAGCTGTATCAAAGCTTTGCTAGTCAAGGGTGAGCTGAGAGTGGGGAGGAGGTTGCGATCAGCCGCCTGGCTGTTGCCTTGAGTTGCTTGAGGTCAGCCAGAGAGGAAGGATGAGTCCAGTTATGCTTTGATTTATGTCGCTGCGTGATTCATGCACTCCGTCAGACTAGCTTCTTTCTTCCCCTGTTCCTCTAACAGGCCGTCTCGTTGCTGGAGATGACTGTCAGATGTTTTCCCTGCTTAGCCACCATCACATGGCCCACCACCGGAGCCTGGGAAGCCTAACCACAGACCAGCATCTCCGAGGCATGAATAATTAGGTAGGCATAATGGAAGGCACTCACTGCACCCTCCAATTGCGTAAGCCCATTACCGAACTCTGCTACATCAGCTTCTATCTTCCGAGGGGGGAAGTCAGAGGATTTTCATACAAGGGCACCATAACTCTAGACAGATCCAGTAAAGCGTTTCATAACTGCTACCAAGTCAGGGCGGGGTCCGACATCAACAGCCTCAGCCGGCAGCCGACTGAACATCCAGGCGACATATTTTTCAAGCCAACTCCCACGAAAGACATTCTAACTGAGCTGTACAAACTCACGGCCGAGAGGGAGAGACTGCTGGCCAATCTGCTGAGCTCAGACCACATCCTGGGCATTACGATGGGGAACCAGGAGGGGAAGCTGCCGGAGCTCTCTGTGAGCCTGGCCTCCGAGGACGACTGTTTCCAGAGTGGTGGCCACTGGCTGGGGGAGCCCCCCGTGGGCTCTCTCAATAAGAGGAGCTCCCACGGGAACAAAAAGGCCCGGAGGTTTGGTGGAAGGAGAGAGAGCTTTGAGGGGCTCTCTCAAAACTCCCTGCAGAAGAGGACAAGACGAAAGGGGCATGGGGGCCAGGGATTGCCCCCTCTGATGGGGAAGGACCAGATCTGTTCCAGCAACGCCCTTGCTCTTTCTCAAACAAGGCCTCATCTTTGGCTCCTAGAGGAGAGAGGCAACTTGCTTCCAAATGGAGCACTTACCTCTTCCCTACAGAGGAGAGGGAGCTGCACCCCAGAGATCCCCAGGACACTGGATGCTGACTCTGCCTTGGGGAGCTTCAAGAAGGCTTCTGAGGTTGCGGGGCATGGAAGAGGCGGGCTGCCCCCTGAATGCAGCTCCACAGAGCCAGGAGATGATGGTGCCGGGGGGCCACAGAGGGGCCCTCGCAGGCTGGCGCATCTGCAAACAGGTTCGACCGAAAGTCACAAGGAGCCCGAGAAACATCCAGAGGCAGAGGGGGGCCGGACAGAGAAGGCTGCTGAACGGACTTGCAGGAAGAAGCCTATTTCCAAAGTGGTGGCCAAAGTCCAGGATCTGTCTGCTCAGGTGCAACGAGTAGTTAAAACGCATCCTGGGGGTGAGGAAAGGGTTGCCGTTTGCCCAGCAGCCCAAGCTGACTTCATACCCAGCGCAGACTTGCTCACCCTCCCGGAAGCTGAGGCTGGGGCTTGGGGTGTCAGCTGTTGGGGCAAGGAGCAGAGAGCGGACAGGTCATGGCAGCCATCCGCTGAGGAGTGTCCCCTAGCCAGCATTGAGGGGGCTGTGAACAAGGTCCTCCTGAAGGTGATAGAGAGCGAGAAATTAGATGAAGCCACCGAGGGGAAATGGCTGGGATTTCCCTTCGGGACGACAGCCACCCATACCCTCCCAGAAACCGGCAGCAAGAGGGGAGCTGGGCTGCTTCTGAGTGGCCACAAAACCTTGTTTCTGGATCTGCCCCGCGGTGTGGACCCTGGAGGTGATGAGAAGAGGCCACCACCCCCAGCACTGGCAGCTCTCGGCACGGTATTTAATAATTCATCCTTTCCGTCCAGCGCGCACAAATGGATGTCACCTGTTCCCTTGCCTCTCTCTCCAAGGCTCCCCAGCCCTCAGCAGCATCACAGGATCCTCCGGCCCCCTTCACAGCCTGCTGAGAGGGAAGCCGCTCTTGATGACTCTCTTGGTAGAAAGAGCCGTGCTTTCTCTGGGTCACCCTCTGCTGACACCTTGGAGCCACCACTCTCTGCAAAGGTCACGGAGACCAAAGGAGCCAACGCGACCTCCCTCAGAGCGGGCCAACCTCGGTTGGTGCCTGGGGAACCTTTGGAAAAGAGCTTGGGGCCTGGGAGGACCGCAGCTCAGCCCCAGCACCGGTCACCTCCAGGTTAGTCCCGGTTTAAAATGCTTTACATGTGTTCCTGGGCGACCCCACACTGTCAGTCCGCCCGTGCTATTCAGACACTGGCTAATTAACGATGAATCGAAATTCCTCGGCCTGTTAGTTAATTCACCTTGTAACAGGACAGCTGGGAGTCGTATACAAGAGTGTGGAGATGGTGAGGATGGTGTTGACTTATGGGGTCAGGGCTGTAGTTGCTTCCAGAAGCAATACTTTGTAAATGTCTTTTTAAATTTTTTGTTTTGGAATGCTCTAAAGCTGCCTCCATGGTTGCTTAATACAGTACTCTCAAAGGAAACAGGACTGGGCAGAGAGAAGTAGTAACTTGTCGCTGCCTTTGATGCTAATTGGCCCCTTGACCTAAATTCTGCTGTTCATGCTGCTGGGGTGCCTTGGATTTGTAGGCAGAAGCGCAGAAGCATGCTGTGTCTTTGCTCATCTGTCTGTTGTTAGAGGTTTGGGGTTTTTTTTTTTCTTTCTTTTTAGTAATCACTTTTATAAGCACCCTTATTTTATGACAAAAACTTTTTTTTTTTAATACTAGAAGAAGGATGAATTCCTTCTAACTTGAAGAAACTTGATTCAGATTTTCCTAACAGTATTTTATTTCCCAAACAAACACGAAGTAATGTTTATTCTGAAGTTATGTTTTATGTATGGGTTTCTACTGTTACTGGTATAACATCATGTCTTATGCAAAAGGTACTAAAGAGCCAGTTTGGCTCGTATGTTTCGTGTGATTTAAAATTTTATATGAAAATAATTTTGGTGGTTCTATAAGTAGGATCAATAAGACTAAAAAAGACAGTGTATAAAAGTGCCACTCCTGTATTCACTACATTTTCCAGGCCAGCGCGGCCAGATGTTTAGGGTCGTGTATGCCATTGTGTAGATAATAGGTTCTTTTTCAGTGGTCCTTTCACAGCATATGGTCAATGCTTTGTCTAGGCTCGTAATATGATATATAGTCTCTTAAAGTTTAGAGAAAACATCATGTGCAATTTTTAAGATAAAAATATCTGTCTAGGAAAGAGGAATTTCAAAAGCTTCTGTTTATTTTGAACTCTTGCCATTTTATAAATTTCTCTATATCATTGATCCAGGGTGTGTTTCTTTTAAAATGTGGTAAATGCTCTTCATTTTGTGTTTGTAATGTATTGCTCTTAGTTTGATGAGACTTGCTACTTCCTAATATAACCAAACTGCTTCATCAGGAAAGTCAGAGAATTGTAGATTTTATGTCATGTATCATAGAATCCTAGTGATGAAAATCCTTTCTCCCTGTGAATGCTGGAGCCTTCAAAATACTTTGAAAGGAAGCTCTCTGCAACGATTAGATAGAGACTTCTGGAGAGATGGGCATGCAAGAGCTGCCTCAATTCCGAAAGGTCTTTTTAGAAGTCACACTAAATCCTACGACTTGGTGTGCCGCTCCTCCAGAAACTGTGCATTAAATAATACATTGAGCTTCAGTAAATCTTTACTCCCCCCCCCACCGCCGCCCCGATTTAGAATTATCTTTTTATTATTGTCCTTTTTCTATTAAAAAAAAAGCCCCAAAAACAATATTATAAAAGCTCCATCGTATCTGGCTCAAGGTAGGCACACAGAGGACATTCAGTTTCTCTGATGACTGACCTTAAGCTCACTGAGGGGCACGTTCAACAGATGGTCACCCTTTTCCCGTGACCTCTCCATACCGTTGCACAGAACCATTCCCTTTACTTTGGCCCTAGCCTTCCATTGGGATCTTCATAGCACTTTAGGAGCCGGTCATTAGAATCACATGGATTCCTTGGTAGGGAGGCTGCCTGTGCTTCTAATGTTACAAAAGAAGGCATTGGAAGGGGGGAAATAGGAGCAGGAGAAGCCTTTTTTTCTGTCATGGATAAATTCTCTTTTGCTGGGACCTTCCTCCAGGAACGTCCAAACGTTATCTCTTATCATCATCCCTCTTTGAAAAGCATGAAGGGAGGGAGTTCTCCAGATAGTATCTTTGATCTGTATCTTGTGTTCTGTCTCCTGCTTTTCTTTTAATCCCCCTTCTCTGTGGCCACGAGTCCTCATCATATTCTGGATCCTTCAGGGACTTCCTGCAGCTGGTGGGTCCACACAGGGAGACATTTGCTACTTCCAGCTGCCTTTGTCTTTCAATTCATTTCTCCTCCTTCCACATCCCACATCCACTGGCCTCAGACAGTCCCAGACGAAGGGTGGATCATTCATTTACCATCACCCAACAGTAGCCCTTTATCTGAGTCCAATTCCCACCTTTCTCCCACGTTAGCTATTAACCAGGTTGAGTTTATGGTCTATGGACATTTATTTCCTGTGGAAATAACGTCTAGGTATTTTACTGAAGTGATGTGATTAAGATTATTGAAAGCACTCATTAACTGCTCAAGTAAGAGATTAAGTCTGGCAAAAGTAATCAGATCCATTTCCAGTTGGAAGACTTTAGTGTTATGGGCAAGTAGTAATTCCCAGGAAAGAGTAAAATCCGCTTCTCCTTCTCACAGGGCCAAGCAGTGAAAGCCAACATTGCCATCCACACAGGAAACAGCGTGAAGGCTATTGGTCTACCTCCTGTTGGCTTTGTAATTTTCCTAACTCTTCTTTCCAAGGTCTTTGCACAGGAATTTCTTGTCTGGTGGTGATGTGATCAAACAGAGAATATGCTAACAGTGAATGGTGGCCAGATTTGTCTTCTCATGGCCCTCCTCTCCCCACTTCCCCATCCCCACCCTGACCACCACCTTGGTTTTATGGAAACAGCTGTAGAATGTTCCCAAGCCTTTGTGGAATGTGGTATTTTCTCAAGCCTGAAGGACTCTAGTTGTGCTAACCTGAATAGCAGTGTCCTTGGGTCTGGGATTCCCTTCTGTTTTTTCTGGCCCACTTTTACCTTTGATCTGAAATAGACCCTTTTAATGCTAGAAAAATCCCATGTAACTGGGCTCACCATGCTCAGGAAGATCCCCAGTGCTTCAGTGTGTTTCTCAACAATCTCATGATCTTTCCCCTTTGAAGTCACTGAGGTGGTGATGGAGGCATATGCCCCAGGCATAGTTCCTCTTGATATCGTGAATCATGTTATCAGTGCTTGTGCCCATCAAAAGATGTAGTTAATGTCAACTGATTAAGGGTTGAAAGGCATATTTGTAACAGATTTTATTATATCTAATGCTGTTGTCAAAGCTTTGATTTGTCTTTGGGCATGTATTATGGGGAGTAGATAGAAATTCTCCCTATATTAATATTGAGGTTTGATACAATCCCCCCCAAATTTTAAAGAAGCTCCACAACTTTAATGGCTATACCCAGCCATTTAAGATTACTACAGAAAGTATATAGTGCGTAGACAATTATCTGTAATTCATGTTCAGAGAGAAAGATTAAAAATTGCATATACCATAGTATATCCATATAAAACATATATAGGACTTAAATTGACAGGAAATACATTGCTTCACACTTTTGAGAAAGTAAGGGGATTGTCATTGAAACTATATGTAACTTTGACCTAGCAACCCTATTTTAGGAATTTAGGTCACATAAATAGATGCACTAGTAAGAACATATGCATAAGGTTGTTTATTGCGGCATTTTGTATAGTGGTCAAAGCAGCTGGAAAAAAAAATGGAGCGTCAATCAGTAGAGAAATGGCTACATAAATTAGAGTATATTTAGTCTCCGTAATATTATGAGGCTATTTATTTAAAGTATGGAACTAGATCTCTATCTAGCAAGTTGCAAAATAATGTAGAATATGCTCTGTTTTTGTAAAGACAAGTTTCACCCCTCTCTATATATGAGTATATATGTTTGGTATGGGTTTGAAAGTTTGAATATCATGGAGACAGGTGTAAAGAAAGACAGGCCAGGCTGTTCACATTCTTTATCTAGGGCTAGACAGGGTGAAGGTGGGGAATAAGGTGAAGGGGAAGGGTCCAAAAGAAACAACAAAAAAAACCCCCCAAACAAACAAAAAAACAAAATCACCGGGGAAGAGCATTAACTTCTTTTCTTTACATATTTTTACATTGTTTCACTGGTTGTGGTAAATGTGTCACTTTTATGATTTTTAAAGAGTTACTGAACTACATTTTAAAGAAAAAAATAAATACCCCACCTAGAGGGGTTGTGTGTGTGTATGTGTGTTGGGGGGTATAGGATTATAGCTGAACCACAATTTTCTGTGTCTTCCCCATGTCCTTTAATGAAGCAAGAAGCTCAGTATTGAGACTAGAGCATTATTACAAAGGGATATGTAGGTTGCTAGAGAGCTATAAAAGCAGCACCCAAGAAGGACAAGTCAGGGAAGCAGGATTATATATAAAAGCAGCACCCAAGCAGGACAAGTCAGGGAGCAGTATCCAGAGACCAAGAGAAGGCGGTTAAGAAAGGCTTCTGACCCTCCTACACAGTTGGTAGGAATGTAAATTGGTATAGCCACTATGGAAAACGGTATGGAGCGTCCTCAAAAAACTAAAACTAGAGTTGCCGTATGATCCAGCAATCCTACTCCTGGGCATATATCCAGACAAAACTATAATTTGAAAAGATACATGCACCCCTATGTTCATAGCAGCACTATTTACAATAGTCAAGACATGGCTAGCAACCTAAATGTCCATCGACAGATAAATGGATAAAGAAGATGTGGTACATATATACAATGGAATATTACTCAGCCATAAAAAAGAATGAAATAATGCCATTTTCAGCAACATAGATGGACCTAGACATTATCATATTAAGTGAAGTAAATCAGAAAGAGAAAGAAAAATACCATATGATATCACTTATGTTTGGAATCTAAAATATGACACAAATGAACTTACCTACAAAGGAGAAACAGAGATGTAGACAACAGACTTGTGGTTGCCAAGCGGGAGGTGGAGTGGGAGAGGGATGGACTGAGAGTTTGGAATTAGCCGATGCAAACTATTATATAGAGAATGGATAAACAACAAGGTCCTACTGTATAGCACAGGGGACTATGTTCAATATCTTGTAATAAACCATAATGGAAAAGAACATATATATATGTATATGAAAAAGAATGTATACATATGTATAACTGAATCACTTGGCTGTACAGAAGAAATTAACACAATGTTGTTAAAATAAATAAAAGAAATTAAAAGAAAAGAAAGGCTCCTGGGTTAGACAGTGTCCTGATAGGGAACAAACACCCAGGCCTGAAGGAGCAAGGGAAGCAGGGGTCAGTGAACCCAAACAGGGGAGCTTAAAGCAGAGGACCACAGAGCAGGAACGGTGGCTTGTGGTAGAGGCCCTTATCAGAGAGGGAGCTGTGGGAATAAATACCCTGGCTTCACTCTCCTTTGGTCTTCTGCCTCGAAACTTTCTCGAACTGAACCAGCCAAAAGGCAGAGTAAAAGGGAGTGGGTAGATGTTTCCAAGCTCAGCCTTCCAGGGCCCAGGGAAGGATGGAGAAGGGTCAGAGTAGATTTGGAGGTATAAGATGATGCAGATAGGCTGAACCACGAAGAGCAAGAAATGTAGAAAGAGTGGAATTTTAAAAGAACGACAGGGTAAAAAAGAATGTGTATGTGCGGTGTGTTTTGATTGTGCGGTGTGTTTTGATACTGAACAGTGGTTATCTTGATAATAAATGATTATTGCAGTGTTTCATTTCTTTGTCGTATGACCGTTCTACCTCTAAATTTAATTTGGTCGACTGTCCTTTTATTGCTAAAAGTACAAACTTGAGGAAGTAAAAGAAATAATTGGGAGATCTTGTGATACAGTTTCAGCCTGTGGATTCAGAAAAAATTATCTAGTTTTTAAAAACAAAGCTCTTATATTTAACAGTGATTGATAGCACATTGTACTCGATTGCTTTTTGTGAAAGGCACAAAAAGAATTTTAAAATATCTTCCACGATTATCTCAAATTAAGAATAATGAATTAGCATATGAAATATGAAATAGATTTTCTGCTGATGAACAGTTTGTATTTTGAGGTCAGTTTCCATATAAAATAAATGGTGTTTCTCTCATTCACATTTTGTTTTTTTTTTGTTTGTTTTTTTTTTTTGCGGTATGCGGGCCTCTCACTCTTGTGGCCTCTCCCGTTGCGGAGCACAGGCTCCGGACGCGCAGGCTCAGCGGCCATGGCTCACGGGACCAGCCGCTCCGCGGCATGTGGTATCTTCCCGGACCGGGGCACGAATCCGCATCCCCTGCATCGGCAGGCGGACTCTCAACCAGTGCGCCACCAGGGAAGCCCCCACATTTTGTTTTTTAAAAGGGAATATGTTTCAAAGGCCAGGACCATGACCACGATCTGATGTTTTAAAACTCCAAGCCAGTTCTACATATGTGAAGTTTTTCCCAAATTAATGTCCAATTGTGCTTTGAGGATAGCACCTTCTTGGAAATGGTTTTTACTTGTTTCTTTTCTATTCTTGGAGTCAGAGCACAAGATTTAAAGCGAGGGTGGCAGTCTGCGGCCCTAGGCCATATCCATCAGTCTAAAGAAATTCCAAAGACAAAGAAACGGCAGAATTAACACTGCAATTAAAAGTTATAGCTACTGAAAAGTCTTAAAAGAGAAAAACATTTTATAAATAGGTATTAAATTTTGAAGAAAAATTTATCGCATACTTTATTTACATAACTCAACCATTCTGGCTTATAGCATCATTGGTTGGGGTATAAAAAAAAGACTCAAACTTTTAGTTGTAATTGGATTAGAAGCATTTTATCAAATTGATAGAGCAAAGTACTGAATATTGAGGTAGTGTGTTTTATTTCATTCCTCCTGGGCTTTCCTGGAAGAGGGTGCATTTTGAAAACGGTAAACTCCACCCTGGGGCCACTCTTTCCCTCTTGCTGGCTTTTACAGTATCAGGTAAATGACTATTACTGCTTATCTTACTTCATCCTCTTTCTGATCACTTACCCTAGAGTTCCTCTGTGTGCCTTGGCATCTCAGCCTCCTGCCATAGCAAGTTCTGGAGTTCCTTCCCTCTCACGGAAGGACTTAGCAGGTTTTCCCAGTCATGGATTGTTCTACTACATTGAACCAGATGCTTTCTATCTGTCCCAGAGCCTTACAGGACAGAACTTGAACTAAAATTGGGATTCAGATATGTATAAGATGTAGAGGGACTTGTGGGGACCTTGAAGGCTATTGAACCTTAGGGAGGAACAGTGGACAACGGAAGGAGAAGTATCGTGAGAGAGCAAGCCTGGGCCAAAAGTCTGTGCACAGACATTTTCTCGTCCTCCTAAGAGGGCCCTTACCCTCTAAGGAGAAGGGGCTTTAGCATGAAGGGAAGGAAGAACTTTGTCATCAGAAGCCCAACAGTTTTGCAGTGTGGAAGAGCTGTTCAAGGGTAACAGAAATATTCTTATTTTACTGAAGTACAGTTGATTCACAATGTCGTATTAATTTCTTCTGTACAGCAAAGTGATTCATATATATATATATACACACACACACACACACACATTGTTTTTCATATTCTTTTCCATCATGGTTTATCAGAGGATATTGAATATAGTTCCCTGTGCTATGTAGTGGGACCTTATTGTTTATCCATCCTATATATAATAGTTTGCATCTGCTAATCCCAAACTCCCAATCCATCCCTCCCCCACTCCCCGTTGGCAGCCACAAGTCTGTTCTCTATGTCTTTGAGTCTGAGGAGAAGCAGAAACTTTCTTGCTAGTCAGAAGCAGGGCACAGCCCCAGCCTCCGTGGTCCCAAGTTATTAGCAACCCAGTGGCCACAGAGTGACAGAGGCACAGAGCAGAAGGGTAGCAGGGGCAGCAGGCCCCCGAGTGAGCGCAGAAACCTTGAGGGACCCCTGGAGGCGTAACTGGGGAGGAAGAGCCCGAGAAAAGACTGGACTTCATGCCAAGCAAGGGAAGCTGGGCTTCAGACATTGAGGTTCAGATTTTCGTGCAGCGTGTGACACAGTTTTACTTACTCTGAGGCAGTAAGTTGGATCATCCAGGTTTCACGTATTTTTCCTAAAATATTCTGATATGGGTTTTTTATTTGTTTGAAACCTAGGTTAAAGTTTTTTTTGTTTTTTTTTAGATGTTGGGGGTAGGAGTTTATTAATTAATTAATTTATTTTTGCTGTGTTGGGTCTTTGTTTCTGTGCGAGGGCTTTATCTAGCTGTGGCAAGTGGGGGCCACTCTTCATCGCGGTGCGCGGGCCTCTCACTATCACGGCCTCTCTTGTTGCGGAGCACAGGCTCCAGACGTGCAGGCTCAGTAGTTGTGGCTCACGGGCCTAGTTGCTCCACAGCATGTGGGATCCTCCCAGACCAGGGCTCGAACCCATGTCCCCTGCATTAGCAGGCAGATTCTCAACCACTGCGCCACCAGGGAAGCCCCTAGGTTAAAGTTTTAAGGTTGAGTTTTGCATTTGGAGGGAGAACCCCAAAATAATCCTGTGGCTGATGAAAGCTGTTGGTTTCCAGTTTAGCCCAGAGAAATTGCGGAGAGAATAAACACCACGTGAGGCTTGAGCCTCAGCACGGTCTCCCCAGGATTCAGACAGGTCTGGGCATATCCGGTTAATTAGATGGTTAGACCTGTCATGAGTCTTTTGCTTGAGTGCCCAGAGGACGGTCACCAGGCAGAGCCCCTCCAGAGGAAAGCAGGATTTGGGGCACAGGAGAGGTTTCCAGACCTTTGGGGTCGGGGTGGGAGGGAGGACACTGAAAACAGCATAAGTTGTGTCCTCCTGATTTTCTGCTGACTCGTGTCTGGATGGTAGGAAGAGAGGAGAGCAGTAGGAAAGCAGTGTGAAAGCTTAAAGAGTAATTTGACTAAAATGTCCTTAAGATAGTGAAGGCGGGGTCTGCATAGTAGAGTGTGACACACTTGTGGGTGAAGGGGTCCTGCTTCAGGTGCTGCCGGGGCAGGGTGCGACAGGGCACACGGTGGAGGGAACCGGATTTGACCTCATCCCGGAGAGGAGAGGGGAAGTGGGGAAGGTAAGCAGTAGTGCCTAAGCAACGCACCTGGTACCTTAGCTGCAGCAACCCGGTGACAATTCTAGCAGCGTCCAGAGACACCTTCAGCAGCCAGAGAAGTGAGGACAGCAGTGTTGATGAGGGATGAGGAAGATTGGATCCATGCGTTCACGTGCTTCCTGGAATGATCTGGAGAAATCGGTGTGTAGGGGGAGGGAAGCCCCCAAATTGGTAGAGCCAGAGAAATTCTGATTTTGCACCATGTTCTTACTCCCCCAACTGCATTTGCTAGGAGTATCAAATTCACAAGGTTGTTTTGAGTATCAAATGAAATAACGTCAATGAAAAATGCTTCCTAACACATTAGAAAATGTTAGCTTTATTATAATTACAGATCATTATTGGCTCACTGGGTCAGAAAGCCTTCTTTTTAAAATATTTATTTATTTATTTCTGGCTGCATCGGGTCTTAGTTGCAGCGTGTGGGCTTAGTTGCCCCACGGCACGTGGGATCTTCGTTCCCCGACCAGGGATCGAACCTGAGTCCCCTGCATTGGCAGGCGGATTCTTAACCACTGGACCACCAGGGAAGTCCCCAGAAAGGATTTTAATAATCTACTCCTTTTGGTGTTTTCCAGTGATGAAATGATGCTACAAATAATAGGCCACAACTGGTTATTGTGAATTTCTTGATTTGCTCTCAAAGCTTCTACATTTGCTTCTGTTAAGTCGCTTGCTATTTTTGAAGTACGTTGGTCTCTTATTGGTTTTTTTTTCTTTTCCTTCCAGGTTCACTGAGATTATAACTGACATAGAGCACTGTATAAGTTTAAGGTGTGCAGCATAATGATTTACCTAAATCATGAAATTATCACAAGGAGTTTAGTGAACATCTATGCAATGTTAAAGAAATAGAAAAAAGAATTTTTTTCCTGTGACAAGAGCTCAGGATTTAGTCTCTTAACAATTTTCATATATAACATACAGCAGTGTTAATTATATTTATCGTGTTGTACATAATATCCCCAGTACTTATTTATCTTATGACTGGAAGTTTTGACTTTTTGACTGCCTTTCTCCAATGCCCCTTACTCTTGAGTTTGTTTATCTTTGAAGTATAATTGACCTACAACACTGTGTTGTTTCCTGTTACACAACATAGCAATTCAATATATCTCTACACTTCAAACTGATCAGCATGAGTTACGATCTGTCACCATGCAAAGATGTTACATAGTTATTAACTATATTCCCCACACTGTACACTTCATACCCCTGGACTCAATATTTTGTATCTCTAATCTCCCTCAGCTATTTATTTCCTCCCACATCCCCCTCCCCTTGGTAACCACTTGTTTGTTCTCTGTATCTATAACTCTGTTTCTATTTTGTTTTGTTTGTTGGATTCCTTTCTCTTCTTCGTGTGTCTATTACAGATTTTTGGTGTGTGGTTATCATGAGGTCTATATATAGCTATCTGTTGATCTATATTATCTATCTATCTACCTATATGATGCATTTTTACTTCCCTCACAGCACGTTTACTGTTTCTGACAATATGTTTTACATCTAATTGTTTTGGGTATCCCTTAACTACTTATTGTGGATATACACGATTTTATTACTTTTGTCTTTTGACCTTCCTACTAGCTTTGTAGGTGGTTGATTTACTACGTTTACTGTATATTTGCCTCTACCAGTGAGATTTTTTTCCTTTGATTTTTTTCATGTTTCTAGTTGTGGCCTTTTCTTTTTCACTTAGAGTAATTCCTTTAACACTTTTTGTAAAGCTGGTTTGGTGATGCTGAACTCTTTTAGCTTTTGCTTATCTGTAAAGCTTTTGCTGTCTTCATCAAATCTGAATGAAAGCCTTGCCAGGTAGATTATTCTTGGTTGTAGGTTCTTCCCTTTCATCACGTTAAATATATCGTGCCACTCCCTTGTAGCCTGCAGTTTCTGCTGAAGAGTCAGCTGATAGTCTTATGGGAGCTCCCTTGTTTCTTTTCCCTTGCTGCTTTTAATATTCTCTCTTTATCTTTGATTTTTGCCATTTTAATTAGGATATGTCTTGGTGTGGTCCTTTTTGGGTTGATCCTGCTTGGGACTCCCTGGGCTTCCTGTGCTTGGATGTCTGCTTTCTTTCCCAGGTCAGGGAAATTTTCAGTTACTATGTCTTCAGATATGTTCTCTACCCCTTTCTCTCTGTCTTCTCCCTCTGGGAACCCTATAATGTGGCGTTAGTACACTTGATGTTATCCCAGAGGTCTGTTAAGCTGTCCTCATTTCTTTTTATTCTTTTTTCTGTTTAGCTTCAGTGATTTCCACTACTCTGTCTTCTAGCTCACTGATCCATTCCTTTGTATCATCTAAGTTACCGTTGATTCCTTCTAGTGTATTTTTCGTTTCATTGATTGTATTCTTTGTCTCTGTTCAGTTCTTCTTTGTATTTCCTAATTCTTTGTTGAAAACTTCTAACCTCGGGCTCTGTTCATTCAGTCTTCTCCCGAGAGTTCTTTGAACATCTTTACAATCATTGTCTTCAACTCTTTATCAGGTAGATTACCTATCTCCACGTCACTTAGTTCTTCTGAGGTTTTATCTTGCTCCTTTATTTGCAACATATTCCTCTGTTGCCTCATTTTGCCTGATTTGCTATTTTTATTTCTGTGTATTTGGTAGGTTGATTATGTTTCCTGACCTTGTAGATGTCCTGTGGGGCCCAGCAGCACACTCCCCTCTGGTCTCCAGAGCTATAAGATCCAGGGGTGCCCCCTATGTGGGCTATGAGGGTCCTTCTGATGTGGTGGACTGACTACTGTGGGTCATCTGGTAGGCCCCTCTGGCCCCCTGGTTTGGTTGGTTGCCAGGCCCTGCCTTGTATGGAGGCTGCTGGTGGTGGCAGGCCTGGGTCATGAGGCAGCTAACTGCTGAGCCCTGTGGCAGGGGGGGTGTCCCAGGGCTAGTGCTGGCCCATTGGTGGGCAGAATCAGGTTCTGGGGTAGGTAGTTGTGGGGCTGGTGTTCCTGGATCTACTGTCCGCCTGCTGATGTATGGGGCCAGGGTGTGTGTGTGTGTGGAGCTGGGGGAGGTTCCAGGGTTAGTGCCTGCTCACTGATGGGTGGAATCGGGTTCTCTGGTCTCTGCACCAGGGACCCTGAGGGTCCCAAGGCTTGCATTGGCCTGCTGGTGGGTGGGACCAGAGTCCAGAGGATCCCAGGGCTGGTGCCAGCACACTGATGTGTGGGGTCAGGTCCTGGGTCCTCTGGTGGACAAGGCTGGATCCAGGGGTTTCTGTGGGCTCAGAGAGTCTTAAGATAACAGGCCTGCTGGTAGGTAGGGCTCTGTCTCTCCCTGGCTAGTTGCTTGGCCTGAGATGTCCCAGTGTTGGTGCCAGCAGGCTGGTGGGCAGGGTCAGGTCTCAGAGCTAACAAGCTAGAGGAGGGAGGACTCCACAATGGCACTTGTCAGCACCAGTGTCCACATGGTAGAACAAGCTCCCCCAAATGTCTGCCACCAGTGTCTGTGTCCTCAGGGTAAGCTCCAGGTGCCTTCTGTCTCTCCAGGAGACTCAAAGATCAGCAGGTGGGTCTGACACAGGCTCCTTTCAAATTACTGCTTCTTCCCTGGGTCTCAGAGCATTTGGGTTTTGTGTGTGCCATTTAAGAGTGAAGTCTCTATTTCTTACAGCCCTCTGTCTCTCCCCAAAGCAAGCCCCACTGACCTTCAAACCAAATATCCTAGGGGTTCATCTTCCTGGTGCAGGACTCTCAGGATGGGGAGCCCAATGCGGGGCTCAGACTCCTCATTCCTTGGAGAGAACCTCTGCAGTTGTAATTATCCTCCCATTTGTGTGTCACCCACCTGGGGGTACAGGTCTTAACTATATCAAACCTTCACGCCTCCTGCCCATGTCATTGTGGTTCCTTCTTTTTATCTTTAGTTGTAGGCTTCTGGCCTTTCTCATCAACAGTTGCTCTGTAAATAAATAGTTATAAGTTTGGTGTGCCGGGAGGAGGTGAGCTCAGGGTCTTCCAACTCTGCCATCTTGGCCACTCCTCCAGTCTCTTCTTGTTTTATGTAGGTTAATTTTGGATTTTCCACCTAATTTGTAAAAAAGTTGAAGGTGGTGATCATATATGATACGTCTGATGCACACTTCAGAATATAGCTTAAAACTAGTCTACTCAATAGCTTTTGAATCAGGGGAGTTTTGTTTTTAATTAAAGTAATTAAAAAGAAATTGGAATTGCATTTCCAATACTAATGTCATTCCAATATGAAACTGTAAATTAAAGAATGATATAGCGGGCTTCCCTGGTGGCACAGTGGTGAAGAGTCCGCCTGCCAGTGCAGGGGACACGGGTTCAAGCCCTGGTCCGGGAAGATCCCACATGCCACGGAGCAACTAAGCCCATGCGCGACAACTACTGAGCCTGCACTCTAGAGCCCATGGGCCACAACTACTGAACCTGTGTGCCACACCTACTGAAGGCCACTTGCCTAGAGCCCATGCTCCGCAACAAGAGAAGCCACTGCAATGAGAAACCCATGCACCGCAGCAAAGAGTAGCCCCCGCTCACCTCAACTAGAGGAGGCCCGCGTGTAGCAACAAAGACCCAACACAGCCAAAAAATAAATAAATAAAACAAAAATCTTAAAAAAAAAAAAAAAAAGACATCAGAATTGGTGAATTAAAAAGAAAGAATGATATAGCAAAATAAAAGAAAAATAAAGGTCCCCTTTCTTTCTACAAATTATTTCTGAACCACCTGAAGTCGTAGCTTCTCTCTACAAAGCTTTGTCAATTTCTCTCCTGATTTCTATATCATATTTTTGTCTAGGCGATGGGTCTTGAACCTCGATTATTTGCATCTTATTATGTTAGTACATATTTTCCATAATATTCTTTCATTGTTCTGCCTGTCAATCTTGAGTTCCCATCAAGATTTTTCCTGTCTTATCTTCTGGTTGGAAGATTCGCAATTCCTTAAATAGCATGCCACCAGGTAGTCAATATGTATTGGTTTATGTAGATTTTTATGGCTGTTGACTTTAATTAAAACTAGCCTTCAATGTACAAGTGACAAGGCCGTGACTGTTAGTGACAAATTTCCCTGAGACGAGTTAGACAGAATGGTGGGAAATTCCTTAAGCTGGTGTGCCATATCATACAGCAGAGTGGAGTGGGTTTGTCCCTGCCATTCTCTTGGTGTCTCATCTGCATTTGGAAACTGTTTCTGCTGATGATAGAACATGTCAGAATTAAAATAGACATTTCCTTATTTTTATTTTTAATAAAGGCCTCTCAGATTCAGGAATGGTGTCACATTCATCATTATTTCCCTGGAATCAGGTTTAGTAAATGACATATGGCATGTATTCAGTGAATGTTTTTATTAAATGAGTGAGTAAATGGATGGATGAAAGATGAGAAAACTCAGTCTGAAAACTGGTAACAACAGGGGCAATTTTTTCCCAAGTTAAACAGAATGAAACTGGTTTCATGCCCTGTGTTGTGATTACTATCATGTTTGGGGTAGATAATTTTTATTTATTTATTTAAGGTTACTTTATTTTTTTAAAAAAGTAACCTTAAAACGATTAGTCTCTGCATAGGTTTTGGAATCTGAATGTACCCAGAGGATGGGAATGATATTAAATGAAACCTGGGTCCTCAAAGCCAAGTGTTTCTGTGAACAAGTAGACTGTTCTTTTCATTGAAATAACTTTACAACATTATCAATTTTACCAGAACAGACCTTTTTTTTTTTTAATCTTAAATGAGGCTTAACTTTTGTCAAAGCCAGTCACTGAGGGGTGGTCAAGTGATCAAACTTGAAATGGAAGCCAGAGGCAGCTTACTGTTTCGTGTGTTTTGCTGGTCACAGATTAACCATGTTTCATGGTGCGTGATCAATGACCAGCACGTTTGCACCAAGATACACTTTATGACCCAACACACTGGTGAACTAGAAGGCTGGGCAGGTAACATTTAACTCTTCTAGGCTGTGATTCAGGGGGTCCAAAAAGGCTCACCTGGCTGGGTGCCTGATGCCCACCATTGAAGTTTGCCTTCAAGCTTCAAATAGCGAAAGCATTGTTGTTGGAATACTTGTGCCTAATACACACGTAAACTGAGGCCAGGTGATTGATTTCCAAAATCTGTGCACAAAACTCAAGTCATGTTAATTTACCCATAAAGCTCCTGTTGTTACCTAGCAGAGCAGGACCCTTAAAGAAGGAGTTATGGAACAGGGTTCCAAGAGTGGATGCAGAAGTCAAGGCCAGGAAAGGAATGGGCAGGCCTAGGTAATGGCATGAGAATTTGAGGCCCTGAACCAGTGGGCAGTGTGATAACACCAGGGACCTTAATTACATCAGCAGATTCCTTTGCCTTTGCCACGTAACTTAACTGAGTCATGGACATGATGATGTACCATCATATTCATAGGTTCTGCCCTCATTCAAGGAGAGGGGATTATTCTGGGTGTGTTCCTCCAGGAGATGGAAGTCAAGGAGACTATTGTAGAATTCTGCCTACCACAGTATCCTTCCATTATCTAGGAGTTCCCATTCACTTTCTGTCTTGTCTTCTGCTTCCACTCTCAGAACCCTACAACTTTCCCTAATGGAACCTAATCCATAATAGACTGTTCTCATTTCCAGATCATGATAATCATAGTACATTGCTTAAGAGTGTGTGCGCTGAAGTTCAACATTTTAGTGTTAAATCCCAGTTTTGTTACCTACTAGAAGATTGGCAATGGCCTCAGTTACCTCATTTATAGAGGGAGTGATAATATTATCCACATAGTAGATATGGGTTGTTAAGAATTAAGTGAAGTAAAACATTTAAAGGGCTTGGGGGCTTCCCTGGTGGCGCAGTGGTTGAGAGTCCGCCTGCCGATGCAGGGGACACGGGTTCGTGCCCCGGTCTGGGAGGATCCCACATGCCGCGGAGCGGCTGGGCCCGTGAGCCATGGCCGCTGAGCCTGCGCGTCCGGAGCCTGTCCTCCGCAACGGGAGAGGCCACAACAGTGAGAGGCCCGCGTAACGCATAAAAAAAAAAAAAAAAAAAAAAAAAAAAAAAAAAAAATAAAGGGCTTGGCAGAGTGTCTAGCATATAATTCTCCAAAAATGTTTAGATATCATTTTTAGCATATCCTGTCTCAATGGTTTTATTCATGTATTATTTCTATACATGGGATACCCTGATAAGTTTCCATGCATCCTTCAGAATTCATCCTAACCTTGGTTATGCAAAATGTCAATGTTTGCATAATGCTGGGAAACTGAATGAATAGTATAGGGAACTCTATTTTTTAACTTTTCTATAAGTCGAAAGTTATTGGAAACTAAAAAGTTTTTTAAAAATCCTAAATGTTATCTCCATTATAAAGCCTTCTGATTCCTCTCATTGTAGAATGAATACTTTCATTCTACTCTCATAGAAATTTACACATGATGTTTATCACATTATATCATATTATTTGTTTATGTGTCTTTCTATAATATAAACTCCACGGACGCAAAGACTAAGCTTTATTCATCTTTGTATCTCTAATATATGGCATCACATCTGGTATCACTTACAGCACGTATTACATAAATGCTGGCTCAATAACTAATCCTTGAATGAATTTTTGTTTATTGTACACAAGAAATTCACCAATGGCAAAATTAAGTGTGACGATAGGAACTTACGGGAGAGTCAGTGTGGTGTAGAAACAGTGGTTATCAAAGGGTGGTCCCTGAGCAAGCAGCATTATTAGCCACAACTGGAAACTTGTTAAAATGCTGTTTCTTGGGCCCCATTCCCCCAGACCTACTGAATCAGAAATTCTGAGGTTGGAGGCCAAACTGTCTGTGCTTAACCACTTTAGTGAAGACCAAGATTAAAAGCATAAATTGTTGGGGCTTCCCTGGTGGCGCAGTGGTTGAGAATCTGCCTGCCAATGCAGGAGACACGGGTTTGAGCCCTGGTCTGGGAGGATCCCACATGCCACGGAGCAACTGGGCCTGTGAGCCACAACTACTGAGCCTGCGCGTCTGGAGCTTGTGCTCCACAACAATAGAGGCTGCGACAGTGAGAGGCCCGCGCGTTGCGATGAAGAGTGGCCCCCACTCATCACAACTAGAGAAAGCCCTCGCACAGAAATGAAGATCCAACACAGCCAAAAAAATAAAAATAAATAAATAAAATATATTTACAAAAAAACAAACATAAATTGTTATACTGATGTTTAGCTACATTAGATGAATTCAGAATCTTTTAGGTGTAAATACTCATTAGAGGGAAATGATATAGATGAGTTATCCTTGAGAAATAATTGAATTCCCACTTAGCCATTTCTATGATGATTTTGAATAATTATTATAGAATGTATCAGATAGAGGGATCTATAAACATGGAAAATTTCTTAATTTTTTTATTAGCGTTCTTCCAACCAATTCTTGCACATTGATTTCATACAGGAAGGTAGAATGCTATTCTTGAATATTTACCTGTATGACATTTGTTGCTGTGATTACAGCTTTTTTTCTGTTAATCATAATATTAACCATTCTTGCCTCAATGCAGATGTCTTCAAATAACTATTGATCCCTGCCAAGTGCCAGCTGCTGTCATGTGGTCTAAGATGCTACTTCTCCAAATTGTATTTAAGCATCCATTAGGCTTTCAGTATGTAGCTTTTGTTACCAGTTTTATGTTATCAGCAAATATTGGTGGAGTTATAGGATTTCATCTACTAAGTAATTAAGATATTACAGTCACACATCTGCAGCTTTATTCTAAAGAGCAGCGTACTATTTTGTTGGCATCTTTCTAATTCCTTTAAGAGCAAATAGCTTAGAAAATCATACGATAATGTATGACTAATCTCCCAAAGAGCCTGAATCAGGGAATCGTTTGCCTCTTTGCTGCAGAAGCTGTTAAATCTTAGCCTCTGTGTGACTGGAGGAAAATCACTCTGTTCTGTCCTTTGGGCAGTATTTTTCTTTTAGAGACTTGGAGGCTGCCCTTTCAGAACTCAGCTGCCTTTGGATACCTTTGTTCCTTCTCAGGCTAAATAGGCCATCACTCACACAACTGTTCAGTTGAGCTGGGTTGGGGAAGAAGACCCTGCCTTGAAATCAGGAAACCCAAGTTCAAATCCTGCCTCTGTCAATTGCTAGCAATGTGACTGTAAGATACCACCTCATCAAGTCTCATGCTTAACGATGGGTTAATAACATCACTCTTTCAGAGTTGCTGTGAGAATTAAACGAGAAAGCATACATCAGAGTGCTTTACAAATATAAGGAATTCCTTTTATGATTACAGATAGCAGCCTTGAAAAGAGAAATCACTTTTCAATGATCCTTAGCGGTCCTAATAGTCTCTATGCCAGAGAGGCCCAAAGTTAAATGGACATTCTCTGCAGACGACATCCTGAGAAGCTGCATTTATTTCCTCACCCCCCAGGGACACTATTTACTGTCATCTCTTCCAGGTGGGGAACCAGTAAAAGGTCATAACTTTCTCAGCTTTGTATTTCGAGGCAAATAGGTTTGGCAGTAGTGAGAACGTGATCAGCTGAAAACAGAGCTAAGAATCAAACAGCTCTGTGATGGTCTTGGTGCTCGTGGCAACAAGGGGTATATTCCAAAGTACTGTGGACTCAAAACTAGACAAATTTGGTTGGATGTGCAGTTGAAAGAGAAAACAGAGTCAGGGATCACCGGCAGGTTCCTGCCCCAAGTGACTGGGAAGACAGCTCTCTATTGAAACATGCTGGGTCTGCGACCAGTCCTAGAGTGCTGATGAATGGACCTGTGTCAAAATGTAGAAGGGAATCACTGGCACTGGCATGTCATAGACTCATCACTGTCCCCTGTCCTGTCCAGATCTTTTCTCTTCTCTTCAGTGTCTTGCTGGCATTCTTTTTTTTTTTTTTTTTTGCGGTACGTGGGCCTCTCACTGTTGTGGCTTCTCCCGTTGCAGAGCACAGGCTCCGGACGCGCAGGCTCAGCGGCCATGGCTCACGGGCTCAGCCGCTCCGTGGCATGCGGGATCTTCCCGGACCGGGGCACGAACCCGCATCCCCTGCATCGGCAGGCGGACTCTCAACCACTGCGCCACCAGGGAAGCCCCTTGCTGACATTCTTAATCAACTTTGGAGAAAAACTGAGGTGGAGAGAGGTGTTCGGTGACAGAACAAGGCGTGCTAAATTCTTCCTAAGCTAAATGGAACAAGATTCAAGTCAAGAGGATACTGGAAACGTCCTGCATTTAGTTTAAAATATCCACTTACAAGTAAAGGACATAGGAGAATTCGGTTTCAGCCTTAGCTGACAACATATTGATTTTGAGCCAGTTGGGCAAGGGGGCTGTTTAAAATAAAAAGCCAGGCTACATTAGTGATAGATGTTCATATCAAGGGAGAAAATGTGCTACCGTACTCTATATAGTCTGACAAATCTGGAGGGTTTAGTGTAATTAGAGGTCCGCATTTGAAGGGGGCTGTTGACACATTGGATTACATGCAGGCGACCAGGATGGAGACCTATCTGGAAATTTTTTCATAGGAAAAAGGATCCAAAAGAATAGTGAGACAGTAAAATTGGAACGGGGGTACCTGACAAAGGCCGTGTAGTGAATGCTGTGTGTGACACCCAGATCCCCCTGTCAAGATCAAAGCCCTAGTTCCCTCAGCTACCTAGCTGTCTTGCTGGCTGGTGGCTGACAGCTGAGTCCCTCCCCAGGCCATGCCCTCTGCCTTAGGGAGCTGCCTCACCAGAGATTCCACCCACTTCTCAGGGGCAGCCCTATCCAATGACCAGTCTGTGTGTGAGGGTACCAAAGCCCAGTCCTTAACTTGGGCAGGAAACATCTCTGAAGAGCCATCCCAGCTTCAGTGCTCCCTGTGTGATCAGCCAAGGCCTCTGTTGTGGCTGCATCTCCTTCTGCCCAGCCCTGCATCCCTCACTCTCTAATAGGTGTGTGCCCAAGAGCACCCTCCCGCCAAACCTTCTGCATGGAAATCTCTCAGTTCATTACCCCGAGATTCCTGCCTGCAACAGCTGACGTTACAAAGACTGCGAAAGGATAAATTATTCAATAAACGATGCTGGGCCAATTGGTTAGCCATATGGAAAGAAAAAAATAAACCTCCGTGCACAAAATCTATTTCAGGTGGATTTAGAACTGAGATGTGAAAAGCAAAACCTGACAGCTTTTAGTAGAAAATATGCAAGGATTAGGAAAGGGTTGCTTGAAAGCACAAACCATAAGGAAGATTATTGGTCAATTTGTCTGTATTAAAATAATCTGAAATTTAAAATCATTTGACTATGACAAATGATACCAATTTTAAAGAGTAATAAGGAAAGCTGGGAGAAGATATTTGCAGCACTTATGGCTAACAAAGAGACTATATAAAGAATTCATGTAAATTAGTAAGTAAAAGGCAAACTACCCAGGAGAAGAAAATAGTCAGTTAAGAGAAAATCTGAATGATGAGTGAGTTTATGAATGAGTGAAAATATGCTTAGCCTCACAAGCGATTAGGAAAATGACAGTGAAAGTAAGATCCTATTTCAGACACGTCCGATTGGAAAAAACTATTTTAAATTTATTTTATGATACTTTTCCTTCCCTTTTCCTTTCTCCCTTCCTTTCTTTGCTTCTATGCCTTTGCACGTGCTGTTTCCGTGAGAAACCACCTACTCGCCCATTAAGACCTAGCACAAATGTCATCTTTTCCAAGAAGCTCTCCTAACCTTCCTAATTAGAGTTAAGCATTTTCTCTTATATATTCCATATAGTACTCTGTGCTTCTTTCATTTCAAAACACTTAGCATTGTCATAATTATTTATTTGCATGTGAGTCTCTGGCACTAACTAGATTATGAGCCCCTGGATGGCAGGAGTCATAGGATGTTTCTCTGCATGCCTCTGGCATTTATGGTAGTGTCTGGCCCTTGACTAGTAAATATGGTTTAGACAGACAAATGAACAAGTTGCTTGCCCCAGTGGCTTTTTCTGAAGATCAGACCCCCTCAAAATGAGGGCTGAAAAGTCAAATGCTCTGCAATGGTTGCTTTGCTTTCTTTTTGATGTATCCACTAAGATGCATTCCAGATAAACTCTACTTTTGAAAAGAGTTTTTAATTTCTCATTACCTGCAGTGGAGCATATGGTTAAATGTGGTCCTCACCCTCAATTTAATTAAAGAGGATAGCAGGGCTTCCCTGGTGGTGCAGTGGTTGAGAGCCCGCCTGCCGATGCTAGGGGACACAGGTTTGTGCCCCGGTCAGGGAAGATCCCACATGCTGCGGAGCGCCTGGGCCCGTGAGCCATGGCTGCTGAGCCTGCGCGTCCGGAGCCTGTGCTCCGCAACGGGAGAGGCCACAGCAGTGAGATGTCCGCGTACCGCAAAAAAAAAAAAAAAAAAAAAGATAGCAGATAAGCTGGTTCTTTTTACCATAGGTAGAAAGTTGCATAGGGACGAACTAAATGTTATTTTCCTTTCTTTCTTATTGCTTTTCTTCCCGGCATATTGCTGCTTTAGTGGTATTATCAGGATTTATTTATTTATTTATTTTCGGCTGTGTCAGGTCTTTGTTGCTGCGCACGGGCTTTCTCTAGCTGTGGAGAGTGGGAGCTACTCTTCGTTGCGGTGCATAGGCCTCTCATTGCGGTGGCTTCTCTTGTTGCGGAGCATGGGCACACAGGCTTCAGTGGTTGTGGCACATGGGGTCTAGAGTGCAGGCACAGTAGTTGTGGCACACAGGCTTAGTTGCTCCGCAGCATGTGGGATCTTCCCGGACCAGGGCTCAAACCCGTGTATCCTGCATTAGCAGGTGGATTCTTGACCACTGCACCACCAGGGAAGCCCCAGGATTTATTTTTAATCCTGAAAAAATGAAAGAAGTGTACTTTGCCTAGAGAGATAAAATATGTTGACATATTTTAATAAATAAAATATCTCCCTCAGGAAATCTAAGTTTTTGGAATCGTATGCCCTCAAGGCATTTGAAAACATTTCTTATTTCATTTTTAAAAACCAGGAGCAGTTCTACAAACTCCACAAGGGAGTATATGACTTAGTTGGTATTTGTCGCCTCTAAACAGTGATTATAAAATATTAAAGTTGGGAAGGATCCTTTGACCTAGTGCTTTCATGGTACAGGTAAGGAAAGTGAGGTTCCATCTGAAGAGTTGTAACTGTTTAGTGATAGAATAGTACAGGTCTTCTAACTTCGATTTTGGTTCTTTCCTTCTCTCCCTATATTGTCCCCACCACCAATTTGAAGGTAACAAGAAACTTATTTGGATTTTCAGGGAATTTCTGTTACAATCGCTACTTAGGTATTTACTTTGGAGCCCTTGAAATTTCCCCAATAAGCAATTGCCTGGTGGCCTTTGTTCCATCAATAGTTAACTTTCATTAGCACCTAGACTCAAAGGGATAAAGCAACTCAGTTCCAGAGCACTATAATTATTTAGGCTTATGGTCAATATGGAGTAAGAGGTAAAAGTTTGAAAAATAAATTAAAAATTTACTTGCTAATTAAGTAACATAATAAAGAATTTGTTACATGTAATAATCTTATATGATAATTGAAATGTAATTAGTAGTATCCCAGGAGTTCCATTTGCTCATTGGTAAAAATGAATAACTTAGAATAAACCTCTGAGGACAATAAATCTTTGAGGATCTTTTACCTCTAAATATTTTGATTCTCTGAGAATTCACCCAGACTTTGCTTGTCTTGCAAAGTTAACTGATGCTTGAAGTATTGCTTAACAAAGAAGGTTTTCTTCATTTTTTTTTTTTTTTTTTTGAAAAGTGATCTGTGACTAAAATGCTGTCTTGTCTTTCTGAAAGGTTCCTGGGAATCTCATTCATTAATCTGCATATATGTGTTCTCTCTCCTTCACGTACTTGGTAAGACTATGATTTATAGAAACTAAATAAATTATAGTTGTTCAAACCATGTGATACTTGATTGAATGGATGCACAGTTTGAAGGAGGCGTCGTGGAAGAACATGGGTAGTCACATCTATGCTTGAGCCTGAACTCTGCTGCTATGGTCTAATGCAAGTTATACAACCTGTCTTAGTCTCAGTTTTCTCTGCTCTGCATTGTGAATAGTAACAAAATGTACCTCATAGGGTTCTTATGAAGAATAAATAAGATGCGAGGCACAGTCACGCACACTGTAAACCATCATATCACTGGGGTATACCCAAAGAAACTGTGGCAGCTAATGCAATTTTTCTTTTTGGTGCTGACATCTACGTTTCCTATTGATCTAATTGAAGCTTTAAGTACCTTGCTGTTACTGTCCTGCAGTATGTGCTTTAAAAAACTTACTTTTTGATTGTATATTCAAAACAGTTGGTCATAATTTGATGTGCCAGTGAAGGTAGGAGAATATGTTTCTCATTTCCACAACAAATTCTTCTGCCTTTTTTTCCCCAGTACTCTTCTTTATAGAAACAGCATAGCAAAATGGGCAGATTCTCTAGAAGCTGGAATCAGTAGTCTATGAATTTCTTTAGTACAGGCTCTGTCTTTTTCATGTTTGCATTCCCAGTACCCAACCAGCATGAATAAATCCAGTAGTGAATAAATTTGGTAGTGAGCGAGCATTTTATAGAGCATATGGGAGGGAGAAAACCTCCTTCCAAATTATGGTAAAGATTTGGTACTTAACAGGAACTTTAATCAATTTCAAAAGCAGAAACGGATCATTTTCTGCCCATATTTATAATGTTTCTCGTACAAAGGAGCAACTAAAACCAGTAAAGGCTGGCATGGGACCACAGCAAGGGATGATCACAGTACCTGAGCAATGGATAAAGTAGATTCTCCACTAGCTTTGACCTTAACTGAGACTGTTCTCATAGACACACTGGCAATGGGTTTTCAATTGGTTTTTTATAAAGAAGATTTAGAACTTTCCATCAAAACCCACTGTATCATTTATCATTTATAATGTGTTACATATATTTATGCAACTGAATTGTATATAGTTCATCATTGTCAATTAATTATTTTATTGTCACTATGAAGTCATAGCTTAAAGAATAGTCCCTGCCCGGGGCAATGTTATAACAGATTAAGAGACCTTACCTAATTATTGTAAATAATATTTTGATGCCTAGGACAAGTGAAACCAGAATAAACGGTAGCTCTTACAGAATGCTGCTTTAATAAGGATTATTTCCAGCCAAGTGTGTTGTGCGTTACATCAGTACCAAAGTTTTTTTTAATGAATATAAGAATATTAAAAAAATGCTCATAACAAAATATTTTTTTCTCCAGCAGTACTGTTTACTGGTTCAACAAATATGACCTTGCCTTACTGAAGCATTTCATTCCTGCCCATGAAAATTCTTTTTTTTTTTTTTTCTTTGCGGTACGCGGGCCTCTCACTGCCGTGGCCTCTCCCGCCGCGGAGCACAGGCTCCGGACATGCAGGCTCAGCGGCCATGGCTCACGGGCCCAGCCGCTCCGCGGCACGTGGGATCCTCCTGGACCAGGGCACGAACTCGCGTCCCCTGCATCAGCAGGCAGACTCCCAACCACTGTGTCACCAGGGAAGCCCCCGAAAATTCTTATTTAAAATGAAGTTTTTGATCAATGCCCCACTACTGCTCAGAGTTGATTATTATAACTTAAAGTTATTTTTTTTAATGACTACAAAACTTTCTCCAGTGTGCACAGTTTATTGTATCTCTATTTACATTGACTGATGCGTCCTCTCACCTTTCTTATTCCTCCATTTCAACAGGAGAAGAGATGAGAAGAATCTATTCTTCAATAATCAGTTGACTGCCAGAACCCAGTTCTTCTTTACACCCTTCCCTAGGCATAGAATTCTAGAAAATCCAACAATAAGGTTCATAAAATAGAGTGAATGAGACATGAGGAATTAACATTAATTACAGCATCCCCAGCTGTGCTAGGCTAATTACACAGAATTTCATTTAACCCTTAGGAGTCTGTGCTTTTCACACCGTCTCACACCCGTGTGTGAAAAGCAATGGGATTAGGTGAAGATACAGCTCCAGGACAGTATAGTATGTCTTCTGTGTATTTATCCTTTGAATTTTAAAAAAATCGCTCAATTAGGTAAGTGTTCTTTCATGACTGAGAAGGTCATTTTGTCAATATAAACCATTTTGATAAAAGTTGAATCTGCCTAAATGCCTTAGAATGCCATCCATGCTTGTTAGATGTTAGGAATTGGAATTTATTCTCAAGAAGAATTCTACTCGCGGGCTCATTCTTGTCAGTTTTATCCATCAGATCCCATTTCATCCCCAAACAGTCTGTTTTGTTTCTTCCTCTGCTCACCGGTATGCCGCCTGTTGGTCTGAGAGGCAGGCTTCTCCTGTTTGGTGTGTGCCAGAGGACACTTCTGGTGGCATCTGAGTAGCTTAGAGGTGGGTTTCAAGACAGTAGTAGCTACAAATAGCAGCCTTGGTTGTTTAGAAACTAAATGATTTTCCTCATCCGATTGCAGGCGTTTCATGCAATAAATGTTAACTTAGGTAGGGTTTTATTATACTTGGATTGAATGTTTAAACTGACCAGTGTGATCAAGAACTGGGTCCCAGGTGCGTGGCTTACTGAGGAATCTGAGAAATTATTTCTTTTCTTTTGGAAAAAAGAGGGATCCATAAAGTTTCAAGGGAGGAAGATCTGCTTTAGTATAAAGAGCATGAACTATTTTAAAGTGGTTTAAAAATAGTTACGGTGGAATTTTTTAAATGTATGTTCCAAACATATAGAAATGTATGTTTCAGATCTGAGTTTAAGATTTAAACCTTGATTTTACCACACACAGCCCTGTCTGTGGGGCTATGGAGTGTTCTTGCCAAGGAGCTGAATCTATAGGTGATCAGACATTCAGGGCTACCTTCCAGTTCATAGGACATACGGAAACTAGAGGGATAAATGAAGCAACACCATGAGCAAGCAAACAGCTAAGTCCGTATGTATGTGGGACTGTACTGGGTTCTTTCTTCTTTTTTTTATTGAGATATAATTGACATAGAAAATTGTGTACGTTTAAGGTGTACATTATGTTGATTTGATACATTTATATACTGCAGTATGATTACCAGCACCGTATTACCTAACACCTCTATCACATCATATAATTATTGTTTCTTTTTTGTGGTGAGAACAATTAAGATCTAGTCTCTTAGCAGCTTTGATAAGTTTATAAGGCAGTAAACAAGAGAGACAGGTTAAGAAGGGGAGGGGAGACTGACTGGTCTGCAAATATATATAAGAAACTTAAGAGACATAGCAACCAAATGTAATGTATGGACTTTGAAAAATGATTGAAACAAGCCATCTGTAAAAAGACGTTTCTGGGGCTTCCTTGGTGGCACAGTGGTTGAGAATCTGCCTGCTAATGCAGGGGACACGGGTTCGAGCCCTGGTCTGGGAGGATCCCATGTGCCACGGAGCAACTAGGCCAGTGAGCCACAACTTCTGAGCCTGCGCATCTGGAGCCTATGCTCCACAATGAGAGAGGCCGCGATAGTGAGAGGCCTGCGCACCGCGGTGAAGAGTGGCCCCCACTTGCCACAACTAGAGAAAGCCCTCCAACAGAAACGAAGACCCAACACAGCAAAAATAAATAAATAAATTAATTAATAAACTCCTACCCCCAACATCTTCTAAAATATATATATACAGCAAACCTTCCAAAGGTAATTATAATTTTTTAAAAAAAAGACGTTTCTGAGGCAAGCAGGAAAATTGAATATAGATAGATATTTGATAATACTGAGGTATACTGTTAAACCTGTTAGTTATGATAATGGCATTGTGAGTATATAAGACAGTGGTTCTCATGGTGTGGCTTCGGACTAGCGTCACCAGCATCACCCAGGAATACGTTAGAAATGAGAATACTCAGCCCCAACCACAACCGACTAAATAAGAAACTCGGGGTGGGGGGGGTGGGGACCAGCAAAACTATGAGAATCACTGCTGTAAGAAAATATCCATATTTTTAAAGAGATACATACTGGGGTGTGCTGGGTGAAATGATTCTGGGAATGGTTTTACAATGCTTAAGTTAAAATAAGATAAGGATTTTATGAAGCAAGTGTGGCAAAATCCTGATGAAGGCTTTGTTGGGGTCATGCGTTCATGTGGCTGTATCATACGGTCCTCGCTATTTTGGTGTATATCTGGGGATATTCATTAGAAAAACATTTGAAGACAACACACACACACACACACACACAAAAGGAGGAATCTGTCTCAGAGAAAACAAACAAACAAAAACTTGATTTTAAATTTTATAGACGCTTCCAGTTTGCCCAGAGCAAACTGGGTTTTAGTATTGACCTGGCCACTGACCACTTTGCTGGGGGGTCTCGATAAGTCAGTTTCCCAGGAACCTCATCATTCTTGTCTGTTAGATGAGGAGGTACAGTATGTGGTCTGCTCTAAATTTTCTCTGGCTTCCATCCATTTGCCACCTCAGAGGACAGTGACATTCTCCGGGATGACTGAAGCCCTCCAACAGAGTAGAGTAGGGTGTGACATTTCCTGAAGAAGATCTCTGGGGACTTGCGATGGGAGACGCCTTTCAGGTTAGGTGAGAGATGGCGAAGGCCCCCAGCAGGGTTTGGGACCTGCACTCCTGGCGTTGCCCCTGAGCCCGTTCTCTTGCCTCCCTCACTGCTATGCCCATGACCTTCTCATACAGGGAGGGACATAGCCATAGCGGGGTAAATTCTGAGTGGGTTCGGGAGCCCTAATTCATAGCTCTCATACTTCAGGAACTCTTGTTGATTAGAATCATCAAAGCCGTGTATCCAGTTTGACAGACAGCAATGGTATCCTCACTGCTAGGAGGAGTCATGCTACTAAACCATGAAAATGCAGAATTTCCAGGCTAATTCAAGCTCTGTGTGTCCACATGGAGGGGCGAGACAAGAGGAAGGCAGTGTGGCCCTGGGCAAGGCTTTGTGTGTGGGGGGCACACATGTTCATCTTGAGGAGAGGATGGCAAAGGAGGAAGGATGGGGATATAGGAGCATAATGTGTGCATAGGCTGCACGTTGCATTGGCAAGAGGGAAGAAGAATGAAACAGGAGGCAGCTCGTGGGGAGAAAGAGCAACAGCTGCAGAGTCCAGCCGCCAGCAGGCGGTGATGCATCCTGTATCTCCTCCTTTTTAGATTGATTGCCTGATAGAAGCCTAATTCTGCAGTGCGGGTGATCAATGATAGCGTTCCCACCGCCTGAGCCATTCCTGGAGGCCTTTTCTGAGTGTTGGCACTTGCTTATTTTCTCTTCTCATGTTCCTTCATTCCTTTCATTTTCCTCTAGTGATCTTGGCCCTTGCTGGGCCGTAGCCAAGAGAACATGGACACTGGCTAAAAACAACAGTAACTGCAACAACGGCTGTTTGTTGAACACTTATGCATCAGCCACTGAATTGGATACTTGATAAATATTCCATTTAATTAAAACCACAGTCTCTGCAATAGCTGTTATCCGCATTTTACAGATGAGGGACAGAAAGTCAGGGAAGGGAAGCCAATTGCAGAGACACCCAGCCAGGAAGTGGCAGAGCCCAGACTCAAACCCAGGTCTGACCAGCTGCAAATGTTGTCCCTGATCACCCTCCCTCATCCCTGGCCCTTCTGTCATTGGTGGCAGGGAAGGGACTGAAAAACTGGAATCAGAGCAGTAGGGTAACCTGTTGAGTGGGCCCCGTGGTGGGGGCCCTTTAAGAGGCTGCAGTACCCGGGGCTCCCCTAGTTTCCCTAAGACCCGTGATCACATAGAGAAGCCATTCCTCAGTATAAAGAAATGTGTGAGCATCTCACACGGTACCTGGGAAGGAAATACATTGTCCACTTTCGGTAGGAACATTAATTTATTGAGTGAATTATGACCAAAAACCAGAAGCCTCCCTGGGAAGACATGTGGACGCCAGGACATGTCCTTGGTAATATCAGTAAACACCGGCTCATGAATGGAGGACTTTTCTGACCAGTGTCATACTCCTTGGGAACGACATTAGTTCAGAATCACGTAGGTTTCTTTTTTCTTCTTTGAAATATAGAGCTACCCCTCTCATTCAAAATGGGCAGAGAGAAAGAAGGTAGAATTCCAGAATGCTTCTGAAACTCCTACCCTGCCTGTCGCTGCCTCTCAACCAGGAGAGGCAAATGTGCGGCAGCGGCTTAGGTGCAGGGTGGTGGCGACAGTGAAGGGTCTCACTGCAGCAGGGTACGGGCAAGACGAGGGTGGCGTCAGCTAAAGAAAACCGTGGACAGGAATCACCAACTGAAGTCACGTCTGTGGGTGCGTGTGATTGCTTACATAGAATATCCACATGCGTTATCGTCAGAGCCTCGTAAAAGCCCCCATGAGATGGGTGGGTATATTTCTACCTGTTTTTTTTATATCACTTATTTATTTAATTGTCTGTTTCCTAGCTTCTTCCAGGAAGGATTTAAGGGACTCCCATTCAGCATAGCAGATAAACTGCATTCAACATAGGTGCTAAGAATTAGAGAGAAAGCATTCTTTTGATAGGGTTGTATTGACCTTCCCCAATTTTGGATGCAAAACACTGTGGAGCCCTTGACATTGACCCTTGCTCTGTTTTCAGAAGGAAATAACTATAACATTGTTCGTCAAGGAAATCACTTGCTTAGACGTGTCCTTCCTGAACTATCACGGTATGCAATTAGGAAGCATCAGTTTCAGAACTATTCCCAGACACTGAGAAGTAGGCGCTTACTTTCCATTCCTATTTGAAATTGTGTAAGACTGATGTTGAATCACCTGTGGCCATGGACCCATCTTCTCTGAACTGTAACAGTGAACACAGCTCTGTCACTGTGATTATTTGTATTTATATCTGTGAGGCACACAAAAATCATTTCTTCACTTAACAATATTGATTGGAATACCTGGGATGGATTCATCACCATTCTAGGTAGAGTGGACACAGCGATAGACACAACAGACCAAAAATAAAGGCTCATCCCTGTCCTCAGAGAGCTCACATCCATCCTAGAGACATGAGGACCAAAATATAAAGTCATCAGTAGGTTCTGTACTATGTTTGCAGGGCATATGTGTGAAGGGCTAAAACAAGGCAGTTCAGGAATAGGTAGTGCCTAAGTCTGTTCCGTGGTTTTATGGTCCACAGAAGAGGAGCTTAGTATTGGTATGTAACGCACAATGGTAATTCTATCCGGTTTTAAGTAATACATTTTAGAATATTGCATCACCCTGGGAGGGTAAACTAGCCGATTGCAATAGCATTCCACAGAGAGTCACTTCTTCCGGCAGGCCTTGCCAGCTAGGTCTTTCGGTTTCTGAGCTTCACCCACCACTGCCAAGAGGCCTCCTTGTTCCTCAGGGAATTGCCTTCTCATATTTCAGAAGGACAGTGCATACTTGTGTCAGGTGTGAAAGGAATCTTTCCTACTTGCTGCCAGCAAGAAGCAGCACCAGGGAAGGCCAACGGACAGAGCACACATTCTCCTCTCTAACTGGGTTATCCTGTGCTCCGCTTATCTTCTCACGAGATCTTCCCATTGGTGTTCGGTTTGTACCACGATTTAAAATAAATATTCTGATGTTCAAGGACACAGCCCTACAAGAGAGGACTTAAGGGTAGGGGGTGCAATTCTGAAGATTCTCAGAACTTGTCACTGGCCTTTTAAAATAAAAATTAGGTTGAAAAACTTCTGGGATAAGGTCCTTAAACAGTTGTCTCTTTAACATCTAAAGTGCTTATTGGGCTTGGTGTGTCCAGCACATCCTTTGGATTTTAATACTTAAAATTCCTCAGATGGGCTTCCCTGGTGGCGCAGTGGTTGAGAGTCCGCCTGCCGATGCAGGGGACACGGGTTCGTGCCGCGGTCCGGGAAGATCCCACATGCCGCGGAGCGGCTGGGCCCGTGAGCCGTGGCTGCTAGGCCTGCGCGTCCGGAGCCTGTGCTCCGCGACGGGAGAGGCCACGGCGGTGAGAGGCCCCCGTACCGAATAAAAAAAAAAAAAAAAAAAAAAATTCCTCGGAGGATCAAATAGAGGAGGCGAGGTGCATCAGAAGATAATTTGAAAGGAGAAACTCAGTAAACAAGGTATTTCAAATGCATAGGCTGTCTTTATTTTACTGCAAAACATTGTGACTCAAATGTATTTACTGTCTAAGTTTTTTTAAGGAAAGGCAGGATAGCTGAATGTCGGAGGGGTTAAGCAATTCTTCCAGGGTCACAGTTTTCTTTTTTCCTTTCAGTGCCCTTCCACTTGACCTTGTGGCTGACAGTCCAAACGTTGGTCACGAAGCTCTCCCCATCCACTGCTGTTTCCCCTAATGTCTTCAGTGGATCCTGAAAGCCTGGATAAGAGGAGCCAGGTATAAAGTGGGATGCTGGTGCAGCTAGAGAACTTGTTTTGAAACTGCCTTTGCGTGGCAAGAGCGCTCTTTTTATTTAGATTATTGATTGCATAATCTAAATAAAAATCTAGTTTGGGGTGAGGCGGGCTGGAACTTAGCTCAGCGCCACCCTTTCCCACCGCTTCCAGAGCCATACGTAGGTCACCCAACATTGGCAACAAACATTGCCATTGTTTGGTTTCAACTCTTCTTTTAAACTTCGTGTCAATTCCTACAACCCCATTTAAAATGAGTAGAGGGCTTCCCTGGTGGCTCAGTGGTTGAGAGTCCGCCTGCCGATGCAGGGGACACGGGTTCGTGCCCTGGTCTGGGAAGATCCCACATGCCGCGGAGCAGCTGGGCCCGTGAGCCATGGCCACTGAGCCTGCACGTCCGGAGCCTGTGCTCCACAACGGGAGAGGCCACAACAGTGAGAGGAGCGCGTACCACAAAAAAATAAATAAATAAATAGAATGAGTAGAATTAGTGATCTAGTTTAGTAATTTATTAGGTCTACTTATTAATTCACAGAAAGCAGTGGCTTCCTGGCTATTTTGTAGCATGGCTTACATAAGCTTTGTTGTTTGATGGTAGTGCCTTGGACTAATGTCTTGTCCGTCACACAGGTTGGAAGGAAGCACATCTGCTTGAGCTCTTGTGTACTCTTAAACAAGTAGTTTGATGTATTTATTCTTAGTTATACTTATTATAAAACAAGTAGGAAGGTTAATGGCTCCCTACTTTGCCCAAAGATGTATAAACAATGCCCCTGTGGCTTCAGGATCCTTTGAAGACAGCATCGGTGCCCACAGTTATCATTACTCATAATTGTAGAAACTTAGGGGTTGAGAAGCTATAATCTTCTTCCCAAGATCATCTAGCTTCATCCCTTTGCAGAAGACAGAGTTCCAGAGAGATGAAGTGACTCTCCTAAGGTCAAGTAGCTAGTTGCTTCCAGAGCCAGGATTAGGATGGGGTCTCCAGCATTCCAGTTCATGTGCTTTTCTTTCCTTTTCCTTTTTGCCCTCTTTCATCTGCTTGTGTACAGTCATAGACCTTATGGGTTCATATTGTGAGAAGCTCCCTTAGAGGCTCATCTCTTCTAACTCTTTCACTTCACACATGAGGACAGGGAGTTCCAGAGACTTTTATGTGTCTTGCGCAGAATCACAGAGGTCGTGCTAGAACTGGGACTAGAGACCATGTCCTCTGACTCCCAGCCCAGGGCTCTTTCAACCAACACCTTGCTTCCTCATCGATGGCTGCACCTTGGAGAGTGTTTTAACTCAGAACCTAGAGACCCCCCACCCCCCGCCATGAACTCAGTCATATAGTCCTCTCTTCTTGTGAGTCAAGCTATTGAAGAACACAGAGTAATGATGGCGCTTACCATGAAGGACAGAGGTAGAGCTTCTGCCTCCAGTTCCTTCTGTGAATCTGTTGATTTATGGCATGTCTTTCTCTTGTACAAAGTGAGGACAGTGAATTAGATGTTCCTGTTGGGGAATTCTGTGGTCCCTTCCCAGCCATGTACATGTCTTCGTGTTTTGTCCAGTAGAGGGGGGTGTGTGCTCACAGACCAACAGCCCCCTGGGCTCCTCCAGCTTGGGTTATTGTGAAGACACCTCTAGGGTGTCGTGAAAGAGATGCAGATCTGGGCAAGACACCATGTGGGAGGAGCGGAAGACAGTGGTGGAGGAGTTCAGGTGGCTGTGCTGCTTGGAATTAGCTAAGGAAATTAAAGGTTGCCCTAGAAAATAGATTGCCAGGGCCCCAGAAATTCTTTTTAGGTTAAGGCCACACCAAGAAGAATGATAGACTGAAAAGCTGCAACTTTGGATGTTCCTGTTGCCATGTTATCCTCTGCTCTTAAGTGTGATGAGTACCCTGGGTGTAATGTATGCATATCATGCCAGTCCTGGTGTATGGTTCCTTTTACAAATGACACAATGAGGCTGCGTTAGGAAGAGATGGAAAGACCCACTGATTCTTTCCTCTTTACTTGAGATGGTAGACTGCTGTGGATCAAGGTAGACTCTCAAGAAAAACATGAAATACCCACTGCTCCTAAACAGAGTATGGAAGGGCAGGAAGAAAAAGACGTTATAGTATTAGTTCGAGAAGCTGAAGGTATAGAACAATTTTGGAGAAATGCTGTTTTATTGAAAATATTCAGCTGCTCCATATTTTGGACTATCAGAATTGAGACAAACATTTACAGCCAGGAAAGAAGGAGATGGGGAGAGGAAGGAAAGGAAGGAGGGGAAAGTTTGGGAGTTAGAGAGGTAGTGGGGTTTGGGGGGGGGGGAGAAAAGAAGAAAAAGAAAATTCTAGACGTCTTTCTTCTGACCCAGCTGTGGAAAATATGATTTCAGGTCCTTGCCTACCTGGTCTGAACGATTGCCCTGGGGGGCAGAGGTCATCCCAGGTACTTCCGAGGACCTGCGTGTCCTTACCTTCAACCTTTGTTTCTTGTGGAGAGGGTCTAGGCAGGCATGGGAAAATCTTGATAACATGCTGCATGTGATCGGATCAGTATCTTTCTCCCAGGACCTGAAAGAGCTTTTCTCACATCTATTTAAATAACACTTAGTGTCAAGGTCGAGGTGTTTCCGTCACTTGAGGCTGAATCATTGCCAGGGGGCTTTTACCTAGTAAGTGTTGACTGCATTTTTCCTACTTTTCCATGTTCTGACCTGCCACCCTCATGGATTTCCTGATGGCCTGGCCTCCTGGCCACTCAGGCAGTGGCTTTGAGGAGGTGGCCTACAATGACTTATCAGCTGCCTGTATAAAGCTCACTTTGGTCCTGTGTCTATGAAGGATATTTTCTGAGGTGAGCACTTGGCATTGGGCATTCCATTCACAATCTATGAGAAATCATCTCGAATATATGTGATCCCTGCCCCATAGGAGCCTACCTAACATGGTCTGGGCCACACTGACACAGAACGAACACATATTTATATTTTCAAAACCTATTTTCATCTTCAACTGACATTGACTTGTTCAAAAGAGCACCATATAAGTCAATAAAAATAATAACCATCCTCATCCTCATTTTACTGTAGCTCTTTATAGTTTGCAGTGCACTCTCCCAGACATCTGATTTGATCCTCCCACCTGCCCTATGATGGTCATTGCAATTATTGTTGGCTTTAAAGAAGAAGAAATTGAGGCCCAGAATTTAAGTAACTTCCACTTGAGAAATACAGCTAGTAAGAGGTGGAACTAAAACTCAGATCTAGGTTTTCTTAGTACAAGTATAATTTTTTAAACTGATAACAGCTTATTGATGTATGATAAAACTAATGCAGGTAGTTTGGTTCTAAAAACTAGAATGGTTGAAAGAATCAGATAATCAAAAACAGTATGGTTAAAAGAATCGGATAATTTCCCAAGCCTTCTAGAAAAAAAACATTTCTTTTCTCTCATTAAAAATATGTGTGTGGGGCTTCCCTGGTGGCACAGTGGTTGAGAGTCTGCCTGCCGATGCAGGGGACACGGGTTCGTGCCCCGGTCTGGGAAGATCCCACATGCCGCGGAGCGGCTGGGCCCGTGAGCCATGGCCGCTGAGCCTGTGCGTCCAGAGCCTGTGCTCCGCAATGGGAGAGGGCACAACAGTGAGAGGCCCGCGTACCGCAAAAAAAAAAAAAAAAATGTGTGTGTGTGTGTGTGTGTGTGTGTGTGTGTGTGTGTGTGTGTATATAATTATAATAATTATATTTATAATTCTAGAAAACTTTGGAAACATAGAAATTATTTTAAAAACTAATACATAGAAACTGTCCAATTCTATAAGCCTGAAATAGCCACTTAATACTTTGAACTTTTAAAACTGCATATCTATATTAACAAAAATTATAATGGCTTTATATTATATCACAGCATTTTCCCATGCCATTAAATATTCTTAAAATCAATTTTAATATTCACATATTCCACTGAATAAATTCACCATGATTTTTTGAACTATTCTATTCTTACATTCTTAGGTTGTGTCAACCTTTGTTATCAAAGACTAGTGCAGCACACAACTTTTCATCTAAAATTTTGTTTACATTTCTAAATGCTTTCATGAAACCAGTTCCTAGACCTAAGCATGTAAAAAAGCGTATATATGTTTAGTTTTTGAAGTAGAAACAAAATGCTAGCAGAGCAGTAGCTGACTGGCATAAGAGGAATGTTTTCTGAATTTGGGGGAATTGGAATAAGAATAGAAAGATATTTGGTCAGTGGAAATCTGAGGCTCTACTAGGTGTGAGGGAGAAATCTTTTTAGATCTCAGCATAGACATCACCTTCTTTAAAGTTTTGCCAGACATCCTCTCCCATATACATACCATATATCGGATGACGTGAGCTCCTCACGTGCTCCCCAGCACTCAACACCTGCCCATCTGTAGCACTTACCGTGCGTGTTCATTCTAATTGCCTGCTTGCTTCTGAGAAGCCCCTTCAAAACTGCAAGCTCTTGAGACTGGGGAC
The DNA here is from genome assembly GCF_008692025.1 of Phocoena sinus. Classification (NCBI taxonomy): domain Eukaryota; kingdom Metazoa; phylum Chordata; class Mammalia; order Artiodactyla; family Phocoenidae; genus Phocoena; species Phocoena sinus. The sequence goes on along the minus strand of NC_045764.1, from coordinate 99,948,657 downwards.
CCTGTCTTACTTACTGTAACATTCTAGCGCTCAGCACAGTGTGTGGCACATCATAGGAACTTGTATTCGTCTGCTTTAGCTGCCATAGCAAAATACCACAGGCTGTGTGGCTTAAATAACAGACATTTATTTTCTCACAGTTCTGGAGTCTGGAAGCCAAGATCAAGGGGCTGGCAGGGAGGGTATTAAGGCCTCTCTCCACGGTTTGCAGGTGACTGCCATCTTTACATGGTCATCCCTCTGTGCACCTGTGTGCCCCTGGTGTGTCCTAATCTCTTCTTATAAGAACACCAATCAGATTGCATTAGGGCACACCCTAATGGCCTCACTTAAACTTAATCACCTCTTAAAGGTCCCATCTCTCTCTCTTTTTTTTTACTCTTTGGCTGCACTGTGCGGCATGTGGGATCTTAGTTCCCCAACCAGGGATCCAACCCGCACGCCCTGCAGTGGAAGCGTGGAGTCTTAACCACTGGGCTGCCAGGGAAGTCCCTAAAGGTCCCATCTCTAAATACAATCCCATTCTGAGGGTACTGGGTGCGGGGGTCAGGGCTTCAACATATGAATTTAGAGGAACATAATTCAGTCCATTACATTACTCCATACATATGTTTTATTGTGAAATACTTGACATGTTTGTAGATGAATAAGAAGATAACATTTATATTCTGGCATCCTACTTTCTGGGTGCTAGTCAACTCCTTACTGGCCAGAGATAGGAACGGAGGCAGTCTGGTATCTTACAGGAGGTGCCAGGCTTGGGGTCAGAGCCCCAGGTCCACGTCCTGGCTCTGCCAGTTCCCAGCTATGTGACCTTAACCACCCCCAGTGTCAGTCCCCTCATCTGGAAAATTGGGTTAATAACACCTACTGCAGTACAGTTGTGAGACTAGATGAGATCATGCATGTGGGTGTGTCTCGAATAATACGTGTCATGAAGTAGACATCGGAAAATGCTGGTTCGACCTGTCAATTGAAAGGTATGTTAGAAATAAGAAGTATTGCAATTTAGCTGTGAGGGAGGGCACAGATACTGACAAAACTCCGGAAGTTACTGAGTTTTAAACAGGGTTTCGGTGATCTCACCATGGTTATTCATACACACTGCTACTCCAGCCTCAGATTTATTTCAGCTCAATTAAGATGAGTGGTTTACTAATATTTTTTCATTTGAAAAAGAAATGACATTATTTATGTGTAAAGCAATTATTTATAACCAACAGCTTCCAGATTTCACTAAGTAATTTCAATTCTTGCTCTAAAATTCTAGTAGCTGATCACACTGTGGTGTTGCCTAATTGCTGTTTGCACTGAGAGTTATGTTACTCGAGCTTTAAAATACGTCCTTACATAAAATATCATGATGCCTCCATGTAATGACCATGATAACTTCAGTGAGATGTTTTATAAATGGACCTTGAAATGTCGTAGGAATATAAATTCTCCGTGTAGGAGGTAGAAAGAGCATTTTCACTGATGCACAAACGGCAGACTATGAGAGCACGGACAGAGGCTGGTGAATCTTTAGGACCCTTCAAGAGCCAGTGGCCCAGAGTCAGAGCCCTCATTGCTTGTCTGAGCAACAGTCATGAACCAAATTTTCACTTGATCTGCATCTCATCGCCCGTCTCTGAGGATGTTAGAAATGATGGTCTTTGGTTGTTCACTAATCTGCCTTTTACTCTCTTTTTCCAGGGCAAGTTGTTTGCTTTCTTTGTTGCTCCATCCTACTTCAGTTATGCTTCTCTCCTGGTCTCATCACCGTGCCCTCCTTTTCCTTTTTCCTTCTGCCTCATTTCTGGATTCTCTTCCAATAAGCCTGCAGCCTCCATCTGTCCTCATTGACCTTTCTTCTGTCTCCTGACCTGCCCCCGTGTCTGGACATTCTGCCATGATCTGTTCTCTCTCATTCTCTCTCTCTGTCTCTGTCTCTGTCTCTCTCTCTCTCCTGTCCTGTTGCTGCCTCTTCCCCTTCTCCCTCCAAATCCTCCTGTAGAATGAGCAGAGGTGTGAGGTCCCTCAGCGACACATTCCTATTAACCTTCAGGGAGACCTGGGAGAGGGTCTTGGATTTGCGGCACCTACTTCTGCACAGAGACTGCTAGTGGACGTAGCAGCAGCATCCTCGTAAGCATCACTACAATAAAACCTTCCTGAAATCATCTCCTGGGCTCGGCAGAGCCTAGACCTGAGGAGGAAGCTTCACAGCCCCAATAAGGAGCTTGATCAAGTGAATGAGAAGGGAGCTTTGGTTGGAATGGAGCTGGGTTTGATTTGAAAACATTTTTACTTCAACTTTTATCCTGGTCGAGTAGCTTTAGGACGCTTGCAGATTTGACTTCGGTTTTAAAAGGTTCACGAGTACTTAAAAAATCTTTATTCCATTTATAGAGACAGTTACACTGGATTTCATTTAGTAAGCAATCTGATTTATTTTTATTGTTTTGTTGACAGATCTCGATTCACTTATTAATTCACCTTATTAGTTGTTCTGGTCCATCCTTTGAGACTGTGGTTGAGTGGATGGTCCATGTGAGGACAGAATCGAGTTAGAGGGTCTTAGGGTCCGGGTTGGACCCAGATGAGCATTAACCATGGCATTACTGAAAACAGTGGATATCTGTGGTTGGGTAATGATGATCCAGCCAGCAATCTGATTTATTTTGAGACCGTACTCCCAAAGGAAAGCAGGTCCAGCCTGACCTCCTGTCTGTTTGAGGGAACATAAGTTGTGAAATCTCCTCCTTGCTCCTTGCTGACAGCACTCCATCTTGTTTACCTCTCCCCACCCAGCTCCTAACCTCCATGTTTCTTTTTTTTTTTGCGGTACGCGGGCCTCTCATTGTTGTGGCCTCTCCCGTTGCGGAGCACAGGCTCCGGACGCGCAGGCTCAGCGGCCATGGCTCACGGGCCCAGCTGCTCAGCGGCATGCGGGATCTTCCCGGACCGGGGCACGAACCCGTGTCCCCTGCATCGGCAGGCGGACTCTCAGCCACCAGGGAAGCCCCTCCATATATCTTTTTGCAACATGCATCTTGCGATTTTCTCAAACTCCCACGTGTAACCGTGCAGGTAACCTCTCTGCAGAATCACCCAGCCACAGTTTTTCTTTGTCAGAAAAACCACTTTGCCTTTGATCAAGATGAAGCATCTATCCCACTCTGCGGTTACACAGCCAGTTATTTATGGGTATCAGTTTTCCTTCCCAAAGTTCCGGAGCCAGAGGACTCTCCAGGAAGGCGGATCCAGGAGAGTTCAGGTTTCACGGCCCTGCAAATCGGTGGTTATGCCATTTGTCTTCCTTCCTTTCCCTGGTTTCTGCTCCAGCCTGCCTGTAGCCTACGTGGCTCCTCTCTTGCCCTCTCTTCCTGTCTGCTGAACCGTCTCCGGCGTGCTGCCAGGGTCTGCGTCTCTCTTCCCTTTCTCTGGCCTGCCGCAGGACGAGCAGAAGTGAAAGAACCCTCAGCCAAATCCATGGGCCTTTTTAATGAGTTTTGGAGGTCGATATATAATAACATTGAATATAAGTAATACACATACTCAGCGACTAATAAGAGTAGATGTAGGGTTGGTTTGTCTTGAAAAAATTCTGGACATTTTAGGCATCGACTCTCCACCATCTGCACCCACCATCCTTTCCAGCTTTATCTCGCACTCGGCTCCCCTGCACAGACTCTGTGCCTCAAGGCGCTCTGTTTCTGAATACTCCGTGCTGCTTGTCAGACCACCTGCCCGTGGTATGTGTCTGCTTCTTCTCCATCCAACTCTTGCCCATTGGTGAGGCGGAACCCCCATCCCGTCTCTTTCAAGGTGTTACCTCCTTGATCAATCTGCCTTCTCATCCTCCTCTGAGTCTAGAACTCTTTGTATTTCTCCTTGGTGCTTAATCACACCCAGTGTCTCCAATGAGGACGGATGCTCCTTATGACCAGGGATGAACTTTTAGCCAGCAGCTGTGGCAGCCGCAGCTGCAAAAACATAACATTTACACAGGGCTTTAGCATCTGTAAAGCCCTCTCATCTATGTTATCTCCTCTGCTTTTCAGAACTGCACTGTGATGTTGGTATTATTACAATTATTGTCATTTTGTATGCAGATCTTTAGAAGCCTCTGTCCCAGCTTAGTGATTTATTGCAAAGGAGAGCCTTTAACCGTGAATTATTAAAAAGAGATGGTTTGGGGGACTTCCCTGGTGGTCCAGTGGTTAAGAATCCATGCTTCCACTGTAGGGGGCGCGGGTTTGATCCCTGGTTGGGCAACTAAGATCCTGCGTGCCACATGGTGCAGCCGGAAAAAAAAAAAAAAAAAAAAGGAAAATCAGCACTTAAAATATTTTAAAAAAGAAGAGAGAGATGTTTTATAGCAAGAAAAATTTCATTTTTCAATGGGTTATAAGTAACCAATCAATCACACTTAAGAAGTTAAACATATAGACATTTAATTATAATGAAACACTTCCTTGATAAACTCATGTGAAGATAAGAAAGCTTCAGTCACTAAAACTGTGGGAGCTTACGAAAATTTCACCTACAAAGTTGGCCATTTAATGAACCATGTTCGTATTTTTTTTTTTTTTTCGGTACGCGGGCCTCTCACTGTTGTGGCCTCTCCCGTTGCGGAGCACAGGCTCCGGACGCGCAGGCTCAGCGGCCATGGCTCACGGGCCCAGCCGCTCCGCGGCATGTGGGATCTTCCCGGACCGGGGCACGAACCCGTGTCCCCTGCATCTGCAGGCGGACTCTCAACCACTGCACCACCAGGGAAGTCCCGTATTTTTTAAACTCTGATTTATTTATTGCATATTTGCCTCTAACATGTAACAACTTTTAGTACTGAATTCTTTTTCCAGACTGTTTTTTAGAGCAGTTTTAGGTTCACATTAAAATCAAAGGGAAGATACCGAGATTTCTCTTTAACCCCCTGCCCTCCCGCATGTACAGCCTCCTCCCCACCTGTCAGCATCCCCCGCTGGAGGGGGACATTTGCTGCAATTGACGAACCTACACTGACACAGCATGGTCACCCAGAATCCACAGATTACATTCGTTCACCCTTGCTGGTGTACATGTTGTGGGTTTGGACACATGTATAATGAGACCATCATATCCACCATTATAGTATCATACAGAATAATTTCTCTGCCCTAAGAATCCTCTGTGCTTTTTATGATTGTCAATTTGCCTCTAACAGTTAACAGCTTTTTTTTTTAATTTTATTTTTATGTAATTTTTTTTTTTTGCGGTACGTGGGTCTCTCACTGCTGTGGCCTCTCCTGTTGCGGAGCACAGGCTCTGGACGCGCAGGCTCAGCGGCCATGGCTCACGGGCCCAGCCGCTCCGCGGCACGTGGGATCTTCCCGGACCGGGGCACGAACCCGTGTCCCCTGCATCAGCAGGCGGACTCTCAACCACTGCGCCACCAGGGAAGCCCCTTTTATATAATTTTTAAAGGTTACTTTCCATTTACAGTTATACAAAATATTGGCTGTATTTCCCACGTTGTATTGTTATAATACATCCTTGAGCCTATCTTATACTCAATCAACTCTAATTTAGATATTTAAATTCGAGAAGTATTTGTTTGACTAGCAAACATTACTAATTTGTAAACCTCATTTAATATTTCCTTTGAGTAATCATTTACATGTATTGTCCTAGTGTCTTTGTCTTTGTAATCCAGGAAGAATCTGACTTTCTTCATTTAGAACTAATCTTCAAGATTGGATTGTAAAACAAAATTTCTTTCCCAAATGATAATAGCTCATAATTATTGACAGCTTATTATGTGTCAGATGCTTTCTATGTATTATTTCTAACCCCTTCAGGAGTCTTTGAGAAAGGTTATTTATTGCCTCTGTTTTATGCGTGATAAAAATTGGATTTAGTTTAACTTTCTTAAGCTGAGTACCCACAGCTAGTAAGTGTTGGATCAGGGATTCAAACTCTGCATTCCACCATATCATGTGGCCTCCCTGGATGTAATCTTATTGTATGACATCATGCTGTCATGCTATTTTAGAAAGATGGGTGATACAGAGAAACTCGATGATCCCTTTAAATTATCTCAGAATTCCATGACAGGGTAGAAGTGGGCTTGAGAAGGCATTTGGTATATTCCAGAGATATAACCTCTTTGCATCACTTCAGATTTCAAAAAGGGCAGAGCCTCAGTAGATGAGAGTGGCATGTAGGACCTTTAACATTTTCCCTCGTGGCAAGCAAGTCTCCGTTATTTGTTTCTCCTCCCCACTCCCCCACCCCCAAAAATCTGAGAAATAAAAATTAAGCCCACTTTTGCCCTTCTCTCCCCATCTAGTGCTGAATTGATCTTGTGCAAAGAACATAATGAAGGGGGCAAAAGAGTGCGGTTGAGTCTGGTGTCTGATTTATGGGTATTACTCCCTCTCCCTCCACAGTTTGTGGGTCGGTTTCTGAAAATGAAAGCAACCGTCTCAGATCTGTCTTCCAGAACACAGATTATTAGACTGGACAAAACAGATACTATAAGAGTTAAGTAATATTTGTACGTGTCCATGGTGAAGACCACGGGCTTTTCTACTCCGGTGATTCTCAACCCTGGCTACACATTAGGATCACTTGGAAGCTTTAAAGAAATCCCAATGCTCAGTCTCAGGTGGTGTGTCAAAAGACCACTACAGCTGCCTCCTCCTGCCCAGTGGTAGGGCCATGGAAAGCATTGCTGATGAAGAAGCAAAATGACAGGGGCGGGTGAAATGTGCCGAGGGGCCCCCCCCATTGGTCAAAAGCCATGAATGGCACAGAGAAGCCGTAATAGCAAAGCAAGAAGCTGACTACCTCTGTCTCATGTCTGTGCGTGAGAACTTTTACAGTGGGCTTCAATATGTTTTCCCACGTGGTATCCATTTCCCCTCTGTCTGGTCATAGTACCCACTTTTCCTTTGCGGACCCACCTCTTACTTTCTCACTTTATGTGGTAAGGATGAGGCTGATCTCCTGGATCTTGAGTTTTGAGCAACATCTGTAAAGCATTTAGCTCGGTGTCTGGTACGTAGTACATGCTAAATAAATGTTAGTTTCCTTTATTAAGATTGGAGAGCTTGTACCACGCCAATCTTTTACCACCCCTACACATCAGAAATATAAGTGGTTCCGTCTTCTTTTAGATTACGTAGCAAAATCATGGCAGCAATTGAAACCAAGACCCTGATTCTCAGCCCTTTGGAGGAGCTTACTTGCAGGACAGGCCAGCAGGAGTCCATTCAGCATTCGTGGATTTCACACAGACGTTGAGGTTTCTCTCTCACACATTGTTTATGTTGCTAGTGGTCCTTAGATTCGAATACTGCTGGATTATCAAGTGGAACTATTGAGGTGGTATCAGGACTTTGACCTGGTTTTTTATCCTGTCATGTTTTATAAACTCAGGGTGCCCAGAAGGCATGCATGAAATTTACTGTGGAATAAGCATTTAAAGAGTGAGCCTAATGTGTGTGCATAGTCTAAAGCCCGTACTAATTTTATAAAACCTATTCTGAACTGCTTTACTCCATACCTTTGGGGGAGAAAATTGTTAATAAATAACTGAATGAAAATTTTTTTTTTCTTGAAGAGCACAGTTACTTGGTTACTTGAACTTAGAGAACACAACAATATTTTAAGAAGCGATGGAAACAAATAGAATTGGAATATGACAAGAATAAGACTTCTCAGCTTATCCACTTTTTTGGTGATGAGAGCTAAGGGCTTTCAGAATCTTTTAGGATTCATATGACCAAGAACATTGCATTTCATTCTGTTGGCAAGGCAGTTTTTTGGGTGTTTTTGTTGTTGTTGTTTGTTTCTTTGTGTAGTTAGCTATGAAAGTTTCCAGGAATCCTTTCCTGAACTTCCGGAATATTAGTCTTTTTTTGCCTATTTTCTTTAGTCTATGGCCCTGACTATACTGTCAGCCCCTCAAAAGCAGGGATTGTGTCTTATTCACATTGTTTGCTTGCAATACATAGTAAGTGAACAAATAAATGAATTCATAGGAAAAACAATGATGGTGATCTAGTTATAGTCTAGATTTGTCTTGTTGTGGCTCTAAGTCTATTGCTTTCTTTTCCTTTTTCAGTTTTTAAAATAGAAAAGTAATGCTTGTCAACTCTAATGCTTTACTGGGAAGTAAGATAATAGACACAGGATATCCATGTGGAAATATATGTGATATGAGTGTAAACTCCACTAGAAGTGAAGGAATAAAGCACTCCCTTTGGGCTCTCGCTTTACAGACAGCCCAAAACATTGAAATGATATCAGTATTGAATTGAATGTGACATTGAATTTCCCATGTGGTCTGAGGGAACAGAGGCGTGAAGTATTCAGTCATGTGACCACTCAAACTCAGATTTAGGCATATGATCTAAGTCTTATTCATAAAATATATACTTTTTTTGTTCCAAGACATAGGACCTACCACTCTGTCTATTGGTCAAAAGCCAGGATTTAAATTTCTGTTGAACTAAGTAAGACCTTGGAGAAATCAGGCTGTGAATCAGAGACGGGTCATTGTAAGGGCTTTCCTTCCATCTGCCCCATGTGGAATGTTTTCCAGTTCACTTTTCTGGGTCATATGGGTAAAGGCAGGGCAGTATCCTGCAGATAAAGCCAAAACCTCTGCCAAGCAGTGATGAGAAGAAAGAGGGGAACTGAGTTTTCCATTCAAGGCTACAGGCTCACAATTCAATCAGCAGCTCAGCGTATAGAGTGACAGGTATATTTTCATAAGCAAGAGTTCTGGATCATGTGAAAAGTAGGTAGTAGATCCAAAAGAAATATTTAAAAAAACACATGAAGTTAAACTCAAGGATATTTATTGCAGTTTATAAAACAACAAAGACAAAGGAAAAACAAAGGAAATACCCAAATGTCCAGTAAAAGGGGATTGAGTAAAATGAATCGTTGTGTACTCTTGTACATATATCCATAAAAATGGATATGTAGCCACTTAAAAGAATGCTGTAAACATACACAAACTAACAAAGAGCGATGACCGAGAAATATTGGGAAATTGGCCGCCTAGAGGGGCAGATAGGGAGGGTGGGTGGGAGACGCAAGAGGGAGGTGATATGGGGATATATGTATACCTGATTCACTTTGTTATAATGCAGAAACTAACACACCATTCTAAAGCAATTATACACCAATAAAGATGTTAAAAAATAATAAAAGGGAAAAAAATAAAAGGAAATAGAAAAAAAAAGACAAACAAACTGTAGAACAATTATGTCTGGTTATCACTACATGTGTATATTCATATATCCCCACATATAACAATGGTAACCTCTGGGAGTACCAATATGAGATTTTTTTTACTTTCACATTGTACAATTCCATACTGTTTGACTATGTCACAGTGAACATGCACAGGATGGCCAACGTTGAAAACTTCTTTCCCCCAGTGCATGGAAAAAAGTGCACCGGCTGAATAATCATTCTGTATGAGCACCAGTGTGTGGCCTAGTCCATTGATGGGGAAGATGGTGGTGGCCCTTGGAAAGGGTAAGGAGGGGAATAAAGTGAATGGAGTTAACACATCTTCTGTTTTTCACACCTGTGCCAAAATTTGCAAAGATAAAATAAAATTTATTTGCCTTATTTTTATGTTCTGTAAAGGCTTAGAACAAAAGAACAGTTTCTTTCTGAGAAGTGAAACTGAATTTTCATTTCACCATGAAATGAAATGTTAGTCCGATATGTCCTTGGAAAGCGAAGTCAGAGTCTTGAATCAAACTCTGCCTACAGCTAGCATTGTGACCTCAAATTGTGTCATTTAATTGGTAATCTCTCAGTTTCCCCACGTGTTAAATTTGATAGTATTAATCCTTACCATCACATTCCTGAGTAGGGTGTTGTGAAGCTTAGTAAGATCATGTTAGCAAAATGCTTTGAGCTCTTTAGATAAAAGACGCAATATAAACACAAAGTCTCATTAAGGTAATTATACAGCAATTTTTTCATAGTTCAGGTTTACATCCTGAACTAAATGTTGTAGTGATGAAGGTCATTTTATGGGGGCCGGAAAGGAGATTAGCTTTCAAAATCTGAAAATAAAATTCCTAACACATGCTGAAGACAGATACAGTAGAATCACTAGTTCTTAGAAGAGGAGGACTTTGTTTTGAATCAAAACTAGAAAGTTAAAAAAAAAAAAATTAGTTGTTTCTATGTTTAACTGGAACCATCATTTGAAAAGCAAAAGGATCACTTCTCCTATCCCCTGAAAGAAGAAAATAAAATGAAACTCTTCAAGAATATTGCTGGTTTTGTATCATTCATAGGACTGTAAAGTGGTGAGACATGTCTGGCCCACTGTGTGCAGGGAAGGTTGACTTATTTATGCTGGGCAGAGTTTCTTCCCATGGCTGTGTACCAGTTGCTCCTACGATGGAGCAGGGGAAGTACACCCTCTACCTACCTGGTCCTTCGTCTCCAGCTCTCCTGAGAACCCATCATGTTTGCCGAAGTGTCCCCACCCTTTGGCACCATGGGTGCTTGCTAACACTATAACCCAAGACATGGGCAGTCAATTTCAGTCCCCAAGATTTGGAAGTGCCGACCCTGGAAGTCAGTAACCCCAGAAGAAGGTAAGCTTGAAAGCAAGAGTGCATGTTTTTGGTTGCAGGGGGGGAAAGAGAGAAATCTATTTAGATGATCAGAATTGAAATTTCTCTTTACTTAATAGGCGCTTTTAATTTGCTCATTTTTTACGGGCTGAACTATGAAAGAAGAATTTTTGATGAAAGGTCATGGTTTGGTACATGACAAGTTGGTTCAGGTGTCTTCCAATTGTAACCTGCAGAGCTGCTGATCTCAAATTGTTAAAATCATACCATCTGAATTTTATATATCTATATAAAATCTGAATATGTTGATTTAATTATGTTGAACAAAACTAAGGATTAGCACCTTGTTTTGTTTTGTTTTTAATTTACTTAGTAAAGGAAGGTTTAAAAATAGTCTTCCTCTAGATAGGTTATTTTTATCATAAGGACTTTGGAGTATATATGTGACAATTTGTATTTTTGAAATGAAGATTTTACACAGTTCTTTAAAGATGGGTTGCTGTAATAAAATGCTGCATCAATATCAGGAAAAATTTCATCTGTATTATTTAGCCAAGGTAGGTGAAAACACTTTGCATCTAATCCTTAATGTGGACATTGTTTAAATAATACCCTTTGCATTTAATATCGAATATGGACATTAAGATGTGAGAGGTTTTGGATTTCTTCATTCCTACAAGAACTGTCCCTCTTTCTTATCAAACAAGTTTTGTGGTAATGAGGTAAATACTTCCTAATTTTATATTCAAATTAGAGAAATTACCTAGGAAAGATAAGTTATGTAAAATAATTTCAGCCTTGAGGGAGATATTGACATTTTTTTGCTCTTCTGTTTCTTTCTATCTGCTGGTGCTTGCTTAGTTGACGTCATAATCCCTGTTTTTCTGGTTTGTTCTAATCTTTTAGATGGACTTCTTAGTTTGCCCTTGAGAATCTCTGTGTTTAGATTGGGGATCACCAATCATTCCAAATGGAGTTGGTACTAAACTATGAGGAAAGTTGTTAATAAAGCAAATGAGAAAATTCTTTAGTTATAATTGCTTAGTGCGAACTGATAATTAAAACAGAAAAAGCTAAAGTTTCTCATACAGGATAAATGAGTCAAATAATTTAAATTTGCAAGCTATGTTTTGTGAGCTAAGCATTTCTTAAAGAGATACATACACATGTATTCCCATTTACTCAGAATTCGTATGATTTCATCTTAGGACAAAATCAGAAACAGTTTTAGAAAAAGTCTGTCCAAATTCACAACGTGTTATATCATTTTGATTTAGGACAACAAAGATTTTCTTTTTAGGAACAGGAAGGAGTATTGTTCATTCCCCTTCCCTACGACCATCTCAGCACCAATAACCTAGAATAGATGAAGGATAGGCATTGGAATGCAGGGTAAATCCAAATTTTATTTCTAATTCAAACACTAATTTGCTATATGGCCCTGAGTATGTTTTATAACCATTGTTTGCTTTAGTGGTTCTTCCTTTAAGGACATAAAGTGTGTCCTATCTCATCAAAATGATGCAAGAATGCTGTTTACAGTGTGATGACTATCTCTAGTAGATGTAGATGAAATACGCATCAGAAATTAAGGTTGTTGGGCTTCCCTGGTGGCGCAGTGGTTGAGAGTCCGCCTGCCGATGCAGGGGACACAGGTTCGTGCCCCGGTCCGGGAAGATCCCGCATGCCGCAGAGCGGCTGAGCCCGTGAGCCATGGCCGCTGAGCCTGCGTGTCCGGAGCCTGTGCTCCGCAACGGGAGAGGCCACAGCAGTGAGAGGCCCGCATACCGCAAAAAAAAAAAAAAAAAGAAATTAAGGTTGTTTACTTATTGGAATCACTTGCAAAACATTGATTAATTTCTTTTTCTATGTATCAATAAATTTCGGTCTCTGAAGGGGACTTAATAAATTTCCCGAGGTACAAGGAGCAAACACTCAGCTCAATCTGTAGTTGAGATTTTCCAACAGCAATTGTCAAGGTAAAATACTTTGTTTTGGAGAAAAGATGTTCAATAGCATATCCTAGTTAAATGAAAGTACTCCAAGAAGTGAATGCACCTTGTAATTCTCACAGCCCCTGTATTTCTCAGAATGCCAGTAATCAAAATGCAGCTGTGATTTCTATAACCTCCAGATTTTAAACTTCTCTAAAGTAGATGGAGGATTCTGCATTGTCTCCTTTATGGCAGGAAATTACAAAAGCTTTTGTTGGTACTGCCAGAATCTGAGGGCCTATAGCTTCCAGCAGTGGCACCTGGGTTTGTTTTCTTTCTCTCTCTTTGGGAATGTGGGGTGGGGGCTGGTGAGAGCTGGTGGAGGGTAGTAAATTCTTTTCCAGCATTCAATAGTTAAAACATTTTTTCATGTATTAGCCATCCAGAAACTCTACTAATAAAGACCTGTCCCCTTTGAGTGCTGGAATAGTCCCCAAATTAGATGTTTTATTTTCTCCTTAGACTGTACTTACTCCTCCAGGTATAAGTGATATACCTGGATCTGAGACTATCTTTAATTTCAAATAGATTATTTCTCAGTCCCTGTGGTACCATCCATTAGCTCATCTTATAGTTGGGTCATTGACTTTAGTGCCATATTTTGTTGTGGTAGTAAAAGTAATAGTAGTAGGATTGATGGTAATAAAAGTACTAACAACCATTTACTGAGGGCTCTATGAAATACTTTAAATATTTCATCTTGTTTAATCCTCACAAAACTCTTGGGGAATCTCTGTTATCTCCATTTTGCAGATGAAGGACCTACCCAAATGGATGGATAGTAACCTTTCTGAGTCCAAGGTCTGTACTTTTCTCATTCTATGTGAGAAAAAAATCATACCTGGTATTGTCTTTGCAGCTTATAATCCTGTTTAGTCTTCAATATGAATTCTCCATCCATAACTGCTTTATCACAAGCAGTTTTGCTGGGAGAGGTTGGAATGCAGTGCCAAATAATGAGCAGAAATAATTTAATCCTAGGGAACTGAATGCATATCTAGGTTTTTCCAAGTTTTGTCCGTGGGCGAAGCAAGAATTGGTGTGAGCCACGGATACTTTAGTATCGCTAGAGGGTTTTCCCAACCAGATGTAAAGAAAAGTAGAAAATTAGGCTTCCTAGTCTATAGGTTGAACTCCAGTGAGAAAGTTGTTCTAGCTCTCCATTTTTTTTCCTCTATAAAATGAGGATTGAAATGACTACTAATAGGGCTAAGGAAGATCATAGCACTAACTAGACACCAGGGACATAGCTAAAATTTGGGATCCCCATTTTTATGGTAGATCTCTGGTCTTCCTGAATATGCCTTTAACGTGAGACTGTAATCCCCATTCACCCCAAGAAAGCTCTTTAACATACCCCAAAGCCACCTAAGAAGCTTATTGATACTATTATTACAAGCAGTGTGTGAGAAAATTCAGAGTAACAATGCAGATGGATCTGCTGGTTGAGGGCCCCAGGTTAAGGTGGTGGGGATGCCTGAAGCTAGGGTGGATAAAAATCACCTGCACCCAATGAGCTAAGAGCAACCACAAGTTTGTTTTCTATATCTGTGAGTCTATTTTTTTTGTTTTGTTTTGTTTTTTTGCGTACGCGGGCCTCCCTCTCACTGCCGTGGCCCCTCCCGCCGCGGAGCACAGGCTCCGGACGCACAGGCCCAGCGGCCATGGCTCACGGGCCCAGCCGCTCTGCGTCATGAGGGATCCTCCCGGACCGGGGCACGAACCCCCGTCCCCCGCATCGGCAGGCGGACCCCCCAACCCCTGCGCCACCAGGGAAGCCCCTGTTTCTGTTTTGTATGTACATTCATTTGTATTATTTTTTAGATTCCGTGCATAAGTGATACCATATAGTATTTGTCTTTTTCTGTCTGACTTGTTTCACTAAGCATAGTATTCTCTAAGTCCATCCACACTGCTGCAAATGGCAATGTTTCATTCTTTTTTATGGCTGAGCAATATTCTCTTGTGTGTATAATACATCTTCTTAGTCTAATTGTCTGTTAATGGGCACTTAGGTTGCTTCCACAGCTTGGCTATTATAAACAGTGCTGCTGGGCTTTCCTGGTGGTGCAGTGGTTAAGAACCCGCCTGCTAATGCAGGGGATATGGGTTCAAGCCCTGGTCTGGGAAGATCCTACATGCCGCAGAGCAACTAAGCCCGTGCGCCACAACTACTGAGCCTGCGCTCTAGAGCCTGTGAACTACAACTACTGAGCCTGAGTGCCACAACTACTGAAGCCCACGCTCCTAGAGCCCGTGTTCCTCAACAAGAGAAGCCAGCGCAATGAGAATCCCGCACACCGCAACGAAGAGTAGCCCCTGCTCGCCACAACTAGAGAGAGCCTGTGTGCAGCAACAAAGACCCAACACAGCCAAAAATAATAAAGAGTAAATAAAATTAAACAAAAAAACAGTGCTGCCTATAAACATTGGGGTGCATGTATCTTTTAGAATTAGTGTTTTCATTTTTTCTGGATATATACTCAGAAATGGTATTGCTGTATCATCTGGTGGTTCTATTTTTAGTTTTTTAAGGAGCCTCCATACACACATGTGGTTACCAAAGGGGTGAAGGAAGGCGGGAGGGACAAATAAGGGGTATGGGATTAACAGATACAAGCTACTACTTATAAAATAGATAAGCAACAAGGATATATTGTATAGCACAGGAAATTATACCCGCTACCTTGTAATAATCTATAATAGAATATATTCTGCAAAAATACTGAATCACTATGTTGTACACCTGAACTAACAGAGTGTTGTAAATCAACCATAGTTCAGTTAAAAAAAGGAAAGAGTAAAGCGGTCGTGCAGAAAGGGAACTCCTAATTGGTACCTAAAAGCATGGCCAGAAGCAGCAAAGTGGGAGCTGAGAATAGTTTGGGGATCTAAGAGGCAAGGAAGGGTGAGGAAGGACAACAGGTCTGGAGGAAACAGGTAAGCCGTTCCAGACAATTACCTGATGCAGGTGCTGTCCACAGCTGGATGTCAGGTGCTCAGTGCATTGTGGCTTGTGGGAGAACCATTTTGCGAATAAAAGGCAGAGGTGAGGTGGTGAGGAGGGCTGGCCAAACAAGTTTCTCCCTGATCAACTTATTTTCATGACTTGGCGAATGAAATTCAATCTCCTGAGCAAGGCTCTGCGCAAGGGCCTTTTCCACCTGGCCCTTGCCTGTCTCTTCCACAGGTGCCACGTCTTCTAGTCACGTTGAAACATGTGCCACCTACTGAGCACGTATGTTATTTTATGTATAGTGTGCCTTCTGGTTTGTCAGGTTAAATCTTATTCATTCCTCAAGTATCAAGTATTATTTCCCCTGAAAAGTAGCCCGTCCCTGAGGACTGCCCCCGCCCTCCACGGCCCTTTAGGACCACCTTAATTCCCTTAGTACCCTCCTTTTAACGCTTACACATTCCAGGGATTTATTTACTTCTTCATTTCCCCTATGGGATATTGGACTCCTTGAAGGCAAGGACTTGTCTTAGTTATCTTTGTATCACAAGATTCCGTAGGTGCTTAATCAGGATTTTGACTGGGTTATTGTTTCGATGACAGGATACACGTTACTTGTGAAGTCGATACACTGATCCTGCATTGAATTAAAGATGAGTGTAAGTCACTTACCTTCCAAGGTATGTTCAGCCACCAGACCCTTAAACATTTCAGTGGCTGGTTGAATGGCAGCTGTAGAGATTTGCATCTTTTAAATCAAACACAGATGGCAAGTTAAGGGAGAGACAAAAAGGATAATTTGCAGAAGTGAAAGATCTTCTTCCCTTTGTCAGCTAAAGTAGGATCATTTTCATTCTTTTAATTGTGGTGCTTTACAGGTATTTGGGATGTGCGTTCAGTCAGGTGATGAGAAATGTAGACTTGGTAGTGTAGGTCAGACACTGCAGCAGCCATTACTCTTTATTTACTAGCTGCGTCCAAGAAAGGGAGCATTGTTGGTCATGTGTCAGGGAA
The DNA here is from genome assembly GCF_008692025.1 of Phocoena sinus. Taxonomy (NCBI): domain Eukaryota; kingdom Metazoa; phylum Chordata; class Mammalia; order Artiodactyla; family Phocoenidae; genus Phocoena; species Phocoena sinus. The sequence goes on along the minus strand of NC_045764.1, from coordinate 99,932,107 downwards.
GGGAACCCTAAGCGCTTTCGTCATGAGACAAGGAGGGGCTCACGTTTGCGTGGTGTCCTTGGGGTGCGCACAAGCAGTCGGATGATTCAAAAGGTTCAACCAACAATGACTTGTTCCAGAAAAAGCACAGATGTGACAGAGACAGGTGTCTGGGGATCAAGGACCACACATTACGTGTTCAACTCTTTTCTGAACACTTCTTGGAAAATATTCAGATTTTCGTGATTTCTGTATATTTATGTTGAGGTTCAAACGTTCAGGAAGCAAGAGAGCAGTTATTCCTTCTTACATCATCGCCCTGGTGTCAGGCTCTTACGGTACTTTACTTAACATCCTGGGCTGCTTGATTCCTCCTCCTCGGACAAGCAGGGACTCACAGGAGTAATACTCCACAGGCCTGCCCTGGTCAGAGGGTGTGGAGCCTCCTGTCCACACTGGCAGAGCTTCGAGCCGAAGGTCAGGCGCCAGCAGTGGGGTCCCGCAGGACCTCCAGGTACAGAGTGAAACCAGGTTGACATTCTAAAACAGAACTGCAAGAAGACAAGGAAAGTTGGAAGCCAGTTGAGGAGACCATTCACGCAGAGCATTCAGGGAGGAGCTGGACTTGGTCCTCACAGGGCCAAGCCTGGAGCAATTCCTGAGCTCAGGAGCAGGCGGGTGGCTATTTATCTGATTTCTCATACTTGTTGGTCAAAGCGTAATGAGAATAATTAAACAGACAGTAGAAGCAGTTTTCAGTGAGGGTTTTATTATTAATGAAGGCTCTGCTTTGAAGTAAGGTGGTACCTCAGGGAGATGGTCTGGAAGGAGTCCAGGCTGGAGGGACTGACCTGGTGGTGGGGCTGTAGACAGTGTTCAGCATGGTGTGGCACAACTGGGTTTGACTGTGGCTTGTGTCATTATCCAAGGGGCTCCTGTCTAGAAGGGGGAGAGGAATAACGGCAGGTGGGCAGTGGTGCTATTTAAGTTGGAGTGGGGCATGGGCTGTGGAGGAAGGTCCCTCGGTGTGTTGACACAGGGTGATTTTTCTATTTTCTGCGGGAGCCCAGGTGTTGACTGGAGGTGGGAGAGCAGGGCTGTGCTTCATGGAGATGCAAGCTGTCGTTGGAGACAGGAGGCTTCATAAGTGTGTATACCTGTGTTCCTAGCCAGGTTGCCTAGAGAAATAAACAGGATACCTACAGAAATTATGCATAGAAAGAAAGACTAGAAGAAAATCCACTGAGATAGTGTGATATCTCTGAATAGGGTGACTGTGACTGCCTGTTTCTCCTTCTACTCATAGATATTTTCTAAATCTTCAATATAAGCAAATTCTACCTTGATAATGAAGAATAAAACAGTACATTTTGAAAAGGGTAGTTGGGAGGGATCTTAAATTTGACTGGCTTCACAGTTTTGCTTCATTTTTATTAACTTACTGATTGAAAGGATAAGATGCTTGGGTAGTTCAAAACAATAGACGATTCAAAGTTTGTAGTGGACCAAAGTCACAAACCATGGGAATACTCGTTTTGTTCAATTCCTATGTGGAAGTTGATTGAATCCATGTCAAGGAGCCACCTGTCCTTTGGGGCAGATTATGTCAGAAAGTAAATAATCCATTAACAAATGATTGCACAGGATACAGGACAAGCTTTGGGACGGAGGCATGTACACTAGTGAATGTAGGCATTAGAAACATAGCATATTTAGAGGTACATGTGCCTTGGGGGTGCTAAACATTTTGATTGTACTTTACCCGTAAGAATTTTGTTCCCTTGTGCCTTGCACGCTCTGAGGCACTGTGAATACTTATATCTCTGTTGTCAATGTGCCAAAAAAGCAAAGGTTCCATTAGTGTAGCTCTGCCTTCAGCTGATTCCTTGTACACCCTGCCATACACCTGCCGAGGTCAGCTGTGATGAGGAAGCTAAACCTTTCTGACAGGGTAAACACAGTCGCAATAGCCTTTGAGGTTGGTGTACCTCTGCTCTGAGTGCCCTTCATTTCCTACCACTTCCTGGCAAACCACGTTCATGGCGTCTGTGTGCACACTCTTGTTACTTAAGTATTAATTACGTTTTATGCTATTACTGAAGTTTCAGGTGTGAGCTCTAGGAGAACAAGGATGACATCTTAAGCTTCTAGTGATTGAGGAGTGATGACTGTTACCATGTACTGGAAACAGTCCAGAAGAATACTGGAAAAAAGATACCAGATGTACAGCTACAATATGTGCCGGTCACTTATTGAACTGGAGTTTTCGTAGCCACCTGGTTGCCTCTAATATCACTGGATTGCTTTTTGTGACAGAGTTTAAATTAAACACTGGTGCCTGAAATTCTCCCCCACACGTACCCAGTGGTCTTTCATTGGGCGTCTCCAGGGAAGCTTTTAATTTTATTGGATTGCTGCGCTTACCACTGGTTTAATGGAGCAATAACAATTTTGATTTTTTTTAAATTGAAAGGATTATATAAGAAAACTACTACAGGGGTGTGGTGGTGGTGGGACGAATTGGGAGATTGGGATTGACATATGTACACTAATATGTATAAAATAGATAGCTAATAACTTGCTGTATTAAAAAAAATAAATTTTTTTAAAAAAGAAAACTACTACAATAAACAAAGAGACAATGATAAAAATCTTCCATAATCCAACCACCTCAACTCTTTCCATAGAGATAGGTCTTTTTAAATGACCAAGTTTATTTATTTAATATTTTGTATACTTCCTTATCTACATAAAATTATTTTGAACTTTTTATATTTATATACAGTATTATTAATTATAGCTTTATAATTTTAATGGATGATAATATTTTATCATGTAGATAAACCATAATACCAAATCCCTTGTTAGATATTTAAATTGTTTCCAAGTTGAAACAAATAGAAAATATTGTGGTTAACATCTTTCTTCACATAGATTTTCACTTCCATTAAATGCTTTCTTTAATGTAAATTCATAGAAGTATTAGTAAAAAGATATGAATATCTTGTTACTGCCACAGTTCTTTCCCCAGAATTACACTAACATATACTACCAATTCATAGAAAATGGTAACTCACAGGGTCTTTTTTAAAAAACAGCTTTATTGAGAGGTAATAACAGGCCATACGATGCCCCTATTTAAAGTATACAATTCAACAGTTTTTAGTATATTCACAGAGATGTGCAACTATCACCACAATCAGTTTCAGAGCATTTCATCATTCCCCCAAAACCCAATACTCGTTACCAGTCACTCTCGCCACAATTCCCTTCAGCCCTAGCTTACCACTAATTTACTTTCTGCCTGTGTAGATTTTCCTGCCTGGAAATTTTATATAAATGAGATCATTCAACATGTGGTCTTTGTAGCTGGCCTCTTTCACTTAGCATAATGTTTCCAAGATTTACCCTTTTGATTGCCAAATAACAGTCATTGTATAAATGTAACACGTTTTGTTTATCTATTCATAAGTAGGGGACGTTTGGGTTATTTTCTACCTTTTAGCTATTATTAATAATGCTGTTATGAACACTTTGTACATAACAAGTACATTTTGGACAAGTTTTTGTGTGGACATATGTTTTTATTTCTCTTGAATATATAGGAGTGGAATTGCTGGGTTATATTGTAATTCTTTATTTCACCTTTTGAGGAAATATCAGGCTGATGCACCATTTTACATTCCCACCAGCAATGTATGAGTATCAATATTTCCACATCGTTGCCAACACTTGTTATTATCTGTCTTTTTTATTATAGCTACCCAAGTGGATGTGAAAATGACATTTCACTGCGGTTTTGGTTTGCATTTCACAGGGCCCATTAACATTTTTTGGTATTTTAAATTACCTGTGTAGTGTTTAAAGCATTTTACAACATATACTAAAAATATATATATATATAATTTGTAGAGGGCATACACCATGCAGACACCATGGATAACGTACATAAATGAAACAGCTCATAGATTGGGAGGGAAATATCCCATCAGAAATACATAAAACTGAAAGCATTTCCGCTAAGATCAGGAAAATGACAAGGGTGCCCACTCTCACCACTATTATTCAACATACTTTTGGAAGTTTTAGCCATGGCAATCAGAGAAGAGAAAGAAACAAAAGGAAGCCAAAGTGGAAAAGAAAGAAAACTGTCACTGTTTGCAGATGACATGATATTATACATAGACAATCTTAAAGATACCACCAGAAAACTACTAGAGCTAATCAATGAATTTCGTAAAGTAGCAGGATACAAAATTAATGCACAGAAATCTCTTGCATTCCTATAAACTAACAACAAAAAATCAGAAAGAGAAATTAAGGAAACACTCCCATTTACCACTGCAACAAAAAAAAATAAAATACCTAGGAATAAACCTACCTAAGGAGTCAAAAGACCTGTATGCAGAAAGCTATAAGACACTGATGAAAGATATCAAAGACGATACAAACAGATGGAGAGATATACCATGTTCTTGGATTAGAAGAATCAACATTGTGAAAATGACTATACTACCCAAAGCAATCTACAAATTCAATGCAATCCCTATCAAATTACCAATGGTGTTTTTCACAGAACTAGAAAAAAAATTTTTACACTTTGTATGGAAACACAAAAGACCCAGAATAGCCAAAGCAATCTTGAGAAAGAAAAACAGAGCTGGAGGAATCAGGCTCCCTGACTTCAGACCATATTACAGAGCTACAGTAATCAAGACAGTATGGTACTGGCTCAAAAACAGAAATATAGTTCAATGGAACAAGATAGAAAGCACAGAGGTAAACCCATGCACATATGGTCACCTTATTTTTGATAAAGGAGTCAAGAGTATACAATGGAGAAAAGATAGCCTCTTCAATAAGTGGTGCTGGGAAAACTGGACAGCTACATGTAAAAGAATGAAGTTAGAACACTCCCTAACACCATACACAAAAATAAACTCAAAGTGGATTAAAGACCTAAATGTAAGCTGAGACATTATAAAACTCTTAGAGGAAAACATAGGCAGAACACCCTATAACATGAATCACAGCAAGATCCTTTCTGACCCACCTCCTAGCGTAATGGAAACAAAAACAAAAATAAACAAATGGGACCTAATGAAAATTGAAAGCTTTTGCACAGCAATGGAAACCATAAACAAGATGAAAAGACATCCCTCAGAATGGGAGAAAATATTTGCAAACAAAGCAACTGACAAGGGATTAATCTCCAAAATATACAAGCAGCTCATGCAGCTCAATATCAAAAAAATAAACAACCCAATCCAAAAATGGGCAGAAGACCTAGATAGACATTTCTCCAATGAAGAAATACAGATCGCCAACAAACACTTGAAAAGATGCTCACCATCACTAATCATTAGAGAAATGCAAATCAAAACCACAATGAGGTATCACCTCACACCTGTCAGAATGGCCATCATCAAAAAATCTGGAAACAGCAAATGCGGGAGAGGGTATGGAGAAAAGGGAAGTGGGCATGTAAATTGATACAGCCACTATGGAAAACAGTATGGAGATTCCTTAAAAAACTAAAAATAAAACTACCACATGACCCAGCAATCCCACTACTGGGCATATACCCTGAGAAAACCATAATTCAAACAGATACATGTACCCCAATGTTCACTGCAGCACTATTTACAATAGCTAGGACATGGAAGAAACCTAAGTGTCCATCAACAGATGAATGGATAAAGAAAATGTGGCACATATATACAATGGAATATTACTCAGCCATAAAAAGGAACAAAATTGAGTTACTTGTAGTGAGGTGGATGGACCTAGAGTCTGTCATACAGAGTGAAGTAAGTCAGAAAGAGAAAAAAAAATACCGTATGCCAACACATATATATGGAGTCTAGAAAAATGGTACTGATGGACCTAGTGGCAGGGCAGGAATAAAGACGCAGGCGTAGCGAATGGACTTGAGGACATGGGGAGGGAGAAGGGTAAGCTGGGACGAAGTGAGAGAGTGGCACTGACATATATACACTACCAAATGTAAAATAGATAGCTAGTGGGAAGCAGCTGCATAGCACAGGGAGATCAGCTCAGTGGTTTGTGAACACCTAGAGGGAGGAGATATGGGAATATATGTATACATATAGCTGATTCACTTTGTTCTACAGCAGAAACTAACACAACATTGTAAAGCAATTACACTCCAGTAAAGATGTATAAAAAATAAAATAAAATAAAAAGCATCTATCTTCCCTGAAAAAAAAATACATATAAGGTAAGAAATGTCATGCCATAAGAAACTTAAAACTATCATTTTAATAGCAGTTTATAATTAGATAGCACTTATTCACACATATTAGCTCATCTACTCTGAATAACTATTATTTTAGGTGCTATACAAAGACAACTTTAAGAAAATATAAAGGAGTTGTTTCTAGAACTTCACTGAGGTTAATAAAAATATACTATATGCCAAGGCATTAAAAATTATTTTAATGTAGACAATTTTAATTGACTGAAAGTACTGACAGGTTGTCTCTATATTCTTTAATGGCAAATAGAAAAGGGCTAAACGAGTAGCAGAAGGATTTTGATTGAGATTTAATAAATTTGAAAATAAACGACTTGTTAATCATCAAAATGCCTTATTGATGTGCACTTATAAAAATCTATCCTGAATATAGTCAAACATTAAAATGAAAAAGAGATGACAAGAGAAGCGATGTGAAGGGCTTTGGATACCTGTCCTATAGATGTCATGTGGGGTGTGTGACAGGATAACCCTCCTCAGAAAGCAGTGATCTTCCTATTCTGTTAATACAGAATTTTCATTTTTTTAATTATAAAAATATTCTATAATCATTATTGAAAAATACTGAAAGATTTATAAGAAGAAAACCTTCCATCATCATAACCCATAGAAAAATTACTGTTAAAGTTTACATTTCTGTTCAATTTTTCTGTTATACTTAAATAAAACTCCTACACTTGATACATAATTTTTTTGCCTTAACATGTTTTGAACCTTTTCCCATATTTTCTAACATTTCATAAATATTGTTTCAATTATTGTGAACTATTCTGTGTAGAGAATCGGGCCATCCATTTACTATCATTTACCTAATTTTAGATGCTTGGCTTGTTTATAATCTTTCAATGTTTTCATAATGTGACAAACATTTTTGCATAGGAAGTTTGCATTTTTAAAGAATTTCTTTATAGTGGATTCCTATGAGAATTACAGTGTCAAAAGGATGACTGTTATCTTCATTTTAATATTTATTATCAAATTATTCCTCCAAATTTTGTTCAGTATGCTCCCACCAGCAGAGTAACTATGGACTTACTTCGTTTATTTATTCAACAAATATTTAACAGAAACTTGCTGTGTCCAGGCACCATGTGAACTGCTGGGCCTGACCTATTGAATACGATAGGCACTATGCTGTTTTTTAAGAGAGGAGCGCCAATTTTACTGCTGTATTACCAGCATTGCATATTTTCAAAGTTTTATCTTTCTGACCTGATGTGGGAATGTTATATTTTATTGCTTTTTTAACTTGCATTTCTTTCATTGCTAGTGATGTTGAACATTTCTCCATATTCAGTGGTCATTTATCGTATTTGCCCTTTGCCCATTTATCCATTAAAGTCTTAAAAAAAGTACATGGAAACTCATGGATTTGCATGTTGTCTTTTCACAGGGACCTCACGAATCTTATTTACATGTTAGAGTGATTAGAGACATTTGGTGGGTTTTTTTGGGGGGTATTTATTTGTTTGTTTATTTATTTATTTATGGCTGCGTTGGGTCTTCGTTGATGCACATGGACTTTATCTAGTTGCGGCGAGCAGGGGCTACTCTTCGTTGCGGTGCACGGACTTCTCATTGCGGTGGCTTCTCTTGTTGCGGAGCACGGGCTCTAGGTGTGCGGGCTTCAGTAGTTGTGGCACGCGGGATCAGTAGTTGTGGCTCACGAGCTCTGGAGTGCAGGCTCCATAATTGTGGTGCACGGGGTTAGCTGCTCCGCGGCATGTGGGATCTTCCCGGACCAGGGCTCGAACCCGTGTCTCCTGCATTGGCAGGCGGATTCTTAATCACTGCGCCACCTGAGACATTTCTTTTTTTTTTTTTTTTTCGGTACGCTGGCCTCTCACTGTTGTGGCCTCTCCCGTTGCAGAGCACAGGCTCCGGACGCGCAGGCTCAGCGGCCATGGCTCACGGGCCCAGCCGCTCCGCGGCATGTGGGATCGTCCCGGACCGGGGCACGAACCCATGTCCCCTGCATCGGCAGGCGGACTCTCAACCACTGTGCCACCAGGGAAGCCCAGACATTTCTTAATTCAATAAAATATTTTAGTACTTTTGCTGCTAAACCGAGTACCCATCTTCATCTTGAACAGAGGCTTAAAGCCCTCTTTAGACAGAGTATTAGTACTCCTTGAATGACCCCTTCTTGACTTTGGAGGTAAGAAATGAGATGTAAATGGTATTAAAGTTATGGTGAGTTTACTAGGTTATTTGGTTTCTTCTTGGGCTAATTATGGATCTTAGGACATCTTCAGTATTAGACTGGATAACTCTTTCCCTGTTCTGGGAACGGATTGATCATGTGAAGTACTCATATTGGAAGGCAGAGTGGTAATCAATATTGTAGGCTGAGGTCACTGACAGGGGCCGAAGACAATCATGTGTGAAATTTAGGATAAATTGCTTTTGGGTTTTTGTCTGGATTTACTAAGACAGGGGAGTTGTTTGGGCAAATGATGCCTCTTTGGGGTCTCTTTGAAGTGACCATCTAATGAATCAAGGAAAGGGCAGTTAAATCCCTCTCGGTGAGAAGATCAAAAGTGGAATGGGAAACAGTTACATGTCATAAGCCAAGGGCTATCAGTTGACCTTTCTTAAGCATGGGGAGAGGAGGTTGGATACTTGGGAAGTTTTTGTTGTAGAGTGACCTTTTTTATCCTTTCACTTTTTCTTCCTTTTTCTCCTTATCCTCAGTTTCTATAGGCCTGTTCTTGCTTAATTATTCAGCATTGTATCTCATAATTTCATCCTTGAATCTCTCTTTTCTTGAACAGCTAGGGAAGTAAAATAATCCCATTCTCTTATGAAAAGATCTTTGAATTCATTTCCTTTTCTCTTGTATGGTATTATCTACTTTCTCTACTTAACAGGAGTTAAAAGATACAGAGATGATTCACACCTACTGATAATTTCAGCATATCTTTTAGCCTTATGTGTCCCCCCGCCCCCCGCCATCAAATCTTTTACCAAAGGTTGGGTTTCATATGTTTCCTGTTTCGTTAAGTTGACGAGGATGCCAATGAGTAAAAACTGCCAAAAAGTGAGCCGACAAAAGAAGAATCCAAGGGCTTAGTCAAAGGATGGGCAAAAACGTGGCACACGTACCACTACTCTCCCCTCCCGTGTCAGGGAAAACAGTGCTAATCAATCACAAGACTCCTACTGAGCCTGAATGTGGCCTCAGAATTCTTGCCAGTGTTGCTTTCTGCCCATTCCCTCCCAGTATCAGGGCATCCAAGCTGAAACCTATTTTATTTTCTTAATGTAAGATATACAAACATACCTCCAGGGCTTTAAGAGTTAACTATGATTGAGAAGTAATATCTGTAATATACTAGCATTTTTCTTTTCTTTCTCTTAAAAGAGGGACTACCATAATGCCATCTGTAGAGAAGAAAATCTGATTTGATAACTGACATTGCTATAGCCAACCATGTCTGAGACTTAGTTATATGTTTCAGGTAATGGTAAGTGTTATGGATAAAATATTTCAGAGAGAAAATGTTGGCAGAGGGGCAGTGGCAAGAAGGCTTCTCTGCTGGAAGGATATGTGAGCAGAAACCTGAATGGTGTGAGGAAATCAGTTACATGATGATCTGGGGGACAGAATTCCAGCCTAAGAAACACCAAGTATAAATCTCACCAAGTGAGATTACCTTACAGAACGACAAGAAGGTTGAGATGGCAGAATGAATGAAGTGAGTAAGGGAGATGGGGAGAAAGAGGTAGACGGGTCAGGTCAGGTGAGGTCCTTTAAGGCCAGGAGTTTGCCTTTCTTTCTTTCTTTTTTTTTTTAACTTTTATGGGAAGCCATTGGAGGATTTTGATTTGAGGAATTGTGTGACATTTTAAAAGATCCCTTGGATGCTTTGGGATAATATTAGGGAGGCAGGAGTGAAAAAGTGAGACGAGCTGGGAGGTTATTTCAATTGCCCAGATGAGAATAGATAGTGGCTTAGACTGGGTGGTAATGACATACGAAGTGGTCAGATGCAGGATGCCATTTGGTGTTTCATCAAATAGGTCTTGTTCTTAACAGTGTGGAATGTGAGAGAAGGAGAGGACTCAAGGATGAAGCAGGTTCTTTTGGAGGGGAGGGGGGCGTGCAGCTTGCAAGAGCTTAGTTCCCTGACCAGGGATTGAACCCGGGGCCACAGCAGTGAAGGCACCGAGTCCTAACCACCAGACCACCAGGGAAGTCCCAGGGATGAAGCAGGTTCTTAATCTTAGAAACTGAGTGAATATTGATGCCATTTGGTGAAGTGGGAAAGACTGAGGAAGGAGCAAGGTTTGGAGGAGAATCACGAGTTTGGGATCCGTATAAGTCATGTAGTGAATCATCAGTGCCTGTGTGAGACAGGAGAGGGAGAGGTCTGGCTGGATGCATTAACTTGGGAGCCATTAGAATTTAGGTGGTATTTAAAATCTGGGGGCTGAATGAGATGACCAAGGGAGTGGGTGAAGATGGAGAAGAGGGTGCAGTACAGATCTTTGGGGTGTTGAAACATTGAGAGCTGTGGCTCTCAACGGGGTAACATCTAGCAATGTCTGGAGACATTCTTAGTCGTTACAATTGCTGGGGGGAGGAGGGCGGGGCGCTACTGGTAACTAGTGGTTAGAGGCCAGAGATGCTACTAAATATCCTACAAGGCACAGATCATCATCACATAATGTGGAATGATCTGACCTCAAATGTCGATAGTACTAAGGTTAAGAACCCTGATGTAGAAGTAGGGAGGGCAAGGAGCCAGCAAGAGTGACTAGTGAACTAGGACGAAAATTGGAAGAGTGCTAAGGATGGGATTTCTAGAAAGGAATTTCAAAACAGAGAAAAATGTGTGTTCACCTCTGCCTGATGCTACTGAGAAGTTGCATGAGAGGAAGACTGGGAATTGATCACTGGATTCAGTAAGATACAGGATTTGGGGATACATCCATAGGATTCAAGATTCCTTTGAAGGCTAATATAGTCAAATGATGAGATTTATACATTTTCCTAAAATCAAGTACTTGTTAAAGAAAGCCGACCCCCACTTTTTTTTTTTTTTTTAGCCACAGAGGCAATCAATACCAAATGAAATTTTTGGTATTTTTATTGTTTAGCCTTTGTGAAGTACTGATTTCAACTGACTCTGGTTAGCTTAATCAAAACAGGAATTTATTTGTAAAATACTATGGTATTTTTATGAAGTCAAGGAAAAATGGATTAATTGAGTGTTGGGCCGGGTGGCAACCATAAATCTCTGCTCATAAGCAAGATTTCATGGACCTTTTCTATCATTTACGTGACCTGGATACAATTGACTCTCAGTCTCTTTTTCCTGGTTTATTTATTTATTTATACAAAAGAAATACAGTAGCATTAGCTTGGGTCAGATAGCTGTTTTATGACCAGTCCCTTCTTTTTTTTAAATGATACCCTTTTAATTAATTAATTAAAATTTATTTATTTTTGGCTGTGTTGGGTCTTCGTTGCTGTGCGCAGGCTTTTCTCTAGTTGCGGCGAGCAGGGGCTGCTCTTCATTGCAGTCCGGGCTTCTCATCGCGGTGGCTTCTCTTGTTGCGGAGCACGGGCTCTAGGCGCACGGGCTCAGTAGTTGTGGCTCGTGGGCTCTAAAGTGCAGGCTCAGTAGCTGTGGTGCACGGGCTTAGTTGCTCTGCGGCATGTGGGATCTTCCCGGACCAGGGCTCAAACCCGTGTCCCCTGCATTGGCAGGATGACTCTTTACCACTGCGCTGCCAAGGAAGCCCGACCCATCCATTTTGAAAAGTCCAGATCACATTTGCTGCTCAGAGCTCCCCCCACCCGCCCTGCTGCCTTAGGTTCTCGGAGTAGTTCCCAGAAAAGCAAGAACAGTGAAGGGACAGGCCAACATTCTAGAGATGCTACCAGAGATTTTACTCCTTTATCCTACATATCTGTACATCCAAGCAGGTCCTCAATAACTTTGCTCTAATTTTACCATGTATAACCACAACACTTCTTCCTTTACAGGAGATAACACACTTGTACAGTTACTGGATCCAGAAGTGATATCATGAGGACCCTGTTCTTTGAGTTCACAGTCACTGAATAGTGTTCATTTCTCCTCTTGTCCCATCATGATCCATTTAAATATTTTGCAACTTATAAATCAAATGAATATTTTTATTGCAATTAATATACCCTATATGTTAGTGAGACCCCCCAAACAAGGAGGGGGCAGAAAGAGAAAAAGTTAATAGTATTAATTGAAGGAATAAATAGGAAGAATTCATCAATCTCTAGATATCCCAAGAGTATGTAAGAAAATACAGGTTTAGTCAAGATTCCCTGTTTACCTAATCGCAAGGTTATAAACTACACTGAGTCATTACCCGTTTCAAGTTGTTCTTGCCTTTAGCCAGCATTTCAGTGGGTCTGAACCTTTATTTCTGAGAGGTCTCAACCTTCACCAGTCCAGCCTAGATAACATTATGAGAATCTCCTGCTAACCTGTCCTCCAGATTCCTCTCATACCCACAGAATCCTCAACAATCCTATTTCCCTCTGATGGGATAAATCATGCTAGCTATTAATCAAAACCCCTGCCCCGCCCCCATTCTTTTTTGCCTGTTCTTTTCCTGGTGGGAGGAGCTCAAACTAGCCCAGAGGAAATCTGTTTCCAATTCTGAGAGATGACTCCTGCCCCCGGCCCCTGCCCAGTGCATTTGGCAATGAAACATCCCCAGCACCCAGACCACTGGTCCTAGACTCATTTACTCTTAACCGCTCAGTTTCTAGTCCCCTGTACAGGCAGTGAGACAGATAGCATCATTTATTAATCACCAGAATAGAACGTGGACTTCATGTTTTGGAGAGCTCCCCAGCTTACAAAGTGCTGGCTCACAGGGCACTTCCACTGTCTCTGAGAATCCTCGGAGAGGGTCAGTCTAACTCTGCTTAACACGGAAGCCATCACAGTGAGATTTCAACACTCTTGTTGTTTTTTCTTTTAGTGGAGCAAGTATTAAGATTCAAAATAGCCTTGGTTTAAAAATAGAAATTATTTTTTAAATTTCTGCAAAGAAAACGGCCTCAAATCCCTTCAGCAAAGTAACACCTTTATTAATCTACATCAAATTATCCAACTTTTCCTTTACTGTCTTGTCCTTTCAGTTAATTCACACTATCCTTGATTCCATGGCAAATTATAGAACTATTTTAGAATACAGTTAGCTGGAAGACATTGCTGCAGGAGTGGTAATGGTAATGGTAATATGCTGCTGTATATTACCAGCTTCCCGAGTAATTGTGTTTTCATTTCCTCTCGTCGTTCTCAGTAGAACCATCTTGGGTACATGTCATATTTTAATTGTGCTGCATTCTCTAATATATCATTTCCTCTAACCTCATACCAGGGTGGTCGTGGCTCTCCTTAGGAATTTTCTGCCTTGCTGTCATTGACAGACATGACTGTCATTTCAAATAAAGGAAGAGAAAATAAACTATTTGGTGCATCCCTTCATTAGCAACGAGTCACTGCAGTGCCTCAGGCTAATGTTTTAAATGATAAGTTGTGAACATTTGTCAAGAAAGTCCACATCTATGTACATAAATCATATGCAGGCCCACAGTAAAAAACCTTACACCTGAAATACTTGTCAGCACAATACAAGTCAGTCTAATCCTCTTTGTTCTTGTGAAGCCATTATTGACAGTCTTGTGCCTATTTATAATTTCTCAGCAATGCTAGACTCAGAGGTTCCTGTTCTATTATTTGTTTGGTGGAATCATTCCAGGGAATATTTATCTTGAACTTGAGTGTATTGATAAGTTCTTCTGGGCTGAAAAATATCTGATGAACTCAATTCTATTCTTAGTATAGATTTAGCTCACGTTATGGATCAATTGCTTTCCTGAAAGATTTGCCTATGAAGTTAATTTCCTTCCAGTAAATTGATGTTTCTACTGACATGCATTTTATTTATTTTTTGTTTTATTTTATTTTTTTTTGCGGTACACGGGCCTCTCACCGCCGCAGCCTCTCCCGTTGCGGAGCACAGGCTCCGGACGCACAGGCCCAGCGGCCATGGCTCACGGGCCCAGCCGCTCCGCGGCACGCGGGATCATCCCGGACCGGGGCACGAACCGGGGTGCCCTGCATTGGCAGGCGGATTCCCAACCACTGCGCCACCAGGGAAGCCCCCCTGACGTGCATTTTAAATTGGAGCTGTGTTTTCTGGTAGACAGTAGCCCCAAGACATAGTAAAATCACATTTGAGATTATAGCAGTCCCTTCATGGGGGAGAAAAAAAGGCAATTTTCAGATAGTGATAAAATGTAAAAACAAGTTATTAAATTGAAGATAATTAGGGTTAATTTTATGTTTGACTAAATGGATTCAAAGTATAAAGGAGAAGAAGCCATGATAACTTAGCTGAACAAAACATTCTGTAAAGACCCTGCGTCCTCTAATACTTTACGGCAGGAAAACATGAAATTCTTTTTGGTGGCTTAGGTTTTGTTTGCTTTTTTCTCTTTTTAAAAATTTTTTTTCCTTTGGAGATATACTTGCTGAAGGAAGAATGAGAAACAACTGAAATATTTAAAAATGAATCAAATAGAATATGAGAACATATTATTGAACTGTTAATTTGAACTTGAAAGTGAACCCTTTGGAGAAATGAAGTTTCTTTTTGCCTTCCACAGGATCTAATTCAGCACCGAATAAAGAGTAATAACTCTAACAGCAAGGGTGTATATAGTGTTTATGGTGTTTAGTTTCCCACTTTTTAAACTATAAATTATACTTTGATGGTCATCTTATAATATTTCTTTATAATAGATCTTGAATAACAAAATGATTATTCTTCTAGGATAGAGTCACACGAGTCAATTTTTATTGGTTAAAGGGCAAGGACAGGGCTTCCCTGGTGGCGCAGTGGTTGAGAGTCCGCCTGCCGATGCACGGGACGCGGGTTCGTGCCCCGGTCCGGGAGGATCCCGCATGCCGCGGAGTGGCTGGGCCCGTGAGCCATGGCCGCTGAGCCTGCGCGTCCGGAACCTGTGCTCCGCAACGGGAGAGGCCACAACAGTGAGAGGCCCGCGTACCACAAAAAAAAAAAAAAAAGGGTGAGAACATATTTAACATTTTGGAATAGGTGTCAGCAAACTTTTCTGTGAAGAGCCAAAGAGTAAATATTTTTGACTTTGTAGGCCATAGGGTCTCTGTGGCTTCTTCCTCCTCCCCCTCTGCCTGCCCTTCCCTATTCCCCTCCTGATTCACACCTCACCCTGCCTCTTTCTCCTTTTTCCCCTCCTTCAAAAATGGAAAAAATGCAAAAACCATTCTTAGCTCATGGACTGTACAAAAACAGGCTGTGTGCTGTATCTGGCTGCTGGGCCAGAGTTGTCAACCCCTGTTTCAGATATATATTGCCAAATAGCTTTTCAAGGATATATACCAACTTACTCTCTCACCAGGAATCTTTGAGAGTATTTATTTCAGAGTAGTTTCCTTGTATTGTTTTCATATTTATATGAGGACATTCATTCTAGATTATTTTTCAAAATGTCCAGTTTTAACATTTATTACTGTTTCTTTGGTCGCGGAAGTTTAATACTCTAGGTCCAGTTCAAAATATTCCACTAAAGACATTCATTTGGTGAGGCACTGAAATCAAATAAATCCATTTCTAATGTGTGAGAACTTAAAAAATGGTCAGGAAGCACTCTCAGCTTCCTGTCTCACGAACCATGACTAAGTTCCCTAGTGGAAGCCTCCCTCCTCTGGATACTAAGATCTCTGAACCCACCAAGCCCAAGGTTGCAAGGATAGGAAGTAAAAAGTATGCAAGTGATTAATTAGGTGTAATAGTGTGAGGGGGCCTCTCTCACTTCTATTTTTGGTCCACAGACCTGTGTATTCTGGGAGAATGAGCACCAAATTTTTCCTTCTAGTTGAAAGCATATACTGTATCTTTGGGGTAATTGCAGAGATTTGTGACACCATCAAAGATTTGAAAGATGCAGGGATGGTGATTCATACCATACTCCCATTTAAATTCTCTTTTGGCTAGTGAGAAAACAGATGGCTTTCAGAGAATGTCTGTATTATTCTAAGCTTAATTACATGGGGATGCAAATTGCAAGCACTGTTTCAGATATGGTATACTTCCTGAGTATATCAGCACAGCCCCTGAGAGCTGATATGCATTTATTGATACAGAAATGCTTTATTTTCATACCAATCAATTCATCTTCATCTGGAAGGGACGGCAGTATACTTGTCACTGGCTTACTTTAGGGTATGACAGTTTACCTTTTCTCTGTCATAAAATCGAAAGGAGTTTGATCATTTTGATAGCGCTTAAAATATTATACTGGCCTATTACATTGCTGCTATTATGCTGACTGGGTATGGGAAGCATCAGATAGCAAGTACCCCAAATGCCTTAATAATACAAAAGCATGCTAAAAGGTATGAAATAAACCCCATTCCTGATTCCAATTACTCTATCAGTCAGAGTCCTGGCAGAAAATAGATGGTATATTCAAAAGGGTTTAAACTGAAAATAACTTAACGAAGAGATTATGTCCAGACCAATTAAGAAAACCAGTGTGAGTTTGTGAGGTTCCCAGAAACTAGCAGCAGCAAAAAGTCATTACTAGCCCTAGACCTGAAGTGGGAAAGGGCAGAGACAGAATTACAGGAAGCTGGCAAGAACTGGAGGCATGGAACAGGGCCAGGTGGCAAAGATATGGTTGCTAAAGAAGAAGCCAACTTTAAAAATCTTGATCCAGCAGGTCTGAAGTGACACAACCTCTTTCTCCTTTTGCTGTCCACTTTCTTGCTTTTTATGTGAGGTGTTCTCCTCAGCTGTCTCATAGTCATTGGTTGTACATGCTTAAGTTCTGGAGATCAAAAAGCTTTTTGGAAGCTCTGAGTGCCCATGAAAGGATACTGGATTTGAGCTTCACTCTAGGATGATAGGGGATAGCTGTTTATCAAGGAGCCTCAAATATTACTATCTCCATGTTCTTTCTCTTAAGCTAGTCATGTTTCTCCTAGAATAATATTCCAGTACCTGCCTAGCCCTAGAAACTAACAGTTTTCTTGGAGCCTAGTGGGGTAAAAAAAGCTAAAACCTTAGCATGTAGCATTTAAGAAGAAGATGGTTATGGAATTCTCTGTTTTCTATGAGTTAACCATACATCAATTCTGCCTGATATCCCCCAGTCCAGAGAATAAATGTTAAGATGTTGACCAAAGTGGGAGAGGGGCAGTCACTTGTTGGTAAGTAAGGCTATAAATTGCCTTCTGATCACTGCTTTGGCTGCATCCCCAATATTTTCTAATTTCCCTTGTGATTCTTCTTTGACTTACGAAGTTATTTTGAAGTATGGTGTCTAATTTCTAAATATTTGGGATTTTCCAGATAGCTTTCTGTTATTAGTACCTAATTTAATTCCACTGTGGTCAGTGAATATGTATTTTGATTCTTTTAAATGTATTGCCTTATTTTATGGCCCAGTATGTGGACTGTTTTGGTAAATTCCATATGCACTTGAAAAGAAAATGTATACTGTAGTTATAGGATGGAGTATCTTATAAATATCAGTTAAGTAAAATCAGTGGCAATGTTGTTTAATTCTTCTATATTCCTGTCAATTGCCTGTCACCCTGTCCTGTTAATTACTAAGAGAGGAGTGTTGAAATCTCCAAATTTAATTGTGAATATATATATATTTCTCAGTTTAGTTCTGATAGTTTTGCTTTATGTATTTTGAAGTTCTGTGGCTAGGTACAAAGAAATTTAGGACTGTTAATATCTTTTTTTGATGAACTGTCTCCTTTATCATTATAACATTTCTCTCTTTATCCCTGGTAATATATTTTACTTTGAAGTTTATTTTTGTCTGATATTAATATAACTACTCAAGCTTTCTGTGATTAATGTTTGCATGATATAGCTTTTCCCATCCTTCTATTGTTAACCTATTTATAATTTTACATTTAAAATGAGTTTCTTATAAATAGCATATAGTTGAGTCTTGCTTTTTTTATCCAGTTTGATAAACTCTGGCATTAAATTGGAGAGTTTAAGTGATTTATATTTAATGTAACTATCAGTGTGGTTGAGTTTTAGTCTACCTTCCATTTTTTGGGTTCCCTTTTACATAACTTTTGTCTTCTTTTGGATCAAGTACTTCTAGGATTCCACTTTGTGTCCATGTCCACTGTTGGAGATACCATTTTAAAAAACTGTTTGCTGTAGAGTTCATAATATGTAACTTTAATTTATCACAATCTATTTTAAATATTATTATGCCACTTCATATAAATGTATGACTCTTAAAACAGAATATTTCCATTTCTCTCTCTTGGATATTGTGCTGTTGTCAACATTTTATATCTACATATGTTATAAACCCCAGAATACATTATTTTGCTTCAGTTAATTATATCTTTAAATAACTTCAATAATGAGAAAAACGTCTTGTGTATTTACTCACATGTTTATCAGTTTTGGTGTTTTCCAAATTTTCTTCTGATTTTTTTTTCCCTTTGCCTGAAAAAATGTATTAACACTTCCTGTGGTCTAAGTTAGCTGGAGATAAATTGTCTAGCTTTTAAGTTTCTGAAAAAGACTTTATTTTTCTTTCATCTTGGAAGATATTTTCACTGGATATAAAATTCTAGGTTGACTTTTTAAAACTCTCTTATCATTCAGCAATTTTTACCTTTCTTCACTTTAAAGTTGTCATTTCATTTTCTTAATGCTTGCATATTTTGACAAGAAGTCTGTAATTATTCTTTTCTTTGGTTTTCTAAACATAATTTTTTTCTTTTTTACAATACTTTTCATCACTGGCTTTTAGCAATTTTACTTATTATGGCTTTCTTTTGTGTTTATCTCCCTTTAGGTACATAGAGCTTCTTTGATCTAGGGGCTTGTAATTTTTATCAAATTTGGAAAATTTTCAGCCAGTTTTTCTTTAAATATTTTTCTGTCTCTCTTAGACCCCTGCTTCTAATTTTACATATATTAGACTGCTTGACAATGCCCCATAGGCCACTGGGGCCCTATTAATTATTTTCAGTCCAGAAATCACCCCTTAGCTGGAAACCAAGGCAATTTATGAGGCTCACTTCATTTGTTGTACCTCTTTCCAGGATTATAATACTGCATTGTTTGCTATCAAATATCTAAAAATACTTGTTTCCTATATTTTGTTTAGTTTTCAGTTGTTTATGGCAGGAGGTTAATTCCAGGCTCTGGGTTCAGAACCTAATTCTCCTACTTACAGTTTGACCCTGGGCAAAGTTAATGTCTCTATTTCATTAGTTTTCTCATCTTTAATACTTTACACCTAAGTTGCAGGATTATTGTGAAGATTCTTAGTAATGTGTAACATATATAAAGTGTGTGATGCATAGTAAATGTCCCATTTGTAGGATGTTACTTACCCTTAAGAAAATGAATTTGTGGAGAGAGAAAGTGATAATCAGGCCTCAGCTAAGGTTGTTGGGATAAAGTGCCAGGCTCCTCTTCAGTACTAATGCCTGGGGGAAGAAGGGAGATAGAAAAACTCTGTTGCCTATGTTGCCTAAGACACCTTGGCAGAAGGGTTCATTAAAAACACTTGCTGTTTCTAGGATGCCACTGCTTAGCTACTCTGCTGAAGAACTCATCACTTCAGTTCCAAATCACTGAGTGGTCAAGATAATCTCCAAACCTTTCTGGTTAGAAGGACAAAGGTCACTGATAGACAACTAGACCAGCCCCATTGGCTCTGTGAAGTCAATTGTTGGTCAAACAGCTGGGATGGGGCTAAGGCTCAGGTAGGAACTAACTCTGTAATATAGCAATTTCTCTCAGAATTTAATATTAGAAAAACCTTTGTCAGCCCATAGGATCAGTGTTTCTTCCTTCTGATAATAGGGGTGAAATAACTAAATGCTCTTTCATTCTTGCTTTGTAAGGACACTCAAAGCCATATTTTGTTCTTAATCTCTTAAATGTTTACCCTTAACATGGGCATATGTGCCTTCTTTTTTTCTTTGTATCAGTCTTGTTATGTATATTCATTTTTTGGTGAATTTCTTAAGATCATTTCTTTTTGGAAAGAGATTTTAAAAAATTGTTTATTATATATTTTATTATTCAAGGCTTAGTATTTTGTACTGCTTTAGCTATTAATATAATTGGTAATCATGTCATATCTCTTCAAGAGTTGGGTTCCCCATTGGTGCAACTATCCCCATAATAACTGGAACAATGTGACATAAAAAGAAAAAAAGGCTATTCACATTTATTTATAATGAATACTATAAGAAATGTTTTCATTCTTGTTCTTCAATATTTTTTGTTAATAAGCAAGTATATTCCTCATGACCAAACATACCAAAATGTGTTGATAACCTAGGCATTTGAAGTACCAATATCAATTTCTTCAGCATTTACTATCTGTGAATGGACAGAGGTTCTTAATGTCTCAGCGAACGTTACAACCTTCCAGATCTGATCCTTTCTTGATCTTTTCTGCACCAAACCTTACTTAGGTGCACCTGCTCCTACCTTGTATCCTTTCTAAGGCAGAGTGACTCAGCAGCCTTTGTGCTACTTTAAGTACATGCCCCTGTTTTCAGGTGTTAAAATATCCAGTATAACTATAGCCACAGTTCAGTTTCCTGGCTTGAGTACTATTTGCCTCTCATCTAACATTTGTATTCTTTATAGGAAAAGATCATGGAAAGAGGTTAATGTAATAATCATAAAAAAAGATATTGATGTACCTCTTTAAAAAGCGATTTCATTTACAGCTATGCCTATAAATAGTTTCATTCATGCTGTAGGCTCCTGTGTTTGACCTTCGGGGAAGATGTGTCATAGGGTGTCTATGAAGTTCCCTGAGGAGCTGCACTTTTTGGAGATGATCAGCCACTTACTGGGAGCTATTGCATTTGATGATGTGAATTCTATTTTTAGGACTTGAACAGATTTGGGATCTGCTGTGCTGGAGTGCTGCTGTGAATTCTTGTGAGCTTAATTTTTCTCCTCTGTATCTTCTTTGACAAGAAAATAGTCCTTAACATGAGTATGTGATGTGTAATATGTCCTCAACGTAAACAGCCTTCTCTTTTTTTTTACATACCCCGTCAATTCATCACACCCACTCCAGGAAAAGTTTTCTGGAGGAAAACAGTTTTGAGCACAGCTAAATATCAGGCATATTCTTATTATGTTCATTTTATTAATGAGGAAATGATTCAGGGAAGTTTAGTAATGCCACTAAGGTCAAAGAATTAGTAAAGGTCACAGTTAGGAATCAATCCCACCTGTCAAATGGTTCACGTCTCCTACTTCCTCAGACCTCAATATTCCCATCTGGGAATTGGCAGTAGTATCCTTCTCTAAATAGCCTGAAAGATTTCCCTGGAACCTGGATTTTAGTTCTGCCTTTGCCACTAGCTGGGTATGTTGGAACTATCGCAATCTTCCTGGATTTCTGTTCCCTCAACTATAAAATGAGCAGTAGATGGGGAGATACATAAGATCCTTCTGACTCTAAATTCTATTGTATTTTATTTGAATTTGCCCATAATTTTAGAAATCCAAATAACACTGCATTTGTTTGATGGAATTGAATGCTTTCTTCATAGGCTGTGAAATTGACATGCCTACTCCCCCTGTCTGTCCTATTTCTGGATCTACCCACAGCCCTCCATACCTCTGTACACCTTCCACCTGTCTGTCCTTGCTCATAATTTCTCTCTCTACATACTTCTCACGAGGAGAGTTAAAGGCTGGGATGGATAGATAAGATGTTTTCTCAGAGTTATAGCTACCTAGCTTGTTTAGTAACATTATATCATTAAATATCACACGGAATGAAAATGGGGACAGTGGGATTGCTGAGGGTTGATCTCTAACTGACAGATAGCAGCCATGAGAATTTACTTTTGCCAAAGCTCTGTCTTCCTAGATATAGACATGAATAATTACACACAAGCACACACCCTCTTTACAAGTACTTAACAATGTCACTTTCCATTAGCTACACATCTAGATTGCTGTCTCTCTTGCTTGTAAGTACATGTTTGAATAACATAATGGAAGACAACCTGTCTCCCTTTACATTATCAGTTCTGATATTCACAGTTGAGAAAACTTCACCTCTTTGGATTTAAGTCAAGTATGATGGATGGCCTTGAGAGCTACACCATAGGAACAAAAACTCATGAGAGTTTCAGGCTGAGGGTTTTTTTTTTCCCTCTTCTTTTGGAGGTATAACACTCCATCACTGCTGTCAAGTGAGGGCTCAGTATGATGAGAAAGTTAGAGGAGAAAGGCTGAAAGCCACTGTAATTTTGTTCCTTAGGGACTTTTGTCCAAATCTGATTATATAGTATGTTTGCAAACTTCTCTTTGGAAGTTGGAGTGTGTGTGTGTGTGTGTGTGTGTGTGTGTGTGTGTGTGTGTGTGTGTGTGTATGTGTGATAATTAAAGCCAGTGCCTGGTAAATAAGGTTATTATTTTTAATGAAATGTAGTTTGTGTGTGGATTGTGGTATGAATGAGGAAATGGGTAGGCTGTGAATTTTTACCTGAGTTTTTTCAAAACCTAGTATAGTGAATAACTGTTTTTAGTACAAATTATAAAATAAAACTGTTGTAGCCTTTAAGTCCTCTCAGATGAAATGGTTTAAAGTTTTTATAGGTATAGTGTTTCTGGGGGCAGATGATGGAGTGTATAAGGCAGCTATTTCAACAAATAAAACCCAAGTCTTGATGGCTCATAGCAAATATTTATTGTTCTCATTCATTGGTCTAAGAGTTGGCAAGGTTCACTTGATCTGATCTGGGCTCAGCTGTGTCTGGCTCCAGGCCGCAGGACTGGGTTTGGGTCTGCTCTATGTGTCTTAAGTCCAGGCTCCCTAGGATGTGCTTGTCTTGTGGTGATGGTAGAAACGCAAGGCAGGGTGTAAAAACGCACAATACCTCTTAAGGTGTTGGCTCAGAACTGGCACACTGTCACACTGCCCACATTCAATTGGCCAAAGCCAGTCCTCACAGGGCCAGATCCAACATCCGTGGACCCAGTGTCCATGGACACGGGGAAATATATAACATCTGTGCCAGTGGGAGGAGCTACAAAGGCAACTGGAAAAGGCCTTTGGTGCATAATCACAATGTAGGAAGGAAGTGAAGACATGGGAACGATAAACCAATGTGCCTCAGGTAGGGAGACTTATTCCATTGGGGGAAGATGAGCTATGGAGACTGCCTCCAGTTTTAAATGGCACATCACCTTTCCTTTCTGTCTGCTTCCATTGTGTTGATAATTGACAGCAAAATCCTAGTCTGATGTTGTAGGTTAGCATCAGGAAGTGCAGCTCATCTGGGAAAAGCACAGACTTTCAAAGTGGTCTCGAGGTAAGTTGCCCTTCCTGTACTGTGACTGTGCTGTATGTTGTATTAACAGGTGGTCAGCTGTGGAATTAACCTGTGTATGTATGTGTGGTCCATCAAGCTGTTGAAATGTTTTTGAGAAACAAAATAACTAATAAATATTCAAGAGAAATTAGATTTATAGTATATGCACATGAAAGGGGAAGACATGATTAAGTTGATAAGACTGTTTTAAGCTTTCCATAAAATGTTCAATGAAAATCTAATACCTCAAAATCTATTTGCATCAGAAAATTAAATGACATTTGACTGTTCTGACAGAATATACTTACCTAACTTCAGGTCATTTTTATCTCTCTTTATTAAATGTATTCAGTTGAAGAGAGCAGTGTGGTCACTATCTATTTTAATAGACATAGACATGTGCTTTATTTTTGACTGTTCAAAAAACTTGAGTTGGTATTATTAAAACTCTCCATTCAAAGACTTACTATTACTATATATATATATATATATATATATATATATATATATATATAAATATAGTAAGAATACAAAAGAATATATACTTTTTAATATTCTTTTGCATTATGGTTTATCATAGGATATTGAATATAGTTCTCTGTGCTATACAGTAGGACCTTGTTGTGTATCCATTCTATATATAAAGGAGTGGAAAGTTGGGGTTAGCAGATGTAAGCTATTACGTATAGAATGGATATACAAGGTCCTACTATATAGCACAGAGAACTATATTCAATATCCTATGATAAACCATAATGCAAAAGAATATAAAAAAGAATGTATATATATGTACATATATATACATATTCGCTTTGCTGTACAGCAGAAATTAACACAACATTGTAAATCAACTATACTTCAATTAAAAAATTAATTTAAAAAGACTTACTTTATGAGTTTATGTCCTTTGTAATGGTGAATTTGTCCAGTGCCCTCACCTACTTTGTCAGACTTTTGAGAAGAACAGTTTTGTTACTTATTTCTGCCCTTGGTCTTTCCTGTCCTAAAGATCCTTCCCCAAATAACTACGCATCATGGCTTTACCTTGCGTGTTTGCTTCATAGGGATATTGTCTGGTTAAAATTAGGTATTAGAAACTGATTCTTGAAAAATAAGACTACTTCTAAACTGAAGTTACTTTTCATCATTTCTGCCTAAACTTCACGTTGTCTTTCCTCTGCATAAAGTGAGCTGGATTGCATCCCACACCTGTTCATGCAGTGGTGGACAGCCACGGCAGGTGTGTGGGTACGTTTGCATGTGTGTCTGTATTTTATCTAAGGACACGAGATCCTTGTAATTGTGGGCTTCACAACTCTCTTATACCTAAATGATGAACTTCTACTCACCAGACAATGTGCCTTTGATGATCTAGATATCTTACCTTAGGTGTTATACAGCATGTTCTCTGTGATGTATGTAGCATGTTTTATGTTGTTTTATGAATCTGTGTAAACTGTACCCAAAGCCAGCAGCTTTCCGAAATGAAAGTGAAAAGTGGAGGGATTTAAAATGAGGGATGTGATTAGTAATTAATACATTTCTGAAGATGAGGTAGCCTGGTGAGAGTACACCATAAATTTTAAAAGGCTTATTTCCTCTTTTCTTGCCAAAGATAACCAGAAATAGTCTAGGAGGGGGGATGAGCTATATAAATGGAAGTTATCTGAACAGAAATATTCTAGGAGGGGGATAAGCTTTATAAATGGAAGTTAAGAGGGGTCCGAGCTTTAATCTCTTCAGTCTCTTAAAGCATGGCCAGCACTGCCCTCCTCTTGGGGTCGCCATGAAGTCACAGTGGAGGAACTTAGCAGACTCCCTCCTCTCCGAGGTTCTTTATGCATTAGTCCTTTTCTATGTCTTCTGAGCAGGAGTGGGGGCACTCTGTAGCACATGAGGCCCTACACAAAAGCCCAGAAGAAAGTCTGTCTGGAGAGAGTAGTTAGAAAGAGGCGTATGGAAAACATGAGGCCAAGTTCCTGAAAAGACCCTCATTCTAAGACATCTCGCTCAGGTGAAGAAAGAGCCTAGTTGTAACCTTCTGGGACCCATGTCTGCAGAGTTGATGTCCAAGGCCCTGGACCTTCATTTTCTCGGTGATCACAGCAAAGTGTTTTGTGGACGGCCTGCCAAAGGGCAACTGTAGAGACACTGTGACCTGCATCACCTTTCAACTTTAAAGTGCGATTAGAAACCAACCCATGGAACAGGCAAACAAAAAGCAAAACCTTGGCTGTTTTCAAATTTTCTTTCCTCTGAAATGCTACTCTAATATAAAGGAGAAGCGTGTCATCCCACAGTCCTTTTGTTAGTGGACTTACTCTCAGCTCAAGTTGCTTTAAGTCAGGTGTTCAACGTGGCGGAAGTCGTTGTCTGGTTTTGGGTCCCTGCCAAAGAGACACTATTACAAGGATTAGGTGTAATAAACACCCTATCATATATCCAACAGTCATCTCTGTTGCAGAAGTGCACTGAGCCTAAACCCTGAACTTCTGCCTGGTTGCTTAATATTTTGCCAAGGTTGCTTACCGGGAATTAGAAAAGGTCTAGGAACCTGAGAGCTCTATGGGACTTTACAAGACCAGTGCTCTAACCCCTGAGCTATGGAGCCGACTGCTCTATGGGACTTTAGAGGTCATCTCGTGGTTTCCAAACAATATCATATTCAAGAGGAACGCTGGTGGCTTGCGACGTGTCTAACGCGTGTCCCTTTAAATGGATTCTGTGGTCATGTAAGTTTGGAAAACACTCTTATACAGAGCTAAGTTTCTTTAGTAAAGGACATCTCAAGGTCTTTGATATGCTAACATGAATCGTGGCTCTGGGGATACAACATGTAGCTTTTCTCACACTCACTTGACCACGGAGTCCTTTTATTGTAGAACAGTTACCGCCATCTTAATGCCAGGCAGAGGCCATGGAATCTAGTCATTAAGAGCACGCCCTCTAGTGTTTAGCTGCCTGGGTTCAATTCCTGGCTTTACCATTTACTGATCTTAGGATCTTGAGCAATTCGCTTCACTTCTTTGGACTTCAGTTTCCCCAACTAAAATGGGGACGCTAATGATACCTACCTATAGAGTTCTTTTTAAAACCGAAGAAAGGGGCTAAGAACAGTACCTGGCACAGACTTGACTATTATCATCCTAACATAGTTCAGATAAGGACTAGCCTGATGCCCTCATTCTGGAGGTGAGAAAGTGAGTTCCAAGTAGTGTACTCATGCAGTGTCACTCATTCAACACACTGACCCAGCGCCAATACGCACTTGCATGCATCGTGCATGGCAATTCTATCCCCAGAAATGAAGATGAACTTGGGGCAGTTCCTGCCCTGGAAGAACACACGCTAGTGACTTGGCTCAGGTGAGACCTTTTAGTAGTAAAGCCAACAACCAACTTTACAGTAGTAAAGTCCAAGTCAGGACTCCTGACTTCCGTCCTGCAGCTCATCCTCTGATTCTGTTCTGAAAGAGAATGATCTGTAGAGCCCGATTGGTAAGCAAGAAGAGGGAGCATGGAGTACAGCCAGTAGACTTATTTTTTTTAATTGGATATGAGGGCATATATTTGAATTCATTGTTAGTGTGAGCCAGAAAAGGTATTCAAGAGAAACACTTTTAGAGAAAAGCAAACTCTAAAAATATTAACTAGAAAGGGAAGTCATGGGTGCTATGAAGTGGCCCATGTAGGAGTCCCCAGTTATGGCTGGCTTGATGTATTGGTCACCACTGTGTCACTAATGGTCTGCTCTGTTTGGTCTAGGCATCCCTTCTGAGGGCTTCCCCCGGGACTGCTTCAGTGAGCAGACAGCAGCTAAAGACCTTCCCAGCAGGGATGGAGGTGCATGGGTCCTGGCCTACAGAGCAGGACCAGCCTGTCCATTTCTGCTCCATGAAGAAAAAGAGAAGCCCAACAGAAGCAAATTGTGCTTGGATCTCCATGTAAGTAGAAATCTTTGTGTTTGCACTATGATTCTATGCAATTGACAGAGGCTCAGTTAACATGCATTTAATGTAAAGTGTGTTTGTAAAGCTGCTGAAGCTACATTTTGTGTGAGTGTCGTCTAAAAACCAATCAGTCGCAGAAAACAGATATCGGTGAGCTGAAATTTGTGCACTAGAAAGTGACTGTGTCTACAGTCTATCTGAGCATTTACAGAGTGCTCTGCTTACATCAGTTTGCTGCCTAAACCTCATTGTGGGAGAACCCATTTGCTGCTCTTAATATCATTTTTCTAAAAATTCGAGAACATGTGTTAACTGACTGATAGGATCTGGATCCTGCAGTGAAATTCAAATAGACTGTCTTCCACATTCCTAAACCTTTCTTTCTCTGCAGCTGCTCAAATAACAGGTGAACAATTTGGCAGGAAATCTGTGGGATAGAGGATGACCCATTAGAAAAACAGCCTTCTCTTTCCCATTCATTCATCGATTCATTGACACAGAGGCCTTGACTGAACTGTACAAAGCAGTGGGCTGGGTTTTAGCTACTTCCACACCATAGGTAGCCTGATAGGATTGACCAGACTGTCACAATTGTCACCGCCCCTTCCTCACCTCCCCATTTCCGTCAGAGATGGGGGTGAGCATTAGGAATCTAACAGGCACTTTTCTTTTTTTTTTTGCTCTGTTAACTTTAATGCCTGTTGATAGTCTTGTGTCCCTGATTTCTTTGGATGACTTCCAATTCGTTATTTTCAAGCCTGAAAGTATGGGTTTTTTTGTTTTGTTTTGTGTTTGCGGTACGCGGGCCTCTCACTGTTGTGGCCTCTCCCATTGCGGAGCACAGGCTCCGGACGCACAGGCTCAGCGGCCATGGCTCACAGGCCCAGCTGCTCCACGGCACGTGGGATCTTCCCGGACCGGGGCACGAACCCGTGTCCCCTGCATCGGCAGGCGGACTCTCAACCACTGCACCACCAGGGAAGCCCTGAAAGTATGTTTTTGATGAGTGTGGCCTGTAAGGTTCATATGCGTAGCAATTTTCTCAAGCAACCAAGAGCAGAAGAACCTTGCACTTTTCATAATCAAAAAACCATAGTCATCGTATGTCATTTTAGAAAAGCATTCGACATCTCAGTTATTGTAAAAGGAGGTTTGGAATGAAGCTGTAAAATGTAAAATCTACAGCCCTTCATGAGATGAAATGGAAATTTGTAGTTTTTGTTTACATGCCTCTCCCGAAAAAGCAAACTGTGCATCTTGAGATGTGCTCAAAGTAAGAAGTGTAACAGCGACATCTACTGGCCAGATTAAGTTGAGTTTGCCGCAGCAGGAGGCCTGGCGTGTCACGGTGCTGAAATGAATTTTGAAAGACCACTTTCTTTTTCTTCTGTAATTTTTAAAAATGCTGGGTTTATGTGTTTTTTTAACACATTGACTAAACTATGTATTTCTGGTTTTCCTTTTCCTCGGTGAATTAAATTATTTCCTAATTTTACTTTATTTCAATTATAGAAATCATATACAATCCTTTTGTAAAATTTGAAATACATAGTTAAATTGAAAGAAAAGTAATAACTCATAATCTCAGCAACCACAGACAACAACTGTAAAATTTTGATAAATTTTCTTTGTAGTTTTCACTGTGTATGATGGATTTTCAGTGAGGAACTTTTTTTCTTTTAACTTATAGGCATAGATTTTATATCCTTATTACTTTCTTTTTTTTTTTCTTTACCTATTACTTTTACATTGCTTGTCCATGTTGCTACAAATTCCTCCTGGGTATATTTTCAGTGAATGAATAATGTTCCTCTACATTGTATCTCAAAATTTATTTAATCATTTCTCTGTTATTGGATGTTAAAAATTTCTTTTTTGGCCAAGGGCATGGCATGCAGGATCTTAGTTCCCTGACCAGCTATCAAACCTGTGCCCCCTGCAGTGGAAGTGCGGAGTCCTAATCACTGGACTGCCAGGGAACTCCCTAAAGTTGTTTTTTATTTTGGGATAGTACTACAATTTGGAAGTGAATAGCACTACCAATTTTTCTTATACTCCTCCCCTCCAATATTTAGGATAAACTTTGGTTTATTGTCTATAAATATAAGTATTTTTAGGCTTTTGAAACATATCACATAAACAAGGTCTATTTCCTGAACCAGCCTTTAATGGTGTGTGTGTATGTTTATACACACATATATATATAATATTTATATATTACATATATTATATATGATGTATAAATAATATATGTTTATATATAATTTACATAAATCTACAATAACATATATATAAATATTTACGTGTTTCTTAGTTTTGCATTAATTATAATTTTTAAAAACGGGTAGTTTCTTTAGATTATTTTTACATCAGTGGTTTTATAGCTTGGTCCCTAAGACTCCTCACCTGCAAGCCCTACCCCCTCTTCAGAAGCTACAATTTGTTTCCTGTGTTCTGAATATTGTTATTCTAAGATGTCTGCTTGGGAGGGTTGTACTGATTTAGTAAAAGTTTGCATCCTGTTACTGATCACCACACCAGCTCGCAAGGACTTCTTTCCTCTGGGGGGCTGTGAACGCTAAGCTCAGGGAGATGTGTATTGCTTTATGATACTTTGATCAGCCTTAAATGTTGGAGAGGACTGCTCGTTTTCAGTTTTGAACCTGATTTGCAGGGTCATCATTAAGAAGTTACTTTTCTTTTTTAACATCTTTATTGGAGTATAATTGCTTTACAATGGTGTGTTAGTTTCTGCTGTATAACAAAGTGAATCAGTTATACATATACATATATCCTCATATCTCTTCCCTCTTGCGTCTCCTTCCCACCCTCCCTATCCCACCCCTCTAGGTGGTCACAAAGCACCGAGTTGATCTCCCTGTGCTGTGCAGCTGCTTTCCACTAGCTATCTGTTTTACATTTGGTAGTGTATGTATGTCAGTGCTACTCCCTTACTTCGTCCCAGCTTACCCTTCCCCCTCCCTGTATCCTCAAGTCCATTCTCTACGTCTGCGTCTTTATTCCTGTCCTGTTTGGAACTTTTTTTTTTGTTTTTTGTTTCCATATATATGTGTTAGCATACGGTATTTTTTTTTCTCTTTCTGACTTACTTCACTCTATGTGACAGACTCTAGGTCCATCCACCTCACTACAAATAACTCAATTTCATTCCTTTTTATGGCTGAGTAATATTCCATTGTATATATGTGCCACATCTTCTTTATCGATTCATCTGTCATTGGACACTTAGGTGCTTCCATGCCCTGGCTATTGTAAATAGTGCTGCAATGAACATTGTGGTACATGACTCTTTTTGAATTATGGTTTTCTCATGGTATATACCCAGTAGTGGGATTGCTGGGTCATATGGTAGTTCTCTTTTTAGTTTTTTAAGGAACCTCCATACTGTTCTCCATAGTGGCTGTATAAATTTACATTCCTACCAACAGTGCAAGAGGGTTCCCTTTTCTCCACACCCTCCCCAGCATTGTTTGTAGATTTTTTGATGATGGCCATTCTGACTGGTGTGAGGTGATACCTCATTGTAGTTTTGATATGCACTTCTCTAATGATTAGTGATGGTGAGCATCTTTTCATGCATTTGTTGGCCATCTGTATGTCTTTTTTGGAGAAATGTCTGTTTAGGTCTTCTGCCCATTTTTGGATTGGGTTATCTGTTTTTTTGATATTGAGCTGAATGAGCTCCTTGTAAATTTTGGAGATTAATCCTTTGTCAGTTGCTTCATTTGTAAATATTTTCTCCCATTCTGAGGGTTGTCGTTTCATCTTATTTATGTTTTCTGTTGCTGTGCAAAAGCTTTCAATTTTCATTAGGTCCCATTTGTTTATTTTAGGTTTTATTTCCATTCCTCTAGGTGATGGGTCAAAAAGGATCTTGCTGTGATTTATGTCATAGAGTGTTCTGCCTATGCTTTACTCTAAGAGTTTTATAGTGTCTGGCCTTATATTTAGGTCTTTAATCCATTTTGAGTTGATTTTTGTGTATGATGTTAGGGAGTTCTGTAACTTCACTCTTTTACATTTAGCTGTCCAGTTTTCCCAGCACCACTTATTGAAGAGGCTGTCCTTTCTCCATTGTATACTCTTGCCTCCTTTATCAAACAGAAGGTGACCATATGTGCATAGGTTTATCTCTGGGCTTTCTATCCTGTTCCATTGATCTATATTTCTGTTTTTGTTCCAGTACCATGCTATCTTGATTACTGTAGCTTTGTAGTATAGTCTGAATTCAGGGAGCCTGATTCCTCCAGCTCCGTTTTTCTTTCTCAAGGTTGCTTTGGCTATTCGGGGTCTTTTGTGTTTCCATACAAAGTGTAAAATTTTTTCTTCTAGTTCTCTGAAAAATGCCATTGGTAGTTTGACAGGGATTGCAGTGAATCTGTAGATTGCTTTGGGTAGTATAGTCATTTTCACAATGTTGATTCTTCCAATCCAAGAACATGGTATATCTCTCCATCTGTTGGTATCATCTTTAACTTCTTTCATCAGTGTCTTATAGTTTTCTGCATACAGGTGTTTTGACTCCTTAGGCAGGTTTATTCCTAGGTATTTTATTCTTTTTGTTTCAATGGTAAATGGGAGTGTTTCCTTAATTTCTCTTTCAGATTTTTCATCATTAGTGTATAGGAATGCAAGAAATTTCTGTGCATTAATTTTGTATCCGGCTGCTTTATGAAATTCATTGATTAGCTCTAATAGTTTTCTGGTAGCATCTTTAGGATTCTTTATGTATAGTATCATGTCATCTGCAAACAGTGACAGCTTTACTTCTTTTCCGATTAGATTCCTTTTATTTCTTTTTCTTCTCTGATTGCTGTGGCTAAAACTTCCAAAACTATGTTGAATAATAGTGGTGAGAGTGGGCAACCTTGACTTGTTCCTGATATTAGTGGAAATGGCTTCAGTTTTTCACCATAGAGAACGATGTTGGCTGTGGGTTTGTCATATATGGCCTTTATTATGTTGAAGTAAGTTCCCTGTGTACCTACTTTCTGGAGAGTTTTTATCATAAATGGGTGTTGAATTTTGTCAAAAGCTTTTTCTGCATCTATTAGATGATCATATGGTTTTTCTCCTTCAGTTTGTTAATATGGTGTATCACATTGATTGATCTACGTATATTGAAGAATAGTTGCATTCCTGGGATAAACCCCACTTTATTATGGTGTATGATCCATTTAATGTGCCGTGGGATTCTGTTTGCTAGCATTTTGTTGAGGATTTTTGCATCTATGTTCATCAGTGATATTGGCCTGTAGTTTTCTCTTTTTTTTGTGACATCTTTGTCTGCTTTTGGTATCAGGGTGATGGTGGCCTCATAGAATGAGTTTGGGAGTGTTCCTCCCTCTGCTATAATTTGGAAGAGTCTGAGAAGGATAGGTGTTAGCTCTTCTGTAAATGTTTGATAGAATTCGCCTGTGAAGCCATCTTGTCCTGGGCTTTTGTTTGTTGCAAGATTTTTAATCACAGTTTCAATTTCAGTGCTTGTGATTGGTCTGTTTATATCTTCTATTTATTCCTGGTTCAGTCTCAGAAGGTTGTGCTTTTCTAAGAATTTGTCCATTTCTTCCAGGTTGTCCATTTTTTTGGCATATGGTTGCTTGTAGTAATCTCTCATGATCCTTTGTATTTCTGTATTCTGTTACTTCTTTTTCATTTCTAATTCTTTTGATTTGAGTCTTATCCCTTTTTCTCTTGATGAGTCTGGCTAATGGTTTATCATTTTGTTTATCTTCTCAAAGAACCAGCTTTTAGTTTTATTGATCTTTGCTATCGTTTCCTTTATTTCTTTCTCTTTTATTTCTGATCTGATCTTTATGATTTCTTTCCTTCTGCTAACTTTGGGGTTTTCTTTGTTCTTTCTCTAATTGCTTTAGGTGTAAGGTTAGGTTGTTTATTTGAGATGTTTCCTGTTTCTTGAGGTAGGATTATATTGCTATAAACTTCCCTCTTAGAGCTGCTATTGCTACATCCCATAGGTCTTGGGTCATCGTGTTTTCATTGTCATTTGTTTCTAGGTATTTTTTGATTCCCGCTTTGATTTCTTCAGTGATCTCTTGGTTATTAAGTAGTGTATTGTTTAGCCTCCATGTGTTTGTAGTTTTTGCAGTTTTTTTCCTGTAATTGATATCTAGTCTCATTGCGTTGTGGTCAGAAAAGATACTTAATACGATTTCAATTTTCTTAAATTTACCAAGGGTTGATTTGTGACCCAAGATATGATCATTCCTGGAGAATGTTCCTCATATGAGCACTTGAGAAGAAAGTGTATTCTGTTGTTTTTGGATGGAATGTCCTATAAATATCAATTAAGTCCATCTTGTCTAATGTGTCATTTAAAGCATGTGTTTCCATATTTATTTTCATTCTGGATGCTGTGTCCATTGATGAAAGTGGGGTGTTTAAGTCCCCTACTATGACTGTGTAACTGTCAGTTTCCCCTTTTATGGCTATTACATAGCATTTGCCTTATGTATTGAGGTGCTCCTATGTTGGGAGCACATATATTTATAATTGTTATATCTTCTTCTTGGATTGATCACTTGATCATTATATAGTGTCCTTCTTTGTCTCTTACAATAGTCTTTATTTTAAAGTCTATTTTGTCTTATATGAGAATTGCAACTCCAGCTTTCTTTTGATTTCCATTTGCATGGAATACCTTTTTCCATCCCCTCACTTTCAGTCTGTATGTCTCCCTAGGTCTGAAGTGGGTCTCTTGTAGACAGCATATATATGGGTCTTGTTTTTGTATCCATTCAGCCAGTCTATGTCTTTTGGTTGGAGCATTTAATCCATTTACATTTAAGGTAATTATTGGTATGTATGTTCCTATTACCATTTTCTTAATTATTTTGCATTTGCTTTTGTAGGTCTTTTCCTTCTCTTTTTTTTCCTGCCTAGAGAAGTTCCTTTAGCATTCGTTGTAACGCTGATTTGGTGGTGCTGAATTCTCCTAACTTTTGCTTGTCTGCAAAGGTTTTAATTTCTCCATCAAATCTGAATGAGATCCTTGCTGGGTAGAGTAATCTTGGTTGTAGGTTTTTCCCTTTCATGACTTTAAATATTTCCTGCCACTCCATTCTGGCTTGTAGAGTTTGTGCTGAAAGATCAGGTGTTAACCTTAAGGGGATTCCCTTATATGTTATTTGTTGCTTTTCCCTTGCTGCTTTTAATATTTTTCCATTGTATTTAATTTTTGATAGTTTGATTAATATGTGTCTTGGTGTATTTCTCCTTGGATTTATCCTTTATGGGACTATCTGTGCTTCCTGGACTTGATTATTTCCTTTCCCATGTTAGGGAAATTTTCAACTATAATCTCTTCAAATATTTTCTCAGACCCTTTCTTTTTCTCTTCTTCTTCTGGGACCCCTATAATTCGAATGTTGGTGCATTTAGTGTTGTCCCAGAGGTCTCTGAGACTGTCCCCAATTCTTTTCATTCTTTTTTCTTTATTCTGCTCTGTGGTAGCTATTTCCAGTATTTTATCTTCCAGGTCACTTATCCGTTCTTCTGCCTCAGTTAATCTGCTATTGATTCCTTCTAGAGAATTTTTAATTTCATTTATTGTGTTGTTCATCGTTGTTTGTTTGCTCTTTAGTTCTTCTGTGTCCTTGTTAAACATTTCTTGTATTTTCTCCATTCTGTTTCCAAGCTTTTAGATCATCTTTACTATCATTTCTCTGAATTCTTTTTCATGTAGACTGCCTATTTCCTCTTCATTTGTTTGGTCTGGTGCGTTTTTACCTTGCTCCTTCATCTGCTGCATATTTCTCTGTCTTCCTATTTTGCTTAATTTACTGTGTTTGGGGTCTCCTTTTCACAGGCTTCAGGTTCGTAGTTTCTGTTGTTTCTGGTGTCTGCCCTCAGTGGGTAAGGTTGGTTCAGTGGGTTGTGTAGGCTTCCTGGTAGAGGGGACTGGTTCCTGTGTTCTGGTGCATAGGGCTGGATCTTGTCTTTCTGGTGGGCAGGGCTCTGTCTGATGGTGTGTTTTGGGCTGTCTGTGAACTTGTATGATTTTAGGCAGCCTCTCTGCTAATGGGTGGGGTTGTGTTCCTGTCTTGCTAGTTGTTTGGCATGGGGTGTCCAGCACTGTAGCTTGCTGGTCGTTGAGTGGAGCTGGATCTTAGTGTTGAGTTGGAGATCTCTGGGAGAGCTCTTGCTGATTGATATTATATGGGGCCGGGAGGTCTCTGATGGTCCAATGTCCTGGACTCGGCTCTCCCACCTCAGAGGCTCAGGCCTGACACCAGCCTGGAGCACCAAGACCCTGTCAGCCACACGGCTCAGAAGAAGAGGGAGAAAAAAAGAAAGAAAATAATGAATAAAAATAAATAAATAGATAAATAAATTAATTAAATAATTAGAAAATTAAAAATTATTAAATTAGAAAAATAAGTAGTTAAATAAAAGAGAGCAACCAAACCAATAAACAAATCCACCAGTGATAACAATCGCTAAAAACTATACTAAGATAAACATAAAAATCAGAAACAAGTCAGCCACAGACAGCAAACCGCAGACAAAAAAATTTGAATTTCATATTATTTTCACCTATCAAAAATATTATTCATCTTTTTTTTTTCCCCATCATTAAAAAATGTAAAGATCATTCTTAAAGAAGTCATTCAAAAATAGGCAGTGGGTCAGATCTGGCCCACTCTGGTCTAGAATGAGAGGTGGAGGTCTCCTTCACTTCACTTCCACTGCTGGCTCAACCACTAGCTAGCTGTGGGACTCTGGGCACCAGTTAACTTCGGTGGCCCTCAGTTTCTTTAACAAGTGTGTGCGGACAGGATGGGAGGAACCCGAACAGATGAAACAGTGTTCCTTTTAGCTATAATATTACATTTCCTGATTCTATTAAAGGAGCATAAGTCAACCCAAGCAGTGTGGTGTGTGGGGAATGAAAATTACTTAAAAGAAATACAAAGAGGGCTTCCCTGGTGGTGCAGTGGTTGAGAGCCCACCTGCCGATGCAGGGGACACGGATTCGTGCCCCGGTCCGGGAAGAGCCCACATGCTGTGGAGCGGCTAGGCCTGTGAGCCATGGCTGCAGAGCCCGTGCGTCCGGAGCCTGTGCTCTGCAACAGGAGAGGCCACGACAGTGAGAGGCCCGCGTACCGCAAAAAAAAAAAACAAAAAAAAAAAACAAGAAATTCAAAGAAAGAGATGGAAATTATTTGAAAGAAAAACAAATACATCTTAATATTCTCAACATGAATCTTTGTTTTAATATGAGGAACAATGTTACAACTCTGATAGTGAGACCAAAATTTATCGTCTCCTAACTCTATTTGAAGGCTCATATCATTTCTTTCTGTTTCTCCAGTGCAATCCTTTTCTCCTTCCCTGGTTTTATTGAGGTGTAATTAACATACAATATTGTTTAAGTTTCAAGTGTACAACATAATGATTTGGTACATGTATATACTGTGAAATGATCCCCACAATAAATTCATTTCACATCCATCACCTCACATAGTTACAAGTTTTTTTTTTCTTGGGATGAGAACTTTCAAGATCTACTCTCTTAGCAACTTTCAAACGTGCAATACAGCATTGTTAACTATAGCCACCATCCTGTACAGTACATCCCCAGGACTTATGAGTCTTACAACTGGAAGTCTGTACCTTCTGACTACCTTTCACCCATTTTCCTCTGTCTTCATCTCCCCACATCTGGCAACCACCAGTCCCTTCTCTGTTTCTATGAATTTGGGTTTTTCTAGATCCCACTTATAAGTGAGAACATAACAGTATTCATCTTCCTCTGTCTGACTTATTCTTCTTAGCATAATGCCCTTGCGGTCCATCCATGTTGTCGCATGTTACATTCATCTTTTAGTTATTGAACTATGAGAAGATCCAAGGGTTCCTTGGAGGAATGGCAAGAGGTGGAGCTGGTGGAAGGTAGACACCAGGGAGGCTCCGAGCAGCATCTGTTTACCAGCCAGTATATATTACAGTGTTTAAGCAACCACTGCTGCTGTCTTGGTGCCCCTTGGCTGAATGTCAGCCAGACTGCTATGTAGAGAGGTTCTGTTTGGGTGATCACCCTGCTCTAGCGAATCCCGTAGACGATTCTGGGTGACCTAGAAAGTTCTTGAAAGAACCCAATGCTCAGTCAGTTCCACTTTGAGGTCATGAGGTTGCTAAATATTACATAGGACATATTCAGTGAAAAATAATTTGTTGTTTGTCTGAAATTCAAAATTAACTGGTTGTCCTGTATTCTATTTAATAAGTCTGGCAATCCTAGGTGTCAGTTTGGGAACAACACCCAAATGCAGCAAATGTGTGAATTGCCTTGGGGTAGCATCTATATGGGATAAACCCTCAGTCACCCCAGAGTGCCCATTTAGAGCATGACCATTACACAGTTAGGCTTAAAGGGTAGTTTCTTATATTCCACTATTAGAAACTGTCATTAGCCGTGCTCCTCAGTTGCCAGTGCACTTTGAGCCAGACATGTCAAGGCAACTGAATCTGGACAGACCAGAGAGCAAGTGGGGCCTAACTTCTTAGAACAAGTGCAGTTTCTTAAAGATTCCATTTGAGATGACTATTCACCATGGAGGATAGTTTGTAAAATGTCTGTAAATAAAGGACGTGGGCAGGATAGAAAAAAGACACTAAAAGAGGTGTGGCCTGAGATGGACAAAAGGTATGCAGAGCGGAAAAGGCAAGCAGTTGTCAGAATTCTATACTGGTTGCATGAATTCTGAAAGTAGGATTTTGCATGCAGCTTTTAAAACACAAGGCTTGAACTCTTCTTGGTGTTGCTGGTTTCCAAGGATCATCTCCATCACCCCACTCGTGGGTGCCGGGATGCTCCTTATTGAATTAGCTTAATTGTCTGCGGAGGACACAGCATCGGGTCCCAAGTAATTGCATCTTATGAACGGAAAGATATAATTACCAAGTCCACACCAAACCTTAAGTGTCTAAACCAGTAACAAAACTGCCATGAATTGATCACTTCCTCAATGCCAGGCACCATTCTTTGACGTATTATTTTACCTATTGTATTGATACAAATAAGGAGAGAGGTTCAGTAAAGACGGGTGCAAGGATCTGAACCCAGGTCTGTCCGAGTCTGGACCTAGGTGCTTAAATGTTAAGCCCCTCTACCCCTCCACTACTTTGGATGCTTTTCTGATTTGTTTGTTTTCTTTTGTTTTGCTTTTAATTGAAGAACCAAATTCATTTCATGGATATGAGTTAGCTCTCATAATTAGTGAGAAGGCTTGAGAACCGGGCTCAGAATTAGAAAGCTAGAACCACAACCAAAATCACCCCACAGAACTCAATCCAGTGAAGATTCTGCAGCTGCTCACCTGGGACACTGGATGCCTCAGACCTTGGGTCTTTACAGTGGATGGGGAAACACTGATGGGGACACGAGCAGATTTCAGGCCCTCATGTTCCTTCACTCCTAAAAGGCAAACTCTGTGCCATCAATTGACTTTGACAGCAAAGAATGGATGCAGAGGGCTCTCTGACACAGCGCCCCTGCAGTACATGGAAAGGGCCACATCCTTGTTTTGTTTTCATGGAAGCCAATGAGAGCTTAAAGCTAAAGGCCGCAGGTGGACGTCCCCACATCATTAGCATATTCATGACAATGGGGCTTGTATCTGCAAGTGAAGTGAATTTAGAAATATCAAGCTAGCTTGTTTTCTGAAGGCTTCATACATGCTTCATAAAGTATGCTTACTATTTATTGGGTGTCTGTTGTGAATCAAGCAAGCACTGGGTTAGGAATATTAGCACATTTAATTCTTAGAACAATCCTATGAGTTATTATTTTCCCTATTTTGTACATGTAAATACTGGTTCATAGAAGTTAAGGAACTTGCCTAAGTGACACATCTTGCGTGTAACTAGTAAGTAATATCCCATAGTGAACCCAAATACATCTCACTTCAAAGCCATAGCTCTGGCCTCTCCTCTTTTTCTTTGCCCTCTCTTTAACTGTGTTTAAGAATAGGATCGGGCTTCCCTGGTGGCGCAGTGGTTGAGAGTCCGCCTGCCGATTCAGGGGACACGGGTTCGTGTCCCGGTCCGGGAGGATCCCACATGCCGCGGAGCGGCTGGACCCGTGAGCCACGGCCGCTGAGCCTGCGCGTCCGGAGCCTGTGCTCCGCAACGGCAGAGGCCACAACAGTGAGAGGCCCGCGTACCGCAAAAAAAAAAGAATAGGATCATAGGGACTTCCCTGGTGGTCCAGTGGTTGAGACTCTACACCCCCAATTCAGGGGGCCCGGGTTTAGACCCCGGTCAGGGAACTAAGAGCCCGCATGTCGCAACGAAGATCCCGCGGCAGCGAGGATCCAGTGTGCCTCAGCTAAGACCCGGCGCAGCCAAATAAGTAAATAAATAAATATTAAAAAAAAAATAGGACCATAGTTGTGACAGTGCCTAGCTTACTTTCTACTTTGTAATTTTAATGCCTTTACATTGGTTTCCATATTTTTCTTTTAACGTGACTAAATGATGTGAGTTTTAACTTCAAGGAATCATTACTGATCAAATCAGGGCTCATAATTTGTGTCCTTTCTGCTCTCTGCCAATTCCTTCTAACTGCAGTGGCCGTTTGGTTCCGGTAACCGGGTGATCACCTATTTTGCCCCCATACGGATGTTTCAATGTGAAAGATAACTGTTACAAAATTCTGTAGCTCTTTGATTTATTATAATGAAAAGAAGGTACATTGAGAATCAAGTTGATCCGGTGCAGATCCTGGCTATGCCACTCATTGGTTGTGTAATCTTTGAATTGCCCTAATGTCTCTGAACCTCAGTATTCACAGCTAAAGGAATGGCCAAACAGTAGTCACTAGCCACCTATGGCTCTTAATTAAGACTAAATAAAATATAATTCCTCAGTTACATTAGGCACATTTTAAGCGCTCAGAGGCCACCTGTGGCACTGGATTGCATGACACAGATACATTTCCACCATTACAGAAACTTGCACTGAATAGCACTAATAAAACGGGGTCGGGCTTCCCTGGTGGCGCAGTGGCTGAGAGTCCGCCTGCCGATGCAGGGGACGCGGGTTCGTGCCCCGGTCCGGGAAGATCCCACGTGCCGCGGAGCGGCTGGGCCCGTGAGCCGTGGCCGCTGAGCCTGCGCGTCCGGAGCCTGTGCCCCGCAACGGGAGAGGCCACAACAGTGAGAGGCCCGCGTACCGGAAAAAAAAAACAAAAAGAACAAAAAAACAAAAACGGGGTCAATGACACCTTTCTCATAGAGTTATGGGGAGGATTAAGGTATTAGAAAACTTGCATAAAGAACCTAGCATGGTACGTACTTGGGACAACAATGACACCCTAAAAAAATGCTAGATCTCCCCCTTCTCTCCTCTCATGCATGTTCTTATCATCCACCTTCATTTTGTTTTAGGTAAATCCTCATCTTCCCTAATTTTTCTTTTGCCTCCTTTAAATTTAAAAGTATTTAAAAATGATAACTAGATCTTTGGTGTTGGAACTAATATTCCCAAGATAACTTTGACTTAAAAAAAAATTAAGGACAAAAAAAGATATCCAGTTACAGTGGAGTCAGTGGCTGTCTAGTTTCACCATTCAGGAAGAACAAGAGTATAGACAACAAGAGATACATACAGTTTCTTAGATTCCAGATCTTCATCTACAACTTTCATCATGAGCGACTTTAGCCACAGTGAAATGCTTTCTCCATGGACTCCGTGCCTTCTGTAGTGGTTATTTCTGTGGGACATCACTATTACTCATTTGGGAAAAGCTCAAAACTCTTCAAAAACATGTCCCAGGAAATTCTGTACCTTAAAGAATGCTCCTATTTTCTCTCCTCTTCAGCTTCACAAGTAAGTCAAAGCCTTTCCTTTTTCCTCTTAAAATATTTTATTTTGCCAGAGACGTTGAATCCATTTCCAAGGACTCTTTGATACTGCTTGGTGGAGTCCGTCTTAGAAATATCTGACAGTAAGACCCTAAGCAGTAATGTAATAACTATTTCAAGCTTGATTTTCGTATTTGTAAGAGTAAGGACATTTTTTTTTTTTTTTTTTTTTTTGCGATATGCGGGCCTCTCACTGTTGTGGCCTCTCCCGTTGTGGAGCAACAGGCTCCGGACGCGCAGGCTCAGCGGCCATGGCTCACGGGCCCAGCCACTCCGCGGCATGTGGGATCCTCCCGGACCGGGACACGAACCCACATCCCCTGCATCGGCAGGCGGACTCTCAACCACTGCGCCACCAGGGAAGCCCAGTAAGGACATTTTAAATGAAATGCGTACACCTTTGAAGTATAATGAGTTGGCCTAAAAACAGCAACAAAAAATGGTCCTTGCTCTGCTGTTAACGCCCTGGGCTCTCTCCCAGGCCAGTCATCATCTGGGAACTTCCTTCCCCAAAGGGAGGGGAAGTCTCAGTGCTAGGGGACCACACATCATCAGCATGTGTCAACAGACTCTTGAGAAAAGGATTTTCTGGAGAAAATCCAAATTCATGGATTTTTTTTTTTTTTCTGAAATTATTGAGTTGGTTTAAAAATCATCTTGGAATGCAGGCAAGTAATATAGAACAGGTGAACTCTGTCATCATCTACAGTAGCCACTTGGGAACTCTTTAAGCTAATTGCTCTCTTCAAGTGATACAGATGGAAAACAATAATCCAGAGAGCACTGGCCCTGAAACACCCAAAGGGACCCCTTGAAGGAATTTTCTTTGAAGCTCAATTCACTCGTGGCACAGATGTGGCATGGGGAGCCGTTGTATTTAGTAGGCCTATCTATAAGGAACAATCCTGTTCAGACCAAATGGCTCCTCTGTCCAAGTGCATATGTGAGGGAACTGGGAGGAAAGCTTCCTTCTTGGGCCGTCATTTCATCGGTAAATACTTGCTTCATATTGACAAGGTTAAAAACAGTCCTGTTGGTTGCTGGTTGATGTCCCTAAGAAAGTTATTCCTTTGCTATGAAAACATGTCATATCCATACGGTACTTACTACGTGCCAGGCATTGATGAGAGTGTGAAACATATATTAGTTTATTTAATGCTTCTAATAACCCACGAAGTAGGTACTTTTCTTATTCCAAGTTTCTAGGTGAGGAAGCGGAGACACATGTTGCTTATATAACTTGTCCAAGGTCAGGTTTCTTGCAGGAGCAGAGTAGGGTGTTAGCCCAGGACCCAGGGCCAGGTTCTTAACTGTGCACACTGCCCTCATTCCTTGATCATTGCAAGATGACGTACCCACTGCTCTCTTCTTCAGCTTCACGAGTATGCCTCGGCCTCCCCTCTTCCCTTTCAGAGTCTTCTAGTTTGTTACCGACATTCAACCCACTTCCACAGAAGTTTTGAATACAGCTCAGTGGAACCAGTCTTAGAAACATTTTGCACTAAGTCTGCTCGATGGAAAAAGGCCTTTATCACTGAGCCCTGTCCTTGCCATTGGCAGGTGCAGCCTGTTTTCTTTTGAATCAATCAGTAAAAACAGCTGCTGGCTTCTCCGAGGCTGAGCCAGAGGGGCTGTGTTGAGGGTTGCAGTAGTTGGCAGCGGGAATCCACGCTGTGAAGGCAGAGAAAGCACTGCCTGAGATGGAAGGAGAAGCCTAGGGAGGTCTCCGGCCCCATCTTATCATTTGGCCTCATAACTCCATTTTGAAGATGTGGAAAATGAGCTTAAAGAAGATGCTGATCAGGAAGAAGGTAAGATCACGTGCCAGGGCAGTAGGGGGATGTGACACGGGGTGGACAGGAGTTGGGACACCTCTTTTCCCACCTTAATGGCTGCACTTGCCCTGCGTGAGCTGGTACCAGTTAGCTTCTCGACTTCAAATGTCTCCATCTTTAGAAGAAGAATGTTGGGCTGGTTGACTTCTAGTCCTTCTAAAGACCTCTTCAGCCTCCCAACAATTTGATTCTACCCAGCTTCTTCCATAATCTTACACTCCTTTCATCTGACACCTCATTCATTTAACACATGTCTTTTTGACTACTTGTGTGGTCATCATGTCCTTAGTTCTCACCATTTATATCAGACTTCACTTAGTTAAAACACACTTCCTGAACCCAAAAAGCCCATCTCTGCCTATTACCCCACTTATATCTTCATAGTTTACTTACTTTACTCAGCCCATTGCTCTAAACTCTTTCCTTCCACAGAAATAGTTTCTATAGTCTTACTTACTCTTATTAATTTTAACTTTTCTATTTTTCTCAAGCAATCGTCACGTGAACCTAGTTGAACCCCTAGAAGCTGGAAGCAGTCAGTCATTAAATGCAGGCCGGGAATTTGAAGTATACTGGATAAGGAGAAACATGAGAATCATTTAGCCCAACACCGTGAAATTAATCTCACTTGCTTTACTTTTCCCTTGCCTTTCTGGGATTTTATGAGAATGTGGGAAGGCATTCTCTAAGCTGAGTGACATGGCAGAGGGCTGCAAAGAGTAAGTGTGTGAGGTGGGGGGCTTTAGGAAGTTTTTCTTTTAGGCAGTGTCCAATTTCTGCATAAAAATTTTTAATGCTCGTTCCTCTAGTTGTTATTAGAATCAAGAAGCTAGGTTCTACTGCTTCCAGGAGATGATATGCCTTTTTTGTTGTTGTTTTTGCAACCATTCTTTTAGGCTTAGCTCACTAGGTATTGTTTGTTGGACTGATGTTCCCATCGCCATGAGGTAAAATTAGCT
Organism: Phocoena sinus; assembly: GCF_008692025.1. NCBI lineage: Eukaryota > Metazoa > Chordata > Mammalia > Artiodactyla > Phocoenidae > Phocoena > Phocoena sinus. The sequence continues at coordinate 99,887,796 of NC_045764.1, read as the reverse complement.
CCAGCCTCAATCTGAGAAGATGATGAGATGGGAGGAACACAGAGAATTCATTGGTAGTAAATTCTGCACACAAATAGTGTTCCGTTTTCAAGTAGCTGCGTAGTGATTGTTTTTAACAAGTAGTTACAAAGAGCAACACGTGGGTTAAATCCTACCTAATATTCATCGTGCCTGTTTCAACTAGTTTCCAAGGCAGATCATTTTTAATCTGCCTTTTGCACAGGTGTAGCTGTTAGAGAGCTTAAGTGTTTTGAGGTTAGAACAAAAGAGAGTCAGGTGAGGTTGAAAAGGAGAAAGTCTTGGCTGTCACTGGTTTTGTGTAGTAGGTACTTAATAAGTATGCGTAGCAGGACAAGACAGAGAAATAACGTGCAAGAGAAGTTATTCTTCCCCCCACCCCAAGAATGTTAAAGCATTAAATGGATTCATTTTTCAAGACCACCCAACTAAGATCAAATTTGTAGGCTGCTTACTTGAACACTATGGTCTGAAACATTTTTCCATTCCCTAAATGACCAGATGTCGTAACATTTCTCATGGCCATGAGAACCAGTGGCCTGAAAGAGTCAATATTCAAAGATCTCTGTAAACTACCATGCTTCTCTTTCTTACTCATCTTCATATTTTTATGGTCGCTGCTTCTTTCATTCAAAATTGTCTTATGTCCACCTATTGCTGTTTAGACCGAGTCTGGGGTATAAAGTACTCATTACAGTCTATGAACAGGAATCACCTCTTTCTTGGCTGATTTCCTGTAGTAAACTTCATGTTTCATGAAGGTGGAGGGCTGGAGTTTCTTCATCTTTACGTCCCCGGAGCCTCGTACAGAGTCGGTGCTTCACAATGATTGTTGGATGAATGCATCTTTGTGATAGTTAAGCTTCCTAAATGAAGGAGAATTGTACGGGTAAGCTGGAAAGCCTCTTGATAGGTTTGAGTCCCGAGGATTGTGTGTCTTGTCTGTGACCAGTAGACAAGCCAGCTAGGAACTTTGCTTGATTTTTCTAAGCACCCCCTCTAGATTTCCCCCCTAAATTATGAGAGAAAAGAATGGTCATTCTCATATTGTTTTTTCTTTTTATGAAGTCAACCTTCTGTATCATCTCAAAGGGTAAAGTACAATACATGTCCTAGTGAGAGACCACCAACTAACCGGGCTGACACTCTTACACATTTCAAGATACAGGCGTGTGTGGAGTCCTATTACGGCAGGATGCAGAGCTCAGGGTTTTGGAAGAGTGATTGTGGATTCTGGGGCCTGATTGCCTGGATTCAAGTTCCAGTTCCACCTGTGAACACGGGCAAGCTACATCATCTTTCTGCTCCTCTTTCTAAACATGAAAAAGAAAATAATACCAGCCTCATGGCTAGATGTACCAATCAGTTAATACACAATGGAGCACCTAGAACAGTGCTTATAAACACCCAATAAATGTTAGGTATTATTAGTATCCTCCACTTACTAGCTGTGCACCTTGGCTTGGTTGTGTTCTCTTGACCATGGTTGCTTCACTTTTAAAACAAACCTAGTCGAGTCAAGGGACTGGGATCAAATCATCTCCCTGGGACCCAAGACTTCCCGCACTTTCCATGACATTGTATTGGTGTCCGTGGGTATTGAGAGGGTGCTAAAACTTTGTAATTCTGCTCCATGCCGTACTGTAGAAAAGCCATCAGCCCCTTCCAGTTTATGTCCCATTTTGCCCAAATCTGCTGAAAGCGCTTAGAAACTTATTCTGGAAATCTGGAAATCAATAATTATGTCTGAGAAAATGGAGCTTTCTCAGTTGAAGAACACCAGATACGTGCCATGTCTCCTCCCTTCACCTGTATACTGGCTGGTCCACATAGTTCTTCAGAAGACTGATCTTATGATCTGATGTGATGATTCCTTTTTTTTTCTGTCTTGGAGAAGCAGAAGTATGATTTTATCAATGGGCATTTCCTTGAGACGGGAAGCTTGTTCTGAGACATACATGTCACCAATGAATTTTCCTCAGTGTTGTGGTGGCCTTTTGATTGTGCCCTAGTTAATAATCCCCAAATATACTGGGATCAGGAGCAAACAGGAAAGTATCCGTTTAGATACAAGGTCAAATCAGGGATTAGGAAGTACTGTCTTAACTTTCCAATAGGAGTTGATGGGTTGTAATCATATGTACCCTTTTTGTGTGAGGGTTTCTTTTGAACGCATCATGCTAGAAATTTATTGTGATCAGAATTTCTTAGTATTAATACTTAGTGGGAAACACAATTCAAGTTAGCAGTGTGGAAGCCACAGCCATTCCCTGCTGCGGATAAAGCAAGACAGTTTTGCTGGTGGCTACAGATTCCGTTTTGCAGCATTTGTTTGCGTTTAACACTTGGGCTCAATCTTCTCGCAGCTTTGTTCAGAGAGCCGGTGATTACTATTAAACCATGATGACTGTTAAGCCAGTTTGGTTCTTCTGATCCAGCACAGTACCTTACCCGTCCCAGGTGCTTACTAAATGCCTGCTGACTGGATGGGATCTGAAAAACACTGAGACCTTCAGGTACGACAGGAAGCTGCCCCAAGAGGCAGCAGGTATGCTGCTGGGAAACAGAGCTGCAATTTTTCCAAGTTCTTCATTGCCAGGTTCTCAGCATATAATCACCGTTGGAAACTACACTGAGCTGATGTTTGGTGGTGGTTTTGTCTTTCCTGTTTTTGTTTTAGGCAAATTGGGTCTGTGACAGAGACCTGATAGAGACCTTTCAGGTGTTTTTCCCTTTAGGAGAATGGGGCTCCTTGGGGACCTTTAGTGAATTGCTTTACCTAACAAGGCAGGTTGTGTGTTACTTTGTATCATGCCAGGTTTCAATTTGTTGGTTGGATGGCTGAAGCACAGAGGCTTTGGCCAGCAGCATTCATAAGGAAGCCAGGAAGCCAGAGCTGCTGAGCAGAAGCCCAAGGTTGGCACAGAGGGTGTGGAGGGTAATCATTTCTGCCAGGCTGGCTGAGGCTGTTTACTCGGCCACCCTAAGGCTGGTGGACGGTGGGCGTGGTGGGTGCGCTTGCCTAGGTACCTGTTTGTAGAACACTGAGACACCGGGGCAGAGCTAAAACAGCAGTAATTCGAAACCAGTCGAGTTGGTTTTCCTTCTCCGGCTGGGGCAGCTAAAATCTGCATTCCAGATGAAACCTGCAGGGAAGCGGAAGAAAGCACTTTAAAAAAAAAAAAAGAAAGCTTCAAGGGCATTAAATTAACTGCTTTTGAGAGTCCTGGGCATCCTGAGATGATCTGTTTTTTACTTTTCTTTCTTTGGTTTGTAAGTGGCTGTTGGTCTGTGTGCACTGCTAGTTTTTTGTTTTTTTGGGTTTTTTTTTTTTTGGCCTGGATGGCACAAGCTTCTGGCCGTGATTTAGATGGCAAAAGAGAGCCCGTAAGAAGTATTTCGGTCATTTGCTGCTGATTCACTTTTAAATTTCTTCAGCTGCTCTGGGGGGTGGTTGAAGGCCGTCAGGAGCTGCTTGCCGGCTCAGCACTTTCTGGAGCCTCACTTGCTCACCAATGAGGAAGTTGAAAGCGACCAGGAGAACGGCCGGCACTGGGGCGGAGCTCGTGGCGAAGTCCTGGGCTGGGATGAGTGGAGGCAGGCTGACTTTCCCTACGACAAAAAGCCTTTTGTCCCCGGGAATAAATACGGAAGTCCCAGAGGAGCAGCCTCCCCAGTCCGTGTGTAGTAAGGTGCGCAGCCTCGGCTGCCTCTGGGCATAAAGCTCCGCGGACTTTTTACAGTTGCCCCGGACGCCCCATCACCGCGCAAACCGGAAGGAGGGCTCGGGAGGGGCCAGAGCCCGGCCAAGTGTGCTCGCTCCGCGACTGAGTCCCCCCGGCGGGTCCTGCTGTTCTCTGTCCTAGAAGTTAAGAACCGGTGGAGTGGAGAAGCTGAGACGGCAAGGGAAGGTCGCAGAAGTGAGAATCTGCCGCCCAGGGCACGGCTGGGACATGGAGGACGTGGGTAACGCTCCGAATGGCAGTGATGGCTCGGAACCAGGACAACCCGAAGCCGGACTTGACGTGGCCCAGTCGATCCTGACCAAGTTCTCTATGAAATCCCTGTTTGGGTTTACGAGTAAATTGGAATCTGTGCAGCCTGAAGAGGAAGACGCGGTGCTGAAAGCCTTCCGCAGTTTAGTGGTGGATCCCACGCCTCAGCTGGAGGAGCCCAGCAGTGGCTTGGATCCGCCGGAGGCGGAGGCTCAGGTTCCACCTGACCTCGGAAATGATGGGAAGACTCCGAGGGTGGAGACAGAGACGGGGTTGGAGGGAAGCCGGGGAGAAGCAGGGGCAGGGATTTCTCTGCCTGGTCAAGAGCTGCTTCCACTGGCGGCTTTGAGTGTGTGCAGAGACAATGTCATTTTGGTTCGCGGGACCCTGGTGAACACCACCAGTGATTCTGACTCTGATGATGGAGGCCAGGAGCCAGAAGAGGGAAGCAACATCAATGACCCAAAGTCCCCTAGTGGTGTTTTATCTGAGCCAGCTGAGCAGTCCCAAGAAAAGCCAGGAGATGGGAGGGAAAATACTGCCACTGGAGAAAGGGGTGATGCAGAGCCCAGTGGAGAAGGTCCTCAAAGGACTCTGCAGGAGATAAACAGCAAATTGGAACCCGAGGATGGTGGCCTTCAGACAGAGCATAGCCCCGGCCAGCGACAAGCTGGAGAAGAAGGTTCCAAAGTTCTACCTGTGGTAACAGACCAGAACTCAAGTGTTGGTGTCACTGAGAACACCTCTTCTAAAAAAGAAGTCCCTGGAGAGAAGTCCTTCCAGCTCCCAGCTTTTTTTAGTGGGCTTCGTGTGCTGAAGAAGGGAGCCCCAGCCGAGGTTGGGGAGACCATCACTGAAATTAAACCAAAGGACGGGGACCTGGCTTTGCTTAAGTTGACCCAGCCTGTCCAGAGGTCCCTAGCACAGGCAGGGCCTCAGGCAGTGAAGATGGGAGAGAAAACAAATGATCCAAAGGCCGCTCCCACTCTCCTGGAGCAGCTCTCTCAGCTGCTCAACATTGACGTCCCCAAAGCCGAATCGAAGGCAGAAGACCCTGAACAGCCCAGGGGGGAGGAGATGAGTGGCAATACTCCCCAGGAGAGCCAGAGCAGCCCCGGAGAAGCCCAGACCCAGGGAGGAGAGGTCAAGCCAAAGCCGCCAGAGACTGCCTTGGAGGCCTTTAGAGCCTTATTCATCCGTCCCCCCAAAAAGGGGACCACAGCTGACACCTCTGAGCTGGAAGCTCTCAAGCGCAAAATGAGGCATGAGAAGGAGTCCCTAAGAGCTGTGTTTGAGCGGTCGAGGTCAAGGCCAGCAGATGGCCCCTCGGATTCCAAAAGCGTACGTAGCTTTGGGTTTGGGGTTTTGTCATAAAATGTGATGCTGCTATATTTCTTTTCAGGTTTCCTATCAAGGAGAATCTCATATACCGATCTTAGTGACCCTCTTCTAGGTGAAAGATGATTATAGTCAAGTTGACCTTGTAAGGAGTATGGAGTTGGACAGAAGCGTTTTCTTTCTTCCTTATATTTTTCTGGGTTGTTGTAAGAGAGGTATAAGTAAAGGTGTGCAGGTCAGAAAGCAAAACTGTCACTCTGAGTTTAAACATTAATAGGAAATGTGCTTCCAAAAACCAAGCAGCATGGGGAATCAGTGCAATCTAGAACTATAGCCCAGATTTCCTCTCTACTTTATTATACCTCTGCGAAAACTGTATTTTTCCTTTGAAAGTCTGCCACTTGGCGAAATACCTGTTTGTGATGTGATTAAAATGTTCTGTGCTGGTTACAAGGCATCTTGATTGAGCACTGGGTTAGTGTGAGACTTGGGTTTTAATTCTAACTGCCAGTTACTGGCTGGGTGACCTTGATCAGCAAAATGAAGAAAATAACCTTTAATCTTTATTTGGTTGTTGCGAAGATTAAATGAAGTTAGCACATAGTAACCATCTAATGAGTGAAAGCTGTTACTATTTAAAAAAAGTATTCAGGTAATTTGTAAGGACTAGCAAGCACTTGTCCAGTGGATCTTAAAATTCATAAGGACAACAAATAGAATTTCTTAGTATCAATTTGGCATACAATTATCATTCCCTCATACATCAGTTACATTTAAAGGTCTTTGGAAAAGCTATCTTAGGTTGCAGTTAAAAACTAAATACAACATAGCATTCTCCTAGTTGTAAAAATCAACCCCTATAAAAATAGCTTGAATGTGAAAGCCAACTCATTCATTTTCTTGTGTGTGGGAAAGAAAAAAAAAGAAGTGATCAATGTGGACATCTTAGAGAAGTGTATCTTGGCCTACAGATAATGTTCATAGAAAATGCAAAACTAGTTTTTATATTATAAATAACCCTGGAGTTTGGGGTATATTTCAAAACATCCCTATAAATGTACCCGATTATAGTATATTTGTATCTTCAGATCAAAGTGTACTTGTGATTTTAAGAAAAAGGTTATATGCTAAAAATCATCTGTTGAAGGTTGTGTAATACTTGGCCTTGAGTTATTTCTCTTTCCACCCCAACTGATCACTTTACATTTCTAGAAAAGGATCGTATTGGAGTGAGATGTTTCAGTTACAGTGAATGAGAGCAATGTGCCATTAAAATTAATTTCAGAGTTAGCACAGTTGTTCTCAGGGATTAATTGGCCCTGGCCACATTTCATTTAACTTACTCTTTTGTTTGCCCACTTTTCCAACAGCCTGACCACAGCCCCACTGAGCAGGACGATAGGACTCCTGGCAGACTCCAAGCTGTCTGGCCACCCCCAAAGACAAAAGACACCGAAGAAAAAGTGGGATTGAAGTACACTGAAGCAGGTAATGGGAAAAGAAGCCAGGTACCAGGAATGCATCTCTTGCTGCAGTCGCTTTTAGTTCTAGCTCAGTAGACTCACAGAATTTAAGTTTTTGTTTCATTATAGAATGTAATGCTGAAGGCTTTTCTTTTTGGTTTTGCTGTTAAAGTGAACCCTTGCACACTTATCATTAATGAATCTCTTAGAGATGAAAGGTGAACGCCGGGGAATGAGTGAAGGGGGGCACATGTGTAAAGGAGGAGAACCTCGGGGGAACTAATGGAGAAGGTAGATTACAGATTCCTCAGGAAGCAGGTGGTTGGCCCTCACAGAGTGTCGTGTAAGCTGGCAGGGTTGCTGGCAGAGGTAGAGTACGAGACTCCAGAGCTGTAATCTGATGTGTTCTTTGTCTTTGAGTAATGCTTTTGAGCCACAGGAACCTTGCGCAGAGTGAACGTACAGATACCATATCAGTTACTCTTTCCCTTTTGTTAGACAAAGCTTTATTTAATGCATGGCCAGTTTCAAAGCAATCTAACTCCCTGGAAACCTTCCCGGGAGCTTTGCTTGAATATATTTAAGTAGAATGGGAATCTAGATATTTTTACTCTTTAAGTGAAGGGTTCATGTGAAATTTAAAAGAAAAGAAAGAGTGAGAGGAGGATATATCTCAATTGTATACATGTGTGTCTCTATGTATCGCTGATGAAACCTTTGTCTTCTTCCTGATATTTGAAGATTACTTAACACAGACTTACGTTTTGCTGGTTGTCTTAGGTATGTGTGTATATTACCAGTCTGTATGGTTATACAGAAATACTTCTTTCAGTTCCTATTGGTTGATGACATAAGTGGATCAAAGTTTGGGTGGTTTAGTAACACACAGGTTTTTTTTGTAAGATGATAAAATTACAATCAGTGATTGAGAACACAGCTGAATCTCAGTTCTACAGCCTGATTGCTTTAGCCTCCATTTACACAGTTGCAAACTTCTGACTACCCCAAGACATCAACTACTTCATGACATTTTTTTCTGACCTGCTTGAATTACAGAACGAAAGCTATTACAGCCTTGGTGAAAATGTATGTAGCTGTTGCATTCTTCTTGTCTACATTTGATTTTTTCCAAAATCGGATTGTTTTTGACTGCAGTATTGTACCACGTACCAAGTTGTCTTTCCTATGATCTGGCATAGCTTGAACAGTGAAAAGTCCTGAAGTTCGCTTTAATGAAAATCCAGAATCCTATAAGTTCTTATTCCTAGTTTATATTGGGGTGGCCATCTTCTTTGTGACGATGAACATTTGCTGAGTAGAGAAGGAAGTGGCATAAACAGCTTTTCAGTCTACTTCAAGTCATATTTGGGGGCATTTATACTCTACAGAGATTCCTTAGTCTTTGCTTCTGTCCTCTTCCGTTTCCAGAAGCTCAGAGGAGTGCTATCATTACCTTGCAGTGTAATTACACTCAAAGTCAGTAGCTGTCCCAGTCTCTTTTTTTTTTTTTGTAATGAAATGCGTGTTCTCCAAGCTGTCTAAGGTCTCGGATGAGATGGGAAAAAAAGGAGGGAGGAATTGATGAATAATGACAGCTCTCTTGGGTTCGTTCTGATGGCACAATGACAGCTTGCAACAGAGAGAAGGCTGCCTGTTGTCTGGAGAAGGCACCTAGGTCCCCAGCCAGTTCCCATGGGTGGCAGTACTGTATTTTACTTACCGTGCTCCCAGCCAGGTCTGGTGCTCATTTTCTTGAGAGTCTTGTAGCGCTAATCACTCTGCTGATACACTCTGGAGGTTATCAAAGAAGATACTCCATGCCTATAGGAAACTTTTTTTTACCCCATTACTCAGCCAACATATGGTTGTCTTGCCATTTACTGCTAATCTTTAGGAAGTTAACATTTTTCTTGTGATTTTCTTGAGCTCTGTTGTTGAGAAATCTAGAGTCTTATAAGCATTTGGTTTATAACTTAACATATTTTGTGGTATTTCCATTGGTTTCCCTGCCCTTAGGGAAGTAGATTAAAATTGCCACTCTGTAGGGAGCACAGAGACAGAAAAATTCGTTCCAACATATTTCAAGGTGTTTGAAGTCTTATGCTTTTACATCGTCAGTGCTCTTAATTTTTCCTGGCATGTATAATTCATTAAATTAGTGAAAGGGGAGAGCATGACTATTTATATTTCAAGTGTGCTATTGGAGTTCTGTGCTGTTGACATCGAAGCCCAGTCCTTGGCAGGGCTGGCAAAGAGATGGTGATTTTCATCGTGAGTCTCTCACTGTCCTTGTGTTGCCCTCGGCTGCTTTGGATGTGCCACTGCTTGTGTTTCCCTCTATTCAGAGTTTATCATTCGATGATCTTTTTCTGAGGGCCTAGGAGATCACCTAATACTGTAAACTCACTTTTGTTCAAGGATAAAAAAGAAAGAGCTGACCTAAGGGAAGCTGTCCCTTTAAACTATCGCTTCTGGAGTCCTCTTTGCCACGTGAGGGTAGCTGACCACTGATGCTGGTGCCCACTGCCTAGGATGCACTCTCCTGCCACTGCCAAAGTCAGCAGCAGCGTCTATAGCTGCTGACGCTGCGGCTAACTCCCCTGGCAGCTAAAGCCTTCAGCTTCCACTAGAGCCTCCACTGCCATTCTCTGAGCTCTTGGAGCCTTGGTGATGTGCCAGTTGAGAGGCACTAGGGCTCACTGGCACTGTCACTTAAGGGACTTGCACAGGTGCAGGGAGGGTCCCCTGTGTTCAGTCACACTGCACTTGAATTGCTCTGCTCAAATGAGAAAGAATTACTTTCTCCCAAGTCCTGTGCTGTGCTTTCACACATTATTATCAGTGCAGTTCTGCTTTGTGTTTGGGATGCCTCACAGCTATTTACGAGTGAAAAGAGCATTTCCCTCTATACCTTGGAATTGGGCTGGGGACAATCTGAGTGACAGACTCGTTGTTCTCAGAGTTGTCTTTCCTCCTCTAGATACAGGAGCTTGCTCTCCAAACAAGCTTGGGGAAATAGTCTTGCTTTTCTAGGAAGAATCTTTTAGTGGGCTCCATGCGTCCTTTTTTTTTTTTTTTTTTGCAGTACGCGGGCCTCTCACTGTTGTGGCCTCTCCCATTGCGGAGCACAGGCTCACGGGCCCAGCCGCTCCACGACATGTGGGATCTTTCCAGACCGGGGCACGAACCTGTGTCCCCTGCATCGGCAGGCAGACTCTTAACCACTGCACCACCAGGGAAGCCCCTCCTTGCGTCCTTAAATGGTTAATCAACTCAGCTGAGTCCCTGCCACTTTCTTGTGCTGCAGACCAGAAACATCTGGATGGAGTAAACTTGATTACCTTGTGAAGCCCGGGGCTAAGTAAAACCCAATCACAGCCAAGTGAAAAGGTGTGCTATGAACAATACAAGGGAATCTAAAAGAAAAATATAAATGTCTACCTTTAAATTTAAGGCTGCAAAAGCAATTTATCTCATGAGAAACAGAGAACCAGTGATCTGTTCATCCTCTAACATGCTGTCTTGTACATCGTGAGGCTATATAAGGGTTAGTAACATGCCCAAAGTCTTTAAAAAAAAAAAAAAAAAGGACTGGAAATTATAAAGATCTAGGTATCATAGAATAATCATAGAGGTAACATGGGGTTAAACTTTTATCTCAAACTTGAATAAAAGAATTTTCTAAACCATATTAGGTAAGTTTTTTCTTTGTGAAGAATAAATGCACTTAGCCATATTTATTTTTTCTTTGGATAATTATACTATTACCATATCAGCCAGTGTCCTGTCAGGGATCAGGTGAGGATGATTTGATTGAGAGTTTGTGTGGACAGGGTTTGGGAAAAGCAATGAGAGATGAAGCAGCTCTCTGGGGTTAGTAATCATGGGAGGTGTTTACAGCCCTAGACCTGAAGGGGCAGGGTGAGGAGAAGCTGCTGGAAAACCAGAATGTCAGAGGGAGGCCAAGTGGTGTGGAGAGGGCTGCCGGACAGGAGCAATGGCCTTCACTGGAGGGATGCATCCAATCCACGGTGACCTGGAGGCCGGAGGGAATTGTGGGCATAAATGCCCTGACTTCCTTCTCCTGCTCTCTGGTCTTCTGCCATCTCTGCCCTTCACCAAATCCAAAGAGAAGTCAGAGGACCGGGATCCACTTTAGGCCAGACAACAGAGCCCAGAAAAGGACCCAGAAAGGGGGAGAGTGGGTCTAGGAGTCAAATAGAAGATACTCAACACAGTTTCACCTGGAGTCAGTCGGCAGTACAAGAAGGTTCTAAAGCCCATCAGTCTGTACGAAGAATTGGCACCTGACCCCACAGGGCTCTGTTACAAGGGCACAAAGAAAAACTCCTGCTTTGTATCCCGTGGGAGGGTTATGTTTTCTACTGCAGTCAGTTCATAGAAAATATAATGGCTATCACTGAGAGCCTTGCTCTTTGCACACCTACTTCACCTTAGTGTAAAGGCTTTGTTTACTGATCTCAGAAGATCTTCCATATGCTTTCAACGTTTCCCAATATTACAAAATAAAATAAATTTGGAAATATCCAGAAATATCACGGAGCAAAACAAACTCTCTATAATGTGTTTCATAGAGAGATCATTGCCACCATTTTGAATTATGATAGACCTATGTGAATTTAATACTTAAAATAAAAAAAAAATTTTTTTAATTAATTTATTTTTGGCTGCGTTGGGTCTTCGTTGCTGGGCGTGGGCTTTCTCTAGTTGCAGCGAGCAGGGGCTACTCTTCATTGGGTGTGCGGGCTTCTCATTGGCGGTGACTTCTCTCGTTGCGGAGCACGGGCTCTAGGCATGGAGGCTTCAGTAGTTGTGGCATGTGGGCTCAGTAGTTGTGGCTCATGGGCTCTAGAGCACAGGCTCAGTAGTTGTAGTCGCTCCGTGGCATGTGGGATCTTCCCGGGCCAGGGCTCGAACCCGTGTCCCCTGCATTGGCAGGCGGATTCTTAACCACTGCACCACCAGGGAAGTCCCATACTTAAAATTTTTATCACACTGTACAGACTGCTTTTTACACTTGAAAATGTAATTATGTATATCTGATTTTTACTACATTTAAACAATAATTATATTTATAGAGATTTCATTTTTTTCAAGTTATTATGTGTAATAATGAAAATAACAATGCTATAAATATTCTTGTTCATAGGTGTTTTCCTTTAATTAGAACACATTCCTTGTGGAATTACTATATATAAGTGTATATGCCGTTTTCAGGTTTTTGGTGCATAGTAATTGCCAAACTTTATTTTATTTTTTATTTATTTATTTTTTTTGCGATACACGGGCCTCTCACTGTTGTGGCCTCTCCTGTTGCGGAGCGCAGGCTCAGCAGCCATGGCCCACGGGCCCAGCCGCTCCACGGCATGTGGGATTTTCCCGGACCGGGGCACAGACCCGTGTCCCCAGCATCGGCAGGCAGACTCTCAACCACTGCGCCACCAGGGAAGCCCCAAACTTAATTTTTTATCTAAAGTTATTCAGTATGAAATCAGTACTCTTAAAACACTGAAAATGCTTTTCCCTCTTATCATTTGCTTTTTATTTTACTTGTATCTTCTGGTATAGAAGTTTTAAATATTTATATAGTCAAATCTACCCTCATTTTATTGTATAACTTTTCTTTTGGCTTGAGAGGACCTCCCCTACTCAAAGATCAGCTCTATGTTTAAATTTCTTAAGTGATTTCTTTCCACCTCTTCCTTCCTTGTCTTCTTGTTTTCCATTTCATGTTGAAAACTTACTTCGGTGCCTAGCCCGAGGAAGAGAGCTAAGACAGCTTCTGTTTTTCTAAGTAGCTAATTGTACAGCAGGCTTCTGGAGTAATTATTCCTCTCCATGATAAGTTTAGGACTGTCTTGGGCTTTCTGTTCTCTTTTTGTATTTTGTACCAGTATCTTAATTATTGCAGCATTATAATGCATCTCAGAATCTGTTCAAGTTCTCAAGCATACTTTTAAAAATATTTTTTTAGCTTTCCTCTTATTTATTCTTCCAGAAAGCCTTAGCCTACTTGGTCAAGTTTCAGAAGGATTGCTTTGGGACTTTTATTGGAATTGCATTAATTTAGAAATTAATGTGAAGGTGGGAATAAGATCTTTAAAATGCTTAGTATTTCTACGCAGGAACATATCTTAGAAAACTGTTCAAGTTTTCTTTTCTGACTTAATAAACTAGATACATAGATGTATATCTTATATTTTTTCGATATGTATTCCCAGGCATATTATTTTTTAAAAAAATACATGATGTGAAATTGTATCTTGTGATTTATTTTTCCTAAAAGTCAAATGCATTTCTTAGAATCTAGTGACTCATGCATGCTAGATGCTCTGTGTATTTCCCTCTTGAGGTCAGGGCTAGACTGAGTGAAGGGCACATTTGGACCAACTGATCTCAGGGGTCCATCCCTCAGTTTTACTCTGGTTAGTGATTCTTAGTGTTCTCAGGCTCTTTAAAAAACCTAATGATGATAGAAACTGTGGAAGAAGACCCTGCAGTTAATTTTGCATCTGCGGTATTTCAGACCCTCCCCCTACCCCATAACCATTTGTGGACACATCCCCCCATCTCCTGCCACCTCCCCAGGTGTAGGTGAAGAACCTTTGCTGCAAATACTTAACCTAGAGCTGGGCTTACTTTCCTCTTCATCTCCTATTTTGTGTTACGACGAATGGCCTGAAACATCTCCTTATTTATTAGGATATTTAAAAAATATACCATCATGATTTGTGCCTCAGCATCCCGAGAGGAGATGAAGCTAATGTTTGTGAGATTAAAATGACACCATTTGGGAAACTGGCAGTGACTTAATTACCCATGGGAAAAAAAAAAAGGAGAAAAAGGACGAAGAAGGAAAGCTCTCATGTTTTCCGAAACAAAATGAACTTTCAGCATGCATCTGGAAAAGCGCTTCTCACCACTGGCTGCACCTCAGAGCTGGGCTGGGGGCTGGCACATGGGCCACCCTACTTAGGGCGAGCGCTGCGGCTTTGGTAGTAAAGAGAACCTAGGTTGAGGCATCATGGTTACTGTGAGCAGGCAAGCTGTCACTGTGTGTGGCATCTCTTGGGGATAACTCACACCGCCTCGAAACTTGGAGTAGCTCAGGGACATCCCTAGTTAGAGTATTTTAGGTAACCCATCCCTCAACTTAATAAAGATCCACCTACTTTCTGGTTTGTGTCTAATTTAGGTTCCCTTGGTTATAAAGTGATAGAGCTGTGTGCCACCCTCCCTGGTGAGTCAGACATTCTTGCCTCACCAGCCAGGGAGAGCTATAAATATCTTGGCATGTTTTATTGCCCTACAGTACCTTTTAAAAACTTATTCATTCACAGCTAACAGGCTGCATTAGCCATGAATGGACTTGCCTTTAAGGTCATATGTCTAGACAGATTATCCTAAGTGTCTTCTTTCACAGTCTAGGCTATAGTTTTATTCATTGTATATTTCACAGGACTTTGTGGTATGTTACCACCACTTGCATGGAGTTATGATGATGGCCCAGAAATTGGAAGCTGTACAGATCAAAGACCAGGAAAACCTTGCTTCTTATAGCTGTAGAAAGAGGTCGTACTGGGAAACCAGAGGCGACACGAGTGTGTCAGGCTTCTACTTACTGTATATCTGGGAGCTGTGAGGAGGGAGATTGACTTCCCCAACACAAACAGGAACTAAGGCTTGATATTACACAGAGGGAATCCCAAAGTATGGACCAGTGACTCAGGAATCATATGTTGTATTCCAGGAAGTATTAGTAAAGGTCTTTAGCTCAGAGGAAAAGAGATTAAAAGAGAGATTAAAAATTCTGTATTTTAAGAGATTAAAATATAGAATCTGAAATTTTAGAATATTAAAAATTTAGAGCTGCAGGCATCTTAGAAATCATGTAATTCATCCTATTTGTTTTACAAATGAGACCCAAAGGGGTTATGACTTGCTGAAAGAAAGATACGCGTAATTAATAAGAGAGCTGAAATGACAGTTGAAAGTCGTTGGTGGGGGGGGCATTGGAGAGTGATGGATTTTTGTTTTTTTTTTTTTCTGCCAGTATACTGACAATTAAAGCTCCAGCAAGGAAAGCACATGGGAACAGGAGCATTTAAGAATTATGCTGCTTATTATAAAACAGAATTATGAGACCACAGTGAGTCCATCTGAATAATAAAGGAGAGCATATGAGTACCATACCAGCTCACCAGACACATCCACAGAAATTGTCTGGGTCATTTCATGCTGCTTTTTGACTCATAAAAATAGAAAAGGGGAATTTTTTTTTTTTTTTTTTTTTTTTTTTTTTGCGGTACGCGGGCCTCTCACCGCTGTGGCCTCTCCCGTTGCGGAGCACAGGCTCCGGACGCACAGGCTCAGCGGCCATGGCCCACGGGCCCAGCCGCTCCGCGGCACGCGGGACCCTCCCGGACCAGGGCGCGAACCCGCGCCCCCCGCATCGGCAGGCGGACTCCCAACCACTGCGCCACCAGGGAAGCCCCGGGAATTTTAATGGTATCTTTAATGCTTTTGAGGCTCACTTAAGCAATGTAACGCAAATAAAAATGCTTCTGGTTTGTGGATTCTTGCAAAGTTCAGGTGGGGCTCTTTGCTGGGCCCAGTTTGTGTGCTGAAGTGTAGGGTGCATATGTATTTGATTTTAGGAGGTACATGAACAAATATTTTTATCTTAACGGTTGTGTATTTCAGTAGTTTTATTGTTGTTTTAGAGAAAATGAGTAGTAAAATCTACTTTGAAGCTTCTTTTGGGGAGATGAGGCTGAAATTTGATATGCCATATCCTATGCCACACCTTCACAGATACCTCCTTTCAGTATTTTTCTTCCTCAGAATTTCTATCCAGGTGGCCCCATTTTTCTTCTCTCCCTCAAATCTTCATCTATCACCAGCTGCCCAGTGCTTGTTCTCTGGATCCTCCACCAAGCAGCCACTCTACAGTTCCAGCCTCAGCACCCTCCCCTCCTGCCCTGCCACACCTTTTCACTTGCAGCCCATTGAATTCCTTCTACTGATCTACCTTTACTGTGCTGGAGCTGCCCACTGGCTCAGCTAAAGAAAGGGCACACTCACTCCTTCAGATCCCTCCGCCGGAGACGGCAGCTGGGGCATTGTAAATGCTTTCCTCTTTGGTAGAAAGAACAAATGACCGTGTTTCTGAGGAATAACTAAAGGCAAAGTTTCAATAGCCAAACTCTGGAGCATTCGTCCCCAGATGAAGGATGAGAACATAAGATAGGAAAGGTAGAAGACTGTCTCAGAGAGAAAGGAAAATTGAACTAGGGAAATCTTAGGGACATGCTTAACTTTGGAATTTCCTTTACTTTGGGTTTCGTGGGTTTGAGCATCAAATAGACTTGAGTTTGAATTTTGGCTCTGCCATGTACTAGCTGTGACCTGAATTGATATCCCTCTTTATAAAAAAGGACAATGACGATAATTTAAAATAATTATTGTAAAGATAAAAGGAGATAATATATGAAGTTCGATGGCATCACAATTAGCCTTTTATCTTATTTCTTCATTTTTAAAATTTATTTATTTATTTTTGTGGTACGTGGGCCTCTCACTGTTGTGGCCTCTCCCGTTGCAGAGCACAGGCTCAGGACGCGCAGGCTCAGCGGCCATGGCTCACGGGCCCAGCCGCTCCGCGGCATGTGGGATCTTCCCTGACCGGGGCATGAACCCGTGTCCCCTGCATTGGCAGGAGGATTCTTAACCACTGCACCACCAGGGAAGCCCCCCACAATTGGCTTTTTAAAAAACAGTTTATATTGAAGTGTAACACACATGTGGAAAATTGCTCATATTATAAGTGTTGATGAAAAAATTAATCACTCAATCTAAGAAAGAAATGGAAAATTTTATTCGAGCCAAATTGAGGCTTATAACCCAGGAACAGACTCTCAGAAAGCTCCGAGAACTGTTTTGCCCGTTAGAGGTAAAAGTACAGTTATATATGTTTTTGAGACATAGGGCTGTACATTAAATGATGTATTACTGACAGTTTACACAATCCAGATCTGTGTGTACAAAGTGAGTAGTGGGTCATGGGTCATCGTGACCCCTTACAAGATGAAGAAGGAAGGGTGTCTCCAGAGGAGGAATCTTGTTGATGCTAGGAGAAGGTTGCTGTTTATGGTTGAGCAGGTGTTTCTGCAGATGGGAAGATTTGGGCAATGCATAATGCAGATATACAATGCACAGTAGAGGGGAGAGAGGAGGCCAAAGTTCAAAGAAAAAGTTTTATGTGTAAATTTTCCTTAACTTGCCTTAGAATACAAATTTTTATTTCATCACAGATGTGTAACTATGAATTATAACAAAGTGAACATACTCTTGTAACCACTATGCAAATCAAGAAATAGTATTGGATTGGCCAAAAAGTTCCTTTGGGGTTTTCCATAACATGTTACAGAAAAACCTGAACGAACTTTTTGGTCAACCCAGTACATTGCCTACACCCTGGAAGGCCCTGTCTTGCCCCCTTCCTATCACCACAATTACCTTTTTCCTCCAAAGAAACCATAGTTCTGACTTCTAACACTATAGATTAGTTTCAGTGCTTTTGAACTTAACATAAATGGATTCATTTCACGTCTGGCTGCTTTGCTTCAACATTATGCTTGTGAGAACCAAACACGTTATTGCATGTACCTGTAATCCGTTTGTTTTCATTGCTCTGTACTACTCCGTTGTATGAATGTATCACAATGTATTTATCCATCCGTGTTGTTCTCAGTTTTGGGCTGTTATGCGTATGCTGCTGTTCACTTTCTTGTACGCGTCTTTTGGTACACAAAGGAACACATTTCTCCTTGGTATATACTTGGGAGTGGAATTGCTGATCGTAGGGTGTGTCTGTATTCCGTGTCAGTAGATGATACCAGACACTCTTCCAAAGTGATGGTATCAATTTATACTGCCATCACCAAAACATCACAGTTCTGGTTGCGCCACATCTTTGCCAACATTTGGTTTGGTTGGTTTTTCGAATTCGAGCCAATCTGTTGTTAATTGGTGTTTCCCCAGTCAAGCACTTTTTTATATGTTTATTGGCCATTGGATATCCTCTTTTGTGAAGCGCATGTTCAGATCACTTGTCCATTTTTGAAGAAGTAGACTATCTTTTATTATTTTGTAGAGAAGTTCCTTTTATATGCTGGATATGAGCCCTTTGGTTAATTGTGTTGGAAATATTTTCTCTTACTCTGTGGGTTGGCTTTTTACTATCTTAATGGTGCCTTTTGATGAACAGAAATTCTCATTTTTACTATAATCAGTCTTGTCCTATGGTTAGGGCATTTTGAGCCTTATTAAAGTAATCCTTTCCTAACTCAGTCATGAAAATATTCCCTTAAATTATCTTAAGAAGGAATTAGTGCTCTTTATTTGTCATTTAGACTTGCAATATACTGGGCATTGATTTTTGTGTACGAGTTGAGGTGGGGATCAAGTTTGTTTTTTCTATATTAAAATTATCTGGAATTATTTATTTAAAAACCCACCTTCTTCCCCTGGACTCTTTCTTCTGTTCCAGTATTCTCTAGGTTTATTTAACCTTGTAACAGTGTAACACTGTCTTAATGACCACAACTATAATAAGTCATGATCTACTAGTGTGTCCTTTTACCTTGGTTATTCTCAGCTCTTTGCATTTCCATGTGCGTTTTGGAGTTACTTTATCCATTTTGACATTATTGTTTTGATTGCATCAACATCTTTACAATGAGTTTTTAATTCCACAAACATAATATGTATCTTTCCCTACATACTTATTTGAATATAGTCTTTTCTGATTTCTGTTTAGTTTTCTTTGTGACGGTTTTACCTTCCCTTAAATTTAAATCTATTCCCAAGTATTCTAAAATTTTGATGCAGTTGTGCGCATGTTTTTTAAAATTCCATTTTCTGACTTTGTTAGATAGAATCTCTCTCAATAAAATAGTAAATATAAGTTATTGAACTGTTTCCTGATTTACGAACCTTTTAATCACTTAGAATCTTTCACTGTTGCAAACAATACTTTAATGAAATTATTATACATCTATTTTGTGCATACCTGTGAGTACTTTGATAAGATAGAAGCAGAATTGTGTGTTAGAGTTCCTACTCATTTTTTTTTTTGAGTTCCTACTCATTTTAACCACTGGTAGATACTACACAGTTGCCCTCTCAAAATACTGAACCCACTAAATATACTCAACTAACACAAGAATGTCCATTACTCACACGTCACCAATATTCATTTAGCTTATGCCAATCTAAGGTTAAAAATTGCATACTACTGTTTTTCATTTGTATTTCTCAATACTAGCATAGTTGGACATCTTTTCATTTTGTCTTCTTTTGTGACTTGTTTGCTTGTATTCTTTGCCCTTTTGTAAATTGGGTCATTAGTCTCTATTCTTACTGATTTGAAAGCAGGTTTTCGTATATTAAGGCAATTAGTCCTTTGTATATATCGCAATCCTAGTCTTTAGCTTGCCATGTCTTTTACCTTTTGCCTTCATTCATTATATGGAAATTTAGTTATATTATAGTCATATTTAGTTATAACTTTTCTGGAGTTGTTTTTATTGTTGTTGGTCTGAAGGAAGCCTTCCCTAACCTAAAGTTGAACAATATGTATATTTTAACTAATATGCATATATGTTTAGATTTTTATTCAGTCTAGAATTTGTTTCTGTGAGTGGCATACATAAGGATGTGTTGTTAAGGGTGGCGGTGTGCTGTAGGGAGCTTAGGTTATGGAATCTAATGTCACGGAGTCAAATTTTAGGCTTCAGCAGTTACTGAAGCAAGTTAATTACTTTTTACTGGGCAAGATGATTTCCTATTTATTTGTGCAAAAAAATTGTTTTTAGTAGTCAATGAAATAATGCATTTAGGGACCTTAGCACAGTGCCCGGCTCATTGTGGAACTAAAATAATGTAAGCTACTGTTAGTTTTGTCTTTCCCAGATTGACAGCTATTTGCCCCAACATTTAATAAATAGTTGGTTCTTGCTCGGCAGATATGGAGTGCTAACTGTCACATATATAAATGCCTTTCTATATGCTGATTTATTTCTAGATCCTTTAATATTTTTTGTTTATGTTTATTTAGACCTTGTGCCAGTTTTGTGTCCTTGCAGTTGATATAGTTTTAAAGTTATTTAAATATCTGGCATTTCAAATTACCTCAATTCTTTTTTTCCTTCTAAATTTTGTTTGGGTAGTTGTAGACATAGACTCTTATGTATGAACTTGAAAGTCAGTTTCTCAAGATCTATGAAATGATGAGATTGGAATTTCCATTGGGATTATATTAAATCATAGATCAATATGAGAGGCCTGTTAATACTGAGTCTTCCTATCCAGGAACATAATTTATCTCTCTGGCTATTCAGAATTTTATTTATGTTCTTCAGTAAAGCTCTACAGTTTTCTTCTTATAGCTCATGCCATTTAACTTAATTTTTGCAGACTTAATTAAAAATGGTATTCATCTGTCATGTTTTAAAATGCTTTTGTTGGTATAACAAAGCGATTTTCATGTTTCTAATTCTGATTTTATACTCATGTTAGTTCTAGTTTTTTCAGTTGAGAGCCTTGGAATTTTTGTAGACAAATCATGACAGCTTGTGTTTTTTATTATAAAATATACATAAAGTAAAATTTATCATCTTAACCATGAAAAGTTTTTATCATTTTACTCATTGAAAACATTTATTAACACTTTGTATATGTAGCACATAATGGTTTACATAATAGGTGAATAGGTGCTAGCCATTTTTAAGTAGAGTTCAGTAGTGTTAAGTATATTCATGTTTGTGTGACAGATTTTCAGAACTCTTTTGCCTTGCACAACTGAAACTATACTCATTAAACAACTCTTCATTTCTCCTCTCTTCCCAAACTCTGGCAACCACTATTCTCTTTTCTATTTCTATGAATCTGACTACTCTAGGTACCTCATGTAAGTGGAACCCTACAGTATTTGTGTGGCTGGCTTATTTCATTTAGCGTAATGTCCTCAAGATTCATCCATATTGTAACATGTATCAGAGTTTCCTTCCTTTTTAAGGCTGAATAATATTCCACTCTGTGGTCTGTACCACATTTTGTTTATTCATCCATCCGTCAGTAGACACTTGGGTTGCTTCCACTTTTGAGCTATTGTGAAAAATGCTGCTATTACCATGGATGTACAAATATTTCCTTGGGACCCTGCTTTGAATTCCTTTGGGTGTATACCCAGATGTGGGATTGCTGGATCGTATGGCAGTGTTATCTTTATTTTTTGAGGAGTCTCCATATTGTTTTTCATAGCTGCTTAATGTATAGTGATACATTCCCACTACATTGAGCAAGTTCCAATTTCTCCACCTTGTCAACACTTGTTATTTCCTGAGTTTTTGTTTGTTTAATATTAGCCATGCTAATCAGTGTGGTGTCTCATTGGGTTTTGATTTGCATTTCTCTAATTATTAGTGATGTGTGTCTTTTCAGGTACCTTTTGGCCACTGGTGTATCTTCTATGGAAAAATGTCTATTCAAATCCTTTGCCCATTTTTAATCAGGTTTTTAACACTAGAAAATAAAACACAAATCGTTACCTATCTTTCTTTCTTTTTTTTTGCAGTACGCAGGCCTCTCAGTGTTGTGGCCTCTCCCGTTGTGGAGCACAGGCTCCGGACATGCAGGCTCAGTGGCCATGGCTCACGGGTCCAGCCACTCCGTGGCATGTGGGATCCTCCCGGACCGGGGCACGAACCCGTGTCCCCTGCATCGGCAGGCGGACTCTCAACCGCTGCACCACCAGGGAAGCCCTACCTATCTTTTTTTACTAGACCTTTTCTACTGCCTAGGGCCTCCAAAACAAAGCTAGAAAAGTGGTGATTAGTAGACTTCCTTGTGCTATTCCTGATTTTATAGGCTTCCTTCTAATGTTTTCCAGTTAAAAATTATGTTGGTCAGAGATGTTTTTTGATCAATTATATTTATCAAGTTAAGGAACATTCTTTATATATCTGGGCTTCTAAGTGTTGATATCACAAAAATTAGTTTGAGTTTAATGTATGAGAGATATATTTACTGAAATGACTGTGTGATTCATGTGATTTTCTTTAATCTGCTTATCCAGTAATTGCATTTTAGATTGATTAGTGTGAAACCATCTCTGCACTATTTCATCATGTTGAAATGCTGAATTTGATTTGCTGATTTTCTGGTCATTTTAAATAAGGAAAGGTCTTAGCCAAATATAATGAATTTTGTGAATTCAAGATAAGAGAAACTATGGGGACATTTTCTATATTTTAAGTAGCAAAGTATACAGTGACTCCACAGTGGAGCACAGGATTTGTTAAAATGGAAACAACAACCAAATGGGTTTTAGATCTGCCCCGTGTGTTCTCTGATGTTATTTTTTTCCTCAGTGTTAAGATTTCTTCTTCAGTGTAGCACCAATCAAGATAACTGGAAATGAACCTTGAAAAACAGTTGCTATTGTGTGTTGAGTTACATGGCATAGTGAGGGCGACTCCTAGGGGATTTCCCTTGACTTATTTAGAACACATATTCTATCTTGTGTTGTAATCTTAGAAGTTGCAGGTAAATGGTGGTGACATCAGAGTTACTGTTGCTTCTAGATCATACCTAACTCTTATTTAGTAACATCTAGCACATTATTAGTGTCTAATTCATTGATTATTAATTCCACTATTACAAATAATAATATGTTCATGCATTCATTTAGCAAATATTTACTGAGCATCTACTATATACTGGTACATTTGATAGATGCTTGGAATTCAGAGATGTGTCAGGCAAGATCCTTTCACTCAAGCAACTTGGTTCTTTTTGTTTTTGTTTTTTTTTTGTGGCAGGGTAGTAGGTAGGTGACAGAGAGTAGCATGGGGGAGAGAGAGATGAAATGTACACAGATAAGTGCAATAAAATGGTCTAATAGTCTTATTGAAGAATGTATAGCATATCATAGAACACAAAGGAGAGTATGATCAATCCTATTTGGGGGAACTAGGACAGGCCTCCTGAGCAGACATGGAAGATAGTAAGCTGGATAAGTCTGGTGGAGGCAAGCTAGACCAAACAGGCAGAGGAAGGATGGAGCAGGACTTGTCTGAAGAATAGCAGGTAGTTTATTATGACTGATAGATAAGAGGCAAGGGGAATGATATGCAAGGGCATTATGTCTGTAGACTTTGAGGAGGTCAGGTCTTCAGGAGAGAGAGAAATTATATGGCGTGAAGGTTTTAGGCAGGGGAGTAACAGAACCAAATACAGGTGTTGTCAGACTGCTTTAGAGGTATTGAGGGTGAGTATAGATCTGGCAGGGAGGTGAGTGGCTGCTGTGGAGAAGTAGGAAGACCAGTTTGGAGTGGTCCTTATAGTGGTCCAAAGGATAGATGATAGGGGCAGTCAGTGATTTCTACTTTCCTGTGAACAGATGTATTTAAAAAAATCTTTGTGATACTCAGTGATAACGGAATCAGAGTTAATAAAAAGCCTAGGTGCTCTTGGTTTCATTTTCGGTGATGGCTTATACCTTTTGCTAAGCCTATTGCCAGGGCTACTAGAAGAATAAAATAATTTGAATTTGAACTCTTTTTGCCCGGCCTGGAATGAATGTGGGACTTAATAGTGATATATAGTTATCCTTATGTTTATGGATTACCCAATGCATGGATAAAATATGTGTTCAGCTCTAGGTCAATTTGCTTGAAACAAACTCACACAAAACCAGTTGTCTAAAACCAATTTACCTAAATTAATATTCTCAACGTATTTCTGTCTTCAACAGTAAGTAATTATGGTTGCATCGCGCAGGCACAATAACCCAGTGCCTTCCCACCAGGGAGTCTCTGTGATGAGTCACTTTTTGGAAGGGCATTAATTGCTCCTTCCTTGTCAACAAAATCAATACCTTACATTTCAAACTTGGTAAACCATTTACCTCTGCCTCTTTATCTTTCACATTCTACCCATCCTTCCCCCAGTTCCAGTGTTGCTTCCTTTAGAAAGCCTTTGAAAAAAAAAAAAAGCCTTTGACTATCCCACCCTCTCATGAGTGTCTCTGAATCCTTTGGCCACCAGGTACTACCTAAGATAGGTCATCTGTTGTTGAATTTTTATTTAAATTGTACATCATTTAACATTTTATGCGTTTGTTTTATATCCCAGTTCGTCTCTCAGTCTTTAGTGAGGGGAAAAGTAATCTGGGGATCCTGTTAATTCAGGTATCTGGAGTAGGGTCCATGAATCTGCCTTTTTCACAAGATGCATAGGTATTTTGGATATAGTGCTAGATCAGTAGTCTTTAAACTGGGGGATGCAGAAGGACCCTCCAAGGGGTAGAGGCATGGATAATTTTGAGCAAATTACCTTCCAGATCCTCAGCTTTCATTAGTACTCTCTTAATTTAAATGGATCGCCTACCCAGTTTATAAAGGGAAGGTATCTCACCTATTGCAAATCTTGCTCTACCTTGCTCAGATGTGAAAACCTCCAGGGTGTCAAAGAAAGGATAATTTCAAATAATGGTATCTGGGAAGCCTTTATTAGAGGACCCAAAAATTGATCCTATCCATTCCAATAAGATACATTTCCAATTAAATTTTAATTTTTAATAATTATCACATTTCAGTATGTTTTCATACGTTAGGTGCTAATAAAATATTTTTATAACTTAGCCCAGAAGTAAACCTAAAACTACTTTTGTGATCAGAGAAAATTTTTTAAAATCATTTTTACATTTGTATTCCTTGGAAATTATGAGAGGGTGAATAATAGGCATTGAAGCATAGAACTATTACTTTTGGATAAATTCTGTTAAAAAGAAAAGAAATTGAAATGTTTAAAAGGAGGAAAGGGACCAGGTAAAATTCCTGAATGTTTAAGCCATCTGTTCACAGCCTTTTTAAACAGGTAATGCTGAATGGCAAATATGGTATTATTAGAGTCTATTAACTACATTTAAAAGAGTAATCATTATATTTTTAAGATTAGTATTCATAAATTGTCCAGAATTTGTTTTTGCAACTGTTTAAACTTACAGTGACAAATTTCAGATGTCAATTTAAAAATGTGTGAGGAGTATGGTATTTTTTAGAAAAATTGTAGTGGGTGTATGAGCGTAAGTTTGAAGAGCACTGTTCTGGTTTGTACTTTGAAAACTGCTGCCTCAGAATCACCTGTGACCATGTTAAAAATGTAGCTCACTGGATGTGATCCAGGCATGATCATGTGTGTGATAATAGCTGACATTTATTTAGTTCTGTGTGCCAAAGAAACTGAAAGTGGCAGGTTCATTTCTGCAAAACGTGTCAATGCTGTTTGCCTTTCCCAAGGGCGTCGCAGAGCTCCCTTCCCTGTGGCTTACTGCCTTGTTCTTAGTGGCTATAACTGGAGCCTAAGGTTATAAAGGAACCAGCCAATTCCCTCCGGTATGAGCCTGCTCAGAGTACTTGCTCCCTTCCCTTCCCACCCCTGCACCTGTGGAGTCAGCCCATCTCTCTAGAGTCTCAGGGAAGAAGCTTCTAGACTCTTCCCCCAACCTCCTCACACTTTCTTTCCCCTCCTCACCCAAACTCAGATCAGCTGTAGGGTGTTTGAAGGAGAGTGGGAATGTGTGTCACTACCAGGAACAAAGACATTCTGTCTTGTTGTGCTGTACCTGGAGGACCATCCTGCTTCTGTGTCAGATATGAGCTGATCATCCAGAACTCTGAGCCGCGTCTCTGGGAGGTCAGTGAGACGGGAGTGTGGTTTCTGTCTTGCTTTGTTCTTTTCTTTCTCTAAAGTGAATCAATGTCTTTATTTATTTAAAAAAATTTTTTTGGAGTATAGTTGATTTAAAACGTGCAGCAAAGTGATTCACGTATGTGTGTGTGTGTATATGTATATATATATATATATATATATGTACATTTTTCAGATTATTTCCGTTATAGGTTATTACAAGATATTGAATACAGTTCCCTGTGCTATACAGTAGGACCTTGTTGTTTATCTATTTTATGTATAGTAGTGTGTATCTGTTAATCCAAAACTAGTAATTTATCCCTCCCCGCCCCCCGTTTCCCCTTTGGTAACCATAAGTTTGTTTTCTGTGTCTGTTTCTATTTTGTATACACATTTATTTGTATTATTTTTTAGATCCCACATATAAGTGATATCATATAACATTTGTCTTTCTCTGTCTGACTTCACTTATTCTCTAGATCCATCCATGTTGCTGCAAATGGCAGTATTTCATTCTTTTTTATGGCTGAGTAATATTCCATTGCATATATATATGTATATATATCTTCTTAAACTAATCATCTGCTTATGTGTACATGGGTTGTTTCCATGGCTATTATAAATAGTGCTTCTGTGAACATTGGGGTGCATATATCTTTTTGAATTAAGAGTTTTCATCTTTTCTGGACATATGCCCAGGATTGGGATTGCTGGATCATATGGTAGCTCTATTTTTACTTTTTTGAGGACCCTCCATACTGTTCTCCATAATGGCTGCACCAATTTACATCCCTACCAACAGTGTAGGAGGGTTCCCTTTTTTCCATGCCCCCTCCAGCATTCATTATTTGTAGATGTTTTGATGATAGACATTTTGACCTATGTGTGATAATGAGGTGATACCTCATTGCAGTTTTGATTTGCATTTCTCTAATAGTTAGTGATATTGAGCATCTTTTCATGTGCCTGTTGGCCATCTGTATGTCTTCTTTGGAGAAATGTCTATTCAGGTCTTCTGCCTATTTTTTGATTGGATTGCTTGTTTTTTGATATGGAGCTGTATGAGGTGTTTGTATATTTTGGAAATTAATTCCTTGTCAGTCACATCGTTTGCAAATATTTTCTCCCATTCATTTTGTTAATGGTTTCCTTTGCTGTGCAAAAGCTTTTAAGTTTAATTAGGTCCCAGTTGTTTATTTTTGTTTTTATTTCCATTACTCTAGGAGGCAGTTCCAAAAATATATTGCTGTGATTTATAACAAGGAGTGTTCTGCCTATGTTTTCCTCTCGGAGTTTTATAGTATCCGGTCTTTCATTTAGGTCTTTAATCCATTTTGAGTTTACTTTTGTATATGGTGTTAGAGAATGTTACAATTTCATTCTTTTACATGTAGCTGTCCTGTTTTCCCAGCACCACTTATTGAAGAGACTGTCTTTTCTCTATTGTATGTTCTTGCCTCCTTTGTCTTAGATTCATTGACTGTAAGTGTGTGGGTTTATACCTGGGCTTTCTATCCTGTTACATTGATCTATGTGTCTGTTTTTGTGCCAGTGCCATACAGTTTTGATTACCATAGCTTTGTAATATAGTCTGAAGTCAGGGAGAGTGATTCCTCCAGCTCCATTCTTCTTTCTCAAGTTTGTTTTGGCTATTCAGGATTCTTAATAAGGATCAGAAATAAGGCAGTTACTACAGAGTTCAAAGTTATTTTGAAAACTAGATGTGGTGCTTGCTTCAGCAGCACATATACTAAAATTGGAACAGTACAGAGAAGATTAGCGTGGCCCCTGCGCAAGGATGACATGCAGATGCGTGACGTGTTCCATATCTTTTATATGTATAGCTGATTCACTTTGTTATAAAGCAGAAACACCTTTGTGAAGCAATTATACTCCAATAAAGATGTTAAAAAAAAAAAACAAAACTAGGTGTGAATGGTTACAACCCTGATAAGATGTATAGGACAAAGAACAGAAAGAAGTACAGCAAAATACTAACAGTGGCATCTTAGGGGGTGGATTTTCATGTTTTCTGAATTCCAATTCTTAAATATAAGCATGCTTATATTGCTCTTACAATCTAGAAACCTCTTCTAAATGATCCTTTCTGAGAGGGGGGGATACCAGACACTCATAAATGGCACAAATGGATACTCTGCTACTTGTACTCCAAGAGGGTATTTCCATTTCTCAGTGATAATAACTAATAACGAATCTGTGTTTTACATCTGTCAGGCCCTATGGAAATGAACTAAATGTTATACATGGATTAAATAACTGTAATCCTTAGTGTAATGTTATGAGGTAAATAATTATTCATAGTTTACTAAGGAGGGTACTGCAGCTTAGAAAATATTATATACTTTTCTTGTGTTTTACAAAGCTAGTAAAGAGAGAAGCCAATGTTTGAACCTTGGTTTTGCACCATTAAACTGATAGGCATGTCACCTTACACCAGCTCACACATGCCCCATCCTTTTTCAGTAAATATAGAGGCATTTCTAAGAACTGAAATGAGGATCCACTTTGGAATGAATGGAAAGAAATATCGGATATGGAGTGATGATGAAAGGATAAAATGCTATAATATGTTCTTACATGGAATTATGTATGGAAGAAATAATTCACATAATATACATTCAACAGTAATTTTATTTGAAGTGCCATTTATTTAAGTAGTATTGCCTGAGCACCTCCTACATGCCAGGACTTGTTCAAGGCATTTGAATACATCAGTGAATCGAGAAGAAAACAATTCCAGCTTTCTAGGAGCTTGCCTTCTAAGGGAGTGGGGGAGGATGATAGTGGTGAATAGAGATAATAAAGAAATAAAGTAAATAAATTGTAGATTAGATGGCGATAAATGCTATGGAAAAGAAGAGCCAGATGAGAGGCATTGGGATTGTAGTGGAAGGGTTGGTTACAGTTTTAAATAGTGTGGTCAGGGTAGGACTCCTTACGACTGTGACATTTGAGCAAAGAAATAAGAAAAGAGAAAGAGTTAAGGAAATGCAGGGGAAGGGAAGCTCCAGTCCAAAGGCTCTGAGTACAGAATGGGTGTTGTGTGGTCTGGGTAACTGCAGTTGTTAAGCAGTTAGCCAGAAAAGGAGATTTGAGAAGAAATGTAGAGTCAGCTGTTCTTAACCTTGGGTCTAAGGACCTCTAAGGAGTCCAGGGATAGAATTCAGGGGTCTGTTAATTTGGGTGGGAAAAAATTTCACTTTTATTTTTAACAATAACATCTAACTGAAATTTAACATTTTTCAGCAGACCAGAAACCTAGAATAAATTAGTAGAACCAATGACCTTGTCAGCAATAGAAGTCATAGATATTATCATATCACATGATAGGTGTTGCAGATATCTTAAAATATGGCTGCGTTAATCATCGCATCACATCAAAATTATGTTAGTAATTAGACCTGCCACTAGATCCTCTTATTTAATGTATTAATAAAGGGAGTACATGTGTTACTATATCTCAATTAAAATTAAAACTGAGTTAGTTTCCTCTGTAGTCCATTATATTTCATTTTATACATCTAAAAATATTATTTGGAGAAGGGATCCATAGACACTGCCAACTGCCAAAGGGGTCCATGGCACAAAACAGATGAGGAACCCCTGACAGGCAGTGTTGCAGGCCAATGTGGGATCTTGTTTGATGTTGGCCGTTGTGCTGAGGGTGAAATGGCAGGAGCTGTGAGAGAATTTTGAGCAGAGGCTTGACATGATTTTCTTTTTGTCTGGAAAAGCCCACTCTGGCTGCTGTGTTGAATTAGGGACTGGGGCACGGGGAAGGGGAGTCTGGGGCCAGGCAGACCCACATCACAGTTATTAGATCATTTTGGTGATCCAGGCAAGAAATTGTGCTTGCTCGGGATGGTGGCATGGACTATGGGTATAGCAAAGGAGGCAGTAAAAAATAATCAGATTCTGGATTTGTTTTGGAGGCAGAACCATCGGGATTTCCTGATAGGTTGGATGTGCCGGAGAACAGTCAGGGATGACGGCAGAGTTTTTGACTTGAGCCATGGAAGGATGGAATGGCCATCGACTGGAGGAGAGGACTGTGGCTGGTAGGGGGAAGATCAGGCATTATTTCTGGTATGTGAAACTTGAGGTGTTGATCTGACATATACAAGGAAGTGTTTGCAGGCATTTGGATGGTATATGAGTGTGGAGCTGGGGAGGAGGGCTTCTGAGCTGCAGATGTGTATCAGGGAGTCATTTGTTTCTAGGAAAGTTGATATTTAAAACTCAGACTGGTGAGATGCTGAGTGTAGATAGAAAAGGGGAACCAGGAGTGAGTGACCGTGGGGAGCTCCAGCAGGAGGAGATTGAGGTGAAGAGGAGGAATCAGCAAAGTAAACTGAGAAAAGTGTCCAGCGAGGCAGCAGGAAAATCAAGAGATGGTGGAGTTCCGGATGCTAAGTAGAAAAAGTGTATCAAGGAGTGGGGGTGGGGGGGAGGGAGTGTGTCAAATGGTAGAGCAGGAAAAGTCAGGACTGAGAATTGACCACTGAATTTAGAAGCATAGAGGGCACTGGTGGAAGAGCTTAGGGGCAAAAGTCTAATTTGGAGTGGCTTTAAGAGAATGGCAGCTGGACACACTATGGAGACCACTTTTTTGAGAAGTTTTGCAAAAGGAACTAAAGTGGGAGTAGTAGCTGGTGGGGCATTTGGGATCAAAAGAAAGATTTCATTTTGTTCTGATTAAGATGGGAGACATAATAGCTCTTTTGTATGCCAGAGAGAAGGTTCCAATAGAAAGGGGAAATTTGAGGTAGGAAGAAGGCAGACTTCCTGGAATGATCTCTTTAAGAGAATGATTAGGATAGAGATCTAATGTACTAGCAGAGGGGTTGGCTTTGATAATACATGAAAAGTCATCTCTAGTAACAGACCCAAGGGCAGAGAATATGGGTATCAATGCTGGTAGGTGGGAGGATGCAGAGGTTCTTCTGGCTGCTCCAGTTTTTCAGTGAGGTAGGAAGCAAAGTTATCCGTTAAGAGTGAAGATGAAATAAGAATAGCGATAACAGCTAAAAATATGTATCATACACCTATGTGCCAGGCACTGCCCTAAGTACTGTACAAATATTAACTCATCTTTACAACAGCCTTGTGAGGTAGCAATCATCATTACCCTTATTTAAGGATGAGAAAACAGGCACAGAAGGTGTGAAATAACTCAAGCCAGATCCCACTACTTGTAAGTGGCAGAGCTAGAATGCAAACCAGGCCTCCTGGGTCCGGAGTCTGCTGTCTCAGTTATGAGAGGATACCTACAGCCAAACTGACCTTCTCAAAGATAGCACGCATTTTCTTTTCTTTTTTTTTTTTTTTTTTTTTTTTTGCGGTACGTGGGCCTCTCACTGTTGTGGCCTCTCCCGTTGCGGAGCACAGGCTCCGGACGCGCAGGCTCAGCGGCCATGGCTCACAGGCCTAGCCACTCCGCGGCATGTGGGATCTTCCCAGACCGGGGCATGAACCCATGTCCCCTGCATCGGCAGGCGGACTCTCAACCACTGCGCCACCAGGGAAGCCCCATTTTATTTTCTTAGCCAGTGACCCTCAGTGTCCTACAAGATGGAATACTATCGTGTTTCCCTCTAAGGATTAGAGTACATAAGGCAAACCGCTTAGCTCAACGCCTAATTCATAGAAGACAGTCAGTAAATGTTCATACTAGCTGGTTCTAGCAGCAGTCCATTTTTGTTGATGACGATGTTAACACTTCATGATTCTATTGATTGCTTTTTAAACATTGGGTTTCATGATTTAAAAATGGTTTCCAAATAGAGGAACAAACACGGTATCTTACACTCTATTAATATTTCTTTGATTACCAGCAAGGTTGAACGTTTGTTCCTATGTTTATAGGACATGGAAACAGTGACTCTGACTTTGTTTTTCTCTGACATCTGTTACCATAGTAACTAAGGCAGTGAGCTATAAAGGGAGTGCGTGAATCCACGAGCCTGGCTCCCAGCTTGCTGGCTGAGCCAAAGGGGCAGAGCAGCCGGAGGCTGTATCATCCGAGGGCTGGATGCATCTGGGTACTTACTCAGCTGTGGCTGCTCTATTAGGAGCAGCTGTGACTGGGGCTCCAGGAGTCACCCTCACGAAACGAGGCACATGATGACAGTTGGAAGAGGAAGAGTAAATATTACTAAAGATGAATGGATATGGTAACGGCCAAGTGGAAAAAACCTGTGGACGTGTGGGGACGCGTTGGTGCTGACTAGCTGGTACCATGAGGGATGAATTTCAGGAAACCACTAATTGGGGTAGATCCTCTGCAGAGGACTGGGCCTGAGTCACATCTGTTCTGTGGGATGTGACTTCTGTGAGGAAGTCCAAGTCCTCAGGCTGCGTCAGCTGCAGACCCTCCAGAATGCTGGCTCCTTCTGGTAGTGAGAGTGGAAAGCTTGGGTTGGTGTTATCATGATTTTTTGTTTGTCCTCGTCAATGAATACTGATGGAACTGGGCTAGTATTCAGAGGAGATCCTGTAGCCAGGCTTCCTGGGTTCAGAGCCCCCTTATTAACCATGTGAACATGAGCAAGGACTTCATCTCTCTGGGTCTCAGTTTATCTCTAATACGGGGGCAATAATAACAATACATCCCACATAAGATACATAAAACTTTTATAAGAATTCAATGAGTTCAAATTATATTGCACCTAATGTATGATACACAGTATCGACATCTAAAATTACAATTTTACAATTGACATTTTACAATCAAAATCGGCAGAGGGCTTCCCTGGTGGCGCAGTGGTTGAGAGTCCGCCTGCCGATGCAGGGGACACGGGTTCGTGCCCCGGTCCGGGAAGATCCGACATGCCGCTAAGCAGCTGGGCCCGTGAGCCATGGTCACTGAGCCTGCACGTCCGGAGCCTGTGCTCCGCAACAGGAAAGGCCACAACAGTGAGAGGCCCGTGTACTGCAAAAAAAAAAAAAAAGAAAAGAAAAGAAAAAATCGGCAGCATTTTTTTCTTTCCTAGTGGTACATAAATACTGATTCATCTTAAAATCAATGATGTCTTATGTTTGAGGAAATACTGTATGTTATTAGGACAGCATTAAATATGGCTTGGTAATAGAAAATGCTACATGTAAGTGTTAACATTTACTTGGCTTCATAGTCACAACCAGGTCCTAATGACGCCACTAAACCCATACGGATATATTCATTGCAAGCTCCTTATCCCTGTAATGTGAGAGCTCTTAAAAGTAAAACAGAAATCCAAGTAAGCTAGAATATCAACCCATAAAGAGTCACATGATCTTCTGCTTTAGGGGAGCTTCAGGATGGATTATGTGACTTTCAAGTGTACCTGTTCTTGCTGTATACACTCATCCCTTGACCTTCCAGGCCACTCCCTCTACTTTCCTTTAATGGCCACATAGATAACCCATTCCAAATCCTGGCCTCTCTTCCCTCCCAGCGGCAGTCTTTTTCATTTCAGTCAGGTGATACATGGTGTCTACATCCTAGATCTTATGTTTACTCAAGAGAGCTTTTATCTTGAAAAGATAAATTATAACATCCAGTTTCTGTCCATCATCTTTCACTCCAGCTTTTCCTCTCAGTTCTCTCAAAACACAGATTCCTTCTCTTCCTTGGGGACTTGACGCCAAACATCTTCCTTGATGTCTGTCAGCCTTTCCTGCCTTCCCTCCCTTCTTAGGGCATTGAAATTCTTTCTTCAGTCACATTCTTGGTAACGTCCTTGATTTCTTGACCTCATCACCTTCTGTAGCAGACGTCTGATAAAACCCCAGCCCTGGAGGGATTCAGACATTTGCATCTCCCTCCCTTGATCTGGACTGCAGAAGCTGTTGGAGAAAAAGGTACAGCCCTGTACTTCTGTCCCTGTGACTCATGGTCCTGATGTGAGTGGGCCCCCCACCCTGTCCACGGCTCTTCATACTTGTTCCTAGACTGCACTCCTGTGTTCATAGCAGCTGCTTTTCCCAGTATGTTCTACCCCCTTCAGAACTTCCATTTCTTGCCCTCTCCCTTCACTCTGAACATCTGACCTCATTTAAAAGTCGTGAAGAGGCTTTGGAGTATGGTAGAAAATACTTGTTAGAATTAGTCAGGAAATCTGAGCTCTGCTGAATAGCCATGTGTTTTTTTTTTTTTTCCTCTTGTAGTTATAAAATGTGTTTTCATCTGTGTATGGATCTGAGCTTCTAAAGCAAATGAGTCATGTTATTTGGATATTAGTTTCTTCCCATGTACTTTGAGGGAGGGGCACTGGTCTAAGTGCCTTCTGAAATTTTGTCTTTAAGATTCCGTAATTTTACTCACAGATACAGAGGACAAAATAGTGGTTACCAGTGAAGGGAGAGGGGCAATGTAGGGATGGGGGAGGTACAAACTTGTGTGTGAGATAGGCTCAAGGATGTATTGTACAACACGGGGAGTGTAGCCAATAATTTGTAATAACGGTAAATGGAAGTAACCTTTAAAATTGTATAAAAATTTTTAAAATTCCATGATTTTATGATTTAAGTTTTGTATGGTCTTCTGAACCAACTTTAGTTTGCAGGAAGAGACTATTTCTGATAATGTCATTTCCTCAGTAAAACAAGAAAATTCTCTTTTGTCATAGAAACCTGGAAGGCATGTTACCTTTTGTGATGGCAAATTTATCCTTTTCCTATTTTAGTTTTGAACTAGTGAAAATGACTTCCTGTGGTTTGGTCTGTCGTTTCTTTTTTTAAATTAATTAATTAATTTACTTTTGGGTGTGTTGGGCCTTTGTTTTTGTGTGAGGGCTTTCTCTAGTTGCAGCGAGCGGGGGCCATTCTGCATCGCGGTGCGCGGGCCTCTCACTATCGCGGCCTCTCTTGTTGCGGAGCACGGGCTCCAGACACGCAGGCTCAGTAGTTGTGGCTCACGAGCCTAGCTGCTCTGCGGCATGTGGGATCTTCCCAGACCAGGGCTCGAACCCGTGTCCCCTGCATTGGCAGGCAGATTCTTAACCACTGCGCCACCAGGGAAGCCCTGGTCTATCATTTTATCAGTAGGAAGCAAGAGAAAGTTAAGGAGTATCTCATTTCTGTAATAGAGTTAATCAAGACTTTGCCTTGAACCTCTGACTGGGGCTTCTGGGGATGAAAGATGTATGTTTCTTGACCAGGTTTCACTCTGAAGAGTGTGTTGGGTGTACCAGCCGGTAGTACCTGAAGCTTTGCTGCCAGACTAAACTGCCCATTTCTAAATATTTGCAAATAATGTTAATCTCCAAAATATGCAAACAGCTCATACAGCTCAATATCAAAAAAAACTAACAACCCAGTCAAGAAATGGGCAG
Source organism: Phocoena sinus (assembly GCF_008692025.1). Lineage (NCBI taxonomy): Eukaryota > Metazoa > Chordata > Mammalia > Artiodactyla > Phocoenidae > Phocoena > Phocoena sinus. The sequence goes on along the minus strand of NC_045764.1, from coordinate 99,852,867 downwards.
AAAACCTAAATAGACATTTCTCCAAAGAAGCCATATAGATGGCCAACAGGCACATGAAAAGATGCTGAATATTGCTAATTATTAGAGAAATGCAAATCAAAACTACAATGAAGTATCATCTCACACCAGTCAGAATGGCCATCATCAAAACATCTACAAACAATAAATGCTGGAGAAGGTATGGAGAAAAGGGAACCCTCTTGCACTGTTGGTGGGAATGTAAATTGATGCAGGCACTATGGAGAACAGTATGGAGGTTCCTTAGAAAACTAAAAACAGAACTACCATACCACCCAGCAATCCCACTACTGGGCATATACCCTGAGAAAACCATAATTCAAAAAGAGTCATGTACCACAATGTTCATTGCAGCTCTATTTACAATAGCCAGGACATGGAAGCAACCTAAGTGTCCATCAACAGATGAATGGATAAAGAAGATGTGGCACATATATACAATGGAATATTACTCAGCCATAAAAAGGAACGGAACTGAGTTATTTGTAGTGAGGTGGATGGACCTAGAGTCTGTCATACAGAGTGAAGTAAGTCAGAAAGAGAAAGACAAATACCGTATGCTAACACATATATATGGAATCTGGAAAAAAAAAAAAAGATGGTCAGAAGAGCCCTGGGGGCAAGATGGAAATAAAGATGCAGACCTACTTGAGAATGGACTTGAGGACATGGGGAGGGGGAAGGATAAGCTCGGACGAAGTGAGAGAGTGGCATGGACATATATACACTACCAAACATAAAATAGATAGCTAGTGGGAAGCAGCTTCATAGCCCAGGGAGATCAGCTTGGTGCTTTGTGACCACCTAGAGGGGTGGGTTAGGGAGGGTCGGAGGGAGGGAGATGTAAGAGGGAAGAGATATGGGGACATATGTATATGTATAATTGATTCACTTTGTTATAAAGCAGAAACTGACACACCATTGTAAAGCAATTATACTCTAATAAAGATGTTAAAAAAAAAAAAACTAAAAATAAAGCTGGGCTTCCCTGGTGGCGCAGTGGTTGAGAGTCCGCCTGCCGATGCAGGGGACGCGGGTTCGTGCCCCGGTCCGGGAGGATCCCACGTGCCGTGGAGCGGCTGGGCCCGTGAGCCATGGCCGCTGGGCCTGCGCGTCCGGAGCCTGTGCTCCACAGCGGGAGAGGTCGCAACAGTGAGAGGCCCGTGTACTGCAAAAAAATAAATAAATAAATAAATAAATAAATAAAAATAAAGCTACCACATGATCCAGAAATCCCGATCCTGGGCATATATCCAAAGAAGATGAAAACTCTAATTTGAAAAGATACATGTACCCCAATGTTCATAGCAGCACTATTTACAATACAGTAGCCAAGACATGGAAACGACTCAAGTGTCCATAAACAGATAATTGGTTTAAGAAGTGTGCTGTATGTATATAATGGAATATTACTCAGCCATAAAAAAGGAATGAAATGATACCATTTGCAGCAACATGGATGGACCTAGAGAATATCATACTAAATGAAATAAGTCAGACAGAGAAAGACTAATGTTATATGATATCACTTACATGTGGAATCTAAAAATAATACAAATGAATGTACATACAAAACAGAAACAGACTCACAGACATAGAAAACAAACTTATGGTTGCCGAAGGGGGAAGGGATAAATTAGGAATATGGGAATAAAGAGACAAACTACTATACATAAAATAGATAAGCGACAAGGATTTACTGCATAGCACAGGGAACTATATTCAATATCTTGTAATAGCCTATAATGGAAAATAATCTGAAGATATATGTGTGTGTATGTATATAATCTGAAAAAAATATATGTGTGTGTATGTATGTATACAACTGAATGACTTTGCTGTACACCTGAAACTGACACAGTATTGTAAATCAACTATACTTCAGTTAAACAACTGCACATTTCTGTGAATTGAGCTGATATTCTTTGCATGCTGCCCAGATGGTGCATTTCTAGAATGATAATCTGGCAGGTTACTCTGGGGTTTACCAGTAAAATGGGATTGACCAGAAGATCTTGCCATTTTTATTCCCATCTGCAGTCTCTTCTATATAATCTTGCCCTTTGAACATTATTTCTGGATGCTAAAATTTCAGGGGGACTACAGGAGAGCAAGGAAGAACCCAAGTCCTGTGCATTGGCTCTTGGTGCATCAGCTTGGATGGAGGAGAACCTGGAGTTAGCAGATGGAGGGCATGCTTTTTACAGTCTAGGTATAGGCATCACCTTCTAGCCTCACCAGACATCATTGTTTGAGGATCATGCTAACAGTAGCCGTGGTTCTCTCAGCCTTGGCTGTCTATCAGAATCACCTGGAAAGCTGTTAAAAATTCCAGTGCCTAACATGCATCTTATACCAGTTAAATCTATCTCTGGGCTGGGATCTATGCTTCAGTAGTTTTTAAGCCTCCGCAGGTGAATGTAACATGTAGACGAGGCTGAGAACCATCGAACAGAGACTTTACTGGGAAGGGTTAAGTTGGTTGGCTGATGCAGAAGTTTGGCTTTCACAAGCGAGCTGGTTGTGTCTCTGCTTTATCTTGGCTGATTTTTGACCATAGTAACACTGTAGCAAGATCAGAGGTAGTCAGCTAGGTGTGACTGCTTTTTCAGAAGTGTGCGTTTGAAGGGCAGCTGTGTTTTGCCTGTGAATCAGTGTGTGCTTGTCTTCATATGCTCTTACCAATGGTATTCCTCACTCTCTACAAGAAGGGAAGGTAGGTACTGTGTGCATTAGTGTTGTGTGTGTTATGTCCACTTCATTTGGGGTCACTGTTCGTTGTGTTCACTTTGAAAAGCAGGTAATTGACTTTCTTGTAACTTTCAGTGAAAAATCATTTGAAAAGATCAGATGGGAAGAAAACAAAACTCACGCTTCTGTTGTAAAACTAAAATAACAAAATTCAGGAGATTTTAAAGAAGGCAAGCCAGACTGAAATGTCTAGAACCAGTGTTTCTGGCTAGCTAAAAGATGCTAGTGTGACTCTCTTTCTACCTGCGTGTACACGTAGTCTCCAAGTTTTAGAAATTCCTGGCCTGTTGTGTACAGTTCCCCTTAAGAGTGCCGAAATATCCTGACTAGGGTTGCCAGATAAAATATAGGATGTCCAGTTAAATGTGACCTTCAGATAAACAATAACTATTTAGTGTAAGTACCAAATATTGCATGAGACACACTGACACTAAAAAATGCTCTGTTCATCTGAAGTTCACTTTTAACTGAGCATCTTGCATTTTTATTTTCTAAATCTGGCAACCCTGTGGAGGTATGGGCTAGACTCGAGGGCTTGTCGCGCTGTCCAGTTTTTCTGGCCTGGGTCTCACTGTGACCTTGCTTCTTACCATGTTCCTGCAGAGAAGCTGCCACTGAGTTTTCCATCCCAAACTCTTATTTTGTTGTTTTTCCTATATGTCTAATAGGTTGTCTCATCTTTGGTGTTAGAATTGAGAGAGACTTGCAAATAGATATAGACATGAAAAACCAGTTCTTAAATTCTGACTGGTAGAAGCAATGCAAATCAAGACCTTATACTTACAGGCATTTAAGCCCAGTGGCAGGTGTGGGATGTTGTATTTTGGAGTACTTTTCCACCATGTGGGAGACACAAGTGTCCTGTTGCCCTTAGAAACTTGGGCAGGTGGCCTGCCCTCTCGGGTACTTGTCTGGCCTGGTTTACTAGAAAATTCCACTTTCAGTCAAGTTAAAGCTGGCTGGCTTTCACCTGCCTCTCCAGAGACTGACCTTCACCTCCCCTTCTCCTGAGGTTCCTTTTGTTGGCCTTAAAGGGCTCTGTCAGTTACAGAGTGGAGAACAATAAAGAGTGGAGAACTTCTCCCAAAGTTTTCAGTCAAATCATCTAATCCATGAGGAATGTATTTTTACTAGGACTTTGGATATGCACTCTGTTTGAGGTAGGCAGTTTTTCTCACTGACTTTAAACCAAGTTTTATGTAGAAAAAAGTATATATGTGTGTGTATATATATATATGAGATTTTTGAACACATCCGTTATCTTTTGTAGAAGAGAATCCTGCATAATTTTGAACGAATAGAAAATGAGGGAAGTAGAATGAGCGCTTGTATATTAATCATCTATACTTAAACATCTTGCCGTATTTTCTTCAGACTTGTGAAGCCAGGGTTGAGACCACTTTTGTAACCCCACCTTAATCCAATTTCTCTGCCCATCTCCCCAGCTACTCTCCCAAGGTTTTTGTGGGGCTGACCACCATGCACAACTACAGGAAGGTCACTTGTGAATGGTGTCATCTGTGTATTCCTAGACAGTGTATAGCATGGGTTTTCTAAACCCTGTACAAATGGTATTACCGTATAAGCTTTGACAGTCGTATCATTATAAATAATACTAGTATTGTCTGTTCCTTTCCAGTTTTTACATCTCATTCTCTTCTAACTGCATAGCCCCAGACCTGTAGTACATGCAGGAAAATGTGAGTGGCCATGGATATTCTTAATCTTGCTTCTTGAAGTTTCACTATTACATATGAAGTGTGCTGGAAAAATTCTTTTTTTTTTTTGCGGTACACAGGCCTCTCCCGTTGCGGAGCACAGGCTCCGGACGCGCAGGCTCAGCGGCCATGGCTCACGGGCCCAGCCACTCCGCGGCATGTGGGATCTTCCCGGACCGAGGCACGAACCCGTGTCCCCTGCATCGGCAGGCGGACTCTCAACCACTGCGCCACCAGGGAAGCCCCTGGAAAATTCTTGATGTCCTGAATTTGAATTCCTTCTATTCTAAATTAGGTTTAGAATAGAATTCAGAGGTTTTTTTCTTTCTCTTTTTAAAGTCAAGGATGACTGTTGAGCTTTATCATAATTCTTTTCTGTGTCATTCTGTATCGTTTTGAGATTTTGAGATATGATGGATTTTCTCCTTTAGTGTATTAGTGTGTTAGATATCACAGATAAATTTTCACATGATATATAATTCTTGCATTCTTAGAATAAACCCTGCTTAGTTACCTGGTTTATTTTCACAAGTTGGTTAATTAGACTTGCTAATTTTAGGTTTACTTTTTAGTCTATCCTCTTATTGATTTTAATTTAATTATATTATAGAAAGTGAACATGGTCTGTATAATAGTATTACTTAGAAAGTTTTGGAGAAATTTTCTCTATGAATCATCAGTTTTTGCAAATATGTCATGTGTCTGAAAAGGGGATGTGTTGTTTTTGTTGGGTTCTGGGATATAGATAGTCAAGGTTGTTACTTGTGTCAGTCACTATGTTTTTATTTGCTTGATCTACAGTTTCTAATAGAGGGGTATTACTTATCTCCTACCATTTAACTTATTTTGTCAGTTTTTGCTCAAGGCTAAGATGTTAGTTGCATTCAAGATCATGATCATACCCAACACCTCCGTTAAGAAATAAAACATTAGAAATACATTTGCAGCTTCCTGTGTGCCTTCTACCTTCCCCTGAAACTGTTTATTAATCCCATGTACTTTATACTTAGGTATAAAATCCCTAAATAATGTATAATACAATTATGTGTTTTAAAAGTCTAAAAGTGGCATCCAACCGTGTGTATTTTTTGGCAACTTTTTCTCTCAAAATTATATTTGCTAGATTAATCTGTGTTGGTATGTATAGCTCCAGGTCATTCATTTTAATGTCTGCGTAGTATTACTTTGAGTGTATATATCACTCAGTATTTGTTTATCGGTACTGCTGTGATGGAAATTTATTTCTATTTTTCACTACTATAAATGGTGCTTCCTCAAGTGTTCTTTTAAACATTTGTGTTCATGGAAAACACCCCATTTGGGTTAAATTTTGTAGTAGAATTTCTGGTTTTATTTATGTGTAACTTTCAGTTTAGTAGATGTTGTCAAAATGAATTTTCAAGTGATTGTAGCAGTTAATACTTCCATCAGCAGTGTGGAATTCTCACTCTTGTTCCTCACCAGTAGTTAGTATTAGCAGACTTCTTAATATTTTCAAGTTTGTTAAGTGTGAAATGGCATCCCATTGTGGTTTTAATTTGCATTGTCCTGAGAACAGGTGAGATTGTGTGTCTGTTTATATGTTTATAAAAAGTCATTTGGGGGCTTCCCTGGTGGCGCAGTGGTTGAGAGTCCGCCTGCCGATGCAGGGGACGCGGGTTCGTGCGCTGGTCTGGGAAGATCCTACATGCCGCGGAGCTGCTGGACCCGTGAGCCATGGCCGCTGGGCCTGCGCGTCCGGAGCCCGTGCTCTGCAACAGGAGAGGCCACAACAGTGAGAGGCCCGCGTACCGCAAAAAAAAAAAAAAAGTCATTTGGAGTTCTTCTTCCATGAATGTACTATCCATTTGCCCATTTTTCTATTCGTTGCTTTTCTCATTTCTTTCTAGTACTTGTTTATCCTGGATGCGAATCTTTTGTGCTTCCTGTGTTTTGCAAATGTCTTCTCCATATGCGTGGCTTATCACTTTCTAGGGGCATCTTTTAACATACATAGTTTTGGTAATTTTAGTGAAACTGAATTTAAAAACGTTTTCCTTTTTTTAAAAGAAGTCTTGCTTAAGAAATCTTTTTGAATTTCAATGTCATAAAGATACTCTGTTCTTCCAAAGTTTTTTCTGTCATGCTTTTCACATTTAGATTTTTAATCCACTGGAATTGATTCTTATGTATGTTTGAAATATAAATATTTTTCTTAAATTTGGATTTAGAAATAGTCTATCCTTCCCTCACAAATTTCAGTACACCTTCAGTTCTCACATTTACTTTCCAATGTGCATGTCTCTATTTACAGACTTTCTTTTCTGTACTGTTTTATGGTCTACCTTTTTATCTATTAATCAGGGCCAGAGTTTCTTAATTGCAATTCTTTCTTATTATCCTTTTTTTGTTTCATACTGCATTTTTAATTATTTAGTATTTTATTCACAAATTCTTGACTGTGCCAGGGTTTATCCAGCTCTTAAACTTTTCAATGACTATATTTTACATTTCTGTTATTTCTAAATTTGTAGTTACCTATTGTTACTTCTTTTTATATATATTTTTCTTACTATGCTATTATTGTTTATAGTGGTTGGTTGTTATTCTTTCATCTTGGTAAGAATTCTAAACATTACTAAAATATTTTAAATGTTTAACATTTAAAATTTGTATAATTTTCTCTTCCAATTGTTGATTTTGTTGCCTGTCTTGATATTTAGGGTTTCTTCATATGTGTTGGAAGTTTCGTTTGAAGGCTCATGGTATATAGGATGCTTTTCTAAAAGAAAGTTTTCCCTTCCCCCTTGCACTTGTCTGTTTTACACGTGGCTCACCTGATCCTTACAAGACTCCTGGACCAGAAGTTGGTCCAACAATGGTGTTTTGGGGTTCCCAGCCCAAGGTGGTGAGAGGGACTTGAAGCTCTGGTCACTGGGGACAGGGATGGACAGGGCTTGGAGTCTGGTCTCAATCCCTGCCTATAGCCTCCTGTTTAAGCCCCCAGTTCACAGCAACTACTTCTAGGTTCCTTTTACCATCCAGGAACCCCACCTCGTCCCTTTCTCTAAGCAGCAAGCCTAGCCTAGCGCTGTTTTCCTGCCCCACAGAGGGCCCTGTTAGCCCTGCTGCTCTGCAGTCACCTAACTCCAGGCCATCCTGCCCGCCTCTGGAACTGGGGCTCAGCAGGCCCAGAACTTCAGGCCCAGAGCACCACTTTGCTGCTCTAGTCCATTTCTTGTTTCTCCAAGGTGTTATCCTGTTTTAGTACTCACGTGTGACTCTTAACTTTCTTGCTTTTTACTTTCGATGTCATTGCTATGCAGGTTAAGGAGGAAACTAAAAAATGTGAACCTATAACAACTGAAGTCTCTCGGGTCACGACTTTTTTGGAAACCTGGTTGGAAATGCCCCTTACTTGTTCTAATTTTTCTCATATAGCTACCATATCCATACTAGTCCATCTTTCATAGCAAAGAAAAAATGTTCATTTCACAGCTTTGGCCCATCCTCCTCCTCCCTGCCCCCCCCCCCCCCCAAATCTTTAAGGCATTACTGTGCCACTTGGTAGCAAGTTTCAAGTTTCAATATGAACTATAATGACTGCCACCTAGTGGCAGGCATTGGGTACTTTCAGTTGCAGCCTCAAATTTATACTGACCGGTTGTGTGCCTCTGTAGATTTGTTTTTTAGCTTTAAAAACTACATAGATAGATTTAAAATGGATAACCAACAAGAACCTGCTGTATAACACAGGGAACTCTGCTCAATGTTATGTGGCAGCCTGGATGGGAGGGGAGTTTGGGGGAGAATGGATACATGTATACTTTGCTGTGTACCCGAAACTGTCCCAACATTGTTAATTGGCTATACTCCAATATAAAATAAAAAGTTAAAAAAATGAGTGTATATATGTGTAACTGAATAAAAAAAATTAAAAAATAAAACTACAAAGATAGAAAGGGGGAAATAAAGTTTAGTGAGCTTGTATTCCTGGAGTTCAAAATGGCTTAGCATCTCCATTTTAACAGAACAGAAAATAAGGGAAAGAGAAGAGGACAAAGTGAAAAGGCAAGTTATCCAAGCATTGGCAGCTAGAATTTGATTTAATGACTGGTTTTCCCCATGGCAAGCTGTCCTGGCTGTCCATGGTGCCAGGTCCTGAATACCTACCTTGGGAACCCAGGTAAATGTCAAAGAAACATAGCCATAAATTCGCTGACCTTCGTACGTACTTTACATCAGCACCCAAAGACAAAGAGACTCAAATTGTTGTTCTGAGCTCATTTTATGAGTATTAAAGGACATAAATGTGTTGGGTTTTTCCCCCTCCATTTATCTTCTTCCCGAAGCCCTGTTCTGTCTATATTGGTTGGTGAGACTCCATTCCAGTTATTTAAAGCTTCCAACATGGTATGAGCCTCTAAATAGTAAACTTGGCTGGAAGCAACATATGTGTTTATCAGCTATTGCTGCAATAATGCTGTGTGACAAACCATGCTAAGATCCAGTAGTTTTCAATAATAGGCATTTATTTGCATGGGTATAAAGGTCAAATGTGGTTCAGCTAAGCTAGACTGGGCTCTTTAAGGCTGTGCGTAGACTGGGCTTGGCTGCCGACTCTGGCGGGGGTTTAGGTCTGCACAGCTTTCTCTCTGGGACCCAGGCTGAGTCAGTAGTAGCTGCCTAGGGTATGTCCTTCTCTTATGAAATAGCAGGAGTGCAGGAAGCAAGCCAGACTGTGTGCAAGCAAATGTAAATGCTCCTTACATCGTGTCAGTTCACGTTCTGCTCGCCAAAGCCAAAAGCCGTAGGAAGTATTCTATTACATCCCAAGCAGAAAGGGGAGGTGGAAGTGGATGAATATTTGCGAATGGTGCCCTAGTTTTCCACACCTACATATAAAATAATTGAATGAAATCGGATGAAGTCGTTTAAGAAAATAAAGTCTTAATGCACGAATACCGAAGTTATAAGTACCAAAAGCTTCGCAGACATTTCAAAGATGTACGCCTTGACAAGCTTTTTAAGGCTAGAAGTGCGTGCCATTTACTTTCTCATACCCAGTGCTTAGTTCAGTGCCGGGCTTATAGAGATACTAAACACATGGATGAAAGAGCTACCAAGCAAACTGGTGGCCTTGAAGAATTGGGATTTTCTCCCATCTTTTAATATTGGCATTTTTATATTTCTGCCTGAAAACATCCTAAATGTTCTTGAACAAGGAGAGATGTTGAAATATGATAATTCCTAAGTTCATGGGATTTCTCCCTTCTAGTGTCAAATCTTGTATTCTTCTGATATGGGAACGAGTCATCTCCCTTCTATACGTATATAGAACAACGTAGTACGTAGATCCATTAATTTACGTAACTTCTACATGGCCTCATCCTTTTGGAAGAGGCAGGATGGACCTTCTGCCGAAAATTTGATTCACATGCCAAAATTGACTATCCTCCCTCTCTCTCTCTCTCTCTCTCTGTCTCACTCTTACACACACACACACACACACACACACACACACACACACACACACACGGAAGGTTTATCACTAGCATAATGAGACTTCAGAGGAGAGCAGGGCAGGCCTCTCAAGCTGGCTGGAAAATGCCTTGAGAGAGGAAGGGTAGGAGAGTGGCGTGGGCTTTTATGGTGTTCATGGGGCAGAGATGGGTTAGGGCAGGGCTGAGGATTCTGCTCGTGGGCAGTGGCTTGTGTGTTCGAATTCCTTGCTAGTGTCAAAGGCTTTCTAATCAGATTGCCCAGATGTGGGGCACAGGGGAAAAAGTAGAGGTGAAGCTTAAGAAGCTGTCAGCAGTCAAAGATCAGAAAATGAAGTTAGACTCCATATTAAACGTTTCCCAGCACGTGTGTGATTGTTGAAGGCCCGCTGATGATAGAAGGTGCTGTATTGGCATTGTATTGTTGTGCGGACCGGCCGGCACCGCTGACTTTGATTTCACCCCACTTTGTTCTCTTGCTTTCTGCTGTTTCTGATGGGCACCAAGACAGCCATCCCTTTTCCAGATGGTACAGTTACTGTGGAGTGTGTTGCTGATGGGCATCTAGTGAGGAAACTGATGTGGAGAAGCCACTGTGCACCCAGACCAGGCCGCATACTTTGCTTATTAAATATGAGAGCTCAAATTTGACTTTATTCTTAGATATTGGAGCAGATGGTCTGTGATGACTTTGCTTTCCATGACCAGCGCCGTTTTCGTTAATGTTAGAGATGGTTGGAGGAAGTTCCTGCATTCATTCATGGATGAGTTTGTTTGCGTGTTTATTCATCTGTCAGTAACTGGCATGTTTTCCGAAATGTCATTTATTATGTACCAGTGTTACTGACCAGGGTTCTTGGCCTCATTTATCAATAGAAATTGATCAGAGGCCAGATGAGAAATTCAGGCAAGGCTTTATTGGGACTTCTGCTGCAGCATGAGGGAGGGAAAACAAGTAACAGATTCCCTTGCTCCCTGAGGGAGGATGAGCTTGGCCCTTAAATGGGGTGAGAGTAGGGGTGGATTGGTGGGTCAGGCTGGAGGAGTGGCCTTGGTGGTCTGCCCACCCCCTTGGTGGTGCTGTGTGCAGGGTACATGCGTAATACCCTGCTTTTGCTCCCGACTCCTTATAAGTGGCCACTGGGTTTTTGGTCTTTTGGTATCTTGTTCACAATTTGCCCCAACTGTGCATGTATGCAGTTATTTTTAGTCACTTATAGTTTCTTTGTATTCTGTTGCTTGAGGAGACGTTTGTCCAGGTGCAAGCACTGCAGCAAAGGGTCCCAGGTCTCAGCCTGTCTCACCAGCTCCTTAATTTGGGGCATATACTTATACTACTTTCATTATTTTTTAATTTCTTCTTTAAACCAATTGATTTTTTTGCTTTGTTTTATTTATTTATTTATTTAATTTTTTTTTTGCGGTACGCGGGCCTCTCACTGCTGTGGCCTCTCCCGTTGCGGAGCACAGGCTCCGGAAGCGCTGGCTCAGCGGCCATGGCTCATGGGCCCAGCCGCTCCACGGCATGTGGGATCCTCCCAGACTGGGGCACGAACCCATGTCCCCCGCATCGGCAGGTGGACTCTCAACCACTGCGCCCCCAGGGAAGCCCTGCTTTGTTTTTACTTAAATAAAATTAACCTTATCTTAAACCAGTGATTCTCAAACTTTAGCGTGCCTCATCACGTGGAGGGCTTGTTAAAGCATCTTCCAAGTTTCTTAATGAGTAGATTTGGGGTGGGCCTAAGAATTAGCATTTCTAAGAAGTTCCAGGTGATGCTGATGGTCCAGGGACTAAGCTCTATCTTATAACAGTGTCTTATCAACACTGTCTTATAGCAGTAATACTCATGATAGCTTGGGTTTTATGTGCTAGTTTGATTTTTTTTCTAATGCACATAAAATAAATATTCAGCTGTTAAAGTCCAGCTGTCTGTTAGCAAAAAAAAATGACCTTGTGTGCATGCAAAACTTTGGAAACACTGAGTAGTCTCCAAACATAATTCAGAGGAAGCGTCCTTTAAAACTGAAGGTACGTACTTGAACGTGTTTCTGAACAATATAAGGCAGTGGGTGAAGCCGACGTGAGACACACACAGTGCACACGTTAGAGTCCGTGGGCAGGAACAGAGCCGCGGTTTTCATTTTGGGGGGAAATCAGAAATTCTCTAATTCCCCAGCTGTGTGCATAATCCAGTTTTGCCAGTGTCATGTGTGTATGGTAGCGAGGGACTGGGATACATAGGATGTGTGTGTAAAGAGAGAGTATAAATGAAAACCAGATTTAACCACAAACTGGTGACTACAGGCCTGGAAGTCTCCATGGAGAAGATGGACAAATCATAGTCACATAACTGGCTGGAACCATCCATCACGACTCAACACTGTTCGTGTTGACCCCAGACTTATCAAACCTCCCTGTGATTAAAAATACCCCGTGCCCCTTTTAAAGAGTTAGGGAAAAATTTCCCGAGTTTACAAGTGATTCTAGTAATTGGATAAAGCCAACAACCTTTAAAGTTCTTAGGCATTTTGAGTTTTGTTTATACCTGACGATGCTTACCCAACCATGAGAACAAAAGTAACTCACAAATAAACAAAACAAGCAAACAAAAACTCTGTGGAGGCAATAGCACAGGTTCTTTGGGCTTGAGTGACATCATTGGTACTGACCAGCCCGTGGTCTGGGGGGGAAGTTGTTCAACCTGTGTGCCTCAGTCTCTCCGTCTATAAAATGGGCCTTGATATAAGATCCACCTTGTGTGATGTGAGGATGGCATGAGTTAACCTCTGTAAAGTGCTTAGAACAGTTCCTGAGAAACGGCGCTGAGTAATGTTATCTATACCCTTATGTAACTAAGAGAAGCTCATTCAGTCCGTGACAAACTGCAGCAGTGGTTCCCACATGCCCCCACGTTACACAGATCATCTTTCACTTTGCTCTTGGTGAGGTGGAGAACACAACCCTGGTATGGTATCTGGCAGAAAGGACGTTTTGTTGTTGTGAGCTGATCAAAAACAAAGGTTTGTACAATAAAAAGGGTCACTACCAATTAGATCAAGTACTTGACTAGAAAGAACTATATTTTTATGGAGGGAAGTTCTTATTTTCCTCAAATGTTGAATCCTGTCAGTCAGGATCCCTTTTCCTTTTTCTGTCTTTCCATATTATATAGTATTTTCTTAAAAGACATTCTTCAGACTTCTTTTTTGTGGGCTAGGTTATCTGAATCCATTTGTTAGTTTCCACTGGGGCTAATGAGGCTTCAAAGAAGTCTGCCTTTTTCAAGCCCTTATAGTCCAAATCTCTATTCCTCCTTTTCACACATTCATAGAATCCCCAAACTACTGAATTTCAGGGTTGAGTTCTCTCTCTCTCTCTCTCTCTCTTTTTTTTGGCCGTGCAACATGATATGCGGTATCTTAGTTCCCTGACCAGGGATTGAACCCGTGGCCCCTACCGTGGAAGTGCAGAGTCCTAACCACCGGACCGCGAGGGAATTCCCAAGTTCTTTCTTTTTTTTTTTTTTTTTGCCGTACGCGGGCCTCTCACTGTTGTGGCCTCTCCCGTTGCGGAGCACAGGCTCCGGACACGCAGACTCAGCGGCCATGGCTCATGGGCCCAGCCGCTCCGCTGCATGTGGGATCTTCCTGGACTGGGGCCTGAAGCCATGTCCCCTGCATCGGCAGGGGGACTCTCAGCCACTGCACCACCAGGGAAACCTCCCAAGTTCTCTTTTTTAAGAAACAAAAACATCCTTTGTGTTGAGTGGAGACCTCTGCCTCCCCATCATCACCCCCAAGAGACAGGGAGGATTTGCCTTGGTCCACTCCAAGGCATTGGCAAACCCAAAAAATGTGGAGGGAGGGGACGGCCACCAACAAGACACAATTGAAAACTACCAACCAACTATGATTTGTTATTCTGTAACCTTTATATTCTCTTACCGTTCTCTTATGAACCCTCAAAGTGAGCATTCCACTAGTGAGGGCCTTAACTTCCTCCTTCTGCATGCTGCCCAGAGATTGTATTTTGTCATCCTTGTCAGGAACGGGGGTGTGTTTTCTTGCCACCTGTCACACTGGGACTGTTGGCACAAATACTTGTTTGAGGAGGAGATGAATCAAGATTTACTGCATGTTAGCTTTGCAGTGATCTTCATCAGTCTGTTGATTAGTCATAACTATATCTGTCACACCCTTACAGGTGCAATTTACACAAAATGAATCATTTCCAAATATATTCGATGTGATTTCTATTTAGGATGTAGCCGTTATTCCCAAGGGGCCTCAGTTTTGCAGGAAGGTTGGTTTAGCTAAGCTTCCTTTGTTTACTTTGTAGAGACTTGGAATTGATTAAGGTTTAGATATTGATCATCATATAGGTTAGGACTCAATATGTATACCAGACGCACACTTACTGAATTGTTTTATTCTTATTTGATCCATCTAGAGACTCTTATGCCTATATGATATTCTTTATATGATATATGAGAAAATTATTATAACCAGAGTGACCTTTTTTCTTATATTTTTATGTTAGGTATACATAAAGAAAACGGTATAGAAGGCGTAGAGGTTAAAGAATAGTTTTTCAGTGAACATGCTTGTTCCATCATAGCCCAACTCAATTCCTCCTCTCCTGGATGCCACCATTATCCCGACTTTTGTTAATATGATTTGCTTTCCTTGTATAGTTTTTTCATTTGTGTACCTAGGACTAGGATTGTTGGGTAAGGAGGTATGAATATCTTCAATTTTATCAGAAAATGTCAAACATTTTCCATAGTAATTGTACCGGTTTGCACTGCTGCCACAAGGGTATGAGAGTTTCCGTTGTTCCACATCTTCACCAGCAGTCAGTTTTGTCCAGCTCGATCCCTGATTACTAGTGAGAATGAGCCCCGTTCAATTCATCTGTTACTTGTATGTCCTCTTCTTAGAGTGTCTATTGACATTTTGGTCTATTTTTCATTTTCCATAGTGTTTTAGGAACTATTTACATATATTTATACTAGATCTTTATTTGTTCCAAGTATATTCTCCCACTCCGTGGCTTGTCTTTTCTCTCTCTTCATGGCATATTTTGATGAAAAGAAGTTCTTAATTTTAATACAGTCAAGTTTATTAGTTTCTTTTCCTTTATATGTGATGCTTTTTTGAATCCTAAATTCCTCCCTGCCCTGAAGCTATAAACATACTATGCTATGTTATCTTATAAAATACTTACAGTTCCGTTTTTTACAGTTTAGCTCCTTACTTGGGATAAAGTTGGGATCCAGTTTTCATGTGAATATCCACTTTTCCCAGCCAATAGTTATTGAAAAGACTACTCTTACTCTAAAGAAAGATCTTTTGTGCTGCTTCTGTCATATCTAGTGACCATAAATTTATGTTCTGTTTCTGGGCTCTCTAGTCTATTTGTCTGTCTCTTATCCCTCTTTCAGTACCACGCTACCTTAATTAGGTTGTGATATGGAAAGGTATTTCTTTATTAGATGGTAAGGCAAGTTGTCTTACTCTGATATTTAATTGGAGTTTCTTGGCTCTTACTGGCTTTTTGCACGTTTGTGCTTCAGTAAGCGTTTTAGAATGAGCTCCTTAAGTTTGAACAAAACAAAAACCCTTAGAAATGTTGAATGGGATTGCATTGAATCTGTAGATCAATTTGGAAAAATAAACATCTTTACAATATTGAGTCTTATCAAAAACATGGCTTGCTCACTTTCTGTGTCCTTCTTGGTAATATATTTCAATATAGTGTTTCTATTTTCTCATATGAAGTCTTAACATATTTTTGGTAAGGTTCTAAGTACTTTATGCTTTTAGAGGTACTGTGTCAAGTGTTCTTTGTTAAACTGTTGCTAATATCAGGATTGTTGTATACTGATTTAATATCCAGCAACTCTACTAAACTCACATATTAATTCTAACATTTTATCTGCAGAATCTTTTGGAATTTTCTAAATACACAATCATAGTGAATAATGGCTTTAGTTTTTCCTTTATTATATATAAAAATATGTGTGTATGCACATGTGTTTCTTTTTTTTCTTGTCTTACTGCATCTGCTAGTGCCCTTAGGAAAACAATGAATAGAAGTGGTAGTAACAGGTATTCTTGTGTTATGCTGACTCTCTTAGGGAAAACATTGAAAAGTTAAATACTTGTAATATTTAAAAATTAACATACTGTAGAGTTAACTTTTTTCTTTTTGGTATGAAAATTCTGATCCTGAGTTTTAACCCGATGTATAGATTCATGTAACCACCACCATAATCAGGACGGAGAATAGTTACATCACCTTCAAAATTCCTTTGTACGCTGCCCCTTTGTAGTCAAACCTTCCCCCCATCTCTAACTTCTGGCCACTGCTTTTCTGATCTGTTCTTCATCCCTATGGTTTTGCCTTTTCCAGAATGTTATAGAAATGAAATTAAACAATAGTTAACCTTCTGAGACTGACTTCCTTCACTCTGCATAATGCCTTTGATATTCGTCTTTGTTGATGTAACAGTAGTTCATTCCTTATTATTGCTGAGGAGTATTGCATTCTATGGATATACCACAGTTTATTTATACATTCACCCATTGAATTATGCATGATTTTAGTTCTGCAACTTATTCAGCTTCCTTGGATAAGCTGCTTCTCTATGCATCAGTTTCTTCATCTGTAATGGGGATAATGTACCTACATCATAGGGTTATTGTGGGAACAAAATGAGTTAATACATATGAAATACTTAGATAAGGCCTGATATATAGTAAGTGCTCAGTAAATGCAATCCATCATTATTGTCCCCAATATTAGTAAAGATTTTGAGGTAGAAAACTTGACAAGTTCAAGGAATAGCAAGAAAGCCAATGTGCCTGGCATGTAGTGAGAGGGGAAAGTGGCATGTAGAAGGTATGCAGGTGTAAGGTCATGAAAGGCCTTATGGACTGCCGCAGGGAGTTTTTTGTTTTTTGTTTTTGTTTTTTTTTTGTACGCGGGCCTCTCACTGTTGTGGCCTCTCCCGTTGCGGAGCACAGGCTGCGGACGCGCAGGCTCAGCAGCCATGGCTCACGGGCCCAGCCGCTTCGCGGCACGTGGGATCCTCCCGGACCGGGGCACGAACCCGTGTCCCCTGCATCGGCAGGCGGACTCTCAATCACTGCGCCACCAGGGAAGCCCTGCAGGGAGTTTTGATTTTACTTCAAGTGGAAAGCCAGGAATGAGACATGATCCAATTCATGCCTTTAATAGATCGCTCAGGCTTTGGTGAGATGAGTTAATGGTGGTGGTGGGAATGAAAGCATATTACTGCGGTGGTCCAGGGAAAAGATGGTGGTGGTTTGGACCATAGTGGTGGTTGTGGAGTTGATGAGAAGTGCTTTGATTGAAGGTAGGGTTTGGGTATAGAACCCACAGAACTTGCTGAGGGATCGTAGTTCAGTGGAACACATTTCCCATCAGAGTAGTGGTGTGGTTAGTCACAGTTATCAACAGCAACACTCCTCTCTCTCACAGCTTTCCCAGAGATTTTCCTCATCCACTTTAAAAAAAAATTTTTTATTGGAATATAGTTGATTTACAGTGTTGTGTTTCTGCTGTACAGCAAACTGAATCAGTTATACATACATCCACTCTTTTTTAGATTATTTTCCCATATAGGCCATTACAGAGTATTGAGACAAGTTCTCTGTGCTATACAGTAGGTTCTTATTAGTTATCTATTTTATATATAGTGTGTGTGTCATCGACTTTTGAATTGAAACCTAAACTTTCATGCCTGAATTTCTGAAATCCATCTGAAGAAATAACATGCCTTTTCATACATTTTTAAGTGACATCTAAATGACTTCTTTCTTACTCATAATCACAGCCGCAAACATATTTGTGTTTAAAAAAAAAATAAAGCGACTTATCCCACAGCAATTTTTTCTTCTAGCATTTTGCTTTGTGGTTCTCTGCAGCCTGTATAGTGCTGTGACTGACCCCACATTCTTAGTTGTCCTGCTGGAAATAAAGTCATCCCGGGTGCTTCATGCTTTGCCAGCGGGATGGTAGTTTTAGTGGTTGGCAGGAGTTCCTGTGTACACTTAGGACTTATTGTTGGAATAAACATTAGACTCAGACGAAAATTGGACCAGAAATTTATTTTTGTCCTCCTTTCAACCTCAACTCACCCTAGAGTCTCTCATCCATGTGACAAATGGTCTTGACTTTCTGAAGTGATCTAAAGATTAAAATCAGCCCTGGGTGCTTGCTTATTCAAATGGAGATTTCTTTTCTTTTTTGGGGGGGGGAAACAGTTAAAAATAGAGTTCTGTGATCTCACGTAGAGTTTTCTTTTATTTCCTGTGTGTCTGCTCTTAACATGACTGTATTTGTTCTTTGTGGGGCTTTAACTCCTCAAAGACAAACACCAGACCCGGTCTTTATCTGGAACACTTATTATACCTTTTTCTTTTTTTTTTGTTTAACCCTATCCGATCTGCTTAATTTGGGACGTCTCATAATTCAGGATTTGCTAAATCAGAGTAAATCTCCCTTCTGTTCTGAGCTTCTTGCTCTGATTTGCCCCCGTTTTCATCATCTCTTATCAGGTTAATGTCAAACTGTGGTATTTATTTACTCAGTTGACTTGTAGGAGGGCCTCTGGAATCTTGGAAATATTCACTTGAATTTTGTGCCTAATTTTGTGCTTCTTTGTAATTGGCTTCTCTTGTGATTACAGAATACCAAGCTGCTATTCTACACTTGAAGAGGGAGCACAAAGAAGAAATTGAAAACCTGCAGGTATATCTCTTTGATTCTCCTGAACTGGTTATCTGAGACTGATACTTGGTTTTCTCATGTGCTGAAGTAAAGACTCTGCTTTTGTTGACATATTTACCTAGACAGCATCTGCACCTTGCACCTGCCACCGGGCCTTGAGTTTATCCTGGGGATGAAAGCCTTGAACTCCATTTTTAATGGAATTCAATTCCTATTTTAAAAAAACAAAAACAAAAACAAAAAAAAACCCACAAATGCATTTGGGAAAAGGATTTGATTGGAGACAATGATGGTTTTATTTGGAAAGCAGGCAAGAAGATAAGAGTATTTACGCTTTTACTGTTTATAAGAAGGCTTTGAAAGATTGTTTCCTGCGCACAGTGCGAATTATTTTGTTGGACATCCTCCCAGCCATGTGTTCGTATCTGTCTGTCGCTTAGCATATGTCTGCAATGTGATGTCAAGCAGATTAAAGCACTTAAGGAAGTGGCCCTAGTAGGAGGAAGAGTTGTGCTGGGCCAGCCATTCCATATCCCCAGGGAGTGCTTGGAAGTTGCTGACTTGATCTCCTTTGTGAAGCCCAGAAAGTCTGAGGGATCATTTCCTTTGTCCCACTCATTACCATTCCCTATGTTTGGTATTTGCTTGCTGTGCCTGTAACAGGAAGTTTGAGAGTCTTAATTTCACATAACTAAATATTGAATCAGGCACTGATTCTAGTTTACTGATGGCTGGGGTTGACCCCATATCTCAGGAGAGAATATTAGCGAAATTCAAATCAAACTTGGTAGTATGTATAGTGCTTAACTCATTACATGCTAAGTCAGTGAGTGTGTGGATCAAATATTCTTCTTTCCATTAAATGATAATATCCTTTTAAAAATAACTGTGATGGTGTACTGGACTGTATATGAAGTCACTGCAGGTAGCAGAAAGACCATTAAATAAGTCATATGGGGTATGAATACAGGCCACCCCTCTCCAGCTTGGTTTAAGTAGTTTGGAGGAGAGAATGAGTCCATTTCACAAAGAAACAAAAAAGTGGAAAAGTACCTCTGACTCCTAGGGGACAAAGAGAGGGGGAGGCCCTTATCTCCTTTGTTGCCAAAGGTTCTACAGAGACCTTTTTTCCTTTGTTCTGGTGTGCAAAAGATTCTCAGCTGTCTCAGAGAAGCTGAAGTAGGGATTAATTTAAG
The DNA here is from genome assembly GCF_008692025.1 of Phocoena sinus. Classification (NCBI taxonomy): domain Eukaryota; kingdom Metazoa; phylum Chordata; class Mammalia; order Artiodactyla; family Phocoenidae; genus Phocoena; species Phocoena sinus. The sequence goes on along the minus strand of NC_045764.1, from coordinate 99,832,943 downwards.
AGGCAGATTGCTAAAGAGGGTGGTACAGAAGTGATTCTGTGAGAAGTCTTTTTAACAGCTCAGCTATAAGAGTTAACAGTACCTTCCTCAAGTTGTAGACCAGCCTTGGGAGGACTTTGACAGCTAAATAATATTCACAGGAACCACAGGTACTTACAATCTCCGGGTTCTTTCTTTGTGCTGGGCATTTTTCTAGTCATGTTCTGTGCATTATTTCACGTCTTTTCATCTCCACAAAAGTCCCATGATCTCACATCTCAAACTAGGAGACAGTTGGAGAAGGGGAAGAGAAGAGTAAATGGAAGGGGAAAAAGTATATTGGGATCATGATCTCCACTTAAAATAAAGGTTAGACCAAGATATGATTGACAGTAGTAAACGTTAAAAAATGTTCCTAATTATACCTTCAGTTTTAAGTATCTCTGAAATAATTACGTTCTTGTAATGCTGTTAGTAAACTAAAAAAAAGTCCCATATTGATGATCTATACCAACTTGCTGAAACCCTGTGGCAATGGCACGCTATCGCCATCAGCGTACGGATGGGGCAGTGTACCCCATCTGTATGCTGAACTGTAGTTGGGAACTAGTCCAGCAGTCTGACAGCTCGCGATAGGAAACTGGCAACTCTTATTCCTCATCTGACCTAGAGAAGTGTCTTGTAGGCAAACAGAGAATTTTAAAGATTCAATTAGGAATAGTTTCAAATATGGAGAGATTGCTAGCTGCTTCTAAAAAAAAAATTGGAAAAGCTGGCAGTGTTGGGCTTATTTTCCTGTATGGCTTTAACCTGCTGGGGTTAAGGGGCAGACGTCACTTCGACGAGGACACGTGTTCTCTAGTTTGCCACTGTTCCCATTGTGGGCCGTTTTCCCTGCCTGGCTCCTGTATGCCGTCATGAACCCCTGCTCTCTGGGAGATGTAGAAAATAACTAGGTGGGTAGCAACACCAACCAGTCAGAACAGACACAAATTTGTAAAACAACAACCCAGCCTGGCTGCACTCTTGGGGTACTCACTGAATAATACCTTCTCCACCTGTTTTATTCCACAAAGTAACAAAGTCACATCTCCTGTCACAGGACTGGTTAAAGACAATTGGTGAGCAGCTGTTTCCTTACTCATTTCTTTATGTGGATTTCCACTTGCAGCCTTCATTGCCTGTTAGATTTTCTTTCTCCACTTAACAGGTCACGGAGAAGTCAGACGTATTTCAGGACTTCTTCAAAATGCCTTTCTAGAATAAGAAAGGTTCCATGCTTAAAGGATACAAGAAAAGTGATCCATTCTATCGCCATATACAAGATTTGATATGTATGACATTTAGTTTTTTGAGACTGTTTTCATAGACTTTAAAGAAATAGCATGGTTCAACAGAGAACCTAAACTCAGTTTGCTATTCTGTTTTAGACCATAGATCTGTAGGGAAGTCATTTAATTGTTCAATTCCCCCACCTGGAAAATGGAATCCTTACCATTTTAAGTGATTTGATTGGAAGTTGAAACTTTCAGCCCAGAGTCCCAAGGCTTGTAAGTGGGGAGTCTGGAGTTGTAATCTCATGCATGCTCTGTGGAAGGCTGTGCTCTAGAAAGGGCTTGGTCCTGGGACCAACTTTTCAAAACGTGTAGCACCTTAGATACATAGTCTCCCTGTAGTTCAAAAGCAAAAAATTATTGATGACTTGAATGAATCCATTTCCAAATTCCATCAATTTATATATACCTTCAACTCAAAGCACTTGACTGACTTTTCTACTGAAAGCTCCAGCAGGAGAGTGGTGGCAGGTCAGACATTTTCCATGGCTTGACTATTTCATGTCATTTATGATTATAACCAGCAAAATTCTTAAATTTTGCCTAATATGCCCTTTATGTAGCAAACTCTGCCTTAGAGAGTATATGATCACTTCATAATATTCAGTATCATCTAGTTCAGTTTTCAGTTTTGAGTAATTCTGTGTTACTGATTTTATTTTTGAAAAAGTGGCACCTTACATTTACAGATACTTATTTGAGAAATTTTTGCTTGTGGTAGCTATTGCATAACAAGTTCATGGCCATTGGGTAGAAACATAGTTCACACCTGCCCTTTTAAGGCATGTAATAAAACTAATTTTACCACGGTATAAATGAAGAGTTTTTCCTTCAGGATTGTCTAGGAGCAAGGTTTGACAGTCACTATCACAGCTCTCGTGGAAAATCTTTCTCTACATAGTTGAGCTTTGTCTTATCGTAGTCAGAGAACCAGGTGTGATACTATTTTATGCGTGACGAGAGTATGAAAGAACTCAGGTTTTCGAGTCAGGATTCAGTTCAACTCCTTGCATGGTGACATTAGGAAATTAGTCAACGTCTCTGGGACTTCTCTCAGTTTCAGCATTTGTGCAATAATAATCATATTGATGCACAAATAACAAATGTTGGCAAGGATGTGGAGAAAATGGAACCCTCCTACACTGTTGGTGGGAATATAAATTGGTGCAGCCACTGTGGAAAACAGTATGGAGGTTTCTCAAAAAACTAAAAACAGAACTGCCATATGACCCAGCAGTTCCACTCCTGGGTGTATATCTGAAAAAAACAAAAACACTAATTCAAAAAGACATGCACCCCACTGTACATAGCAGCATTGTTTACAATTACCAAGATATGGAAGCAACCTAACTGTCCATCCTATACATCCAACTGTACATACAGTGGAATACTACTCAGCCATAGAAAAGAATGAAATTTGGCCATTTGCAACAACATGGATGGACTTAGAGGGTGTTATGCTAAGTGAAATAAGTCAGAGAAAGACAATTACTGTATGATATCATTTATATGTGGAATCTAAAAAAATAAGACAAGCTAGTGAATCTAACAAAATAGACTCACAGATATAGTAACTAGTGGTTACTAGTGGGGAAAGGGAAGAGGGGAGGGGCAAGATAGGGGTAAGGGATTAAGAGGTACAAACTATTATGTATAAAATAAATAAGCTAGTGGGAAGCAGCCACATAACACAGGGAGATCATCTCAGTGCTTTGTGACCACCTAGAGGGATGGGATAGGGAGGGTGGGAGGGAGACGCAAGAGGGAGGAGATGTGGCGATATATGTATATGTATAGCTGATTCACTTTGTTATAAAGCAGTAATTAACACACCATTGTAAAGCAATTATAGTCCAATAAAGATGTTTAAAAAAAATAACAGATGCTCACTACACTGTAGAATGTAGTACTGATATTTAAGATAGATTAAACATTATTGAGTAAAAAAAAATTAAGTTGCCTATTAGTGGTATGATTCCTATCATAAAAATTGTGTGTATGTGCCTGTGTGGGCTCATAAATAGTGATTTGAAAATTTTATTTCCCATAATGTTTACAGTGGTTGCCAGGTTAGGATATTTTTCTTTGTTAATTAGGCAGTTCTGAATTCCTTGAATTTTCAACATGCATATGTACTAGTTTTATGATTTAAAAAACTCAATAAAGCAATATAATCTATATAAATCAATTTTATATACTAAAATATAAATAAATAAGCTACAAGGGTATATAGTACAGCACAAGGAATATAACCAATATTTTACAATAACTGTAAATGGAGTATAACCTTTACAAATTGTGAATCACTGTGTTGTACATCTGTAACTTATAAAATATTATATATCAACTATAGCTCAATTAAAAAAATAATTTAAAAAATTATGATAATTTGATGATGCCTCCCTTCTAGGATTGTTCAATATGACGTATACCCGGTTACCAACACATGCTCAGTAAATACTATTTCTCATTCCTTTTGCCTTGCATAGGTCTCCTTATAATTAGGCAGCTTGAGTTTAGAGTGGTCCTCAGGCTCGTTTGGTTGAGGACTTCCCTGGGACTTTGACTTATTCTTTTAGGGTGACTTTTCCATGATCTTCCAGCTGTTCTTCGGCATCTGTGCTCTCTCTATATCAGGGGGTCTAAACCGGGCTTTCCCAAAGCTCATTCTACTGAACGGTGAGCCTCTGAAATGCTCCTTGACAAAAGTATTTCATGGTCAAATAAATTTGCCAAGTATCTTGTTCCCCTGTTAGAGCTTTACCATGAATAGAGAAGAATGGAGGGAGGGAGGGAAGGAGGACTGTATAGCTTGTTTCTCACATAATTCTTTTTTTCCTCCAAGTAACTGATGTTTCTGAACTACTCTATGTTGATTCGTATAATCTTAATGTACAAGGCACATTCTGAGTTCAAGTGAAATCCTTTGAGTGGTCTCATCACCTTTTCATGCTATCAAGGTCCTGCTTATTAATCTGATTGTAGGCACCTGGGGGGAGCAGTTTTCTTTCTGTCTTTGAAAGAACCCAGCAAAGTGCTTGGCACAGAGATGACACATAGATATTTCTTTGAAATATCTAACAACCTATGATTCAAAAACATTAGCACCTAAATGTAATCAGATCCTCACTGTGTGCCGACCTTTGTTCTATGCATTTGGCGTTTGTATCATAAAGAGTAAATGTAGAAATAGAAGCAAAGTAATAGATTTGTCCCCATTTTATACATGACAGAGCCTGAGGCTCCCAGAGACCATGAATTGTCAGAAGTCCTAGACTAGTAAGTGGAGGAACCTGAATTTGAATCCACCTAGATCTGTCTGACTTTGAAGCCGATGCTCTTTCTATTAATCAGTGCAACATTAATGGAAAGAATGTTAGATCTAGAAACAGAAGGTCTGGAGTGAGGTCTTACTTTGGGGACGAAGAGCAATGTGAACTTCGGGCAATTTTTTGGACTCACTTTCCTAATTTATAAAATGAGGGACGGACCAGGCCATATACTAATAGTACCTTTGAATTTTTATTATTGGCCCAAGCATACATTTTTTAAAATTTCAATTTGTCCACCACGGTGTCCTTTCAGCCTTAGGGTTATGTAACTCAGTCTCCAAAGCCCTGTTATTTACACCCCCCTCCCCCGTTTTCCTTTTGGCTTCTTCCGGAGGTTCCCCTTTCTAAGCCGGGGAGGGGCTCTTCTCAGCTCTGCTTGCTTCCGTGGGACACTGTTCGGGTGTTCAGTGACACTCTGCCCTCGAGCCTCCCAGGGCTGATTAGGATACCTGAGTCAGGGAGGGGATGCAGCTTCTCAGAATGGTAAATGCAGCTTCGATAGGAGGGCCGGTTCTTCTTTCTGACGGGGAAAAGCATGAGGGACGGGTAGGACTTCTTTGACTCTTGACTTCTTCAATTTTGAAAGTCGAAAAAAAAACAATGCGTGCCCCACATCTGGCTTTTGAGGAGCTTGGATAATTTAAGAATATTGTTTTTGACCAGCACTTTCAGCAGTTTGGAAGTAAGTGCCATGGAAATGACACATTGTTTTATCTGTTATTAACTAATGTTCTTTGGGTTGTGGGACAGAAGAAAAAGAACTAGCCAGCCGTCACATTTCCTTTACGGGAACCTTTTCTATTTACCCCATTCATCACAGGCACAGTCCTTCACTAAGGGGAAACTTAACTGAGCAATGGCCTCTGGCAGGCCCCTGCTCATTGTGCAACACCGGCACATTTCTAATCTGGTAACTCCTACTGTGAAGTGATCCAGGGATGGGCGCCAAACTAGAAATTAACTTGCATTCTACCTCGTGGTCCCCCAGAGAACCAAATGGTATGTTGGCCTCCACTAAGAGGAACTTGTAGACTTCCTTACTTTTGTCTCTCCAACCCACCCCACTGGTCCATTTCTAATAGTAAACACACTGCTGTTGAAACAAAATTGAGTACAAACTTGAGCCGATACAGCTAAATTTATAAAGACACGTACATCCTGAGCCTTTCCCATCTGTTATGTTCTTTGTTATCAACACAACACATTTGAATCTATTAATTTATGGAGAATACTTTGAGGGAAGGGGAGTAATTTGTAGATTGATAAACAAAACTTTTGCAAATATGAAATATGATGATTTCATTAAACCATTATGGTATTCCCCTAAGTGCCGATATTTCATTACCGAGATGCCAGGAAAGAAGACAGAGTGTTGGGAAATATTATTTTAATTTATTGTTTCATTGTGTATATACAGTACAATGTTAGGAGTTTAGTAGATTTGCTGGTTTGCTGGTGTTGAGATGCCTGTTGGGCCCCTGGCTACCTAGAAGCTTGTAGATATATTTGGAGTTGAACTTTGATGGAAAACACAAAGCAATTAATTCCCTAGCTGACTTAGCCCAGGAGCCCTTTGTCTCAGCCTTCAAGATGCTGTCTTGCCCCACATAATTCCATTATTTTTTCAAGCTGCATTTGCTGATAGAGGGAAAATGGTTGTAGAATGAAGAGTGTGTGCTTTACTTTCATTTGTATCATTGAGGCTGATGCCGGCTTTGTTTACCTCTCAGAGGCCATGGGCTCCAAACATCCCCGCTGAGTCTTCTTTTTTTTTAAATTGAAGTATAGTTGATTTACCGTGTTGTGCCAATCTCTGCTGTACAGCAAAGTGACTCAGTTTTACACATACACACGCACACACACAGACACACACACACACACACATTCTTTTTTTTTTAACATTCTTTTTCATTATGGTTTATCCCAGGAGATTGAATATAGTTCCTTGTGCTATACAGTAAGACCTTGTTGTTTATCCATTCTAAATGTAATATTTAGTTTGCAACCCCAAATTCCCAGTCCATCCCTCTCCCACCTGCCTCCCCCTTGGCAAGCACAAGTCTGATCTCTGTGTCTGTGAGTTGAGTCTGTTTCTGTTTTGTAGATAGGTTCATATGTGCCGTATTTTAGATTCCACATATAAATAATATCAAGTGGTATTTGTCTTTTTCTGACTTACTTCACTTAGTATGATAATTTCTAGTTGCATCCATGTTGTTTCAGATGGCATTATTTTGTTCTTTTTCATGGCTGAGTAGTATTCCATCCACATCTTCTTTATCCATTCATCTGATGATGGGCATTTAGGTTATTTCCATGTTTTGGCTGTTGTGAATAGTGCTGCTGTAAAAACCCCACCGAGTCTTAAACTCTGAACTTGAGTCACTCATGTGGGCCCAGATGGTTATTCTTTTTTCACTAGTTTTTGACTTTAGGGGACAGGCTGATGTTGGACCAGTGACTTTTTGAATGTTGGCCTTTGCTTTTTAAAAAATGTTTTTAAATTGAAGTATGGTTGATTTACAATGTTGTGTTAGTTTCTGGCATAGGCTTTTGCTTTTTTGACTCTTCATGAGAAACGAGGAAGAGAATGAAGTACGCTGAGCCTGTGGGGAGTGCTTCCTTCTCCCCACACTTGTCCTGCCTTGCTTCATAATGCTGTGTGTTTTGTACAGTCGTGTACCATTGGGTGAGTAATAGGTTTTTTTACCCATAAAGTAAGAGTATAGGACTAGGTAGTCTACATTTCCTTCTGAAGTTCAATTATTTCTGGCCTGGGAAGAGTGGGCCCGTGTGTCCGCCTCAACTCATCCCAGAAGTCTTTGAGGTCCCCTGGTCCCACATTACCTGCAGCAGTGCTGGGCAATGAGTCATAATATGATGAATAGTTGCTGAGCAGTATGACTGGACGTTGCTAGAAATTTCTTCATGACTCAAGGTATTTCAGTAGAAAGCTGTTTTAGAGGTAGCATTAGGAGCGCCAAAGAGTTCTTAACTTTATGGTGCCATCAAACACAATCCAAAGGAGTGAGTTTGCTCATGTTAATGTCATTTAAAAAGTCACCCCTGAATCAATTTAAATGAGCACGTGTACTCTTAATTTGCCACAACTCTTCCCCACGTTCCCTGTTGTCTTGCTGCTGTTGATTGCCAGGCCCTGTAGACATCCACGCTGGCGACCCCCGGTGTAGAGCTTGGAGAGGCTAAGTAGGAAAGTTCTCATCCTCTTTCCTCCATGGTTTCATGCGTACCAAGCAAACATCCTTGGAGCTTTTAGACCTTTGTGGGCTCTTACATTTCTTTTCTCTTCCTTTTTCCTTCCTTCCTTATTCCCTTTCTTTCTTCCTCCTGTCCTTCCCTGAAAGGGCTATTGATGGAATAGAGAGGGCAGCTGTGTTGGAAGGGTGAGCAAGAGATAGCTCTTTGTGCGAACACTTGGGTGTGGTTGGTGTTCTACTACTTTTTTTTTTTTTTTTTTCCCCGGTACGCGGGCCTCTCACTGTTGTGGCCTCTCCCGTTGCAGAGCACAGGCTCCGGAAGTGCAGGCTCAGCGGCCATGGCTCACGGGACCAGCCGCTCCGCAGCATGTGGGATCTTCCCGGACCGGGGCACGAACCTGTGTCCCCAGCATTGGCAGGCAGACTCTCAACCACTGCGCCACCAGGGAAGCCCTCTACTGCATTTTTAGGAAGCAATAGGGAGAAGCTTTGTTTGATTTTCAGAGTTTAAATGCTGAGTACCCTTTGCTTTCTGACTTAATTGGAGATGGTTATGACCATAATTGTTGAATATGAAGTACAAACGGCCAGGCACTCTACTTGGTGCTTTATATACGTAATTTCTAAACAAGTGAGGCTCGGAAGTTAAGTGCTGTCCTGCGTTTTCATAGCTGGCTGGTGGAATGGCAAGATCTCCTAACCAGGTCTGTCTGGTTTCTAAGTCTACTCTGTTTCCACTGTCCACTTGTCAGCTGATTTGACGCATTTTCTCTAGTATAATGGTTTTCTAACTTTTCATTTTCCCTCTTCCCCTCATCCTGTGGCAAAGACTTCTGCAGATCATCCCTTATTTTTATCCTGTACAAGCTCTTTCTATGGTAAAAAAACAAAAAAATGGTGACATTTATGTGATGTTTATAAAGAAAGAAAAAAGAGCAACAGAGACCTCTTATTTCGCTGGGTTCAGAAATGACGAACTGTTCTTCCTACCTAAGTATAGAAGAAAAGAGCACCTAGAACTGCATTTCTCGTAGCTGGTCCTGAGCCCAGCTTGAGGAAGAGCCTCTAGTATTTGTCACCATAATCTTGATATTTGTCTATATTCATCTTAGAGATTTGAAACCTGAATCTCAGAGGAATCAATTTCTGAGACCATAAATTAAGTAAGAAAATACAGTGGCAAAACTTCTCTGCATCTTGCCAGCTACTCACTTCGTTGATTTCTGCAATTTGAATATAGTTCCTCAGCTGTTCTCAAACCTATCTTCCCCAACAGAGCTCCAGCATTGCTGACTCCTTAAGCAAATGGGCGATGTGCCTCTTCCCTGTGTTGTCACCTATTTGTAGGATGTGCCCACCTGTGATAAATGGGCACCCGTGCTTCTTCTAACAAGTCCCGCCTCACGTGGGCTTTGGAATCTAGAGTGTGAATATATGATGTCTGTGTGTGTTGCGTGTGTGTGCGCGTGTGCTTTGATCATTTCACCGCAGCTGCTTCTACTGAAGGAGTGATAATAGCTGATATTTAGTGATATGAGGATTAAATGAGTTCTTACACCAACCCTGTGAAGCGGCACTCAGCCTCTACACTGAGCCTCTGAAAGTTCTTCCACCTTGAAGGTCCTTGCCTAGAGAGGATTTGTACCATGACCTTGGTTCTGGACTGACCCTTGCCTTTGATCTCTCCTCGGGTCGAATATCAGGCCTTAAGGACGATGGACCTTAGCAGCAGAATTTGCTGAAAAATAAACCCACATAATGAAGTCAACTAACCATTCATCGGATGAAATGTAACACAGCTCTAGGCAGGACGGCTGAGTAGAAACACAGGTGTGGAATCTTCCTTGGGTTGAATCCTATCTCCATTACCAACTAGATGCGTGGCCTTAAATGATCTAAACCTTTCGGAGCTTCAGTTTCTCATCTGAAACTGTGGTCATGGTGACATTGTAACTTGGTTGACGTGGTGCTGATTGCAACTGTTGTGTTAGCTAAGTATGGGACTGGAGGTACAGTGGCAGTGGTAGATGACGGATAAATAACTGTTTGTTCCGAGGAGCAGCATGTTCAGTTCACTTTAAGCCAGTGGCTGTTGATGTGTATTCTTTGACAGTAACGTTTACTCAATATAAACCATGCACCTGTATATATATATAAAAATAAATTCTGTGATTAATGTTATACCTAATGTTCCAAAGAGCATTGCTTTTAATATTTTTGTGATATATGTGTGATGCTCTCGTTTCCATTACTGCCTGTTAAAGGAAATATTGCTGCTGCCATGATTTTATGAAAGAAATATCTGAATATGTGAAAGCACCCCAAGAGTTAGGGCCCCCCAAGTCTCTGCTATAAGGTATTGCATTTCAAAATTGTTCTTGCTCTAAAGATAAACTCCTTAAAATGCAATTATATATATATAACCCTGCTTTTTATAGTTTATCTTTTTTATAAAAATACTCATTGAGCACCTGTCAAATATGAAATGTGCTAGAGATAAAACATCACTTAAGGGGACTTCCCTGGTGGCGCAGTGGTTAAGAATCCGCCTGCCAATGCAAGGAACACGGGTTCGAGCCCTTTTCCGGGAAGATCCCACATGCCGCGGAGCAACTAAGCCCGTGCGCCACAACTACTGAGCCTGCACTCTAGAGCCCGCGAGCCACAACTACTGAGCCCACGTGCCACAACTACTGAAGCCCGCTCGCCTAGAGCCCGTGCTCCACAAACAAGATAAGTCACTGCAATGAGAAGCCCGCGCACCGCAACGAAGACTAGCCCCCGCTCGCCACAACTAGAGAAAGCCCGTGCGCAGCAATGAAGACCCAACACAGCCATAAATAAATAAATAAATAAGTAAATTTATTTAAAAAAACAACAAGCCATCACTTAATAATAGCAGCTAACATTTATTGTATATTACCATATGCCAGATATTCTACTTAGCACATACCCTGGATTATTTTGTTTAATCCCCACATGGATTATGTTCTCAGAGGATTTACTGTTTAGTTAAAAGAACAGAATGTACAATAAAGGCTGAATAACAGGCAGCGTAAACTAAGTCCCTCATGTTACCCAGAGGCTAATGAAGGGAAAGACTATGCCGTGTTAGCATTTTAAAATTATCTCCTTTCAATGGGATTTGCAAATTTCCGATCTTCGATCTCAGCTAAGAGAATTCTCAAGTCTCAGATGTTCTGATTGCCTTAAATGAGTGGCAATTTCTTTAATTATTTGTGAGTGGCAATTATAAAGTGTGCCTTCTTCTTACCACGTATGATAGATTTAGTTTATAGAGTGATTTCCCTCCCCTGCCCACCCTGTTTCCTGAACATGGTAACTTCACGTCTTGGACCTTGGTCAGTTGTGCTGTTAAACACTATAACTTTGGGGGTTCCTGAAAAAAAAAAAAAAAAAAAAAAGCTGCTGTAGGTGTCTCTGTAATACATTTCTGCTTATTTTCTTTTAATACTCTGTGTGCAGTGACCCCCTACCTGTTGAAAATAGATATGATATGCATAATTTAAAGTATTACTTGAGAAAGGTATTGCACAGATAGGTGGATCTGTGTGATCGGTTATCTGTGTATTACAATTATTTTGGAAGCCATGCCCCAGTCTCACCACTGGAGGTCACCTTCACTCTTTTTCTCTTAATAAAGCGCCAGGTTTTCTGTTGATGATTAAAGGAGCTTTCCAGTTTAGAGCTTTGCCTTAAACACATGAAGAAGAAAATCGCTCTTAGTTTTTTTCACAGAACAGCATACACAAATATGTATGGATAGTTCTATACTCATAGGCATAATGCTTAATGTAATAACAGAAGCCGTATGTGTTGTGTTTATGGCCATAAATATACGTGCACATTCTATATGACAGAAGACAAAGAGCCACCAAAACAGTGCCTCTTGAAATGGAGCATCTGTGTTTCCTCTAAGAATGGACTCATCGAAAAGAAATTAGAGGTCTCTCTGTTATTCGTTCATTCACTATATGTTAAACTGCTGACTAGGTGTCAGGCACTGTGCTAGGCGCTGGAGGGAACAGAACACACACGATCTCTACTTTCTTGTAGGGAGCCTCTAGTCCAGTCAGAGACAGATGTTGATAAAATAATCAGTTAATATGATGAGTGCTGTGAGGAAAAATACAGAACGAGGTGCTATGGATAGACTATAATTTAGATTTGAGGGGTCAGGGAAGGATACTTTTAGGAAGTGACATTTACGCAGAGACGCAAAGGGTGAAGAGGAGTGTGGTTGGTTTGAGGACTCTGGAGAGGCCAGTGTGCCCAGAGGGCAGTGAGTATCAAATAGGAGAGAGTTTGGGGGAGAAGCTCTGGAGTAGGATTTTTCAAAGTTTTTAAACTGCATCCTGGACTAAGAAATAAATTTTACATCAAAACTCAGATTACATGTTTGTGTGTGCGTGAAATAAGGGTTCTGTTAAGCAGAAATTATTTCACGTGATGTATTCTGGTATATTCAACTCTCTTATTGTAAAAATGCTGGCGATGAGGCATAAATTGATTTGTTATCCCACTCGTGGATCACACACCACAGTTTGAAAACCTTGGGTGTGGAGGGGAACAAGAGGCTGGATTCTGGAAGGGTCTGGTTGGTCTTCTTAAAGCTTTCCAATTTCATCCTCAGAACAGTGGGAATCTACTAAATCTGAGCAGAGAAGTGTGTGACATGAATAGGATAGATGTGTGTTTTCAAAAGACCCCCCGGCTACTGTTGCATGGGATAAATAGTAGGGGAGCCGGAGTGGAAGTGGACAGGACAGTTGGGAAGCATGGCCATCTTGCGGGTAGGAGGTGATACTGGCTTTGACTAAGGCAGGGGCATGGCTGGGAGAATTCACGCTCTCTGACAAAAATCACTGACTTTCTATCAGTGCTGATGGTTGCTTCTGCTGAAACTGGAGCTACTAAAACCCACTGTTGCCTCTCTGTTTTGCACAGCTTGATTTTTTTTCTTGGGTACCTAGACCGCTACTTGAACATAATAAGTACACAATAAATATTTGTTGAATGAATTAATTAATAGGAAGGAAGAAGGTGCTGACACTGTACTACCCTTTTGACTGTGAAATGAGAAAGCTCTTTCTTGGTATCTGCATACCCTTCTCTCATCATAACTGAATACATACACACCACCAGGACAATTACTTTTCTCGACAAGTAGGTGACAATTTCTTATACAGTCTTTGGAAGCTGTTAGTGGGTATGTATATAATATAGCTCTGTGTCTTAATACTACATATGGCATGACCCCTTTCTGTTGCAAATAGATATAATACACATAATTTAAAGTTTTCTCACAAAATTGAGAAAACATAGAATAAAGGGGGTTTTTATTCAAATTTGGATGGGGTTTATAAGTTGAATCTTATGAAATTGTTGATATTTGACCTGTTTTGACTCTAAAACAGCAATTTCATATGGCTTAATGCAGTATATTAGCACCAAAAGGCAAGGCAGTGAACATGTGCTGGAATTACATTCCTCCGAATGGACCATATCCTGAGATGCTCATTGGGGTCAGGCAGGGATTGAGAGACTACAACTGAGAATGCCCTGAGGCATTGCCTAAAGGATAGTGACCTGTATATTCTATGGTAACCTTTTTAAGTTAGACCTTATTGTTGAGACCTCTCATGACTCTTGTGTCCCATGTCAATTACAGAATAATCTTGGTGAGCAATTTCCTGGCCTTCAGGCAATCCATGAATAAAAAATTATAAAAACTGTTTATCCAACTTCAATGAGTATTTCCTGGTCTAGTGAACAGGCTAAATATTTCATGGTTCTTCCTAAGTGAGCCCAAACTGTTTTATGTTTAGTCCATAAAAAATGAATAATGCTGCCCCACTATTGATCATGTTGGCCTCTGTAATACAGGTCTTTCTAAAATTATTTGTATTTTGGTTTCCTCAGAGACCTTTCATAGTAAAACTTTCACTTCTAAAATTAGAAGTTACAGGAATATTTTTTGTGGTACAGACACATACAAAGGCAGATAATTGGAACATTAGCAAAGGAACTGAATTAAACCTAGGCATTATATTGATTGCACGTCTTTTTGTTAAACAAATGTTTTGTTGAATCTTTACTTCTCCCACAGGTACCAGTTTTTTTTAGGTAAATGAAATTTGAAAACTGAGATATGTTCTGTTCGATACGTAACCTGGAGGGTCTTTTGATTTTTTAAAAATTAATTTTCAGTTAGTCCTGCTGGAAATTTATGGATGCTAAGTCTGATCTTGTTTTTCCTGCTTCATACTTACAGTTCTCAACCACAACATCTCCTAACCCTTTTAAGTGGTGAAAATCTGTAATTATCTTCATGCAAAAAAAGGGTTTTCCTTTTTGATATTCTCAGCGCATAAAATAACATTGATCCCAAAGTTGATGAATGTAGTACAGCATCATTATTTTCTCTGTGGAATTCCCACATTCTAGAGTAGCGGCTCAATCTTGAGGCTTGATTGCCAAAATCAAGTGGAAAGTCCTTTGCTTCTGCTATAAAACAATGGTGGATGGGCTTAAAACTGAGGAGGGGAGAAAACAAGATTGCATTACAAATCTGGCAACATCGGCCACACTAGTAAAATCAAATCCAATGTTGTTTTATGACTAAATTTATGTGAGCGCCCAGGATCAAAGGGCTCAAATCTCACTGGACTACAAGGTCCATAGTTCATGGCAAAAACTCATCAAAAAGAACATTTTAGTCGTTTAGGCTTTTCATTTTAATCAGCCACAGTCATAAAAGAGCCTTTAGGTGTCCAAAAACATTTTGCAAGATCAAGAGGTTGTTTTCTCGGTCGTAGAAGCAGCTTTCTTATTGGATCCATATAATGCCTGTGGCCTTAGCGTGTCAAAGGGCCACTGCCTCCGCATTGTTTGCCCTTGTGGGATGGTTTCTTTCGGTTCTTCTAACTGTGTATTATGTGACAATAAATTATGGTGTCTGACGGAAGGACCATAAAATTTTCACACAATCTATCAAGCTATTTCAGCCATTTAAAGTTTGGCCTCTGACAGCAAGCCAGGTACTTTGTAATGTTTAGACAGAAACAGAGTCTACTGCCGGCATCTTGACAAGTGTCTAGAGACAGCTCTGCACGGGAGAAAGAACACGAGGCCTGAGAGTGGGACCCAGTCTTAAGTCACAGCCCGGCTACTTTGTACAACTGTGACTTTGGACAACCCGTAAAATGGGGATCCTACCTTCACCACAGTGATGCTCTGATTCTATAGGGGAATATTTGTGGAGCTGCTCTCCCGCAGTAAGAACAGATATGCCTTAGGCCTCGACTGTACAGGGAACCAGCCCGAGCAGCCCTGCATTTTCAACAGGAGACCCGAGTAGGTACAGGGGAGAGCCTGGCTGGAGAGCAGCAAAGTGATGAGAAAATGTTCCCGAGAATGTGGAAGAGGGTGAAATCAGGGACCCAACAGGTTGAATCAGCTCTGGGGGAAAAGGGGGGCACTTCTTTTAAGATAAGAAGAAAATAGAGAATGAGTGCCTTTGTGTCTAGGCTATTAATGCCCTTATTTCTTTGCCTCTTTTTTTTTTTTTTTTCACCTTGGCCGCTGCACATAGGAAAAGAAACAGAGACACCTGATATTTCCCTACCCAGTCTCTTCGATGTCACCCTCTACCACCTCTGCTGCGCTTTCTCTCATTCGTTGTTCCCTTTCTGGCAGGTGCCTTCCCCTATTAGTAATAGTATATTCAGCTCTTCTCTACTTTAAAATCCCTTCACTTGACTCCTGCTTCTTGAAGTTTCCATCGTCCTCTCAATGGCAAGGTTCTCAAACATTAGTTACATGTTGCAGATTCTCCTACCGCCTGCCTTCTGCTACCTGTACTGAAGCCCCTGAGACCACAGATAAGTAATCATCAAGTGCTGCTGGTCCCCTCTGGGTCTCCACTGGCCTTGATTCTAGAACGTCAGCGCTGAAATGCTTCCCCCAGCATCTAAGACGCTGAATTCTCCATTATTCCTCCTCCTCTGAGTGTTTCTTCATCTCCTTTGCTGCCCCCTCAGCCCTGCCTCTGCAGCACCCTCAAATGTGACTCTCCAAAAGGTGGCCTTGAGTTCCCTGGCTTCCTGTATGTTGTGTTTAGAGATTTCCTTTATTGCTGCAAGTCTGTATCTATGTAAAGGCTTTCCACACCTATTTATTCGGATTCAGATGTTTTCCTGAGTTCCAGCTCCAGGAAAGTTCTAGTTTTTGCTGGAAAACCTAGCCTGGGAAATGTCTTTAATATCTCACATTTAAAATTTCCGAAGCCTCAGCATCAAAAATGCAAAGAACCCCAGGGTTGAAAGGACTCATCTCCTTGTCTCCTTCTGACCTCCCCCTACACAATGTAAACACAACACAAAATGGTGGGAAAAGTCTTTTCTTAGCTGCCCTAATGAAAGGATCCACTGTTCTCAAAGTCTGGACTAGAAGTCTCAGATGCATCTTTGGCAACTCCTGCACCCTCAGCTTTTGCGTGTAGTTGATTGCCAAATGATGCTAATTTTAGCTCCATGGTCCCTTATATACACTCATGCCTTGGCACCCTGCCACTGTCATCCTAATTCATCACACCTTTCCTATATTCAAGCTGTGTTATAAATTGCTTAAAGATTGCTGTTGTTCTCTCTTACACACCTTTAATAGCCTACTATTATTGTTAGTCAGGTTGAGTCCAAGTCCTTGGTGTGGTATTTAAGACTTTCTAAAATCAGATGCAAACATACAGCTTTAGTCTTCTCTTCTACTTTTTCCCAATACTTTCCCATCACTCTGCCTTTTTCTTTTGCTTCGATTGCTCACAATCTGCCCCTCTGCCTCGCCATTCCCAGCAAGTGTTCCCTGTTATACATGAAACCATCTCTGACTTCCCAAGGCTTCCTCCTCTGAAACCTTAGGGTCTTTATCCCTGACTTAGGCAATTATCAGACTCTCCTATTATACTCATGAAAGCAGAGGTTGTAGCCCCTTCCTTCCAACCCCCAGTGCCAAAGCACGTGATAGACGTAAACCTTCAATGAATAGCAAACAGTTGAATCTTCCATCACAGTGATGCATGCATTAGTGCATAAATTAACCACTGGTTGGTTTTCTCTTTTTCTTTCTCTGTAGTGGAAACTGGGTTTAAATGAAGGGGATTATACAGGCAGTATTTTTCAAATTCAGAGATGCAGGAGAACTATAGTTGGAAAACTATGTTCCCGGGAGGTTTTTTTAAGCCAGTTTTGAAAGTTTATGACTCTCTATTGGGAGAATGGTGTTTATTTCTCATTGTCTTAAATGAACATTTATCAGACTTTGTATGTCTAGACAGGTTATGGTGATTGATCGTTTGTAATTGTTTAAGTGAAAGCAACATGGACTCATTTGAGTTTTTGGTAATTTGTAAACCCTTTCCTTTTATGGATGAGACTGAAAGGCTGAAGGAGTTGATCTTTGAATCAAGCTTAATGCTTCTCATCCTTTTCTTTCCTAATGCCCTTAAGGGAAGCAACATGCTCCCAACAGGACAGGGTTCCCTATAGCCAAGGAAGCTGACCACCCATTGAGACTCACCTTCTGGTTACTACTTATTAGCAATAATAGAGCCCAAGCCCATGAAGGCAGCTGATAGATGTACCTTGGCTGGAAGTCAGGTCTCTTCCCAGTCCACTGTTCTGTCACTTAAGCCATACAGAGATTGCTCTGCTGAAGGCAGGGAAAGTGTTAATTGCAACTTAAGAGATGGGCAGAAGAACCCTCAGGTATTCCATAATGGTGTGTGGTATCGAGCATATGCTACCTGAGATTTAACATAGCTTTGTTTAAAACCAGAATCTTCAGGCGCATGAACAAAATTAAACATGGTTCTTTTAGGAATGTACAGATCAGTTGGAGGAAAGTAAGGCCACCTCTTCCAAACATTTAATTAAATTTCAGCTTTTTTAAGTTGTTGCTTTTTAAGGTCAGAAGGTTATCTCATACTTTTTTTCTCCTGTGCTCATTCTTTATCTCTGCAAGATTAAGAATTGCATTCAGGATTTATGAATAGGAGCTTGAGAGAGTATTTTATTATTCTCAGATGAGGTTTTCTAGGTTTGTGAGCTGTGGATCAGTGTGTGCAGATGGACTCTGTTCTATTATAACCTAGACCCAAACATTGGACTCCTACAGCATCACTCACTCCTTGCTCAGTAGCAGCCTAATTACCAAAATAATAATAATGATGATGATAATAATAAAGGTAGAGACACAGAGGCTGCCAGCTGTCGGAAATACCTCTCGGAGTGATTTTACATTTTACCCCTAAACCCTGTAACCAAGCACCACCCATACCAGAGGACTTTTAAAAACACCCTTACTGTGACTGGCAACTGTAAGTGTTGCTAGAGGATTTGGCATGGCTAACAACCCCCCGCCACCCATCAGCTTTTAAAACCAATCACACACAGAAATAAAGTTAAATATTTCCTTCTTTACGAGCCCCAATTTTTTAGTACTGGACTGTTAACTGTTTTCCTTATAGGTATATCATATTTGGATTTAATTCTACTTTTAATCTTACCTGTGCTGTGTTGATAGGAAAATCTGAAAAACACATGAGAGAAAAAATACAAAAAAGAAAATGATTCGAAAGAAAATAGGCTTTTGCTTTTACATTTGGCAGGCTGAGATTGGGGTATGTTTAACAAAGTAAATTTGGACCAAGAAAAATGATCTTCGCGTCAATCTCTATAAAAATCAAAATTCCTTCCTTTCAAACACCTCAGCCATTCTAATCCATTTCATATGTGTATTAATATTGTGTTCAAGGACATGCAATCAGAAAGCCTTCTACTGCTCTGAAGTGCAGTGAGGGAAAGGTGATGGTCCAACACTGAGATTCCTAGTAATCTAAATATTTAGAATGTGAGTAGTTTGTAATTATTTAGAATGGATGACTGGCGTAGATACTTGAGCCAGTTCATTTTTTGTTCACGAAGGGTGCATGGCACAAAATTGGCATGTGTAAGCTCTTGTAGCAGATAGATTCCATGAGACAGCGGCATGTTCATGGTATGAAACACTGCAGCAGTCATGTGGTCTGATACAGACGTTATATAGCTGGCCCTGTATCATCATTAACCTTCATATTTAGTATTTAACTTTGGAATGACTTGTGTAGAAATTATGTATGCGTTTTTTAGGTAATAGTGCCCCTGTCTTTTCACACATTTAATACGGACAGCTGTAACATTTAAAATAGAAAAGTTCTTAGAGAGAGCAAATTACAGCCATCGATCAACCTGAGTCAAAGTAAATTCGAAGTGACGTTTAAACTTTGCATGGAGGAGTTAAACATTTATTTTGAAAACGACTCATGAATTACATTCCATGTTTGATCAGCTAGGAAATAAGACTACTGATTTAAAGTTACGTCTTCCAATTACTGGAAAAAACTGAAAATGTAATTCTTGTAACAATTATCCTTTCAAAAAGCGCAAATTACAGAGATGAGTATCAGTCAAAAGTAATATAGTTTAATCTAAGGGGGAGAATGCAGGAAGAAAACAAGAATGTGGTTTGTCTGTATTCCAGGAGAAAAGAATCAAGTCAAAATGAGATCTGATCCTTTCCAAGTTATTTTGTGTGCATCATACTTGAGTGTAATTTCACATGCATCTTGACGTTCCAAGTATCATTAAACATCTAGTAATCAGAACAAATGTTCTGCCAGATTCCATTTATTATCTTAACTGTTTAAGGCTTTGAGCGCTCCAGATTTCTAAATATATAATTAAAATCCATATTAAAAAAATAAACCTAGATGGGGGATTTACATTTTTCTTAATTCGTGTTTACACGAAGAAGAGATCTGTTTTTAAATATTACATCAGATCTTTGTGAGCTCAAATAAATCAGTGCGATACTTTGCCAAAGCTTTCCAAAAATGATGGGTATTGATGCCCTGTGGTCAGGAAACCTCGTGTGTGGAGTTTTAGAATTCTCTAGTTACTCAAAAGGACCATTATTTTGGGTCTCTCTGCCCTCAAGGTTATGAGCTTAGGTGCTACGGATGAACTTTATCACTCATACGGCTGTCAGCCCATCTGCGTCCTCAACTGCACATATTCCAAATGAAGAAAGCACAGCTCTAGAAATGTCTGCCTCTTTCTAGATAGATCTGTGACTGGAGATGTTCTGCAAGCCTGACTGCTTATACAGTCAACCCTTAGTAACTGAGGGATTGGTTCCAGGACCCCCTGAGAATACCAAAATCCGCAGATGCTCAAGTCCCTTGTAGAAACTGGGATAGTACACTCAGCCCTCCATATCCTTGAGCAGATACAGAGGGCCGAATATAGACAGAAACTCCAAAAAAAAAAAAAAAAAAGCCATTATAAAGAATAAACTTGGTCACCCACATTATTATGGATGCTATTTCAAGGTTCTTTTCGTTGATCAAGGGATTTCTGTGGACCCTGGTCCAACCATTTCGCTGTGTGTCCCAGTGAAGGAAGATTAGAAAATAACTCATAACACTTGGATACACATGGAATAAAACATGTTTGTGGGTTCCTTAATTATTTCAAAACGGAGATTTGTTTGGAACTATAAAAATCTTTACCAATAATAGGACGGGTATTCACAATGATAGCATCATGAATGCCTTTGGTGTAGAATGTTTGCTTTGACTCATTTGGGGTCAGTTTGTTTGTCAGCTCTCATCTAGGCCCTGTGTGTATTATATGATAACAGTCTGGAGGTCCACTGAATGAAACAAACTTACCAGGTTTGAACGGAGATGGACCTGTAATGTCAGACTTAGGAGTGCTAGAATTTCATAGGTTTGTTGGAAAGAACATGGTCTCCATCAGCTGTGCCCTTATCAGCTAGGACATTGCTGAGGGGCAATGGCAATAATTATACAAATCAGAGAGTTTTTCGTCATATACGTAACAGGCTCTGCCTAGGTACTACTCAATAGTTCCTCCGCCTTGTCTCCCTTTTGCTCGCTGAATGCAGCTGTCATAGGCACAATGGCTTTAGGGACTTCTAAGAGTCAGTTAGGGATCCTGAAAAAGTCATTCATTCATTCACTCAACAGCTATCTGAGTGCCACTAGGCCAGGCAGTACTCATGGTTCTAGGAGTGCATTGGTGAACAAGAGAGACAAAAACATGAGTCCTCATAAAATTGACACATTTAGAAGATGGAAGAGGGAGAGAAGGTAGCATGGTACGCATAGTAATAGCAAAGTAGAAAGAGGACCAGGGGGCTGTATCAACAGAGAAAGCAAGAGAGGCCATTTTTGAGTTCAGCTGGAGAGTCACAAAGGAAGAATGAGGACAAATCCACTGAACTGGGTAACCTAGGAAGCCAAGTGATTTTTGTGAGCATTTTCAGTAAAATGGTGGCAACCTAAACCAGGTTTTTGACAAATTACACAAAGGGTATGATAAAGATGTAAAGATAGTAGGTAGCTGCAAATCTTTTAGAGCATTGTTTGTCAGTGAACATAATAGTTTTTTTTCTTGAGGAGAGGGCAGACTTAGGGCAATTATTCTGATTTTTGTTGGAGGGATTGGGTAGATGTGAAAACAAAGGAGTACTTGAGCACTTTTCAGGTAGGGGTAAAAAGGCAAAAGAGGTACCTGTCAATGAATATGTTAAAAAAAAATTGAGAAAAATCTTGGCATAAACATCAGTGTGTCTTGTATTAATACATAAGTGATAGCCTAATTTCTGTTGTATGATACAATACTAGTTTATTTTGATGTTTATTCTTGTGGTATATGGATCCCACTTAATGCAGTTTATTAAGAAGAAAGGTTGACTTTTATTTAACCACATCACGTACACTCTGTTCTCTAAGGCCACCGTCTAAGCGTACATATAAACTTATACATGGGGAGACGTATGGGTTATGTTAGTAGTTTCCAGCTGACAGTGCGCTGTAAACCCAACTAGTTGCTGTTAGTTCTATCTAATTGTATATAAACTCTGTAATGTTTTTTAGTCAGAGTATTTCTTAATTTGTTCTGAACACATTATTCTGAGTTTCTTTCACTTCCCGTGAAAAATATATTAGGAAGCAAGACAGGTAATGCCATCCTCATTTTACAGAATAGGAACCTGAAGGGTGATCTTCAGCTTACAAACATTGATGGAATAATAGGCTTCCTGTGTCTTGGAGACCCAGTAAGTATAGCAGGAAACTGTTCTAATTGCACTGTGGAACAGACTCTCTTTTTGATCTCTGCAACTAAAGAAGAAAAGAAAATCAATCTATTGCTTAAAAGAAAATGAAAATCCAAGGCAACACTTTTAACCCAGTACTCTGATCCTTGCTTTGGAGACTGGCTCATGAAAAACACTCATAAAGAAAACTCTTCACGTTGGCCTGGGAATAGAAGATGCTTAGTCCTTTTTCCTTACAGAAGTAAAAAATTTAGAACCCTGTTCCCTTGGAAGTGCTTATTAATGAACTATAATGAGAAAATCAGACTCTTATAAGTAACAGGATAGAAGGTAGACCGGGAGAAAGGGGCAGAAACGAGACATCACAGTGTTCAAGACACCGTAACATCCTACCTAACGCTGTGAACTTTCAGTCATTTACTCTCCCCTGGCCGCGTTCTTACATAGCTGCAAGGTTAGAATGCTGCTGAACGTGGCCGTGCCATCTTGGGTGACCACCACTCACCCCATCCCATCGCCTGACCTAGGGAGAGAAAGCTCTGGAAATTGGGCCACAGAGGTGAAAATTGTATAATATCGATGAGAAAAGTTAGACTTTTATCTTGGGGAATTTGAACATATGTGTCTTGTTAAGACATAGGCACCTCTTTGGGCGTTTCAGGGACTCATTTCACTCTACTGTCTGTTAACACGTGTTTTCTCAAAAGAGAAACATTTTCTTACAAACAATCTTGCTTGGAAGTCCAACTGATAAGTGACATTTTATTTATAATGTATTTATTTTGCAGTTTTAAATTTGTAGAAGTGTGTGCATATGACTTATTATGTCAATCTTCAAGATGCTTTTTTTCATTGAGATAGAATTTTACGTACAATAAAAATCGCTCTTTAGTGTCTGAGTTTTGACAAATGCATGCAGTCACATAACCAAATCACAATCAAGACATAGAATGTTCCCATCACCATAGAAAATGCCCCTGTGTCCTTTGGAAGACAATTCCTCTTTTTAAAATTAATTTAAAATTTTTATTTATTTATTTATATTTGGCTGCGTTGGGTCTTCGTGGCTGCGCACAAGCTTTCTCTAGTTGCAGCAAGCGGGGGCTTCTCAATGCAGTGGTTTCTCTTGTTGCAGAGCACGGGCTCTAGGCATGCGGGCTTCAGTAGTTGTGGCACACAGGCTCTAGAGCATAGGCTCCGTAGTTGTGGCACACGGGCTTAGCTGCTCCGCGGCATGTGAGATCTTCCCGGACCAGGGCTCGAACCCGTGCGCCCTGCATTGGCAGACGGATTCTTAACCACTGCGCCACCAGGGGAGTCCGAAAACTCCTTTCTTGAACTCAGAACCCTGGCATCCACTGATGCTTTTTCTGCCCCTATAGCTTTGACTTTCCCAGAATGTTATAAAAAGGGAGTCATACAGTATGTAGCCTTTTGAGTCCAGCTTCTTGCACTTAACGTAATACATTTGAGATTCATCCATGTTGTTGCATGTACCAGTGGGCCATTCCCTTTGTTTCTGATTAGAATTCCACTTGTGCACGGGCCACAGTTTGTTGATCCTTTAAGCAGTTGAAGAACATTTGGGTGGCTTTCAGTTTGGGGCAATGTATTATTAGCGTTCTCCACAGGAATTGAACTAATAGGGTGTATATATAAGAAAGAGATTTATTATAAGGAACGGCTCACACAGGTATGGAGCCTGACACGTCTCAAGATCTGCAGGGTGAGTCGCGGGCTTGAGACCCAGGAAGAGCCAATGCTGATGTTTCAGTCCCAAGGCAGGAAAAAGCCAATTCCTCAGTTCAAAGGCATTTAGGCAAGAGGAATTTTTTCTTAGGAGGAGAGTCAGCCTTTTTGTTCTTCTCAGGTCTTTAACTGATTGTATAAAACCTACCTGCCTTAGGGAGAACACATCTGCTTTACTCAGGCTACTGATTCAGTTGTTAATCTCATCTAAAAACACCCTCACAGAGACACCTAGAATAATATTTGGCCAAATATCTGAGCACCCCATGGCCCAGTAAAATTAACCACCACAGTTGATTAAAAGTAAGCCTGCTAAAAATATTAGCATATGGATTTTCATGTTAACATACGTTTTTATTTCACTTGGGTAAATACTTAGCAGTGAGATTGCTGGGTCATGTGACAAGTGTATATCTAACTTTCTAAGAAAGAGCCAAACTGTTTTCCAAAGTAGCTGTACCATTTTACATTCCCATTTGCAAACTGAGAGTTCCAGTTGCTCCACATCCTCCCCAGCACTTGGCGTTGTCAGATGGGTCAGTTTTCCTCTCCCTCTCTCCCTTCCAATCAGTATGAAGTGGTATCGCATTGAGGTTTAACTTGCATTTCTCTAATGACCAGTCACGTTGAGCATCTTTTTATGTGCTTACGTGTTATCTATGTATCTTCTTTCATGAACCGTCCATTCAAATCTTCTACCCATTTTGGAAGGGGGAGGTTGCTTTCTTATTTTCATTTTAATGGAGTTCTATGTTCCGGGTACAAGTGTTTTGTAAGATACGTAGTTCGCAGATATTTTCCGCAAAAATTTGAACAAATTTGAATTTAGGGGCTTTCGATGTTGAGTCTTATATTAGCCACAGCATCCAATTACTTTCTAAATTCTATTTTACTAACAGAAAAATCTCAAAAATCACATTTTACAAACTAGTTAAAAATGGAATCAGTTTTTGGAAAAAAAAATTTTCCCTTACTGTCCTAGGGCTGTATTCAATTAAAATAATTGTGAAGATTGAAACATGAATTGTAGGAAATTTTTACTTTACAGTTGAATCAGTTAACAATTAAGAACTGCTGGAATTAGTTTTAATCATAAACATTACTCTGTCAAAAAGCACCAAGTATAAAATTAAATGCTAAAATCATCTGTTACTTTGCCCATTCATGTGCTTGTTATTGAACAATGGGCTATTTTGCCAGGATAGGGCCCTGCACAGAGCAACTTAGCCTGAGCCTTGGCTGTGCACAGTTGAATATGGTGCACATGTGCTGTAGAATATACTTACATGTATATGTACAAACCTGAATTTAAAACAGGAAAGGAAGGGAGGGAGGGAAGGAGGGAGGGAGGGAGAGGGAGGAAGGGAGGGAGGGAGGGATGAAGGGAGGAGGGAGGGAGGGAGGGAGGGAGGAAGGAAGGAAGGAAGGAAGGAAGGAAGGAAGGAAGGAAGGAAGAGACCAGTGCAGAGTTACAACTTTCCTGATCAGTGAAACCATTTTCAAAACATCTGAATAGATTCAGAAAGATGTCAGAGAAAACTTTATATTTCAGAGACTAAAAAACAAAGAAATCCCCCAAATTAAGTGCCTTAGTACTAGGTGTGCTGGTGGTATCCAAATACGTAGGTTTTGGTGTAACCATATGTATTTTTTTTAATTCGTTGTTTATAAGGTTAAACATCCCTTTAAAATAACAAAACTAAGTGTTTGCAGAACTGCTCACACCTCCATGGATCCTTAGAAACCTGGTTAGTAAGCCGCCTGATCTTTTTCAGACCTGTTTGTTTTACAAATGAAGAAAATAGCCAGAGATAAGAAGCAAATTTAAGGTCATACAGAAGTCTTATGCTGAACCAAATCCAGTCATTCTGATTACTATTTTAGTGTTTTTTTCCATTAACTTGACCTAGCCTCTCCAATTGGAGCAGAAAATATTTCTCCTTGGGTCCATTACTTAGAGAAATGAAGATTATACTCAATTTTGTGAGCCCTTTTCTGGCATCTCAACTTATGTCTTGTATAATGAGTATGCCTCTTGGCTGAGGTGAGCAATTTTTGGAAATTTCTAGCTTCCTCCAAAGGAGGCGTCCTAGGCCAGAGCCCAGATCTTAATGAAAAACACGTAAACTTCTTGTTTGTTTTCCCTGTTGATTAGTCTATAATTTAAAACCCATTCAATGGCAGATTTATCAAGTGACTAATCCCTGGGAAGACTAGAAGTGGCCGGGAGAAGGTGATTGTGGCCTAGGCACACATCATTGGTCACTTGTTGAAATATTAAGGTAGGAAGCCAAATACCTCCTTGCTTACTAATGAAAATACATTCAGGGAGGTTAGCTATGAGTGGGCCTGGAGTGGCTTGTTAGTGGATGATGAAAGCAACACAGACAACCGGGGATATCTTTGCTGGACAAATTGGCCTGTATGGCCCTTGGTTTTCTTCAGTCGTCAATGAAAAAGTCATGTCTGAGTAAGAGTATAAAATCCACACCAGCTTAGCTGTCCTGAAAATTAGAAACAACTCACAAATACCTCTTCTCAGCTGGGACATGAGCCTCTCAAAGTATGGATTGTTTCTTTATATGCATTTGCAAGATCAGGTGCATTGTAGATGCTCATTAAAGCTTGTTTGACTATTAGATGGTAGAGAGACCGGAGTCTCATCTCACCTTGATATAAAGAAGACTCGTTCAGTGTCTGTCTGGTTCAGACAACGTCCCTATGCAGAGTAAGCCTACAGGTAGGATATTTGTCACAACCATTCCCCTGAACCTCTTCTTGTGAGCAGAGAGCTTTCTGTTTCATTGGTAAAGATGTGGAGACTATTTTTCTAATCAATAATCCTAGAGTCTTAGACGTAAATTTCGCTTTTAACACCTGAAAGAACTCAACAACTAGCCCCCCCCCACACTTGCTCCTATTTGGTAATGCTATTTAAATGATCTAATATTTTTTTCATTTCCTACCCCTTTTCAGTTAAAAAAAGAAAAAGACAAAGTTGGGAATACGTGAAGCAAACCTAATTGGGGAATCTGCTTCACAGTTTCCAGAATGATGCTAGAGGACAGATGGGTGGGCCTTTGCCATAGGATGGTGACCCCTCATAGACGGTGGGTGAATTGATAAAGAAGTAGTAAAGTGATTGCTGTGATTACTTGAAGAACCTCAGTTTGTCACAGTGTTAAGGGCCAGGTCTTACCATCTGTTGCTTCTAAGCTCACGAGTACTCTGGAGTGGGTCGTACATACCTCACTGGACTAGCTGTAGCTTCAGTAGTGACAATAACAATACAACATAAAATGCCAAGTCCTCTCTCTTAATAGAGAAGGAATTAGTATGTTGGCTCTTTGCCTAAACGTATGCAGTCTTGGGTTTGCTTATTAGGTTTCGAATTCCTTTCTGGAAAAATAAAGCCTGAAAATCATTTCCATAGATATCCCAAGGTATATCCATTCTCTGACTCACTAAGTTTAGCGATATTAATAACTTAGAAATAAAACATCATCAGAATCCTCCATGATTTTATTTCTTCTGTGTCACAAAAGCACTCTGGCTACACTCAGGTTTTGTTTTGTTTCCCAGCTAGGAATCTCAGTACAGGTTTCAAAGATGTATCTCTTTTACTTCCCCACTATTTCCTTGGATGACTGTCCATAATTATATTTGCTTATTTTTGAAGTATATTTCAGAATCCTTGGAATAAGTATCACATTTCAGAAGTAATGCCCATCTTTATCTGAACTGCATACTGAACCACTGGTGTGTTTTCAGAGTACCTTAATGAGTCTGCTTGACCTGTGTTGATTTGCATTCATAATGAGAGCTAGGACTCTTTCTTCCTTTTTTTTTTTTTTTTTTTTTTTTTGGGGTATGCGGGCCTCTCACTGTTGTGGCCTCTCCCGTTGCGGAGCACAGGCTCCGGACGCGCAGGCTCAGCGGCCATGGCTCACGGGCCCAGCCGCCCCGCGGCATGTGGGATCTTCCCGGACAGGGGCACAAACCTGTGTCGCCTGCATCGGCAGGTGGACTCTCAACCACTGCGCCACCAGGGAAGCCCTAGGACTCTTTCTTTACATGGCTTAGATGATACTATGCTCCGCGTCCTTATGAAGCTTTCATGAGCAGAGCTGTCTGTATTCTAGGAAGTTGAAGAGAAAGAGATATGGTAAAGTCTTGGGTGTGGAAATTATTAGCATTTTAGCACTTTCCTGAAGCGAGGACCTTCTGTGCAGTCCCCTGGAATTGTCTTCTTTCCCCAACCTAAGAATTTAGAATTTGGAAGAGTCCCTGGAAAAGGTTGACTTACTCAAGTTGTACAGCAGATAACCTGAATTTGTAATGGCCCCTGGCAGCACCACTGGGAGAGAATGTTCGTAACAACAAAATGCTGATGGGTGATTTTTTGCACAGTGCTTGGCACCGGCATGATGTCTTTCATCAGTAGGCACTTTTCCACCTTCTTTTCAACAGGCATATTTGTGGGGACCAGACAAGCAAAGTCTCCGTCTATTGCTTGGGCTTCAGGACAATGTGTTCCTGCGATGATATCTCTGAGCAGTGGTAATGTGGAGGATATTAAAAAATAATGAGGATTTTGTAGGGGAAGGGAGCACCAGCCCCTGAGGAGGCTGCAGGAGTTTCCTAGAGCCCAATTCCTAATCAGATTGGGATCACAAATATGGTTCAATCCTACTGCATAGTTTACTATACTTATGGGAATAGCCTTTAAGCTTATTGTGGAGAGAACACTTATCCACACCAAATATTTTTAAATTGTTAAAATTTAGTAAGATCAACATTAATTTATAGAATTACCCACACTGAATTTTCTAGGTAATAACAACAATGAAATGTCATAGTCTATGTTGTGCTTAGGCCTATCAAAGAGGAAGGGGACCACATGTCTCCCTGTTTTTACATTTTCTTGGAACTTTGAGTCTAGTTGGGTGGGTAGTACAGAGGCACAAGGAAGTCTTAATATTTAAAGCTAAAGAAATAATTCAATAAGCATTTGTGGATCACTAAGCAGTGTGCAGTGTTCTGGAAGTTCAAACATGAATAAGCCATGGTCCCCAACTGCCTGGAGCTTTTAGATTTGCAAAGAAGATAAACATAAATGACTGTAATGCAACGTGAACCTAGAAAGTTCTTTGGCAACAAAGTCAAAGGAAAACTTTTGTCAAGAAGGATCAAGAAAAGTTTAAGCCAGAAGGCTTAATTGCGATGGAGTGAGTTTTCCTTCGGGGCTTTCACTAGGTGAAAATGGAGAGAAAGGGTGTTTTACAGAGAGGAAGCAGCGTGTGCAGAAACATAAAGATGTGGGAGTTGACGGGATGTTTGGATCTGTACTGGTGCGACACAGGGAAAGTAGAAAGAAGTATCTGGAAAAGTAAGCAGAGGGAAGATTTTGAAGAGCCACGAGTATCGTGAAAAGAATTTAGCCTTCTTTGCTGCATGAAATAACTGTTCTCGATATGGGTAATGAAGGGATATTTCCCTTATAGGGATATATCAGAATTAGCAAGGGGCTTTTTCAAATAACACATGTTCCTTTGGCGATTCTGGAATGACCCAAGTTGAAAGTCACTGCCAGAAAAATTCTACCAATATCTTAGTGCCATACTGTCTCAGCTGTGTTTGGAGCAGAATAAAGATTAAGAACAGTTACTGTTGGTTTCAACTCAGGCTACCCATTGGAATCCCTTGGGGAGCTTTAAGGATACCAGTGCAAGGGCACCACCATCTCAGACCAGCTGAATGATTATCTTTTGAGATGGTCCTGCCCGTCAGTATTTTCTACAAAGCTCTGTAGGTGTTTCTGATGGGGAACAGGCTGAGAACCACTACATTAAACAGATAAAAACAGTGTCGATCAAGGAAAAGGGTGATTGGAACAGAGTTGGTTTAATTGCGATTGCTCGCTTAAAGACTGTGAATTTGCATATTGCTTGGCAGGAGATAGATATAGATTAACAGACTATTGCAGGTGGGAAGAGGATGTGATTAAAAATGAAAGCAATGAAGCAATCGAGTTAAAAGTAAAGGGAGATAGGTAAAATTTGGATGAAGTCTGGAGGTAAAACTTGGGGCAGGCTGGAAAGATGTCAAAATTTTAGACCTGTCTCCTTTCAAATGATATGTTGGGGTGAATGCAGAAAAACAGATTTTTAGCAGGGAGGTTTGGGGAGAGGGAAACTCATAATGTTTCATACGTCCTAAAGAACGTTTATCTAAAAAACGGTCAGAAGGTTTGTAAATTGTTTTGTATACCGTGTACAAGCACCACGTTCAATGTGAAAGTAAAGGAGACTGAAAAGAAAGTCAGTAGGGTTTAAAAGCATTATGTTCCCTTGATTCAGCCTTAAGTTTAATTTCGGCTGTGAGGGTCTGGGCTTGACATTTCATAAAGATTTCCAGGGTCCTGCCTGGGAGTACGTGATTATTCAACAGTTCTACTCTCTGTGTTTGATTCATCAAGTCGTTAACAGTCCTTCTAGTTATGGCTTTAGACAAAGGAGGGAAAACAATATATGATTTCCATGTGCAGAGTAGAAGTGGCACTTAACAGGAAGTGGAGTGTAAAATCGTGTTAAAAAATAACTTTCCTGAAGGCTTGATTCATGATAGGTGCAGATTTGACATGCCTGTTTGTAATAGAGCCAGGAACAATTTGAAATAACTGACAGGATATGTGTTACTGAACGCAAGTTAGTGTGTCCGACACACAGTGGTGCCAGACAAGTTTGGAGCAGAGAAAGGTTTATTGCAGGGCCACGCAAGGAGATGGGTGGCTCGTGCCCCAAAAGCCCCAAACTCTCCAAAGGGTTTCAGCAAAGCACTTTTAAAGGCAAGATGAGGGAGGGGCATGATTAGTTGTTGCAAACTCCTTGGTGTCGGAATCCTTTGTTCTTGTAGCTGTCCATGTAGGTCAGGTCATGGTGTTCCTGTAAACCTCCAACAGACAAATGCCCTTCTCTGTTCTGCAACTTTGACCTCTACATGAATGGACTCTTAAAGGTTAGAGCCCTGAGAATAGGCTATCCTGTATATTTCAGGCTATAGGCCACATTCTTTTATAAAAGGTGCAGAGCCAGCATGACTAAGCGTGGGCGACAAAGCACAAAGGTGAAAGCAAAAGGAATAGATCTAATATGAAGTCAGATTTGTGCTTCCCTATTACATATGGACAGATAAAGAATGAATGAGGGGGGCTTCCCTGGTGGTGCAGTGGTTGAAAGTCCGCCTGCCGATGCAGGGGACACGGGTTCGTGCCCCGGTCCGGGAGGATCCCACATGACATGGAGCTGCTGGGCCCGTGAGCCATGGCCGCTGAGCCTGCGTGTCCGGAGCTTGTGCTCCGCAACGGGAGAGGCCATAACAGTGAGAGGCAAAAGAATGAATGAGGGGCTTATTACATGAATCACTTTGAATTACTGTGTCATGCTGAGCTTCTGGACCTGAAATTGGAATGGTCAAAAGGAGTTGTGTAGCAGGAAAGGGCAAAGGTACGTGGTTTTTTTATATGGGCCATTTAAATTTTAACGGTTAGAAGAGTTTCTTACTGTAGTCTTAGCATATTGGTATGGAGTACATGGACATTCCATAGTTCTTAGTTGGTAATTCTTCATATTAATAAATACAGTTTGTGAGGAAGCCATTCATGAAATCTGTGTTTGGTAATCTGTCCCCTTACCTTGGGTGTTTGCAGCAGACGGGAGGGTCGTTGAGAGACGACAAGATTTGCAGAGACCCACATGCATGAAAGAGTGTGGTCCTGGGAGAGAGAGAAGTTATGTAGGACTGGAATCCAGGACATATTTGGAGAAGAAGCAGGAGCCAGAAGTGGAAAAAATCGGCAGAAAACAGAAGAGTTTTCAGAGTGGCCATGCTAAAAAATGTTACCATTAGCTTATAAGTAATGGCCAATTATTGGAGGGGTTTTAAGGAATAAAGATCTGCATTTATTTTTTTAAAAAAATCATCATGGAACCAATGTGGCTAAACTGGAATCAGGAAAATTAGTGAGGTGGCTTGTGCCACTGTCCAGGTAGAGAAGGACCCAGTGAAGAGTTGAGGCAGTGGGGGTAGACAGAAAGGAATGAATCAGAGAAATTAATGAAACTCATTGATAAGTAATACATTGGGAATGAGAGAGAGCAAGGAATCCAGCATGATATCCAGGTTTCTGGATGTGACGGGTTGGGAGGATGGTGATGCTGTTAATTGCAAAGAAGAACTTCAGAGGAGGAGGCAGTTGAGGTTTGACAATGATGAGTTCATTTTCAGACGTGTGGAGTCTGAGGTGGCTGATTAAGAATATTCAGGTAGAACAGTTCCAGAGGATAGTTGGAATTATTATGGTTTTAAGATACCCATTTGGAAGTTGCAGTATATAGTCAATGAGTGTAGTTTACCTCATGAGTACACAAGATGACCGAGAGAGATTGTGTAGTGTGAGAAGGATGAAATGTCAAGGGACGTACCTGGAGAACAACATTTGAGGGATGACTGGAGGAAAAGGAGTTCACAGATTGACTGAAGAGAGCCAAGAAATAGGAAGAAAATTGCGGTGGGTGGAGGGAGAGTATCGAAGTTCAGGGAAGCAGAGAGAATTCCAAGGCAAGGCGGCGGTCAAGTTTAACAGTGCAGCTGAGAGGGCAGAAATCACTGAAGAGTGCTGAGCCAGACGTTAACACTCAAATCGTAGAGTTTTAAGAAGATAGTGGGGGCAGAAACCAATTGTCATCGGTTAAAAGAAGCATGGATAAGAAAATAGATGCAGCCAGAGTTGTGTGTTTTCTTAAAAAAACAAAACAAGACAAAACTCTGTTGTGAAGAAAAAGAGGTAGTGTGAGAAAGAAAGGGCGACAGCTAGCAGGGATTAAAAAGGGATTTTGATATCTTTATTTTTGCTTTAGATGGATAGAGCATGGTGCTGGGGAACGTGCTGAGAGCCGAAAGCAAGTGATGTGTCAGGCAGCAAAGACACAAAATAATAATGGCAGCAAACTTCTATAGCACCTCCTGTGTTCCCAACACTCCTCTATATGTAGTTTTACGTGTATTAACTCGTCTACTTCGCATAACTGCCTTGCAGGGTAGGTGCTGTTATTACCGCCATTTTCCTTATAAGAAAACCGAGGTATAGAGAGGTTAAGTAACCTAACCAATCTGTGCTCTACCCACCACACTAAGCAAATGAATTACAGAGCCACCAGAATGGTATATATAGATGTATACATCAGATTCAGCAGATGCAGAAGGTCATTGGTTGAGAGGTGGAGGGCAGGAGAGGTGGGGTGCTTTGTGTAGATACAGTCCAGTTGTGTGATAAAAGGAAAGTTCTTCTGTGGAACATGTCTTTGCAACTTTTTCATAATATTAAGAAGTTGAAGATTAAGTGAAATTATTGGCTCATCAACATTACCTGACTGCTAACCTGCTTGGAAGAAGGTTAGTCGGGAAGAGCATTCAAGATTTAGTTTGCTGTGGCAGAACTAAACTAGTTGCTAAAATGAAATTTAAATATGCGTGATCATTCAGGCTGGGAATCAGGGCTGGAATGTGGCTGGAGGTGGGCAGGGGAGGCAGAGGGAGATGGAGATGGGTAGGGCATCCAAACAGAGGTCATCTTGATCTAAGAGTTGAATGAAGCTTGAAAGTACTTTCAGCCATTTGATAGTAGAACTCGTGAAAGATTGGGCCAACTTTTGTATTTGTAGTACGTTGTTCATCCTGACTGTGTAAGCTTTTCCTAGTTTTATGCCTGTCACTCCACAAAGGTGACATTGTTTGGAAATTTGGAAGAATGTTTAGAAATCTGTTCGTCTCTTACTCTAATATTATCCTTAGCAACAGTAACTAGCAGTAATATTTATTCAGAACTAGTGTTCCAGGCATAATGCCTGCCGCTTTACAGGAACTATTTCATTTTACCTTTATAAAAACCCTAGAGATGGTCTACTACTTTCCTCATTATACACTTGAGGAAACTCAGGCTTGAAGACACAGAGTTCCCTGCCCAAGGACATAGAGCTAGCAAGTGGCTAAACCAGGATGTGAACCAGGTGGTTTGAATCCAGAGCTCAGGTGCTGCTTAACCCTCTGTGTTGCAGAGAAATAGGTGGTACCCTGAACTTGCCAGTTTTTTCAGAGTTGGATCACGGCTGCTGTGTTCACATATGAGAAGTTCAGCTTTAGAAAAACCTGTCTCTAGTTCTTCTGACCACAGTTATTTGGGGGTTGGTTTATGAAGCAAAAGGTGAAACTAGTAAAAATACAGTTAAAAGTTATCTTAATGAAGATGGAGAATTTTCTTGTGTCATGACCCTGACTGACTTAGGCAACTGAAAATATTTCTTTACCTTTTTAATGTAAAACGGATCTGTACTTATATACCCGTTGGTGTTCTAGATATTTGTGGGCTGAAATTACAGTGAAGAAAGTCTTATTGGCCATAGGGAAGACTCTTGGGACAAAGACGGAGTATAACCATTGCAGTTTTTTTTTTAAATAAATTTATTTATGGCTGCATTGGGTCTTCAGTTGCTGCACGCAGGCTTTCTTTAGTTGCAGTGAGAGGGGGCTAATCTTCGTTGTGGTGCGTGGGCTTCTCATTGCAGTGGCTTCTCTTGTCGTGGAGCACGGGCTGCAGGCGCGCAGGCTTCAGTAGTTGTGTCACACGGGTTCAGTAGTTGTGGTTCGCAGGCTCTAGAGCGCAGGCTCAGTAGTTGTGGCGCACGGGCTTAGTTGCTCTGCGGCATGTGGGATCTTCCGAGACCAGGTCTCGAACCCACGTCCCCTGCACTGGCAGGCAGATTCTTAACCACTGCGCCACCAGGGAAGTCCTGTTGCAATGTGTTTTATCCATCCATCTCATCAGTAGTGGGTACTTGCCATTTTAGCTGCTGGGATACAGAAATAAAGGCAGATACTGTCCCTGATTTCTTCTTGTGGAGTTTGTAGTCTGATGGGGAAGGCAGAAATTAAATAAATTCACCAAAAATGTTTAATTACTGCTAAATTGGATTTTGGAAAAACTCAAACATAAAATTGTAAATTTGACTGCCTCCCAGTTAACTGTAGTAGGCTGAATGGCTTTGAATGCTGGGAAATGGACTAGTTAATAGCCAAGAGTACGCCAGTTTGTGCTGATAAGTGAAAAACTATAGACTCAAGGTATTGACATAACTGAGAAGATGAGCGTTAAAAAGGCTGGCTTCATATAAACTATAGTTGAAAATATAGAGTATGTGGAAGAGAAAAAAGCAAACCTTAATAAGCTCATTTTCTGTGCATTTATTACTAAATTATGAATGATTATAAAACAGACTCAAATACTGATCATGGGCAGCTTTGATATGGAAACTTTAAAAAAAATGCACACGCATCACAGCTTCTTCTTGAATCTTTTCTTTCTGCTGTGTTGGCCTGGAAACCCCGGAGGTGAGACATTCTACGGAAAACTGTGAGAACTGCAACTCCTAGCCAAAAGTATCTCCAAACCTTTTTTGTTGTTGTTCTTTTTCCAAAACCAAAAGTAATAACAGATATATCCAGGCATGTTCAAATCTTTATTAAAAGTTTTGTTTTGCATTTGATATTAAAACCAATGAAAATTCTTAGACGACAGTTTTACTTTTACCCTTAATCCATGGTTATTGTTCCCTGTGAGCTCAGATGGGATGAAATTATGCTTTTACTCCAACTGTTTAAGTCCTTGGAAAATTCACAAGGTGGAATTTACACCCTGTTGGATTCTCAGAAGAACGTCTCTGTCTTTCCCTGTGTTTAGGCGGCCTTGTGCCATGGTGGTGTGTGGACGCTATTGGAATATTTTATTTCTGATCATTGTTTTTGATAAGTTTTTTGCTTTCTTCCCCACTGATATCTCTACAGGCTCAGTTCGAACTTCAAGCCTTTCACATCCGGGGTGAGCATGCGATGATAACAGCGAGACTAGAAGAAACCATTGAAAATCTCAAAGACGAGATAGAACACCGATGGCGAGGAGGGTGTGAAGAGATGAGGGATGTGTGTGTCTCCACCGACGATGACTGCCCTCCAAAGACTTTCAGAAATGTGTGCATCCAGACAGACAGAGAGACTTTCCTCAAACCCTGCGAAGGTGAAGACAGGACAACCAGAAGTAACCAAATAATACCCAAAAAGCTGAATATCTCCTCTTTAAGCCAACTCTCTCCCCCAAATGACAGCAGAGACACCAGTGTACCACTTCAATCTGCGGAAAGCATCTCATCGAGTCAGCAGAAGGCAACGCCTCCCGCTCCTCCTCCCCCTCCCGCACCACCCCTACTGGCAGCCATCCCTCCCCCTCCTCCCCTCCCACCCGCACTTGGACCTTTGCCCCTGGCACCTCCGCCACCACCTGTGAATACTGGACCTCCCCCACCTCCGCCACCTCCTCTGCCTCCAAGTGCTGGACCTCCCCCCCCTCCCCCACCCCCCCCACTTCCTCACTCCACCGCTCCGCCCAACAGTGGGGGGCCTCCTTCTGCTCCGCCACCCCCAGGACCTGTGCCTCCACCTCCCCCTGCACTCTTCTTCGGAGTCAACCCTTCTGCTAGCCAGTGTCCTCGGAAGCCAGCCGTCGAACCCAGTTGTCCCATGAAGCCTTTGTACTGGACTAGGATACAAATAAGTGATAAGAGGTAAGCTCAACTCCCCTGGCCCATTCTCAGCTTGTGAATTTGCAGGATTTTGGACAAGTGATGTTGTATTCCTGTTGGTTCAGCATCTTTGTAGTGTGGCGCTCGTTCTCAGATGTGGTAGTGAATGCTTTGGATAAACAAGGCTGGAACGTTTGGAGGAGAATGTCTCCACTAGGTCTTCTCTGTGTTCTGTATGGATCGATGCTGGAAGAAACGGCGTGTTCTGTGTCAGACGCTTCTCGAAGGTATATATTCCATTTCCCAGACTAGAGAAGAGCCCAGGGCTCTCCAACATCTCTGCAATTAGTGAGTAATCACAAAGACATTGAACCTGATTCTACACTTCAGGTTCACTGAAGAGTTTTACATTATCTGTCTTGTCTTTAGATGGTATCATCAACCCTATAATGTGTATATTCAACAGGTAGGTGTAATTTTTCAATTTTTATTAAAAGAACTGGACATAGTTGAATCATTAGCTCTTTAGGTCAGAGAGGAGTCTTAAAATATCAACTCTCTCTGCTTGAACTCTGTTACCCCTCGCTACTGAGTGCCCGCACATCTTTATACCTCGTTGCCCTGCAGAGAAAGTGCCAGTGGGTAGGTAGCTAAAAAGCATCTTCCATTTGCATAGGTTGTTAAAGTGGGTCTGTAAGGCAGCAAGAGATGGTTGCTTGGAAATTTCCATTCAAACAGATCTGATCAGATTTCTTCTGCCTCATTTTGGAAAGCATCAAAAGGACGAGAAAGACGTTGAGTGGCTTCTTGACTACTCTCTAGGTACGAAGTTCATTGTTTGCAAAGAACAGCAAATACAGAACAGATTTTTACATTTAAATTTTTGAACTTAATTCCCCAAATCAAGATGTGGTGGTGAATTTTTCTATTTCTATAACATTTCACTTGGGGAAGGCAGTATACTGAACAAAATAAACTGCAATTCACAGTGAGAAAGCAACTAGAAATCACTCTAGGAGGGGTGGGGCACACCTTGACACTAAGCATATGGTGAACGAAGTTGATTGTATACTTCATATTTGGTCTCTTTCCTCTCACCAAAAATTAAGGGCGAATTTATTTATTTGATAAATTTATTTATTTATTATATTTAAATATAATACTCTATATTTACATTTCCCAAATGAGTGGTTAAAAAACCATTTCAGATGGTCCTGAAATAGCTCCTTCCATTAACTAGAGTACTAGTATTCCCATTCAAGACTCAGATGACATTTCCTAAGAATTAATTTCTCCGGATATTTATTTGCAGCCGTGTTCCCTTATTAGCGTTCTCAAATTAATGCGCAGCCATTCCAGGGTGATGAAGCCCACCTGTCAGCCCTGGCAGCATGTGTTCTGAGGGCACACGGAGCTGTTCCACACCTGGGTCTCACTAGCCTGCCTCAGCTTCATTCCCATAAGACTTCATGGGCAAACAATAACCTAGACCATACCAGTGGTGTAACAGTAACCACTGGGAGATGTGGGCCCTTCATCCACCGTTTAAGACAACAAAGACAAGCTGGAGATAATCATTGTAGTTTTCTCTCCATACATAGTTGGCCATTATGAGAAAGAGGACAATAGAATGCTCAAGCTCTTATTAGTTTCGCCGTAAACGTAGGGCTTCAGTTTTGCGATGGGTTGAATTGCCTCCCCGCAAATTGATTTGCCGGTGCCCTAATCCCCAGTATCTCAGACTGTGACCTTATTTGGAAATAGGGCTATTGCAGTTGTGATTAGTTAGGTTGAGATGACCTCAGACTGGAGTAGGGCGGGCCTCTAATCCAGAATGACTGGTGTTCTTATAAAAAGGGGAAATGTGGACACTGCCAGGGGCGGAGGGAGGACGGCATGTGGAGTTTGGAGTCCTGCCACCACCAGGGATTGCGTTTTGAGCAAAATGAAAAGTAGATGAATGTTCCAACTTTCCTGACCTGGGACCTCAGGAGAGCCCTGCTTGGTGAACATGTCAGCCTTGAGCCTGAGTTCCAGGCACAGGGGTTTAGTCTCTCTTATTATGGGTCCGTCAAAATGTTTTGTACCTCAGAGCATGAATACGTCTTTTAAAACTGACATGGTCTGAAGACCCTGTGTACTATTCATTATGGACAAAAGTAAAATTATCTGGGATGTGTTCTTTGACAGGAGATGATATTTTGTACAGCCAGAGGGGTAAGCACTTCGTGTAATGAGCACATAATCGATTTTGGTCTTGGTCTTCTGGGGAACTAAGAATAAAATATGAATTTTCTCTAGTATACACACACTGCCTCTCATCCACTTGGATTGCTTTTCACTACTAACATGGTTTTTAACTTTTGCCATTCTGCTTTCTTTGATGTCTGTTTTCTGGTTTCTAGAATAGGGAAAAGCCATTTAGTTTAAAAAAATTAAAAAGGAAGAAAGAAATCCTCATCTGTCTACCTTTTCGGCTTCCTAATAAGTATCTTCCTGTTGAGAAATTATCTTCTCCTCCACCCCCTGCGCGCTCCTCCCTGCTCACTCCCGCATCTGTCCCCTCCCACTTCTTCCCCCTCCTCCTCCTCCTCCTGCCTTCCTCTTCCTCTTCTTTGGAGCTCAAACTGTGTGTTCAGTGGTCAGAAAAGAGCTGGCCATGATGGCATACGGTCCATTGTGAGCAAGTCCTTGTTACTGCCCCACCAGCCCAGTTGCCCCCAACCTGCTGAGAGGTGGTATTCCAAAATTCTGTTACTCATTTTTGGAAATGCCTTTTCCCATAGAAACAGTGTTGTAGATGGTGATGAGGTGTTCAACCTGACTTCCAAAGCCTATTTACTTCAGAATATAAGTGGGTTATAGCACTAGTCATACTGACCTGAGCTCAGAGTCCTTGGAGGGGGAGCCAAGCGGTAGAGGTGCAGGAGATGGGGGGATGGGTCTGAATAATCTACTTTGTGGGTCACATCACCTCCCTCTAGGCATCCTCTCCTCTGCTTCCCAGAACCTTCCTGAGGCCCAGACCAGCAGCTCTGAGGCTGCATGCTCCAGAATTTCCTGGCTCTCTTCTCCCACCAAGATCCCCTTTCC
Source organism: Phocoena sinus (assembly GCF_008692025.1). Classification (NCBI taxonomy): domain Eukaryota; kingdom Metazoa; phylum Chordata; class Mammalia; order Artiodactyla; family Phocoenidae; genus Phocoena; species Phocoena sinus. The sequence goes on along the minus strand of NC_045764.1, from coordinate 99,793,407 downwards.
CAAGTGCAGCTGAGAAAAGCATTTAACATTAAAGGTGTTCATGTTTCGAATTGAAGTTAAGGGCGGCGGGGGGGAGGGAGGGGGCGGTGCTGAGGAAGGAGCACATAGATGGATGTACCTCACTGGAAATGTTCTAGCCCTTGGATGATGATTTCACAGGTATTCATTATACTGTTATACATTATAACTTACATATGTCACATATATGTTCTTAAATGCCTCAAATATTATATTAGAAAAATTATAATTAAAAAAAAAAAGTGGAGAGAAGCAAATGTTCAGTTTTGTTATGGGCCAGAACCCAAATGTCATATTTCACAGCAAAGGCAGACACATAGCAAAATGTGAACACTCAGATCTGAAAAGCCAGTGTTGCCAACCGCTTCAAATATGAAAAATTGTCAAAGCGGCGGGCAGGTGGGGATGGTGGTGTGATGAATTGGGCAATTGGGATTGACATGTATACACTGATGTGTATAAAATGGATGACTAATAAGGACCTGCTGTATAAAAAAATAAATAGAATAAAATTCAAAAATTAAAAAAAAAAGAAAAATTGTCTTTTAGTATCAAAAACTTTGTGTGGACCACCCCATGTAGTAATAGTTCTTTTAGTTTTCATTGGGAAAATGCATATCGAAACAAAGTACTTGTAGATATTATGGATCATAACATACACACATGTTTGATCTGTATGTTTGACGTGTAGGTGAGACTTTTTATTTAATGTCTACGAGCATTAAAAGTGTTTAAAACAAGACGAGAAAGTAAGTTAAGAAAGTAGACGTTTGGGAGAAAATGTGTTCTCACTGAAAGGAGCCTGGATAGTAAACCATCTAAGGCAGCTCTCAGAGGCAGTTGTTCTGAACCTGATTTCCCATATCTTCTTCCCTTTCTTTGTTTCAAAACTAGGGTATCCCTGTTTTTAGAGAGAGAAAAAAACCAATCAAACAAACAAAACACAGTCTCCCCATGGCTGCTTTTGCTGAAATCTCTGCAGGGGCTGGTGCAGTAGGGGTTTTGCTTTGTTTTTATTGTTAATCCTGTTGTTGGGTGGTGTATTATAAAATCAAGTATTTCTAAATGAGCACAGCCTGTTCACATATATGGGTCTTAAGCTGAGTTAACCTGAGCTAAACCTGAGAACCATATTTAAAACGAATAGAAAAAAATTCAAAGGAGGGCACATCTTCACCCAAGCACTCCATTTTCATTCTATTTAAGAATTATCCTATGAATTTCTCAGAATTGGTTATTGTTTCAATCTTTATACGATGCCCATTTCTACCCGTCATGGAAATGACACAAAGTGAGGGAGGGGCAGTTTCCATGCCTCAACAATCTGACTCGCAGGAGTTCTGATCCCACCGCGTTTCTTTGGTTCTCTCTCTTTGGTTATATCTAAGGACCATTCTGTTTCGGAAATGTGTGTTTGCTTTAATACTTAGTATATTTTGACTTAAAAAATCTGTTATCCTAAAAAGTTTCTCTTCAAGCGTTATTAGAGTTTTTTAAGGAGTTAAAAAAATGAATTAAGGATTTCACTGTATTCTCTTCTCTTTTGTTTCTTAAGTTTAACTTGCCATTTTCTCTTTTAAGCCAAAATTCTACACCAACCTTGTGGGATTCCTTAGAAGAACCTGATATTCGGGATACTAGCGAATTTGAGTATTTATTCTCCAAAGACACACCTCAGCAGAAGAAGAAACCTCTGTCAGAGTCCTATGAGAAAAAAAACAAGATCAAAAAGGTACTGAGTGACTACAGTAATCTTTGTAATTTTATATATATATATATATATATATATATATATATATATATATATGTATATATTTGTCATACATGGGAATTTATTATGTGCTGCTGGTTTGCTTTCCCTCTGTTTTCAAAAAATGTTTTGAAAGGTTTTGAGTCACAGATGACAGAAAGGAGCCAATAGTTTGAGAAATCCGTGCTTGCTATTTTGGTCATGCTGTCTGAATTTTCAAACTGTTTTCTTCATCTGGACTTTTTTCAGCCACTAATTCTATTGAAAAAATGCACAAAAGTTAGTGAAAAGTAGTCTGTAGGCTATATGGAAAATGTCTTCTTCACTTATTTGTAACTTCATTCATTGAACAAATATTTATTGGGAGTCTGTGCTACATCTTGTTTTAGGCCCATGCTATCCAGTCGGGTAGCCCTTAGCCACATGTGACTATTTGTGATAAAATTAAAAATTCAGTTCTTCAGTGGCACCAGCCACCTTTCAGTTTTATTCTTCTGGCTAGTGGCTACAATATAGCACAGATATAAAACATTTCCATCGTTACAAAAAGTTCTCGTGGGTAGCACTGTCTGAGCACCTGGGGCATGTTGGTGAAGAAAAGCAAACAAACGAGAAAACAGATCCTCGCCCTCTGGAGCTTCTATTAACAATAAACGTCAGAAACAAAAAATCAAATCATGTGGTAGAGCAGAGTAAGGAGGATCAACTCTTTCGGGGTTAGGGAGGGATGGGGGCTACGGGTTTGAATGGAGTGTTCAAGGTAGTCCTCCTTGAGAAGGTGACCTCTGAGCAGACTTGAGGGCTAGAAATCTGAGGCCACCAGCCAGCCATCAGAGGACAAGGTCAGGATTCACAAGCAATCAGACAGATGTGGAGGTGAGTCGCCACGGTCGCCATGCACCGGCTGCGTGCCCCAAGTCAAAGTTCCTTCAGTCTGCCTTGGTCCCCTCAGTGTCACGTGAGATGACATCTATCCATATTGCTCTGAGTAATTATCAAATGACATCGTATGTATATACGGGCTACCGTAGTGCCTGGTACCCAGTCAAACCTCAGCAAGTAATTGCTGCTCTCATTTTGCTACTGTTGCCGCCGCCGCTGCTGTTTCTCTGCATTAGTGTTGTGATAATAGCATAGACGGTATTAGGGAAAAACAGTTGGCCCTTGAACAACATGGGTTCGAACCGCACGGGTCCACTTATATGCAGATATTTTTCAATAGTAAACACTACAGTACGAAACAGCCCGTGATTGATTGAATCGCGGATGCTGAGGAACCGCGGGTACAGAAGCTGACTCTAAGCTATATGCACGTTAACCCCTAGCTGTTCAAGGGTCAACTGTATAGTACTTGGTTCTGCTGTTGATTTGCGATGTGATTCTGGGCTGGTCATCTCACTTCTCCAGGCCATATTTTCTCTTCTCTATAAAACCAGATTAACAATATCTGAGTTTACCTGACCTAGCAGGATGCTGTGAAATTCAAATCGAAGAGGGTTTGAAGAAGTGTTTTGAAAGGTGTGTAGTACTGAATGATAGTTTCATCAACTCTTCTTAAATTATATAGTGAGGTTCATCCATTGGTTCATATCTCAAGTAACATGATTGTGAAATGAGCTGTGCCTTGTGGGGGGGAAATGGCAAAAGTCCGGATGCAGTTTTCTGTTAATCAAATCAGGTGTGCCCACTGACTTAAATTATACATGAAAATCATGGTCAAGGTTTTTCACAAGTTCATTGGAATTGTGTTTCCCTGATTGAAAAATGTGATCCCAATAATGATTAAATATCAGAGCAAATCTTTTAAGAGGGTGTATGGCATGAAACAATTGAGTTACGGCAAGAAGTAAACTGATAGACTATAGAATATATTGATGTGCAGTTAGATTCCTATGAGATGGAAATAAGGGCGTTTTGCTGGCCAGCTGGCTTTTTAAATGCCACCTATAGGAACAGAAGACTAATTGTTTCTATACAAAAGGCAAAAGCAGAATCTCTGTATTCCAAAAGTGGCCTCATTTTGCCTCTTCCAGGAAGCCTTCTCTGACCATCAAGGAAATCCTCTGAATGTTTTCTTACCCAATATCATATTAAACTTACTTTCGTTCTCTTTTTCTTTTGCTATTACTCCTTGTGTTTCTCTCTCTGGATGCTTGGTTACATGTTATTTACTCATAAAGCTAATTATTTCTGTTTTGGTGAATGAGCATTTTTAAAACATTGAAGTATTTGTTTTTAAAACATCAAAGCATTTGGTAGTTTATTCTTATTTCTTATCTCATAATTATTTGCCTCTTCAACAAAGGATTTTCACTAAGGCGGTTAGTACTTGATGTGTTTGTTTCTCCGTCTGAGGGGGAAAATATCCTTTATTCAAACTCTTTAATCTTTCTGAACAGTGAGGTTGCTGTTACGCCAAAGACTCTGTGCACACGTGTAGTCTCTATTTTTTTTTCTTTAAGGGGAGCAGTCTTGAGGGTGCTTGGAGTTTGCAGTGAGCTTGTGTCCTACCTTAGAGCTGAGATTCTAAGTTGTAAAGAAAAAAAAAACGAATTGAGCCGATGCCAGTAAACTCTGAACCTGCCTCCTAGGCGCCTTCCTTCTGTGCCCATGGCCAGATTTCCAATATCGAGATGGATCCCTTGGTCTCTTCTGAAAGTCAGATGTTTATTTTCTGTTCTCTCTGAGAATGAAGACGAAAGTGAATTTTAGTGATTGTGAGCAACTGAGGAGTGTCAGCCCTGGAGGCCAGCTTTGTTAGCCTAACCACAGAATGGTTCCCATACAAGGTGACCAGGAGACACTTGCCAGATAGATCTTTTTATGGTGACGGAAGTAGAGTATATGTCAGAGATTTAAAAATCCAGCATTCTGAATCTTGGCCGCAGGGACTCTGCCAGCATTGAGACAGACGTGAGCATCTCTTAAGTGGAGCTGGTCTGCATCCCTCTGCACATCCCACATTCCTAGTCAGAACTGTCGGGAATTGTTACTGTTCTGCTGAACTCAGATACGAGTTTCTAGTTTCATCTTCTATAACAGCATTTAAAGTTCCTATCACTGGCACTGATTTAAAGCAAACAGATGCATACCTTCTTAAACTGGGCTGGGATCCTGTTTTCTAGTACGATACAGTCTAAGAATTAGAAGGAACCTTCCTGATCATCTAATTCAGTGCCCTCGTGGCACATGAGAAACGAGACCTAGAAAGATGAAGATGACTTCTAGGGTTTGTACGCTTTTAGCTAGGAAGACATTGATAATGACGGACACTTGAGAGGATGTAGAAGAGCTTCAGCATGTGTCTTCACTTCCCCTGAATTTAAACAGTAATTGGCTTCACTTAATGTTGGTAACAGCTTTTACTGGGATGATTGATTTTAACATTTATAATGAGAGTAGCCATTCTTAGAATCATCAACAAAATCCAGCTACACTCGTGCAAATCCAAAATACGTCCTACATTGTGAAGTTATCCAAAGTCGTCTTCAGGTTCTTCCAGTAGGAATCCAAATCTTTGAATAAAAAGATACTATGTATAACTCCAACTACGAAATAATATGAAACAATATGTAGATTTGGAGCTGTTTTCCTTTGACCCCCATCAATCATTTTAAATATTAGCTATACGTTAAATACTGACTATGACAAATTGTTATTGCCTACTCAGGCCTGTGCCATCTTCATTTGTGGCATGAGACCACTCTGCCACCACAGACATAACATTCACCAAATTGAGAACCAGAACTCAAAACATCAGCTCTTGCCTGTACCAGCAACACTTAGTACTGTCTCCTATTTTTTTTGCTCTCTGATAACCTTCAGGGCAAGTTGTTTAACTTTTCCACACAGATTCTTTCTCTACCAAATAGGGAGTAACAACCCTTTACAGGGTCATTACAAGGATAAAATGAAATCATGATTGTGAAAGTACTTGAAGTATTCTCTAGAACTATGTATTAATCTCTTAGTTTATGAACAAACATGAAAGCTTTGCAAAGAAATTCTTGACCACCGCTTATTCCCACGAGCTTGTTGAGGGTCTTCAAACATGCGTGTGTCCCTGTCTGAAACTATTTGCAAATGGTCATCTCTAGACCATTCCTGTTTTTCAGCTCCTTTAACAGAGTATACAGACACCTAGTAGTTCATCTTACATTGGTTTATATAGTCTTTTTGCACTGTAACATAAGAGTTTTCACTGTCAATATGCCCATATTTCTACTATCTCTAAGTTACATTTGTTCTGGGGAAAGGTAGATCCGCGCGTTGACAAGGAGCCAGAAATCTGCCTTCGTCAGACAGAATGTGTCTGAGATTCTTTGTCCTGGTGCCTGTCAGAGAAGTAGCTACTCCAGTGAACTCTCCAATTGCTTTCTAAACTTGCCTGACAACGTTCAGAAAATCAGCATGACCTGCCAATATTATTCCTCTCTTGAAATTATGAATAATGTCCGTGCTTGTTCCCTCCTCTGTAAGATACATAAAATTACTCCACTCCCTTGGCCTTTTTTAATAGATATTTCTTAAGAATTAATGACATAATGGCTATTCCCTGAGCACTTGGTGGGAGTGGGGGTAGGGAGGGGTGCCGATGGTCCTGCAGACACTGGTCTATTGAAACTTCCTGGAGCCAAAAGCTTTCAGTTGTAATTGGGTCACTTTGGCCAGGATCGTAGCTGTAACTCTCAAATCCCAGACTTGGTGTCTCAGTTTAGTGGGGAGGGGAGATGACTGGAAGGAGAACATAAATTTATAGGGTTTTCATAATCTGTTGCCTTCCACGTTTATATAATTTCAGCTTTTGTGTACAAAGATAATTTCTCTGGGCCGCCCCGGTAAGGTATGTGCATTATTTTTTTTCCCCCCCCAGGAATGGGAATGCATTTGCCAAGCCCTTTCTATTACTCATGTGTTTGAAAAATGAGCAGTGAGGTTAGGGGTTATCATCTATGGCAGTGAGTGAAATCACTTGCCCGTGTGTTGTTTGCACCAATATATGACCTTGAGGTCATTGGTGCTATGTCCAGATTCCTTGAGTGATATCTGGAATGATCTGGGCTTTCCTGTTCTTTGGTTTTAAAGGCCCCTGACTGGCCAAATCTACTGAAAGCAAACGGGAGCTTCTACTCCATGACAAGCACCAACCTACAAAAATTCTGCCTTGTAAATTTTATGTGGAAATAAGACAGCCCAAAAAGTTAAGTTGTACTTTTACTTTATTTACTTATTTTTTTAAAAAAAAAGGTCATTAGAACTTGTCAAGTATGGATATCAATGATTCTTTCAGAATGTTGAATCTGAATATTATTCTTGGAGTTAGACTATGTTTCTCTCGTTGGCTGTTGAACAGTAACTTAATCTGCTCTTGTACCTCAAGCTAGCTGCAGGATCACACGGTGCTCAGTTCCTACCCACACCACAAGAGGACACCTTCGAATGCTCAGCTCTGCAGAGCTAAATTAGCCTCTGTCCTAGAGCCGGAGCAATGGAGCCTACAAGAGTGTAACTACCCCTCGCGTATCCTCTTTCGTCTTGTAAAATCTCTTTATTGTGGACCGTGGGGCCAAATTTCACAGCAAATTATCCACTCAAAGTATTGGGAGCCAAAGGAATATTAGAAAGGCTTGTAGGTATTAGTAGAATAGAAATCATTAGCAGGCATAGTTCCAGTGCTTAGAATGAATGACTGCAATATAAAAATTTATGAAGTATTAGACTTAGCCCCTTTGGGACTGATTCTGGAATCACCTCCCCACTATACACACACACACACACACACACACACACACACACACACACACACACATAAACACACACACACACACACACACACACACACGAGGTTTTTTTTAATTGTCCATGTCTAAAGGGAGGGAAGATGTATTTGAATATAGATTTGGGGTTCTCTAATTGGAAAATAAAGAGGTTTGATTAGATATTACAAGATATCCTATGAGATGACAATTCTGAATATTTGGGGGTTTTTTTACGTATTTTATTCTTTACTCCTAGTTGAGTAAAATTTTGGAAATCTCACCTATATTTTCCTGGACCTCATTCATTTATGCTTAATTCAGGACGTTTTCTAAGACTGTGACTGGCCGGAGGTAGACAGTGGTTTGAGGCTGACTGCCGGTGCAGGGACCTTGGTGGTGGCAGGACTTCTCTGGCCTCCGGTTTTAAGCAAGAAGTATGTGAGGAAATAACAAGAATGCCCAAAGATCTTATATGTGTATTTAAGTCACAAACCCAGGTCACCTGGGTGCTTCCAAAATGAACTCATAAATGCCTTGCAGAGTGCACACATCTCCAATATACACAAAGATCGAAACAGCCCCATACACATACACGTGCATCCATAGGTATGTGCTTAACACGAACAGAAGTCTTAATAACCTTGTATTTATGTAGAATCTTTCAAGTGAAGATGACAACAAGATTTCAATAGCAATAATAATGGTTAATGCTAGGTGAGCGGTTTTTGGCTAAGTGCCTAGCATGTATTAATTTATCTAGTCGTGGGGCTTCCCTGGTGGCACAGTGGTTGACAGTCCACCTGCCGATGCAGGGGACATGGGTTCGTGCCCCAGTCCAGGAAGATCCCACATGCTGCGGAGCGGCTGGGCCCATGAGCCATGGCCGCTGAGCCTGCGCATCCGGAGCCTGTGCTCTGCAACGGGACAGGCCACAACAGTGAGGGGCCTACATACCCCCCCCCCCCCCACACACACACACAAATTTTATCCAGTCGTCACAAGAACCCAGTGAGATGGTTCTATGATTATTGCCATTTTTTAGATGAGGAAGCTGGAACTCAGAGGGGTTATGTAACTTGCCCGGCATCACACAGCTCTTAAGTGGCGGAGCAAGGAGATGAATCCAGCAACAACCCCAGAATCTGTTCTTAATCACTTGACAAATGGTCTGTTGGTCTGAATTTAACTACAAGTCTTGACTTTATATCCACTTGGAGAAGTCTGAATTTTATCTCCTGGTCATTGTTTAGTGAAAAGCGCTCTGGCTTCGGTGTCTGTAGACCCTGTTTCTACTTATGGCTCTGACCTTAGCCAACTGTTGTATCTTGGGCAAGTTCTTTAAATTCTCTGGGTCTCAGGTCTCTCATCGGTCAAAAGGTAAACTTTAATTAGATGAATTCCAAGGATATGGTCATCACTTCTACTTTGCAAATGGGGACACTCAAGCTCCACCAGCTTTTGTCTTATTTATTAGAGGGCAGATAGAGGTGTCACACGTGAACCAACATCTCTGCGCTCAGACCCATAGATCAGACTGCCTGACACCATCAGCACCACGGTGTATGAGTCACAGGTATGTGGGAGCTCAGGGAGTAATTGTTAGGATTTTAATAATCCCCTAATCTTAAGAGACAAACGTATTGGAGGATTATTTTAAAATAAGCCAAGTTTCTCTATGTACTGGGGTATTGAAGGGCTGGAATCTGATGGGGAAAACTGCAATGGAAAGGCGCCAGAGGTCTGGTCTTGAAGGTAACTAGTTAGCGGTTGTGTGTCCAGTCACGTAACCTCTCTGGCCTTAGTTTCGGTAACTGTCATGGCCTCTGGAGCGGATGTTTCTAAAGATGCTTTCCAGATGCAAAGTATCAGGTCATATCTGTACGTGGACACCTTCACACACGCATTTTAAAACTCAGTGCATACGAGTGTGTGAGTAGAATGCAACCTCAGATTTGGACCTTGCTTCGTCAGTGAGTAATGTGGGATATACTGCAAACCAGCCTCACAAACACAATGTTTCTTCCCCCGAAGATGCAATATTTCCCTCCTCACACTTGTCTCTCCTTAACAGAAAATGTCTTTGGCGGCAGCAGCCAATGGCCGAGTTGGCCAGCCCCGTTCTGCTGGTGGGGCACTCTCCCCTCCATCTCTCCATAACGTTTCCAGGGTCCAGAGGCCAAGCCAAGAGTTCAGGTTTCACCAGACACAGCCGTCCACGTGTTTCCTAGGACAGTCTGGCTCGCCCCCAGTACTATGGCTACACTTACAATTTTTTGATAAAGTACCTTTTAGCCCAGAGCTTGATTTCCTTTAGGCCTGACCTGGTTTCTCTCCAGCTGAGGCTAATTTGCATGGCTGTAAACACGGGCCTGACAAAGCTCACCAACTGTGATAAAAGCTAAGGAAACCCGAGACCATTGGAAACTCCAAAATCTGCCTTCAGTATCTGAGCCTGACTCAGAGTCACGCCTCAGCCCAGGAGGCTGCCAGCACGCAGCAGCTAAAGAAATGTTATTCTGATTGATCTGATTAGGGCAGCAAGGTTAGCCATGGTCAATTTACAAAGACAGTATGAGAAGAAGTCATGTGTGTAGGCAAGTTATGGGTCAGCGAGGCCCCTGCCAGAAGTTTTGAAAAGCCACAGCTCTGCCAGCACCATTATCAGATCTCCTCGGTGGGGTACAAATGGGATTGGAGGGTTAGGGGCCCTCCAGAGAAATGAATGACAAAAGGGATTGGGCCGGGAAGAGCTGGGGAGCGGTGCTTGCTTTCAGCTGGATTCCTTTGCTGCCAAGCCCTTTGCATGGACTTCCCCAGTACCCTGTGAGGAGGACTGCCCTTAGCCCCTCAGTCGTCAGGGAGAGGAGAAGGTGGGGAGGCTAGCAGCCAGATGGAACCTATTGGGCATTTTCATCCCTTCCTTCACCACCAGAGTGGTTTAACTGGGATCTGGCTCCAGGCCCTGGTTACTAAATAACCTGAATTTTAGTGTTTTCATTTTCATTCGTTAACTTTTATGCTAGGTACCTTATTAGTCACATTAGACATTTTGCATGTGCAAAACGTCCTAGGAGGTGGGGGCGTGGTCTTTAAACATAGTGTAGGGGGTTAATTCAGGACTCAGTTATCACATCACTTTTGACTGCCTTGTAGACTCTCTTGTACAACTTCCTTAGTTTACAACAAACACAAAAACTGACTTTTAAATTTTGCTTTCAAGTTGTTATGGCATTCGAAATGATTCTGAAGACGTTGGATCTTTCACTCTGGGTGTGGTTCTTTTCCTCCCCGCTCAATTCAGGAACATAAATGAGTGTTACTTACAACACTGGGTAAGGCACATTAATTAACAAAGAAAGATGGATTTAAAATGAAGCCAACTGAAAGCCACAGTGCCTGAGCTGGGCCTCATTATAAATAGTTCACTCTGTACTATAATCATCTAATCATCTTACTAATGGAAAAAATGAGACACTGAGATGGTTGCTTAGAGAAGAATGTAGTTCAGAAAAGCAGCAAAATGCCTAAAGCATACGAGATGTTTAGAATGATTTAGTAAGGCATTGGAGAAACTGGGCCATGTGATGTTTTTGTTGTGTATTACTTATGCTCTTGGGATGTGGAGGTATCTGGACAGTTCAGCTCTGTAGGACACAGCCGTTCAGTTGCCACCAGTGGAAGGGATGAACTTCTGAGGCCGAAGGTACGTGGAAAAGAAAGTAAGACTCACAGGCCAGCACAGGGAGTTCACGCCAGTTGGCTAAGATCTTGGTGTCTGTTTGCCTCAGAGCCACCAGGAAGCCAGTTTCAAGGCTTCCAATCAGCTGCTTCCTCCTGCACACCCAGGGCACCAAGAGTCACGAATAGTCTAAGTATGGGAGGTGGTAGCATTGGGGTTCGGCAGGGCTTTCTGGAAACCGCACAGGCCTGGCTTTTTCTTTGAGTCATCACTTTATCCATGGGGTAAGTCCCTTCATCTTTCTAAGGCTCCTCCGTCCCACTCCCTCATCTGTAAAGTGAGAATAATAATAGTATGTACGTATTTCAAAGGGTGATTGTGAGAGTTAAAATAATCTGTGAAGTGTTTAGCTGTGTGTCTGATGCATAAATATTTGCTGGTTCAGCCACACTATCGCTACCGTCGTCATGACCATCAAGAGTAGGAATAAGGACAACGAACAATCCCCTAGTGTCACCCCTAAAAGAGAACCGGAGGTTGGATTCCAACCAGAAGCTTCATCTCTTATGCGGGGATGACTCTTGAACCCCCAGAGGACTAGCAGAGATCCGTCTCACCCTCTCATTTGTCTGTCTGTGTCCCATTGGGACACAGCTGTGTAATTAAAACAAATGAATTTAAGCTAGATGCTCAGAGATGAATGTCCTCGAGGTGTGCCAAGAGAAAACCATGCAGTACAACAAAAAGATGATAAAATTTGTCAGCGTTTTCCAGTACTATTTTTATTTGGCTTTCACAGTAATCTGTGTTGGTAGTACAATTTTTAAGTACGGCGGCTGTTGGGAGGCAACATAAGGGTGCTTCCTTAAATCCTTTTAGAACATGATAGGCTGTAAATCAGTAAATATAATCATGTCTAGAATCACTGATTTAGGTGATGATGACGCTCTTTAAAGTGTGATATTTTAGGTTGGTTTCTATATTAATAATCAGATTGAATCCACTTATAGTTTATCTCCAACAGCATAATGCATGGATTAATTTTAAGAGTCGAACAATATTAAAAGACCTAAGAAAAACAAAGGTCCTGAAAACCTCAACAAATTTCACGCCATTTTTCGTACAGGCCATCCTCTGGCCACAATGAAATTAAGTTAGAAATAATTTACCAGTAACAAAAAGATAATTAAAATATGTCAATAACAAAAGCCTCCTTGCCTTTTAACATTTACATTCACACCTGCAAATAACTCATGGATCAAGAAAGAAGTTATAATGGGGTTCAGAAAACCCTTATAATTCAAACAATACTGGTTTTTAAGACTCAAAGGATATCACTAAAAGGTATGGTCATGAGTGTTTATATTAGAAAAAAAGGATAGGTCAAAAATAAAGCATCCAAAATTAACAGCTAGAAAAAGAAAAGCAAACCAAAGAAATCTGAAGGAAAAATTAGGTTGAACAACAGGAAAGGCCATTTTTGCAGGTCAAATGTGATCAAATATTTAGAATTTCATATGGTTCAACCTAATGCATTTTAAGATGAGAATGGAAATTTTTTTTTAAAAATTTAATACAATATAGAAGATCAAAAAGTCAGAAGTTTATTCTTTGAAACCAAAATTCAGTAACTTTAGGCACGATTGAGCAAAACAAACAAACATAAATAAAGATAATAGGAAAGTAAAAGTGAATGTAACTATAGATGCGATAGAAATGTATAAGATGAGAGAATACCATGACCAAACTTTTGGCAATAAATGAAAATAACATAAAATTTAAAACTTTCTTGAAAAATATAAATTACCAGAGTCAAGAAGAAATAAAACACTGGAATGTTCTATAAATATTAGGAAATTGGGCCCATAGTTTAAAATCTTCTTATGAAGAAAGTTCCAGGCCCAGATGGTTTTATTACACCAAGCATTTTCCTCTTACACAAAATACTTGAGAGAATAGAGAATGTTATGCTCAAAGCTAGAATATAGTCTTGATAGCACTACCAGACAAGGACAGGAAGTGAAAGAAAAGTTACAGGTCAGTTTCTCTCATATAGATGTGGAGATCCTAAACAGTGTATTAATAAATGGAATCCAGCAATGAATAAAAAATTAGTATAGCAAAAGTATTGAAGTAGACCTAAATAAAAGGAGAGACATAGTCTTTTCATGAATAGGAAGACCAATATTATAAAGTTGTCAGTTAGCCCCAAGCTGATTTCTAGTTTGAAAGTAATTTGAAAGTAATTCCAATCAAGATCTAAGTAGGATTATTTGGAATTTGACAAGCTTATTCTAAAAATTTGTATAGAAGAGCAGAGTTTCAAAAATAACCTTACACATGATGTTTCGTGAAAAAAGCAAGTCACAGAAAAATGGTTGCATTAGCCTGAAGTTAAAAACATAAAAAGCCAAAGAATTTTATGGAATCATACATTTGTGGCAAACTGTTTTTTAAAAAGCAAGGGAACAATAAACATAAAATTCAAAAAAATTTAAAAATTCTGACAAAGAAAAACCAGGTAGGACGCTTATTCTACCTCATATCAAGAAAAATAAAGCAATAGGCAGTAAGGTAGCTATAGTGTGGTAATAATTGGCACAGAAAAAAACAAAGATCAATGGAAAGAATTGAGGGTTCAGAGGCAGATCCATGCATATCTGGAAGCTAATATATGACAAATGTGGTCTCTCAGATCAGTGGGCAAAAATGACTATTAAAAAAAAGTACTTTAAAAATTGGAAAAAAATATATATATATCTCTCCAAAAGAAAGTAGGTTCCCTCCCTCATGTCATGAATAAAGATCAATTCCAGATGTATCAAGCACATAAATGAGAAAGGAAAAAGTTAATAGTTTTTTTAAAAAAAAGAATATAGGAGCATATCTTTTAACCTCACATGGAAAAGACACAAAAAGCATATCAAATAAGAAATAAGTACATTAAATAAAATTACATTAAAGTTTTTAAAACTCTTGCTCCTCAAAAGGTACCACAAAGAGTATGAAAAGATAAGCCACAAGCTTGGAGAAGACATTTGTAACATATTTAACTGAAGAAGAATTACTACCCAAAATATCTGTAGAATTCTTACCAGTCAGTAGTAAAATGGTTACCTTCCAATAGAAAGATGGGCAAAAGACATGACCAGGCTTGTCACGGAATGAACGGTCACTAAATAAATGAAAAGATGATCAACAAGTCAACAACTAGGGAAATGCAGAGATACCATTTTAGGCCCACCAGCTTGACAGAAATCAAAAAGTGTAGCTGTGAAATGTTGGGAGGGTGTGAAGCAGTAAGAACTCTGATTGCTGCTAATGGGAAGGTCAGCTGTTCTATATACTTAGAAAACAGTTTGGCTGTGTCTAGTTCACGTGAACACATGTACAGCCTCTGCTCAAACTTTTGCAACTTTGTACCAGGAGACTCGTGAGAGTGTTCGTAAAAGCATAGTGTAATAGCAAAAACCTGAAAATGGCCATCAACATTAGAGTGGAGGAGTATCACAGAATACTACACAGCTTTTATAAAAAAGACTCAACTACAGCTACATGCATCCACACTGATGATTCTTTTTTTTTTTTGCGATACGCGGGCCTCTCACTGTTGTGGCCTCTCCCGTTGCGGAGCACAGGCTCCGGACGCGCAGGCTCAGCGGCCATGGCTCACGGGCCCAGCCGCTCCGCGGCGTGTGGGATCTTCCCGGACCGGGGCACGAACCCGCGTCCCCTGCATCTGCAGGCGGACTCTCAACCACTGCGCCACCGGGGAAGCCCCACACTGATGATTCTTAAACACGATGTTCAATGGAGAAAGCAAGTCACAAAAGAATGATTCCATTGGTCTGAAGTTAAAAACATGAAAAGTCAAAAAATTTTATGAAATCATACGTTTGTGGCAAAACCTTTTTTCTAAAGCAAGGGAATAATAAATATGCAATTTAGAAAACATGGTCCCTTTGGAGGTGAATTGTAGGGGAAAATAGAGGGCCTTTGAAGGTGTTAACAGTTCTCGGTTTGGTAAGGTGTACGCCCGTACATGGTTTACTTTTGTCGTCCTTTAAACCGTACATAAACGTGCACATGCGACTCTTTTCTATAATATTTCACAGCTTTAAAAATTGTTATAAAAAAGATTTCCTGTTGCCCCCCATTCCGCTCCCACCTTGCACCCCAGGGGCACCAGATTTCAATGCCCTCTCTGGCCATCTGTCTGGTATTCTGCTGTCTATTGTGAATACAATTTTAAACAGTCACCATGGACTTCCTATTTTGGTAGACAAGGGTTTTTGTATTTCAGAATTCTATGTGAATTTATAGAAGCTCATTTTTTAAAGAATACAGTTGCCTTTCTGAAATTATAAATGATAGTTTCTTCACATTTTCCTTTGCTTTTTACTCTCCTTCTGTCCCTTCTTCCAAGTTTCTCTTTTTACATTTTTTTGTGACCTCTGTATTTCACATTAGAAGATTATCTCAAATAATTGGTGATCCTTGGCTGCTATTTTATGTATAAGATCAAGGCATGATAAGCCTGGATGGAAGCTCAGTATGAATGAATGAGGTTTGCCCAATGATGGGTCTCACAGTAGGGTAAACAGTTGCAGACCAGCCATTTCATTTGGGTGGGCCCTGAATGACAGGATCTGTTTATCTTTGCTCTTAGACTGATCCATTTTTCCAGGTGGAATTTCTCCAGGCACCTGACTCTGGGGGCTGGGGTGTCAGCCTGACTGCACTTTTCTGAGAGAGACTCCAAGAAAGGATGTGGAATTTTGAAAACGACTCCATTCCAGTACAAGACCTCAATCCCAACTTCTCAGTGCCTGATGTCCACGAGTCCCAAGTCTGTCTGGTTGAATTTGTCTAGAAACTGTACTTCCTGATAATGATAAATGGGATTATACACCTGGCACCTAGTTGCACCATATACTAACTTTTAAATAATCCCCTTATTTTTAGCTCCCTACCTCACCCTTCCCCAGCACGTGGTGCCTCTAATTCATTCATGTCCAGGTTTCTGCCTGCCTCTGCAGACAGGTTTGTCCTTCTGTCACTCTGCCATGGAATTTACCACTCTTTCAATTACTTTTGCCTTCATGTTTCTGTTTGGAAATTAAGGGGGTCTGCTAGTTTCACTGGAGGTAGATGGTGTGTTTCTTATCCTCAGTCTTATCATTTGGGGTTGATTTTATAAGAGAAAGGGAAGTGGACAGGCCTTTACTCTGCTACCTTAAAACTCAAAGTAGTGATTTTCACATCTTAGAGGCTATTGCCTTGTTCAACATGATGGACGAGGCACGCACATCCTTGCTGGAATGAGACGTATTGCTAGGGAAAGAACACAGGAGTAGAAGTAGGACATCTGGAGGACCGCGGACAAATCACCTACTGTGTGCTTGTTGCACTCATACTATCAGAAGGTGACCTATCCATATGAGGGAACCTCAGGGAACACATATTCATGATTCTAGCCAAGATGGATATAGAGGCTCATTCTTCATGGATGATGGCGAATAAATATTTTGGATCGTGATGTTACTCCATTCCCATGGATGACTGAAGAATATAATGTGTTTTCTTTCCGTGATAGATGGGCCGTGAGAGTAAGGAGGATGATAAAGACTAATTTTAGGGGAAATGTGCTGGGTTATAGACTGTAAGCCTTAACCAGAACTTGTAGCAGTTTTAAAATATGTGTATACCATGCTCTTTCATCTCTCCTTTCTTACTAACATTTCCTGGAATCGTCATTTTATGTTTATAGAAGGAACTCAGGGAGCCTCCTTAGAAACAATGCGGTGCTTATGTCATCTGCTGTTACCCAGAAGGTTAACAGGGTAAAATGACTTAGGTAGTAAATAGTGCGTGTTACAGCAATAGCTGCAAATTAGAACGATGTGCGAGGTTGTTCTAGATGAAAAGGAAAAGGGAAAGTAGCCCTAGGTATCTTTAAAGAGGAAGTGTTTCTCTTTGAGCTTTGTCACAGATTTTGCTGTCTAGTGGCTGGAGGCCCTGAAGCTAGGAGTGCCCACTGTCACTAGCTCTTCACCTTCCAAGCAGCAGTGAGAAAGAGCCAGGTAATTTGCATCATGGTACACTCGGAATCAAAGGCCATCCATCATTTCTGATACCTTGAACGCAATGATTATCATATCAAAGACATACGATGACATTGAAGATAATAACTTTTCTGTTGCCCATTATCTCTAACCAGCTTGGAGTAATTATTAGCATGTGTTCTTTTCAAAAGCCTAACACTCTAGATTTTGGAGAGAAAAGCCCTATTTGAGCCACCAAGAATATGTATGAGACCAGATTCAATGTCTTAATATTAAGTGAGAAATTATATAAATAAGGCAGGAAGCCCAAAGGTCTTATAAACTTTGTTATTTATAATCCTTTGGAGGGCAGTGTGGCTGTCTGTGTACCTGGGATTGGCCTTATCTGAGAAAGCCGTACTCCTTGACTGAGCACGTAGCTTTGAAAGAGGACTCCGTGGAAATTGATAGGGGAAGGGGTACATTTCCAGCTAGTTAGCAGAAAAAAGAAACTCTAGGAATTAGGGATTATATAAACGTACAAACATATATCAGGCTCTGTGCTGAGTGCCAGTGTTAGTAAACAAAATACTTCATTCATTCATTCATTCATTTGCAGTCACCTGGCTACTCAAAGTGTGTTATCCATGGACCAGCAGCATAAGTATCACCTGGAAGCTTATTATAAATAAAACATTCTCACTCCTTGTATTGGTTTCCTAGGGCCAACTTAAACTACCATGAACTGGGTGACTTAAAGCAACAAAAATTTATTGTCTCCACGGTGCCAGAGACTACAAGTCTGAAATCAAGGTGTTGGCCAATGCTCCCTCTGAAACCAGTAGGGGAATCCTTCTCCCCCTCTTCCTATCTTCTGGTGGTTTGCTGGCAATCTTTGGCATTCCCTGGCATACAGCTGCCTTCATCAACACTTGACCTTCTCCTGGTGTGTCTCTTGTGTCTTCACATGGCCATCTTCTTAAAAGGATGCCAGTCATATTGGATTAGAGGTATACTCTCCTCCAGTATGGACCTCACCTTAATTACATCTGCAATGACCCTATTTCCAAATAAGGTCACATTGTGAGGTGTTAGGGGTTGGGACTTCAACGTATCTTTTTTAGGGGAAATACAGTTCCATCCAAAACAGGTCTCATCCATACCTGGTGAATGAGATTTTGTATTTTTCAGGATGTCCCTGTTAATTCACAGGCACCCTAAACTTCTAGAGGATATCCCAGAGGTTGTTAATTGCCTTATACCATAGACAGTTTTTTAGGGTCTCCACCAAACTTGTCTAAGGGCGTTGCCTACAGGATATAGAGATATATAGGATGGAGATGTTTCCCATGCAACTTAGGAGTAGGGGAGAGAAAGCTTTCCCTTTGCTCTTCAGTGCTAGGTCCAGTAGGGTGGGAAGGGGAAGAGAAGGAACATTTACTCTCCCAGTCTTTGCTAGGCATGCAGATTGGTTATTGAGACAGGAATTTGAAGTGAGATTGTAATAAAGAAATGTAAAACAAAGGACGAGTAACACATGACTCAGAGGTCCTGTGGCATCATGCCCCTGGTGTATCAGGAGTAATGAACCACTGTGCTCCCATCCCTCCTAAAACAGAGTAAATAACTTCTTCTTCCTGCTGTTAAAGGGTGAGTTACATGTATGGAATAAGTTCCTGGCTTTGAGAAAGTTGAGCCATGATGACAGGAGACCACCTGAAGGTATGGAATTGAGCTTTCCCAGGTTGTCCTGACGTTAACATCTGTCCCAAAGAGAGTCACTGTTTCCTCTCACTTTCTGACCACCAAAGCTTAGTATTCACCTCATCAGAGTCTTGAATATTTTTGTTTTTTGTTTTGTGTTTCACTAGAAGTTGATATCTTCATATTCTTCTGTTCTTTTTTCTTTTTTCTTTTTTTCTGCTGTATAGCCCTCTGTCTAGTTGCTTCTCGCCAGGTAAGTTGTCAGTTTTAGAACTGTTTCATATTTATTAAGGCAAGCACTCTTTAAGGGGCCTTGAGCACTAAGAAATCATAGGCTGACGTTTCTCATCTGTACCTTGGTGTGACAGTAGTTTTGGTCCTGTCTGCAGACAGGACAGTTAATGCACTGATGTCTCTCCTGAGTCTCTGATCAAGAGTAAAGGCATGTGATTTTGTTTTCGGGGTTTGTTCTCTACATAACAGGAAAACTCCAGAACCAGCAGAAGTACCTCCTGCCCACACCCGCCCCCCAATCCCACTGTGCCCAACACTCCCTGCCCCACCGCAGCCTTCACCTGCTGTGGCCTTCTCTGTCCATTTACTTTCTGAACAGAATTCACTGGCCCGAAAAGCAATAAAAGGGTTTTTCTGTCTCATCAGTAAGGGAATGGGATGCCAAATATGTTCTCAGACGCAGGACAGGATGACAGTTTGCCTTTTCACATTTCTTGGTGAAGAGCCTAAATCCTTAAAGTAAATTTCATCTGAGCAATTTTCCGTGTCCCCAAAAATAAGGCCATGGAAGAGATTCAGACCTAACAGTTTGACAGAACAGTGCAGCTTAGTTTCCCTTGAAACTTCTGGTGGCACAGATATCAGGCTGCGTGTGGAAAGCTTATTTTAATGCCATTTATCAGGCCGGTTGATGGAGGCCACTACCCCGAATCATACCCACCCGCGCTGGCCATCAGTGGTGAGGGCTTGTTTACACCAAGTCAGGTGACATTTCATAATATGGCACCACGGAGCCCGCCAACCAGCTCCTCTGGGTGTGATGCCAAAGAGTGGCAGGGGGTGGAGTGCAGGAGAAGAAGGCACAAGGAACCTGAGTCAGCATTTATTTTCCTGGGCACCTACCAAGAAACAAATGCGTGTTTCCAAGGGAGCGCCCGTTCTCCCTGAGGAGAGAGCAAGATGGCTGCCAACTCTGGTCCTGCTATTCCCCTCCAGCTGGCCCTAGCTCTTGGTACTGGCTGGGAAAAGTAGCTGCTTACCTGTCTCATCTCCAGTCACCATCACATTAGCAGTGTCAGGGAGGGCACAAGGCTGGCCACAGCTGTGAAGTGGGATTGGGTCAGTTGCTTATTTCCATGATTTTTTGGGGGGCGGGGGAGAGGGTGCTTATAAGGCCTACATCCACGGGCTACCGTGCCTCATGACCATGTATCGTCTTGTGTTACATCTTGTAATGTCCACTGGGGAACACTCTGTTTTCCAAATTAGATTTCTATTACTTATAAAATAAGGATTTCCAATTCGGGGAGTATGTGAATGGGTGAGAGTTAAATGAGAATAAAAGTTAAACCTAGGGGTTCCCTGATATATACCATATCTCATCCCCAGAAGATACTGCTCTCTAATCCAGCCAAAATTCAGACTCCATACTGATTTATATTTGTGATTTGGAGGAATCCAGAGGATATTATCAGCTCAGTCACCCAAGCTTAAAGCCCTTAGGATAGGTGCATCAATTTTCTACATCCCCACCGTACGATTCTACCTGCTTTTCAACCTAGTCCATGAGAATGTCTTCAAGATAAATGCAGCAGTCATTAGGAAAGTACCTTGGTCCGTTTGGAAGCTAGTGCCTTAGAAATGCAAAGGATTACTGTTAAGGAGGCAAGCTGACTTGTCATCAGTAGCACGTGTGCTTTGTGCCAGCCTCCGAATGTCTGTAGTTTTGCCAAGTAGTGGAATTTGGTGAGTGTTGATATGAAGCATAAGCAAAAGATATGGCCAGTCTGAAGGCACAAAAATAGAAATAGTGTTTTTCAGAGTTTTGCTTTGGAGAGTCAGATTGTCTCCTTTCTGTGTATTCTCCACTGTGTTGTTTGATCTCCCTGAGAGAGGCAAGCCATGTACTCATTTGTTCTCTATAGTCGAAAGTGCCCTGCCCGTGGAGATTTGATACATGTCATTGTCTCGAAAGTGAATATCTACCCATGTATGTAGATCCTTCATTTATTTGTTTTTGGTGGAAGAAGGGAAAGGCAGCAAATTTCACACGTACTTAATTTGCCCAACGTGACCGAAAGATGTTCATTGGTGATAACACATGAGGCTGTATTTAACTAGACATGGGGCCTGTCCTCCAGGCTCTGTGATAAAACCGACTTCACTGGAGATGGAAATCCCGCGACTGAAACTGAGAAAGTTCAAATGTGTGGACTAAGCTGAAGAACAGAATACCCACCTGATCTGCTTTAGCTTTCAATGTGTTTGGTGTTTAGCTAAGGTATAAGTGTGGAAATGATTCCTCTTTTTCAGACAGGGAGGGCTCCCTGGAAGAAGAAAGCTTCTGTGATCCTCTTTATTTTGTAGCTGCGCCGAACTCACTTGGCCAAGCGTGCTTCCAGCATTCATGGCCTATCCAGACCATTTATTTTTATTTTTATTTCTGGCCACGTCTGCCAAGCTCAGGCAGAAAGCTAACGATATATATGGATTTTATGAAGATGTGAAAATCCCACTGGACCTGGCAGGAATTCTTTCTTGGTCCGTCTGGCAAGACTTTTCTAGTTGAGCAGTCAGGGTGTGGTTTTTCCACTGGAGCAAATCTGTCTTCCCATTCCTGTCTTCATTCTTATTCAACGAGGCAGATTTTTCTAAAAATCCACATATGTAAGAAATAATAATGATTTGGATGCACGGGCTCAAGGTGCAGGTTTAGACAGGGTGGGGTGTGGGCCTGCCTTCCCCTCTCTGGAAGGCATGGCGAGAGGTCCTTAGGCGATGTAATCGTGCGCATGTGTGACAGGCCCTAATCCTGGCATGCGGCGGGGGTCTGGAAAGGCTTTGCCTTAAACTAGGCATGTCTAATAGGGTTTCACACAACCTGTGAATTTGCCCCTGCACAAGGTCAGCTTGTAGGTCAGTGGAATGCTGCACAAATTGCATTCTCCTCCAGACTGTAATTACACCTAGGAGAAGGCCATGTGTTGCCAAGTTCAGCTGACTCCAGATAGGACCAAGATAAACTGAGGGCTTGCCCATGCTTCTCAATAACTGATTTTTAAGGCTTTGATATAAAGCATCTCTTGTTTTTTTTCTTTTTTAAAAAAAGATGGTCTTGAGGTTTATGAAGGAGCTTTGTGTAGAGGATGGTGAGACCAGCCATTGTCTGCCTTCCCTGAGAGCAGAACAAGATTGTTTGAAATGGAAGCATGAGGAATTCCAGTCAGACATAAAGTGAAATGCTTCGGTGCCAAAAGCTACTTAATACTAGAAAATGACTTTAAGGATTATAACAAATCAAGTAATATGCAGCTAAAGACAAAGAAGAATGAAAAACGGGTATGGGGAGCAGTCACAGAGCAGGAATAGGATGAAAAATTTAGGTTGTGTTTACAGTTAGCTGAGGTAGGATTGCGTTTTATTTGTTTGATGGAAAATGGCTATAAATATGTGTCTGTTATATGCCTGTAATAATTTCTTAAAGTGTGAGCTTTCTTCTAAAGTAAGGTCCATCCTTAAATATCTGGGCCATTCCAAAGGAAGAGGGTAAGTCAGGCAACACCTGCAGGTTTCTTCAACGCTAACAGCTAAGGGATTCCAAAAGCCACTTAAGGCAGAATGTTCAGTAGGTGAGCAAACTTTTGTAAGTACTCTTACTCTCTCATAAATGTTTTCTGAAATATCTTTCTCGAACAGCCTGAAATGGGCATTTTATTCCCCGGACCCACTTGGAAGGAGGTCACATTGAGAGCTTCAAGGCGTAATTCTGCCTACCTGTTCCACATCCACCTGGAAAACCATGAATTTGACATTCACATTATGAAGCTATGGACTAATACAGTCAGGAATCCTACCGATATCCAACAGACAAATGTGGAGGACTGGCCTGAGGGTCTGCAGTGTGAAAGCCCCTCCTGCTGGCTGGTCGTAATGCCTAATGCAGAACCTTCACCCCCAGTGGCCCCAGTTGGCCACGTGGCATGGAAGGAGCCCCTTCTGCGTGGGTAAGGGGAGCTTAGGTTACAGTGTTGGTTGCAGGTTCTGGTCTGTAGAGCTTCTCATCTCTCAACTTTCCCTCGTGGAGAGGTTTTCTAGAGGTGAGACCTGGACTTCCGTTTCAGGAAAAAGGCACTGAGCGTAATGCTTCTGGAAATGCTTTCAGGTTACCCAGAGGAAGACTCTCTGCCCGAAACAGCCATTTCACTTAAAATCCCCACTTTCAATGAGTCCTGGCATTTTTTAGATATCATATACCTAAGAACAATTAGAAACTCTTCATGTTAGCTGATCCCTGTAAATAGCTCCCTGATGTCAGACTTATTTATGTGAGTTTCTCTCATATAAATAAACCGGTCTTTGAACTCCCATTGAACAAGGATGTATATATATGTACATATATATATACATGCGTGTATGTGTTTGTGTATATATATATATATATATATATATATATATATATATATATGTTATTTTTAATCTTTACAGCCCTGCAGTGCACCAACATCGGAGTTTGCATATCGTGAGTGTTGCTGAATTGGACTGACTGTGTCTCAGCATTGGTGTGGGATGATAGGGCAGGCCTAGACATAGAAGGCTGGTCTCCTGATTTTTCTCTTAACGACCAGTCACCAGGTGCTGATGCCTGTCACTTTCCATAGCTGGTCAAGGGAATATGACAGCTCAGAAGGCTCAAGCTAAAAGCTAGAGGGCAGGACCATTGTATTTATGGCTCTGGTTCTTAGTTTTATTTGTATTTCTACTTAGATTGTTACATTGCTGGGAACCTTTGACTTGGGCCAGACAACTTTAAAAGTTTGTTAAAATAACACAGGATAGGGCTTCCCTGGTGGCGCAGTGGCTGAGAGTCTGCCCGCCGATGCAGGGGACACGGGCTCGTGCCCCGGTCCGGGATGATCCCGCGTGCCGCGGAGCGGCTGGGCCCGTGAGCCATGGCGGCTGAGCCTGCACGTCCGGAGCCTGTGCTCCGCAACGGGAGAGGCCACAACAGTGAGAGGCCCGCGTACCGCAAAAAAAAAAAAAAAACAAAAAAACCCCCAAAAAAACCCCCACAGAGGATAATAACAACCAGAATGCTTAAAGAATGGTTTGATGCTGATTAATTAAATTTTTAGTTAATAAATGATTTGATATGTTATGTATCATAACATTTTTTTGTATTTAAAGTCCTGTGGTTATTTTTTAAATGTATTCAATAGAAAAGTTCCTACTATAAAAAAAGGCAGGCTATTAAATATCTGACAGCCTCAGGCAATTTAGGATTCTAAAAGTTTTCCAGATAATCATTACGATCGCCAGTATTCACTGTTCAGTAATGCGAATAGGGAAGGTGTAGTTGATTGTGATTGCTTTCAAGCCCATGATATTTTAGAGAAGCTAGTGAATTGGGAAGAATACCCAAGATCAGTTTATCTTCCTCTCATATTATCTTTCTCTTCAGAGAGGAATTTTGAAGTTGACTTTATCTGTCTAGAAGTTAGCTTAGCAAGAATGAGTATGATACAATAAAAGAAAAACAGGAGGAAATTTCAGTTAGTGGAAGGTTCTCCATAAATTGCATCTGGTTATTTGAAACTTGGCCGTGATTCTAAAAGAACATTTTAAAAGCAGTGTAATGATTATTGGTTGATAACTAACTGAATGTCTTAAAAAAAAAAAAAACCTTTTTCTTTCCTCTTTCTTTTCCTTGTTTGTTCTCTCCATCAGTTTTCTCAATCTTGTCTTTTTTCCTCTATGTTTTCTTCCTACCTACTCTGCTGTGAAGGTAAATGCCTCAGATAATAGGTAAAAATCTGGGTAAGGAGGAATGACATTTGATCACAAATATCAGAAAAGAGAATTGGGTTAGAACAAAGTGTGCTTCTAGTTCTGTGCCCCTTGCTTTAATGCCCTAGCAGTGAGGTGGCTGCACTGACTTTACAGGACTCCTGAGCCTATAGTCTTGTTACCTTTCTGGAAATCCACAGGGGGCCACTAAAGGAATAAAAGTTGCCAATATCATGGTGTTCACTGCCCCCAATTCACAACTCTCCATTTGGATTGGCTCGTGTGCAGAGGCGCATAAAACCTTAGTAGGGGCGCAGTAAAAGGTAGTTCCCTTTCCCCTTCCTCCCTTAGAAAATGCCTCTTATCCACAGCAATCTCTGTGTAAGTCTCTCTTCCTGCTGTTCAGCTATGTCATTATTTAAATTTCTTTGCGTTGAACCAGCCCAATAGATAGTCATTGGAAAACAGCAAAAAGGATACGACAGTTCACAAGAACATGTGGCCAGTAATCAGATGGTTAGCCTTACTATTAAATCATTAAAAATGCCAAATAGTGAAAAAACATTTTACCTATCATATTGGCCAACATTTTTTTTTTTTTTTTTTTTTGCGGTACGCGGGCCTCTCACTGTTGTGGCCTTTCCCGTTGCGGAGCACAGGTTCCGGACGCGCAGGCTCAGCAAACATGGCTCACGGGGCCCAGCCGCTCTGCGGCACGTGGGATCTTCCCGGACCGGGGCACGAACCTGTATCCCCTGCATCGGCAGGCGGACTCTCAACCACTGCACCACCAGGGAAGCCCTGGCCAACATTTTTAAAATTGATAATATTCAGAGTGGGTGAGGGAACAGGAAAACTGTCACTCTCAAATACTTGGCAGGAGTATAAATTGATGGCACCTATTAGAAACAATTTGACAATATTTATCAGAATGTAAAATGGACATGCTCTTTGAACCATTTCTATAAGTCTATCCTATAGAAATACAACCTCAAGTGACCTCAGGAATGATCTGAATATATACTGAAGTCTTGGATGGGACTTTTTAGCTGACTGAACTCCCACTGAGTCTGTTTATTAAGTCTAATGTGTTGTTTTCCGCCGTCTTTTGTTTTGTTTTGTTTTGTTTTAGTCACTTTGCATATTGGACTTAAGAATATTTTAAAATATGTATTCTACTCTTTGTGGGCTTTTTAATCCCTTTTTTACTTCTGATTTTTTTTCTTGTAATTTGTTTGGTAGTGTCCTCCACTTCCCAAATTAGAAGTTTTACACACTACAGGCACCCTTGTTCTGTTGTGCTTTGCACATACTGCAGTTTTTACAAATTGAAGGTTTGTGGCAGCCCTGTGTCGAGCAAGTCTATTGGGTGCCATTTTCCCCAGCAGCATTACTCATTTCATGTCCAATTTTGGTAATTCTCACAATATTTCAAACTTTTTCATTATTATTATATTTGTTACGGTAATCTGCGACCAGTGATCTTTGATGTAACTATTGTCATTGTTTTGGGACACCATAACCACGCCCATATAAGATGGGGAACTGAATCAATGTTGGGTGTATTCTGACTGCTCCACCAACCAGCCATTCCCCCATCTCTCTCTCTCTCCTCAGACCTCCCTCTTCCCTAAGACTCAACAGTATTGAAATTAGGCCAATTAAGAACCCCCCAGTGTCCTCTAAGTGTTCAAGTGAAAGGAAGATTCACACATCTCTCACTTTAAATCAGGAGCTAGAAATGATTAAGCTTACTGAGGAAGGCATGTCGAAAGCCGAGATACGCCCAAAGCTAAGGCCTTTTGCACCAGCTAGCCAAGTTGCGAATGCAAAGGAAAAGTTTTTGGAGGAAATTAAAAGTGCTATTCCAGTGAACACACAGATGATAAGAAAGTGAAACGGTGAAAGTTTTAGTGGTCTAGGTAGATCAAATCAGCTGCAGCATTCCCTTAAGCCAAAGCCTAATCCAGAGCAAGGCCCTAACTCTCATCAATTCTGTGAAGGCTGAGAGAGGTGGGAATGCTGCAGAAGAAGAGTTTGAAGCTGGCAGGGGTTGGTTCATAAAGGTTAAGGAAAGAAGCCATCTCTATAACGTAAAAGTGCAAGGTGAAGTAGCAAGTTATCCAGAAGATCTAGCTAAGATGATTCATAAAGGTGGCTACACTAAACGGATTTCTAGTGTAGCTGAAACAGCCTTCTGTTGGAAGAAGATCCCATCTAGGACTTTCATTGCTCGAGAAGGAGAAGTCAAAGCCTGGCTTCAAAGCTTCAAAGGACAGGCTGACTCTCTTGTTAGGGGCGAATGCATCTGGTGACTTGAAGTTGAAGCCAATGCTCATTCACCATTCCAGAAATCCTAGGGCCCTTAAGAATTGTGCTAATTCTACTCTTCCTGTGCTCTATAAATGGAACAACAAAGCCTGGATCACAGCACATCTGTTTACAACATGGTTAACTGAATATTTTAAGCCCACGTGTGGGACCTACTGCTCAGGAAAAAGATTCCTTTCAAAATATTACTGCTCATGGACAGTGCACCTGGTCACCCAAGAGCTCCGATGGAAAGGTACAATGAGATTCATGTTGTTTTCAGGCCTGCTAACACAACATCCATTCTGCAACCCATGCATCAAGGAGTAATGTTGACTTTCAAGTCTTATTCTTTAAGGAACATGTTTTGTAAGGCTATAGCTGCCATAGACAGTGATTCCTCTGATGGATCTGGGAAAAGTCAATTGAAAACCTTCCGGAAAGGATTCACCGTTCTAGATGCTATTAAGAACATTGGTGACTCACGCTAAGAGGTCAAAATATCAACATGAGCAGGAGTTTGTAAGAAGTTGATTTCAACCCTCGTGGATGACTTTGAGGGACTCACTGCAGATGTGGTGGAAATTGCAGGAGAACCAGAATTAGATATGAAGCCTGAAGAGGTGACTGAATCGCTGCAATCTCATGATGAAACTTGAACAGATGAGGAGTTGCTTCTTCTGGATGAGCAAAGAAAGTGGTTTCTTGAGATGGAGTCTACTCCCGGTGAAGATGCTGTGAAGACTGTTGAAATGACAACGAAGGATTTACAATATGACACAAACTTAGCTGCCAAAGTAGCAGCGTGGTGTGAGAGGATTGACTCCAATTTTGAAAGGAGTTCTACTCTGGGTAAAGTGCTATCAGACAGCACTGACGGCTGCAGAGAAGTTGTCTGTGACAGGAAGAGTCAATGGATGTGGCAGACTTTATTCCTGTCTTATTTTAAGAAATTACCATAGCCACCCCAGTCTTCAGCAGCTACCACCATGACTGGTCAGAAGCCATCAACACTGAGGCAAGACCCTCCACCAACAAAAATATTACCACCTGCTGAAGGGCTCAAGTGATAGCAGTTTTTAGTAATAAACTATTTTTAATTAAGGTATATACATTGCTTTTTTAGACGTAATACTCTTGCGCATTTACTAGACTACAGCATAGTGTAAACATAATTTTTATGTGCACTGGGAAGCAAAAAATCTGTGTGACTCACTTTATTGTGATAGTCACTTTATTGCAGTGATCTGGAACCAAACCTGCAGTATCTCCGAGGTATGCCTGTTGTACGGTGTGCAAAACAGGATGGTACTGGTATAGAGACAGACAGACCAACAGAACAGAGGAGAGAGCTCAGAAATAAACCCACATGAATGTGGTCAAATGATCATCAACAAGAGAGCCAAGACTACAAAATGGGGAGAGGATAGTCTCTTCAACAAATGGTGCAGGGAAAACTGGATATCCAAATGCAAAAGAATGAAATTGGACGGTTATCTTTCGGCATAAACAAAGATCAATTCAAAATAGATTCAAGACTTAAATGTAAGATCTGAAAGTATAAAATTCCTGTGAGAAAACACGAGAAAAGCTTCATAAACATTGGTCTTGCTAGTTGTTTCCTGGAAATGACACCAAACCACAGGCAACAAAAGCAAAAATAGACGAGTGGAACTATATCAAATTAAGAAGCATCTACACAGCAAAAGAAACAATCAACAGAATGAAAAGGATATATATGGAATGGGAGAAAATATTTGCAAACCGTATGTCTGATAAAGGGTTAATATCTCAAAATATGTAAGGAACTCCTACAACTCAGTTTTTATAAACCTGATTTAAAAATGGGCAAGGAAAAAAAAATGGGCAAGGACATGTATAGACATTTCTCCAAAGAAGACCTCCAAGTGGCCAACAGGTATATGAAAGGATGTTCAACATCACTAACATCAGGGAAATGCAAATCCAAACCACACCTAGCAGGATGGCTGTTATCAAAAACAAAAATGTAATAAGCGTTGGTAAAGATGCTGAGAAATTAGAAAAATAGAACTACCACATTATCCAGCAACCCACTTCTAGGTATTTATCCAAAAGAATTGAAAACAAGATCTCAAAGAGATATTTGCACTCCCCTGTTCACTGCAGCATTGTTCACGGTAGCTAAGAAGTAGAAATAAGCTAAATGTTCATTGATGGCTATATTTATATATATGCCCACACACATACAATATGCACATATATATACACACACACAACGGAATACATATATACACATGTGTATATATGTATATGCGCACATATATATACACACAAACACAATGGAATATTATTTAGCCTTAGGAAGGAGATTCTATCACGTGCTACAACATCTATGAACCTCGAAGATGTTATTCTGAGTGAAATCGGCCAGTCACAAAAGGAAAAATACTGCATGATTCTGTTTACTTGAGGTATCTAAAGCAGTCAAACTTGTAGAAGCAGAAAGCAGTCCAGGGGCTGGGGGGAGAAGGAAATGGAGTATAGCTGTTCAAGGGGTCTAGAGTTTCCATCACGTAGGATGAAAAACTTCTAGACATCTGCTGTACAACAGTGTACCTATAGCTAACAGTGACGTACTGTACCTTTAAAATGTTGTTAATATGGTAGATTTCATGTTTTCCTTCCTCTCTCTCTCTCTCTCTCTCTCTCTCTCTCTCTTTTTAACTGTAGTAAAATAAAAAAACTAAACCTTTCAGTCATGAAAACATAAGAAACGACGAGGGCTTAGGGCATATATCCATTCTGTGTCCATTGTGTTCCTACCATTTTAGCTGGTTTTGAGAAACCTGGTGTCATTCCACAATTGAAGAGAGACTCTTTTTAAAGGTCTAGTTAGAGGTAGACAGAGAATTTGACACAAATAGGGAAGAGAATACAAATGCTCTGACTTGAGCACTGCCTACCCCCTTTTTAGGAAGGAGCACCGCATTTCAGAAAACTCTTAAGGTTTCAGTCCAGCCGAAGGTAACAGACACTTTCTTTCCAGACACTTGCCGTGCCAGGTTATTAAACAGAATTGCAAGGATGGTAACATCCTTTCCACAGGGCAGCCTGGTTGAACAATGAAGTGGGGATGGATTTGCTTGTTTTTATTTTTAAAATTTTTATTTTAAATTGGAGTATAGTTGATTTACAATATTGTGTTAGTATTAGGTGTACAGCAAAGTGATTCAGTTATACATACACATATATCCATTCTTTTTCAGATTCTTTTCCCATATAGGTTATTACGGAATAGTGAGTAGAGTTCCCTGTTCTATACAGTAGGTCCCTCTTGGTTATCTATTTTATATATAGTAGTGTGTATATGTTAATCCCAAGCTCCTAATTTACCCCTCCCCCCAACCTTTCCCCTTTGGTGACCATAAGTTTGTTTCTGAAGTCTGTGAGTCCATGTCTGTTTTGTAAATAAGTTCATTTGTATCATTTTAGATTCTACCTGTAAGCGATATATGTTGTCTTTCTCTGTCTGACTTACTTCACTTAGTATGGTAATCTCTGGGTCCGTCCATGTTGCTGCAAATGGTAGAGTTTCATTCTTTTTTATGGCTGAGTAATATTCCATTGTGTATATGTACCACATCTTCTTCATCCATTCCTCTGTCAGTGGACACTTAGGTTGCTTCCATGTCTTGGCTACTGTGAATAGTGCTGCAATGAACATTGGGGTGTATGTATCTTTTCGAGGTATGGTTTTCTCCAGATATATGCCCAGGAGTGGGGTTGCTGGGCCATATGGTAGTTCTATTTTTAGTTTTTTTTTAAGGAACCTCCATACTGTTCTCTATAGTAGCTGTACCAATTTACATTCCCACCAGCAGTGTAAGAGGGTGCCCTTTTCTTCACACCCTCTCCAGCATTTATTGTTTGTAGACTTTTTGATGATGGCTGCTTGCTTTTATCCAATGACAGACAGAACCTCAATCTCAATTTCAGTCCCTCCCTCTCTCTCTGTTCTCTTGTGGTTACTCTCTTGCTTTCTTTTAATTAGCTATTAGAGAATCTTGAATTTGAACCTTGTTTTTCCCGTAGGTAGAATGTGTTACCCAGGGTTTTCAGAACCCTAACTGGATAGCGTGGTGAATATTGGTTTGAAGACATTTTTGCAACCCAGTTGTCCTCTTGTCATAAATTTGATTCCTGTGCCTGTCTCCTTGACATTGATGTGTATGCCACGACCAAGCTCGTATCTCAGTCACTATCTTGGTCTTTTAGGGATAAATCTAGTCAATTCCCAAAGCTTTTCTGCTTTGCAGTTAGTTCAACTCATGGTTTTATTCGCCTTTTTAGTTCTTCTCAGCAATTTTAAATCATTAAATTCTACAAAATTTATGACGTCAAGGGCATGAGTCCAGAGCAGTGCCAGGCATGTAACAGATGCACAGCAGATATCTGTTAGTGAATGAATGCACGTCTGAATATTTACGTGAAGCTTCGGTAGGTTTTTCTTAATTTTGTATTGGACTTTAAAAATCGTTTCACTTTAAATTTGTGTTCTGTAAGAAAAAGCTAGAAATTGCATCTTTTAAGAAGATATTTGATATACATAATATCTTGTTCCTTTGCTTTCGTGCAAAAAATAAATAAAAATACCAAGTACCTTCTTTATTTCTTTTAAAAACTGCAATTCTGTATCCTCCAAAAATCTATCCTTAAGGCTAATGTTGAAATGATTAAACACATTAGGCTGAAAATCAGATTTTCCTTTTATCTTGATGAAAGCTTAGTGTTTACTGTACTTTCGGCCTAACAGTAAGATAAGAGTAGCCATGCTGAGCAGAGAAAGATAAAGGGCTGGCGCTAATTGATTCAGCATCAATCAGTAGGGAATTAGACAGTTGGACAAATAGACAGTCTTGGTTGGAGCAAGCTCCTGTTATCCCTTATTGTTCAACCAGCAAGCAACTCAGCTAGTTAGTATCAAAATAAATGTAGGTGTTACTGTTTAATCTTCACTATATTTTTGGTAAGTTTGTGTATACATAGGTGGGAGAGGAAGCATAGCTCTTTAGTTTGTATTTTACCCAGAAAAGTGCATTAAAAACATAAGGTTTTGGGCTTCCCTGGTGGCGCAGTGGTTGAGAGTCCGCCTGCCGATGCAGGGGACACGGGTTCATGCCCCGGTCCAGGAAGATCCCACATGCATGGCCGCTGAGCCTGCGTGTCTGGAGCCTGTGCTCCGCGAGGGGAGAGGCCACAACAGTGAGAGGCCTGCGTACCGTTAAAAAAAAAAAAAAAAAACATAAGGTTTGGTGATGTTTTGTGCGTATTTCCTATTGATTTTTGTAGCCCTGCCACAAGAGAGAAAAAAAAGATAATTTTTTTTCCCTTAGTGGCCACTGTGCAGTACGTTCTCTGGGGCTCATCTGGTTTAGAGAGAGACAAAACTGTGACGAGCTCTCCATGGAATATTCATAGGGGTTGAAATTATTGGCAGTGAGGTATTTGGAGTCTCTAAAAGGATTATAAGAGTTTCTGGATACATACATTATTATAAAAGACCACTTCTAAATAATCTCAAATTAAATCTGTATGTACAGAGTATTATTTATATTAATCATAGCGCAAATACAAAGCAACCTAACCCTCCTGACTAGAGCAATTTTATTTAAATAATAAGTCTGTGTCAGGAGCTGTTTTAGGTGCTTTACCTATATTATGCCATTTAATTTCTAGAATAAATGTACAGACTAAGTACAGTCAGCCCTACTTCATGAAAAAGTTGAATTCCTAGAGGTTAAGTCGCTTTTCCGAGGCCATATCACTGGTAAACAGCGGAGTCGAGATCTCAATGATATTTCCCCTAAACCACTCAGCAGACGATCCTGCACTGCAGCCAAGGAGGCTGGAGGCTGTGAACTGACTTACGAAGTCCAGCGTGGAAACAGGCCAAGGATAAGTGGAAAAGTTGGATAAAAACTTGTACATGTGTTGCAATTACAACTTAGTTAAGATGTGTTTGAATAAAAAAGATCAGAGTAAAATAAAGATTTGAGTGCTCGTATTAGATTGGTGGAATTTGGGGTGGTGTTTTTCCTTTATTTTCTAAAATATCTATACTTGTGGATAAGTTATATTCAAATTAAAGTATTAAAATAGAGTGACTGTAGCATCAGTTTAGTTTACCAGACTGTCTAAAACTATGGAGGTTTTTGGTATGCTTCTGAAAGATTGCCTGGTTGTTTGAGCTTGTGTTAATTTTTTAAAATTCCAGATCATCAAGTTATTGGATGGAAAACGATCTCAAACTGTGGGAATCTTGATATCTAGTTTGCATTTAGAAATGAAAGATATCCAGCAGGGTAAGTCTTATTCATCGTTTTTTTCCAACTTTAAAATTTTCCAGCTTTTATTGTGAAAAATGTCAAACATATACAAAATTAGAATGCTGCAGTGAATCCGGTGTACCCTGTACCTAGCTACAAAACCATTAATCCACTCTTATTTCATCTAAAGCACCCTCCTTCCATTAGATTACTATGAAGCAACTCTTAGACATTTTATAATTCATCCTTTAAAATGGTAACACACCACGAAAGGATATGGATACTTTAAACGTAACTCCAATGCCATCAGCATGCATTTAAAAACATTTGCAATAATTTCTCAATGTCATCAAGTATGTAGTTCTAATATCACTGATTGTCTGTAAATTCGTCCATTCATTTACAGTTAGTTTGAATGAGGACCCAAACAGATTTCACGCATTGCCTTAGATGTGTCCATCTCTCAGGGGTTTCTTCTTCTTTTTTTTTTGACTGCGTTGGGTCTTTGTTGCTGCGCACTGACTTTCCTCTAGTTGCGGTGAGTGGGGGCTCCTATTCGTTGAGGTGCGTGAGCTTCTCATTGTGGTGGCTTCTCTTGTTTCGGAGCATGGGCTCTAGGCATGTGGGTTTCAGTAGTTGCAGCACACGGGCTTCAGTAATTGCAGCACATGGGCTCAGTAGTTGCAGCACACAGGTCCTAGAGCTTGCGGGCTTCAGTAGTTATGGTGCATGGGCTCGGTAGTTGCAGCGTGCAGGCTCTAGAGCGCAGGCTCAGTAGTTGTGGCACACGGGCTTAGTTGCTCTGCAGCATGTGGGATTTCCCCAGACTAGTGATCGAACCCGTGTCCCCTGCATTGGCAGGCAGATTCTTAACCACTGCGCCACCAGGGAAGTCCCCTCTCAGGGGTTTCTTTAGATCTAGAGGTTTCTATCCTCTATTTTTGTTTTTTTTTCATAATTATTTTTTTTTTTGAAGAAGCCAGTTTCTTCAAAAAAGAAGAATATCCTGTGGAATTTCCCACATTTTAGATTTTGCTCTTTGCGTCGCCTGGGTTTTTATTACGTTCTTCTGTCCCCTGTGGTTCCTGCAAACTGTTAGTTTGATCTAGAGAGTTAATCTGAGTGGGGGAAGAGTACTTCACAGATGCTATTGTGTACTCTATCAAGAGGTACATAATATCTGGTGTGTCTCTATGATGTTGGTGGGCACTAATGATCTTTGCCTAGATTCATTATTTCATTAGAAGTTTTCCGAATAATGATCTCCTAATTCCCTCATTTCTTCTTCATTAGCAGGAATGCTTCTATGGAGAAACACTCTCCTTCTTCACTCAGTTATGTCACTGTTCCTTAATCCTCTATTCTTTTTCAAATGACGCGATTTCAACTTGGTTTCCTTTGGCTCAGTTTGAAATAAGACACTTAGAGAGGGAATTTTACTTGTATATATTTTTCTTAGGCCCTAGAAAAGTAAACCCAAAAACCTTCTGATGTTTTTGAAATCCGCGTCTTGCATGAAGACAACGCTCCCCCGTTCTCGGTCATCAGTTAAATGTAAATCTTCATTTTGACATGTCACTGATAATATTTTCTGAGTGGTAATACAATCTCTCATAGATGGTTTCAGTAGAATTTAGCTTGGGTGTAACAGGAGACACTCTGAAACCACACTTCCTTTCAGGTTTTAGTTGGTGTTGCCTCAAAGTTATTTTATTCTGAGACGCAGCAAAAGACCCGTAGGTCCCGAACTGAAAGGCACTTAAGAAACTTTCATACATTATTTTTCCTCTGAAAAAAGCTTTGTTAAGGGCTTAAAATTTTGCTTTATTACAAACATTTAAAATTCCACATAAAACTAAACATATCCTGAGTCAGATGACAGTCACAGAGTATTCAAATAAGCTTGTCTGTTTTTAATATTTAAGCTTAATAGTAGAACTGAATACCTAAGTGTGAATATTAAACCTCAGACAATGTTGCACTAGTTGATTTGAGTTTGGGGCAGAGGGTGGCTGGCAAGGTCTACCATCAAAATTAGAAAAGGATTCTTCAGTGGCTTTAGGTATTAGATCTTCTAGAATGGAATTTCTGAAATTCACACAGAAAACTGTGATGCTGACGCAAATGAAAAATGAAAAAATAAAACCAAAAAATATCGGCAGGGAAGTTTATAATCTTTTGTCAAGGAGAGTCACTTTTTTGATGCAGTCATTGAAATAGAAAGGAATTTTTCAGGTATAGTGGCAGAGTCTTGTCCTAAACCACGGTACTGTTTGTAAGCCTGGTAAAAATCAAGTGTGCTTGGTTTCATCACCATGACAGGTAGCACTGTGGATATGAGCTTTCACAATGTCAACAGCACCTTGGACTTTATTCATTTCTTTTTAGTCATGTCCTGTTGTAGTACACATCAGATTGCCATATGGATCAGACTCATTCCAGCCATGTGCTATTCCAGTTACCATCTCAGGACTGTAAACCTTCTTCCCATGGCACTCCAACCTTGTTGGGTTGAATGTTCATGGTGACTTGAATAAGAGATTGGTTCACCGAGACCTTTTCCGATATTCTCCTCTGGACAAGAACATGTTTATATGAAGTAGACGTGACCTTACATTTTTAGCACTGGAAATGTTGATTGTAGCATCACAGACTTCTAGGACTCATGGACACCACTTTAATTCTTTCTCTTGCTTCAGGGCATCTCTGTTATCCACCACAGAGTTGGCTCCTAAGTTAAAAAAAATTATCTCCATTTCATGTCTTCATTTAGTAATGCATTCCAGATGAATATAGCAATATAACTCGAGCTTAATTTCTCTTTAGAATCATTTGACTGACACTGGCATCTGAAGGTCACTTAGGAGCCCGGGCTGTGTCAGGTACATTTCATTCTGAATCCATGTCTGGTCGTGAATGGAATGCACTTGGCCCTGTGTTGTCATCCTGATGAAAGGACTCCCTGTGCTGACCTTGACCTGAACGTTTGTTTTAACGTATGAGGGGTAGCTGTCGTGAGATCTGATTGGGGCAGGCCAGCTGGCGGCCAGTTAAGGTCATACAGCATGTCTACCATGGTGAGGTGACCACGGTTGGGAGACTGTTCTTCAGCCTTCTGGTCATACATTCATCTTTGTCAGTGTGCAGAGGTAACTTGCACTTCAGTGCAAACTTACACGGAGCTGATGTATAAACCGGAAAGCTAGTAGATTCACTCAGAGGAGATCAGAGAATTTTCCATCGTCATGACAAAAATGTTTATCATATCTGTTCATTGTTATGTCCATGTCACTTGTCTCTACTTGGCATTAGATATTTGCTTATGCCCTTTTCCCTTTTGCTGGTCACCTTGAAAATAGTTTTGGGTGTTTCAGCCCACAGTTAACCTCCCACAGATGGATAATCCAGTTTTCACTTGTTCAGCTCTTAAAAAGCAACCTTATTTTCTTCATTTGTAAGGTGGGCACTTCTCTGTTGTCCATTAGACACTGCATATAATGTATATTCAAAGTGGATGATGGCAAATAGTAGAGCCAGTGCTTGTTCCTTTATGACATGTAGCATTTCTTTGCTCAGAATTTCTCTGATAATTAAGCATCATTTACCAAGAACTGGGCTAATGTATCATGTGTAAATGTCATTCAATAAGTGATTTTTGATTTTAATTTGATTTTAAAGAATAGACTAAACCTTAGACTAGATGAAATCAGAATGTCATGAATTCCATTCCAGTGCATTTGGCCAAAACTTCTTCATCCTTCTTTCCCTCCCTCCCTCCCTCCCTGTTCCTTCCTTCCCACCCTCCCTCAGTAAACATGTACCGAATGCCAGTTCTGTTTCAGACACTGTGACTGCCACAACACGTAAGATCCAGACTCTCACATTCTCAAGAGTTCACAGGATGGTGGGAGAGATGTACAAAGTATCACAAGATCGCAGTATAGAGTTTCCTGTGAAATAACAGAGAGCAACATATTGGCTCCTCCTGTAAAACCTAAGATGAGTCTTAGAGGATGAAGTGGCGGTCGTCACATAGAGAAGGAGCTTTTCCAACTGAGGAAAGAAGACATGTGGAAAGAGGCACAGCTAGAGTATATACGTTACATGTGAATGTGGCCTGTTTCAGGGCAAAGTGCTGGAAAGGCAAGTAACATCCAGACCAGGAAGGGCACTGAGTATCATCAGACGAAACTTAAACATTATCCCATCAGTAACAGGGAGACAGAATTTCAGATTTAAAAGGGGCAGTCTGTGATCTGATTTTGAGTGCAGAGATATCTCTGAGGCCATGGGAGACTGGCCCCCAAGCCCTTTCATGCTCTGGCCACAGCCGTACCTCCTCCTTCACTTGGCTGTGTTCCCTTCCTCTCTCCCTGCACTCTAGCCACAGTGGTACTCTGGTTCCTTAAACAGGCCAAGTGCTTTCCTTCCTCTGTGTCTTTGAAAGCACAGCATGCTTTTCCACCCCGCTCTTTATAGCTTGCTCCTTTTCTTTGCTGGGGTTCAGCCACGCACCTCAAAGAGGCCCTCCCAGATCCTCTTCCCTAAGTTACGTCACCCTAAGTT
Source organism: Phocoena sinus (assembly GCF_008692025.1). NCBI lineage: Eukaryota > Metazoa > Chordata > Mammalia > Artiodactyla > Phocoenidae > Phocoena > Phocoena sinus. The sequence goes on along the minus strand of NC_045764.1, from coordinate 99,755,251 downwards.
AATTCTCTTATTTTCTGCACAGCAGCTAATATTTTATTTGTTCCTCTACTTCTCACTTACATCCACCACCAGAATATAAGCTCCAGGATGGAGGTTGCTCACTGATGTGTCCCTAGCACCTTGTTGTGCCGGGCACCTAGGTGAGGATCGTCCAGGGTCTCTTGAATGAATAAACAGAAATAGTCCTGAAGGTGGCTAGATCTGTTAGAAAGGGGCGGTGATTGTTGACATAATAAATGACGAAGGCCAGAACTAAGCTTATGTCTGTGAAAACGTAGAGGAGACCGTATACCAGGGATGTTTGGAGAGAGGATTGCTACGGTTAGTTCCCTCAGATTCACACAGTGATGGAGAAGTCTTACATGTACCTTGGATCGCTGGTTTCGACAAGAATGTGAATAATGGTGCCAAAAACATAAAATGGAAATACAGGGGAGAAAGCAAAGAGGGTAGAAGCAAAAAGGTCGATTCTGTTTTGGCTGATTGAGTCTGAGATGACTGGCGACGTTTCAGCAAAAGTTTTCAATGAGCATCTGAAAATTCTAGCCTGACGCTAAGTAGATAGGGCTGAGTTAGAGACAGAACACCCCCCCCCCCCACAAAGGTAGCCACCCTCATCTGTTTCTCTCTACCCAGATGTTGTGGAACATCTTGTGGGAGAAAGCCAAATCCCTGTACTGACTGAAGTTGAAAAGCACTGCGTGACTAAAGGCAAGACCTTTGTTGTGGAGGAAGAACAGTTTCAGGACACTGGTCATGATACCACTGCACTTGTATTTGGTGCAGGAGAGATTCCAAATAAGTGATTTACTTCTTGCTGGTTTTCCATCTGCTAAACTGGATGACTTATATTTAAAAGCATCTGGCATCCTTGGACACAGTGACTGCCTACATGATTGCAAATTAGTGTTTTCATTCCACGTTAGTGATTGCCTCTTATTCTTTTCCCAGGGGAGATGGAAAATTGCTGTTGACTATTCTTGATATAAACCTCCGTATGCACTGCAACAGACTAAGTGCCAGAAGCCTCCTGGCATCTATTTGGAATTTCCCGTACACTCAGAATTCATATTTATAATATTTAATCTAACATGAAAATAAAACATTTTTCACTTTAGTTCCTACTAGTCCAGAATCTCAGTTTGGGGGGTTCAGCTGCATCAAAGACTATCTTTCTGTTTAGAAATCTCAAATCAAAATGTAAGAGGATTTCAGTTAGTTGTATGCCCAGAGTCTAAAACCCAGATCTGAGAATGCCCACTGGACTTTGCTCCCTTTTGCCTAATTTCTGGAAATCTCTGTCAAGGTTTATGCCAGTTGTCTAAAACATAATGAATTTCACCAGGCATCTGAAGTTCACCATGAATTGCCTAGGACTTTCCTGAGGAATATTCTAATTCTAGCCTGGAAGACCTATACTCAAAGACCGAAATTTTTATCGTGCATCCCTGCCAGTAAAAAGTTTTAGAGCATGCTTCTCAAGATATGTTTTTAAGAAATTGTACATCATGTAAATGTGTGACAGAACTAATATTCACATTATAAAATATATGCAAAGGTATAAATTAAAATGAGATTAATATTTCTAAATATCTTACTGATTTTGATGGCTTTAAGCTCTCAACAGCTAATATCTCAAGGCTCAGTATATAAATAGGGTGAGGCTTATTATTAAAAATTGTGGACTTAAACCCACATTTCAAACAGTCTGTGGATAAATTCTATTATAATTTATGGAGGTCAACATCTTGGCAAATCCGATTCAACTGTCCTTGCTTCTAATTCATTCCACCACTGATGAAGAACTCGTACTAGCAATCAGAGCCTCTGCTCTGCCATTTTTCTTACCGTTGATGAATTATCTTCAGTCCGGGGTTTCTCCGCAGGAATCTTTTGAAGCCAACTTGTTTATTTTGTCAAGTTTAGTTAAAGCCAGGTTTTAGAATCAGAAAACGTTATTTAATTGCCCTCTCACCATCGCCACCAAATGCCGGTATGTTGAAAGTAAGAGAACAAGTTGAGGAAGGCATGTGTGAAGGCGTTTACCCACCAAAGGTGACAGGTGGTCACGACCTACTGTCATACCAAAGGAAGGCGCCAGGGTCAAGCGACTTATTAAGCACCGGTGGTATAAACAGTAGTTCTAACGCTACTGTATTTCCTTTCCCAGCTTTCTCTTTCTCCCACCAAGTCTAAAACACCTGAGCAGCAGGGTTCCCACCCACCTCTCTCTGAACCCCTGTGCATTCCTTCACTCTCAGAGCTGAATCCAGAAAGCAGAGGGTGGCATTTCTTTGTACTTTACCTTGAGGCAACTGGCTGAGACCATCCAATCTGCCTGGAATGTAATTTTGGCTTAAAAGAACCAGAACTAATGGAAGAACAGAAGCAGCTTAACCCAAACTGTTTCTCATTCCACTGCCCTACAGAGGATAGAGGGGACGAAGGAGGGGAAGTTCTGTGAATTCTTCGCCTGTGCCCTTCTTTGAGGTTTGAACCATGGACAATTTTAATTGCACCTATAAAATGGCACCTTGCGGCAGAGTACATGCCTGGACTTAGGAAAGAATTGGGATTTTTGCTTCATAAGATTGAGTGATTTGGAGCTTTGGGAACAGATTGGATGTGTCCCTTTTGGGATTGTCATTTCTTTCACCTGCCAGCCAGCTCCTGTTTACTGTGTCATTTACACTTGCCTCCTGTTTCCATCCAAGCTTGAGTAAAGGTCTGTACCAACTAACACGACACACTAGCAAGCATCTGGCAATGTAGATAAGATCGTAAAACATATTCCCTCTCTAGTTGCTATTCTTTATGTGTCTGGAGGCAGCTTTTGTTTGTGTTTCTTCATTCTCTGTGCCTTTGCTTCCCTTTTTAGTTGGTTCTGCCGTGCAGTATAAAATTGCAATTATTAATATCTTTTCAAGAAAATTGGACTTTATATTACTGTAGATTTTCTTCTAAGATAATGCCTTTTCAAGTTCCGGGTTTCTTTATCCTTTTTTTAGAAATTCTTTTTTTGGCCATGGGAACCACAGTATTGATTATTATCAATAACTGTGAATAGTTAACAAAGATTGAAGTATATATTAAGATAGCATACTAGAATTGAATTAAGTATTAGCAATAATTAAATAATGGTGACCTTACGGATTGTACACAAACGACATTTTCGTGGCATGGGCTGTCTGTGGTTCCCACTGGGAGACTGCTGATTGATGTAAAAAGCGTGTGACACCATTCAGAGGCAAAGGTTTCTGTATGGACTGTTGTGGGTAGTTGGTTCACTGATTTTTTTTTAAGGTGGTGAGAATTTTAGGTGGAGCGAGTATTTCTAGTCTAACACTTATAAAGGCTAAAAGAAGTACAGTCATAGTCGCGTCATTGGTTATGGAACTGAGCTTGGGAAATCATGCTTTGTAACTTCCTGCCTTAGTTTCATTACCTATAAAACTTGGGACAGCAGTAGCAGTCACCTCATATGATTAAATGTAAAACAGAGCAATGCCTGGCTCACAGGAAGCTCCCGATAAAGGCTAGCTACTGAGTGATTAAGTATTCATCTCCAGTATGGGCTGCCTACTTTCCCACCCTCTGGTGGAGCGCACAGAAGATGCCTTTAAGCTGCTTGATAATTGCTGCCCTCAGCATTTCATCTGGATACGTGCATGGAACGAGGCTTGGCCCGTACCTGTGTCTGCACAGGTGTGCCTGGTGCCAATCGGAGGAGGAACATGGTGGTCAGTAGGGAAAGAGTGAGGTGTATTGAGGAAGGGCTATAGGAGAGCTATGACCATCGTGAAGAGACTTGGGTACAGAGCATTCAGGAGGGCAGGTTCTGTGCAGCTCTTGTCCTGGCCTCTGTGTGGTTCTTCCACCCTCCACACTCCTCCTTGCCCAGCCCCCTTCTTTTCACCTCTTGCCCAGTTTCATCACAAGCTTGGTCTTCATTCTCAGTGATGGCCTCGTTGTTGGGAGGTGAGGCTGTGGGGAGATATTCCTGCTCTGCCTTCCCTCAGCTTTCACATTGTACCACAGCCTCCTTCCTTCCATGACCCCACATCCTTGCCTTTCTCTTGAGAGAGGTCAGAGGAGTTGGTTTGTGGCAGTTTTGAGGGGTAGATTACCTGAGAGTTCAAAAAACCCAAGGCCTGGGACTTCCATGGTGGTCCAGTGGTTAAGACTCTGTGCTCCCGATACAGGGGGCACGGGTTGATCCTACCCCTGGTCGGGGAACTAAGATCCCGCGTGCCGCGTGGTGCGGCCAAAAAAAAAAAAGAAATAAAATAAAAAACCCAAGGCCTTCCATATTACTTTCCCCATTCCATTCTCTTTTCCTTACAAATTATTTATCAAGCCTTAAAAATATCAGTCATTTGGTCGAAACAGGTGAGTTTTATGTTGGCTACTCGGGAGCTAGCAAAATAATTTCTTTTTCTCTTTTTTTCATAAACTTATTTATGTATTTATTTTTGGCTGCATTGGGTCCTCGTTGTTGCGTGTGGGCTTTCTCTGGTTGCAGTGAGCGGGGGCTACTCTTCGTTGCGGTGCGGTGGCTTCTTTTGTTGGAGAGCACGAGCTGTGTAGGCACGTGGGCTTCAGTAGTTGTGGCACGCGGGCTCAGTAGTTGTGGCTCGCGGGCTCTAGAGCACAGGCTCAGTAGTTGTGGCACACGGGCTTAGTTGCTCCTCGGCATGTGGGATCTTCCCGGACCAGAGCTCGAACCCATGTCCCCTGCATTAGCAGGCGGATTCCTAACCACTGCACCACCAGGGAAGCCCTAACAAAATAATTTCTATTGATAATCCAATAATCATCTTTGCTTTCTTGGGCTGAGAATAAATCTAGTCCATTTGCAAAGGATTTTTATACACCCACTTGTGAAGAGGTGTCATGTCAACTACTGAAGGACACAGAGAGAAGCAAACAATGGGCTAATAGAGGCTCTTTTTAAAACCAACATCAGCCGAAGCCTGGTAAAGCAGCCATCTTTCGGTGACATCTTCCACACCTTGGATGACCAGGTTTACTTTGGCTAATCTAAAAGACTAAGGAGTGTGTCCTTCCTACTTCAGTCCGCCATGGGTTTCTTGCCCAGAGATGCTACTCTGTCAACAAGAACAGCCCCCTTAAGTAAGTACTTGTTTTGTGCTAATTAGAAGTCCTTCAAAACAGCGAATGCTGGCTGTCCTGTGTTTATTTGGACAAGGTGCACTTGGGGATAGAAAAGCGTTCAGGGTTAAAAATGCCTGGAGGGCAGCAAGAATTCTTGCCAGTTCCCTCTCCTTACCCTGGTCTTGTGAAAAGCTGTCTCCAAACCAGGGAGGGAATTTACCTATTGTGTAAGACCCTGACCCCGTGCCTGTGCCTTAAGCAGGCACATAGTTTTTATGTGCGCCTGTTAGTTTGAATTTGTGATACTGATCTGCTTTTTGTCCCTGCTGACGGTTATTATATCTTAATGGGCGAAACCCTACTTTAATGATCCTTGTGTATCTAATTCTCGGAGTACAGAGCAGGCACCAGAGGACCACATAAAAACGTTTGCCTCAATTTCCCTGCAAAAAAGGAGCCCAGAAACCAGACTTGACCAAGTAACAGATTTTTAAAGGTAAAGGAACCCAATAAAATTACCAGCTTTTCACAGCGTGTGTCTACTTCCTTTAGACATATTGTGAAGTGTAGGTGAAATATTCTAACTGAACTGACAGTGGGAGTGGGGATAACTAAGGAGAGGGGGAGATAAAAGTAAAAACCACCAGCCATGATTGATACCACAGAAGCAATGAATCATTGGGGGTCTCCCCTTTGTGGATTTGGCACTTCACCTTTCTGACACCACCTGCAGGAGTGTCGGTGTAATGAGCCCCATAGAGATGGAAGCGACAGCTAGAAGTACTTGGAATTATTGTATCACGGCTTTGAGGCGCACTGGAGAATTGTGTAGGCTGGTATTTGCTTATTCAACTTTCACAGTAAAGAGGGTGTTTGTCTGTGAGTGTGTATGAGAGAAAGAGAGAGAGTGTGTGTGTACAAGTGCAAAGTGGAGGGGGCTACCTGATCCTAGGTAACTCCAAAAATATTTTAATAAAGGACTGATTTCTTTCTACAATGTAATCTTCAATTAACTAAGTGGGTTCATGGGTTGCTTCTGAGTTTGATGGTGAGCGCCTTCAAGAATCATTTCTCTAGGGACTTCCCTGGTGGTGCAGTGATTAAGAATCCGCCTGCCAATGCAGGGGCCACGGGTTCGATCCCTGGTCCGAGAAGATCCCATGTGCTGCAGAGCAACTAAGCCCATGCGCTGCAACTACTGAAGCCTAGAGCCTGTGCTCTGCAACAAGAGAAGCCACCGCAATGAAGAGTAGCCCCCACTCGCCACAACTAGAGAAAGCCCGCGCACAGCAATGAAGACCCAATGCAGCCAAAAATAAAAAAAAATTAAAAAAAAAGAATCAATTCTCTAATACACTGTCCCATATTTGGGGATTGGCATGCTCAGGTATGGATTCTGGCCCTATGTACGAACTTAAACTATTCATGGTGAATAGGAGGCAGGATTATGTACATGCAAGACAGCTCTCCTATGAGTCACAGGACTTAGGCTCTTTTTAAGTTTCAACCCTTTGACCAATAACCTAACCTTCCCTGGCCACCCTATAAGATAGAAGTAATAGAAATCATTTAATTTCCTTAAGCTCTTGGCCTCAACCAGATAATCTTTTCATAGTGCTGCTTCCACCACTGAGTTTTATTTTACTTTTAAGAGCCTCGTGGAAGAGGAGAAATCTCAGTGGAATACTTGGCGTTGGCCCTAAATTAATCTCTCAATCTACTTCCTCTCCCCCATTCCTCCCCCAAAGATGAGATTGGACGTGTAGCTCGGGGCTAGGAACGGAATGGGCTTAAAAATCAGGCCAAGGCCTTAGGACTTCACCCAATATTTAAAGGAAAGACATCTGAGGTATTTTAAACATCAAGTAAAATTTTGAGACCTTTGTTTAAAAAAAAAAATAACTTGGGTGGTACGATGAAGCGTGGATTGGTGGGAAAGATGGAAATGAGAGGTAAAAATAGGTTAGCTTTCTAAATGGACCTGAAGGTTAGCTTTTTATATTTCCCTTAAGACATTCGAGACATTATTTTTTGTAATTAGAGTTTTTGTGCATGTAAGTTTTCTATTAATGCTTCCTGAAGTTGGGTGTCGAGCAGGGTTTTGAAGGACCAAAAGGGTTTAAGTTGCAACTGCTCCTATCTGAAACACTCCAGAATTCTAGAAAGTTTCATTTATAACACAAACTACTCAGTAATGGCAGTCTTCTTTCTCTGATGCTTTCCAGATGTTAAAGGAGATAAGGCATTAGCAAGCATTAAGACACATCCACAGTGTGTGTATTTAACATCACCATAGTCAGTTTGTAGGTACCATTCTGATTTCACACCATGCTTTATATGCTGGGCCAAGCATACATCTTAACCTCATTTAATGTGTTCAGTTAAGTGAAATTAGACCCATTCTATGGATATGCTGAGGTTCATAGAGCTGAACCTGCCAGGATCACGTAGTAAGTTTTGCTCCCTCCGCAGCTGTCATCTTGGTCTTTTTCTGAACCTTGAGCTTGTTCCTTCATCAGGATTAGAAATATTCTTCTGCAGTTACCTCTCCCTGGAAGGCTTTTCTCCCAGACACTCACAGAACTGACCTGCTCAGCTCTTAGCTTAAATGTCACCTCTTCAAAGAAGCCTTCATCCACTAACCTCTGTCATGTTGCTCATTTCTCTGCTTTCTTCATATCATTATCTGTAACTGTTTATTTGTTTATTTTCTGTCCCCTAAGGCGGAGTATAAATCTCGTGAGATCAAGTGCTTTGAACAGCTCAGACACACATTTGATTTGTGTAATCACAGCATTTTAGAACCGTTTCTAGAACTTGGTGCACGTTCAACAAGCATTTATTCAAGGGATGGGTGAATGAACGAATGAGTTTCGCCAGAGCCCGTGCTTATTCTCCAGTCCCATCCTCCCTACATGTTTTCCTCTGCTTCCTGGCATACTGCAGGGGAATTGGCTGAGGGTATAACCCATCAAACTGTGTATCTGGGACCCAGAGTGATTAACTTCTGAAACTCAAATATTTACTCACTAGGAAAGGAAGCCAACAGATCATTCCCTTTCCCATTAGGTAAGATTATTTGATCATATGTAAGCTTGCAGTTCATGTGCGGTACCTTGTTTAGGAGTGAACGTTTCTGATAAATTATTTTTAGAATTTTACCTTTTCTTATCGTATTCCTGTTGGCTGATTTTTATAGGAGACTATTAGAATTTACATAAACTAGACATTGTTCCTGGCCAGTTTTTTGTTTTTTAAAGCATCAGACATTGAAAAATGCCTGGTCCATTGAAAAATGCCTGGTTTCAGACTGGACTTTTCAGAAGGGTAATTTTCCTTTGTCTTGGTGGAATCTGAGACGACTGACTTTGTCACTAGCATATTAACCTCCTCTTTTCTCACTACCCCACGTAGCTGAGGAATAGCTTGATGATTAATTCCTCTAAGTTAGAGAAGGTGGCCTATGAAGGAATTTTAAGTACATTTCTCGGTGTTCTGTGAAGTTACATGATCTTAGCTCCGTTGATTAAGTTTATTAAAATTGTATAAAGGCGTTCATGTGATTCTAAACCACAGAAGAAGCAAAACAATTTGAAAGCAACCTGCCCTTTACCTTGATCCCTACCTTCTCCAAAAACCGTGGTGTAGTGCCAACGAACAGAACGGTGGTTGATGAGCAGAATTTTAAGGCATTCTAAATATTACTGGTTGGTTTAATAAAATTAATTAGCCTGCCATGGAGAAAATTTACTAGCGTGCTGGTTAATTTCACAATGTAAAGTCAGAGAAGGGAGGTGGGGTTGAATAATTATTTAAAGATGTGGAGCTGCCTATTTCAAGCACTTTGATTGCCAAATCCATTAAGGCTTTAAAATCTCAATGTTTGTATGCTGGTATATATGGGAAGGAATCTCTCTAGATGAAATCACAGGCATATTAGTTAACAGCTAAATAACTTATTTAACATACAGAACAACAAGTAGGATCCAAATAAAACCATGGGAATGAGAACTTGCCTTAAGACTGGCTCATGGGAGGTTTCCATAATCTTAATTTGCCATTGATGCAATTATTGCTTTTTCTTGTCTCTTTAATCCAAACAAGATGTTTGCAGCGGCCATGGAAAGGTGCCTGAAATCACATGCCTGAATTCATTTAATTTGCCAACATTGTCTTTCTCTCTCTCTCTCTCTCTCTCTCTCTCTCTCTCTCTCTCTCTCTCTCTTCCTGGTAACGGGCAAGAGTCAGTTCTGGTGCATCAGGTACTAAATCTCTTCAATTACCAGCCGGGAAGAAAGATTTAACCTTGTGTCTCAAACCTACAAACTGATTTAGTTTTAAAGCACAAACACTTCTCCTGTGGAGCCTAAATTAAACTGCAGAAAGGATGCAGAGCTTGAGGAATTAAACCAGGCAGGGCCAAGGCTCAGGCCAGTGATCGGAACCATTTCGGTTTCTTTCACAGGGGCCCCTGGTGCAAAAGGAAAGGGAGCGGGAACGAGCTGAAAGACAACCTGTGTGAGAGGGGGCGATGTTATATTGCTTGGAAGCTAGACGTGGAGTAAATGTGAGTGCAGGGGAGTCCAATCTAACCTCTTATCCTTTTTCTCTTTGGGGGCTCGGCAGCCATTTTTAACGTGGATGATTCCGTGGTTGATCTGGAAACCCTGGCGGCCCTATATGAAAACGTGAGTATCAAACACCTACAGAGCCAGAGTTTCCGGATTTTTGTATCTTAACTAACTTAAAAAAAAGGTAATGTCTAGAAAATGGTTATATGTGACTCCTTCCACCTGAAAAGTCACTGAGCCATTCATGTTCCTTGGCAGTGGGAATTGTGGCATTGCATGGAAGAGGTTAAGGCACAGAAATGCAAGCTCAAATGAGACTGAGCATGAAGAAAGCACTAGATTCCTGACCGCCCACGGTGGTATCTGGGTTAGTAGATTTCTTTCGCAAGGGAAGGCAGTTCAATGTGGAGGCCACCTGTGTGCCGTGGAACGCAGCCCAGCCCCGTGGCTTGCAATCAGAGTGCATGAAGCTAAGTTACCAGCTTAACACTGTCATCCTTAACCAGTGTCATCCTCTGAGGAATGGGGATGCTGTTACCAGCTTGGATGATTACTTTTAGCCCAAGTGAACTGACGGCATTGATCGTGGGAAATAGTATAGGGTGGTGGGTGTGTGTGTTGGATTTTAGAGTGAGATACTCTCAGGTTTGAGGTCGAGCTCTACCATTTACTGCTGAGTGGCCTCAGACCAGTTAAATTCCTTAAACCTGTTTATCAGTACAATGGGGATTATAATGGGCTCGACATGAGTTTTGTGAGTATTAAAAGAGAATTCAGTATATGCAGCAGTAGCCGTGTATTTTGGAAATAAACAGCGCTGTACACATATATAGTCTTCAAATGTGGATTATATGTGGAGATAACCAGCATAATTGTCAGGCTTTCTTGGGAAGATGACACAGGAGAGTCACAATTCCCATAATTGTTAACTGTTCTGGTTCGCTGACTCTGTTAGGATTTGAAAACATAGACTGAAACAGATTCTCTTTACTGAAGTAATGCTGTTTCTCAGGAAGCTACCCAGAGCTCTATAGCATGCTGTGATTACCGAGCTCAAAAAACGATTTCATTTCAATCCTTAGGTCCCCTGGGACCTTAAGCGTCTCAGAGAAAATTTCCATAGTGTGATAATCCAGCCTAGCGGGATTGCCAGTTCCCTTCACATTTCTACATCCTTTGTGTGTATCAGGAACTGTTTGGTACGACTGGGTGGGAACTTCCCATGTTTCTATCAGGAAGGCTTTTGGTAATAAAGAAGATGCACAAATCCTAGGCCATCGGGAGCTGATGGCACATTTGTTGAATACCTGGAGGGCATCATGGTATTGTGGAAGAAAGGTGTTCTAAGTCAGGCTCTTTGCCAGGTACTTAGTATAAGCCTCGGTGGAGTCATCTTTAAAACAAGGATGCGGTACTTGATGTCGGAGGACTTTGTAAAAGGCAAAGTGCCTTCTAGGATGCTTTTAGTTGTTCCCTCGGGCTCAGGACTGTGCACGATTGGTACTTGTTAGCTGACAGTAGAGGTAAGCTACACACAACTGGCATAGTTGCGCAAATTGAGAAAGTATGGGACTAAATGCCAGAATCAGTGGTGCAGACAACGAATGCTTAGAAAATTCAGAACGAGAGACCCTGCTGACCAGAAATTTAAAAATCAGGCGCCTACATAAGTTAGGAGGGCTGTTCGGTTCTGAGGATGAAGAAAGCAAACGCTAAGGACAACGTGACCCTTACCCTATCTTACTGGGAAAGACCCAGGGGATTCAAAGGTTAGCAATCAAATGTCCTGGCTTCTGTATCCAGCTGAGGTCACTTGTTATGACCATTTAGTTTAGCCAGTAATTCCCAAACATTAGCATGTCTCAGAACCACCTGCAGGGCTTGCTGAGCCCTACCTCTGGAGTGTCTTATATCCGGGGTAGGGCCAACAATGGGCATTTCTAACTAGCGACAGGTGGTGCTGATGCTGCCTGTCCGGAGACCACACTCTGAGACACACTGCTTTAGACAGATTCTCATTGCTCACTTTTTGTGTGTGTTTTGTTTCTATTTCAACACAGAGAGCCCAAGAGGATGAACTCGTTAAAATAAGAAAGTATTATGAGACATCCAAAGAGGAAGAATTGAAGCTACTGGATAAACCTGAGCAGTAAGGATGCTTAAACACTTTTCTGTTAACAAAAGGAGAAGGGCCGTCCCTATCTTCCTGCCTCCCAGCTCCGAATAACCAAATCTCAACCGTGCCAAGCTAAATCATAGCAGCGTCATTCCTGTGACCTATTGCACACAGCAGAATGACCTGACTGCCGGGAAAGGCAGCCGGGAGATTTGTGCTGCTGGATATCATGTCTCAACCCCTCACCCCACCCCTCATGACTCCCCTTTTCTTGTCCTAGCAACTTGTTAATTCCTCCTAGACTAAACATTCTGGCCCAAAGGGTAACTGAGGAAGGGAGAGGTTACTGCTCTGTTTAAGGTTCTGCTGATGCAGTTAAAAGGGGTGATGTCAGAGTCACAGAATTCAAATTGATTTTCCTAAATATTGTATCCAGTAAATGTAGCCTGAATGTGCCAGCTTTCTCCCCAGATTCTCTACCTGCTCTGCCCAGTTTAGATGTGGCTTTTTCATCCTCCCTTTGCATGTGTCTGTGCTTCTCTCCAGTCACTATCTGGAGGTGTCTGCTCTCTAGTTTGGGGTGTTCCACACACTTTGAAAGCCCAGAACTCTAGTGCATAACTGAGTGACTCTCGTCCTTGGCTGGGCTCTTGGGGTCTACAAACCATGGATAACCTTCTGGGGCTCTGCAGCCCTAAGAACTCTGTGAGAATGTGGGATGGGTCCCGAGTGGACAGAGGGCTACTTAGCTCGTGGCTACCTTGAGTGCTTCCTGCCCAATGCAGGCTGTGCTTCTCAGCCTGGAGATGAGGCAAGGAATAGGAAGCAAAGAGGAAACTGACTGGGTTTAGGGTAACAAGTCAGCCCCAGAGACATTCGAGGGTCAGTCACTTATACCGAAACCTTCCCACCTTGCCCTTGGTTCCTCTAAAATGCCCCACTCCCCTTGGAAGCCAGGGTATTCAGGTCCAGAAGAAACATCTTTCAGTGACTGGGTGAGGAATTTCTAGGTTTACTCAGTTATTGACAAACCTTTATGATAATTTGGGGACCCTTAGATGACTGGCTGTCACATGGAGCATATGCCAGGGTTCTCCCCCCAACACACACCCAAAGTTAGTTCATGAATATTGTGAATCAATGCAGATGGGCGCCCTGCCCTTCTTCTGTTCCATCGACTTGAGCCCCCCGTCCTTACCAACTCCCACCCCGACCCATCCTGTGGTCCACTCCCAAGTCTTGTTTCCTAATATAATAATTTCATTCCCACTAAGGTGCTGACGACCGAAAATGAAGTGACTAATAATGGGATATTTAGACACAAGGCCATGAGGAGTATTTGAGGACTGTCTTAGTCAGTTTGGGCTGCTATAACAGAGTATCCTAAACTGGGTGACTTATCAATGGCAGAATTTTATTTCTCACAGTTCCTGAGGCTGGAAGTCTGAGATCCAGGTGCCAGCATGGTTGGGTTCTGGTGAGCACCCTCTTCCAGGCTGCAGACTTCCCTTTGTATCTTCACGTGGCAGAGAGCAGAGAGGGGAAGTAAGCGCTTGTGTCTCTTCTCTGAAGGGCACTAACCCCACTCAAGGGCTCGACCCTCATGACCTAATTACTTCCTAAAGGCCCTACTTCTTATTACCATCACTTTGGGGGTTAGGATTTCAACTTAGGGATTTTGCGGGGGGTTACAAACATTCAGTCCATAACACGGACAAGCATTTGGGTAGTGCCAGCTATGCCATGTTAAGCAATGATACTCCGAGCCCAGAGTTGGTAAACTTTTCCTATAAAGGACCCGGTAGTAAGTACTTTAGGCTTTGTGAGCCATTACAATCTGCTGGAACTACTCAAGTCAACAGTTGTGCAGAAGCAAGCACAGACAATACAGAAACAAATGGGCGTGGCTGTGCGCCAAGACCAGTTTATTTATGGACGCTGAAATTTGAATTTCATATCACTGTACGTGTCACAAAATATTATTCTGGTTAATATTTGATTAATATTAATGTTTAAATGCTTGATTTTTTTCAACCATTTAAAAATGTGAAAACCATTCTTAGCTGATGGGCCATACAAAAACAAAGAATTTGGCCTGGGGACTGTAATTCACCAACCCCTGCTCTAAACTATGGAACAGCCCACTTGGTAAAATGAGCCGTGGGTCCTTGCTCCCAGAAGGGTTCCCCTTTTCCTTCCTGTGTTAGTGCCTTTCTAGCATTATTTTTCGAGATTAATTGCCAGGACACAGAATAATGGCAGCAGGTAATTAACCGATGACTCATTAAAGTTCTCTTGCTTTCTCTCCTGATGATGTGGATGGAAGAGTGTTTTTAAAGTTTGCAAATGGTCCTTGTAAGGGCTTCCTGAACATGCTAAGCTCTTAGTGGCAGCAAAGAAGATGGTCATGTTGTCCTGGTGATATGCTTGGGCTCAGCTGCTAGAGGGTGAGGCCCAGAGAGGTAGGGCCTCCAGGGCTGAGTGATTTTCACCTTTACTCCTGACCTCCTGCACAGTGTAGCATTCATTTGATTCATGCCAGAGTCTGATTTTCTGGCAACTGATTTGCCATTAGTTCCAAGTGAGTTGACTATAAGCATGTTTTGCATACTGGAAAATATGATCATTTATAGTTTCAGCATTGCAGTTTCCTAAGATTCCTGTGGTGCCCAGGCTTTAAATCAGAGCCTGGGGAGGCTGCCCTCCTCACTCACCTCATCAGCTTTCTTGCACCGCAGGGCCAGATTTAGAAAGTCATTTCCCACAGAGGTGTCATCTGCTTGGGACCAGGCTGTCTGAGAACCGCTCCCTTCAGCAATGGTCCTCAACTCTGTTCACACTCTCCTTGGGATGGCGGTGAGGCGAGGGGAGGCTCTACTGGGTCTGATTAGGCCTGATGTGTGCTTTTTGTGGCCTAAAGTGAGGATACCATATACAGCCTATGGGGATGCTCCACTGAGGCCCACAGCTGCCTGGGGATCGCCGCAAAGAAGACGTATTGACGTTGAAACAAGGCTCTGTTAGCGTCCTCCTCTATGGAGGAACATAAGTTACAGCATGCACAGACACCTGAAATGATATCATTCAGGGCTCTGAGGGATGATAAACCACGTTAGTCCCTTGAAAACAGTGGGCCCGTTGCATCAATCCACCTGACAGCCGAGTTGCTGTGGGTGTGTGACCCACATACTGTGAGGTGCAGAATGTTTCTGCTGTGTACCGGCTGTACTTACAGTCCATCCTAGGAAGATCAGCCTGCCTTAAGGAAAGAAGAGGAAGGTCCCTGGTCTGTGGCTCCTTTCTATCTCTGGCCCTAGGGTATAAAGTTAGACTAGTCCAAAAGGAAATCAGTCCCTAAATATTCATAAGTACCATGGCCTATTAATGCCCAAGACCCTCTCCTTGGGGATGTGTAAAAGAGCGCTTACCCCTGCCCTTATGGGTAGAGTGTAAAACCCACATGTGGGAGATAAGATATTAGACACTTCATAGCCTTTGAGGTAACCTGTACTTCTGGTACTTTCTCAGATAAATGGGAAAGGGTGCTTTCCTCGAGACTTTGTTTCTCCCAAATTTGCTTCTCTAGTATTTTGTATCTTCACCTGCTACCAGGTGACCAGGCCCCAAAACCCACAAGTCATCCTGGGCTCTTCTCAGCATCCCGTGGGATGGGTCAGCTACATTGGGTCTGGCAGCCTCAGTCGCTTTCTCACCATTCGCCCCTCAGCATCCACACTGCAGGCCCTCTCTCGTTCCCCCTTAGAATATTCCAGCTGCTCCCAGCCTCAGATCTGCTATCACTTCCAATCAATCAGCCGAGCCATTGCAAGGGCGATTTTCTAAAACAAAAAGCTGAAAGTTTCACTCCTCTGTTTAAAACCCTTCATTCATTCAGAAAAAAAACTTGAGCTCTTTATTTTAGAACACAAAGCCCCATTTTAGCTTTTTCTCACCTTTCCCCACGAATATCATTCAGCCTGTCCAGGCTCTCGCTGGCAGTCTCTTACATGCGTCCTGCACAAGGACCAGAGGGCTCCCAGAGACCTTGGCTGACATGGTCCCTCCAGCGCTCTGACTTTGATGCCCTGCGTATGGCTTCCATAGCTCCTATTTTAGGCCCCATCACCGAGAGCACTCATCACACTCGTGGTAACTGTGGATTTATTTCACAGGTGATCAAGAAGGAGTTGTGTTTAAGTTAAATTCTGTTCTCAGGTCTCGGCATGGTGCCTGACGCACTGTGAGTGCTTCATACACATCTGAAGACACTAAAATTCTTGGTGACTGATGCTCTGGTATTCTTGGTGACACATTCCCTACAGTTCTATCCAAAAGTATTGTGAAGTATCTGAATTTCCCTCCCCCCTCCAACTCTGGATATGTGCTTCGGCCCCTTCTCCATACACAGAACACTGGGTCTTTAAGATTCTCTGAGAGCCTTCCTAGTGCGAGCCCTAGTTCCAGTAAAGCTTTGATCCCAGGGAACCTTGTAGTTCTGTTTTACTCTTTTTTCCGGGTAACACCAATTGCTTGAGCCTATGGGCTCGTCTCCTCATGTTGGTCCTAAACGTCCTCTTTGGAGACGAGTTATAAGTAATTGCTTATACAGCATTTCCTCCTTCTCATCTAAGACCTTGCTGGTGAGCTGGGGTGTTGAGCTGTATATTCTCTCCATCAATGCTTCACTCGCTGTGCTCATTGAAACGAGGAAGTGTACCCACTCAGGGATCCGGGTCCTACTTAGGGAATAGTGTTTCATGGTTGCATTTGGAAAGGGAGAAGTGCAGGGTGCTACACTTGAGGTAGCTCTCAGCAGCGTCTGAATAAGTAAAACTTCCCAAGACTCGCTACAGGACCAAATGCCTCCAGTCCCACAAGCTTTTTACTGTTCATGTTTGTGAGAACTGGTGATACCCCTGATTTCAGTCATAAATGAATCAGTGGTTTAATACTAATTTTACAAAGAAACGATTCACACATAGAGTGTAATTTTTTCATCTTGTCCTAACTCAGAATTCCTTTGGGTTTCCACTTTTATATCCCATCACATGGTTTTCATAATAATCAGAGTTACAGAACCTTAAAGCAAAGATATGTTTTCTTTTATGGACATTCTTTGCTTCCTCTCAGTGTTATTTAGAGAAAAAAAAAAAAGGATTATGACCTAGTTGTAGGATAAATAAGAAAAACAGCTGATTATTAGAATCTTATTAAAACCCAAGTGTCCCTAAAAGAGGCACAGAGTATTATTAGCTAAGGAAATTTCTTTGGTTATGGAAAGAAGGGGGCTCCAGCTTTGCTCCTAGGTAAAAGCATTCTTGGTAAGAGGTTACAAAATGTCAAGGTAACGATGTTATGGTTTGACCAAGACTTTCAGAACTATCACTTAATCATCATTTCAACCCCCAAATGGATTTAAAAGCTTTTAGTGGATTCTCTCCTTTTCTGAATTCATGTCCAGCTCTTTCCATCCATTTTAGTGTATACCCCTACCTCGGGTGGTTGGCCTAGAGGATATGTAGCTCTTCCAACTTAATTTTGCAAAGGGCATCAGCGCCCAGCTGCTCAGACAGTGAACTTCTATGTGTAGGTCGGTACTCAACTTTAGCTTTTAAGCTCTGTCTTGCCATAGTTTTTAAGAAACTTTAGATTGTGCCCACTTAATGAGTGCCTCCTTTGTTCCAAGCATGGAGCCATGAAGTCCTGTCTGTGTCGGTAAGTTGTTGTGGAAAAGTAAACACATACCTGCAGGATAGAATCATTATAGATTATTATAATTGTTTGAACGACAGCAACAAAAAGTAGTAATCTAACTTCAGAAAGAGATTAGTTTTTCACTTGTCTATAGACATTTGCCTCAAGTCTTCCCCTTACTTAGCCTGTGTTAATACACCATTAGAGAATGCTGCATTATAAAGGGAATCTATTGTGGTTTTTTTTTTTTTCCCCAAACACTTAAGATTAATGCTTTCTATTTCGGTTTAGTCTTACTTGGGTAGCAAGAGACAAATAGCTTCACATGGTTCAGTATACTTGTGTTAACTTTCTGTTCTTAATTTATACACCATATGTTTGCTCACTGTTATAGAAACCCATTTAAAAAAATTTTTATACAATTTTTAAAGGTTATTTTCCATTTACAGGTATTACAAAACATTGGCTATATCCCCTGCATTGTAAAATATATCTTTGAGCCTATCTTATACCCAATAGTTTGTACCTTCCACTCCCCTACCCCTTATATGGCCCCTCCTACCACGACTGGTAACCACTAATTCTCTGTTTCTGTGAGTCTGCTTCTTTTTTGTTATATTAACCATTTTGGTGTATTTTTTAGATTCCGCATATAAGTGGTATCATACAGTATTTGTCTTTGTCTGACTTATTTCACTTAGCCTAATGCCCTCCAAGTCTATCCACGTTGCTGCAAATTTCATTCTTTTTTATGGCTGAGTAGTATTCCATTGTGTGTGTATATGTATGTGTGTGTGTGTGTATATACACATATACCACATCTTCTTTATCCACTCATCTGTCAATGGTTGCTTAGGTTGCTTCCATATCTTGGCAGTTGTAAATAATGCTGCTGTGACCGTTGGGGTGCATGTATCTTTCCAAATTAGTGTTTTTTGGATTTTGTTTCGTTTTTTTTTTTTTTTTTTTTTGGAGTGGAGTTGCTGGGTCATATAGTAGCTCTATATTTAGGTTTTTTTTGAGAAACCTCCATACTGTTTTCCACAGTGGCTGCACCCATTTACATTCCCACCAACAGTGTACGAGGGTTCCCTTTTCTCCACATCCTCTCCAGCGTTTGTTATTTGTGTTCTTTTTAATGACAGCCATTCTGAAAGGTGTGAGGTGATATATGGAAACCCACTTTTAAAAGCGTCTTTGTTGTTAACAGTAGAGCACAAACCCTTGGAGTCCCCTGAGTTTGCCTGTTTGATGCCTTTTATAATTGTTCAGTTAACATTGTCAAACAAGGAATGCTCTCATGACGAAATCTCTTTCTGCTGCGATTATATGTGACGTCAGATGATTCATTCTTAATTCTTACAGATTTTTACACGAGTTAGCCCAGATCCCTAATTTTGCTGAACGTGCCCAGTGTATAATCTTCAGATCTGTCTTTTCTGAGGGCATTACTGCCGTGCACCGAAAGGTAGAGATCATCACACGAGCTTCTAAGGTATGTTTGCTGTGTAATTCAAAGACAGCTTTGCCCTCCTTGGGGGTAAAGGAGGGAGTGGGGACTGGGAAAGATCAACTCGAGTCCCTCTGCAGAAATATTGTGGACTTAAGGTTGTGTGTTTTCCTGAGTATAACTGTGACGATTATCCCGTGTGAGCGTGCATGCAGGTGAGTAAGAAAGAAGGAGACGCAGATTGACAGAGGAGAAAGAGGGAGGAAAAAACCAACACTTTTACAGATTTCTTCTCACGTATTCCAAATACCTCCCAATGTACATTCTGGCCACTTAAAACCAACCTAAATAGTATAGTGTGTTTTCCATTCTGACTCTCTAGATTGCAAAAAGAGATTTGCCTTAGAGCAATGCATTGGATCATCTGAAATGTGTTTACATAGTAAAATAAAAATATTCTAGAGACTTGATAAATGAAATCAATGATTATGATAATGAGTGATGGGCCGATAAGTTTTTGTTGGCTTTACCACACTGGGGTTTGTTATAAAGTTAAATTCTTGAACGTGGCTTTTTCTCCCAATGACGCACGTCCTTCACCACATGGTGATCCTCCACAAATACTGTAATGTTTAGTTGCTTATCTGGAGGCATGGGGTTTTTTCCTTCTAAAATATAAAAGATTTCACTAAAGAAAGCATAAATATTACCAAGGTATATAATATACACCCTCTAATAACGCCCTACGAGGCAGGAGCAGGGGTCGTCCTAGAGCTGCACTTGGTTTGCTTTCTTTACCCTAAGATCAAGGAAAATAAAGTCGACTAAAACTGTAGAGAAGGGGAAAAGTATCAATTTGAAAATTTGCACTTGGAGCAAAAGAATGAGAGAGAGAGAGGAAAAACAAATGAGATGGGGAGCTGAAGAGAACCCCAAGCAGCTTGAAATTAATAGACAAATAGTAAAAGTTAATAGACAGATCAGCAGACACTTAATAAACATAGCCTATGACCTTGAAATACATGATTGTATTCACCTCTGAGGATTCTGTAGTTCACCTCTGAGGATTATTTCCAGGGATAAGGAAGTATAGGCTTGCTGTTGTATCTACCCTACGTTTAACTGTGCTGTTTGTATAGATACATAGTCCAAAACCAGATCCTCAAATGATCTTAAACCCCTTCCTATTTAGAAGCCGTCAAATACAAAGCCTAACTGTAACAACTGTCTTTTTTCAATTTCTAAATCCTTTAAAATAAGTATTTAAAAAATAAAACCGGCTCAAATAGAAATATAAAAACTAATATTTAGGGCTTCCCTGGTGGCGCAGTGGTTGAGAGTCCGCCTGCCGATGCAGGGGACACGGGTTCGTGCCCCGGTCCGGGAGGATCTCACATGCCGCGGAGCGGCTGTGCCCGTGAGCCATGGCCGCTGAGCCTGCGCGTCCGGAGCCTGTTGCTCCGCAACGGGAGAGGCCACAACAGTGAGAGGCCCGCGTACCGCAAAAAAACAAAAACAAAAAAATAACCTCATATTTAATATTCAGTATGAACATGCGCAGTTTGTAATTCATTGAAAGGATTAAAAAAATGATGGCTGTTAACATATTTTTTAAGACACTTATGGCTCAGTGAAGTGTATTTTCCATTTCACCAACTATAAATCCAGTTGGTAACAGGCCAGCAAACAGCCTATCAAGTGCTCAGGGAATATTTGTTGTTGAATGAACATAGGTGCATTTGGAGTTCAGACGCATAATAATGGGTGTTTGCCTTCCCAGGGCTTGCTGCAAATGAAGAGTGTGAAGGATATTTTGGCTCTCATTCTGGCTTTTGGAAACTATATGAATGGAGGAAATAGGACTCGGGGACAAGCAGATGGATATAGCTTAGAAATTCTGCCCAAACTCAAGGACGTCAAAAGTCGGGTATTTATTTATTTTTCATAACGAAGGTCTGCGATCTGTCATTATTTTCCTTGTATACCTTCCATTTTCAAAAAAAGTGTTCGTGGTTGTTCCGTTCATCTCTGTCCTCCCCCGAACAGTACATTGTTTGCTTTCTTTTGAATAAAGACAGGTTTTTCATCTTCTTGTGATGACAAAATCCCCAACATTCATTTGCTCGAAAGCGCACAGTTAGCTGTTGAACTGCCGTGGAGAATAAAGCAGATAGCGTACAGTATTAGCCATAGCACAAGGCTTGAGTCTGCTTGAATTTGGGGTTAGCTCCTTGGAATTCACTCACTCCTAAGTGGAGAGCAATGCTGACTCACCAAGGGAGCTGAGGGTTTGAATTATTCTCTGGTCCACAACAATTGGGCTGGGGGTCCACTGTCAGACCCTCTGAGCCTGATTATCACTTGGCTCCACACCCTGCAGAGCTACCTCTTTAGAAACAACCAGCCCATATCTAGGCGTCCCCTGGGGGGGCAGGGGGAGCGGAGGGAGGGGAAACACACAGGCAAATTAGAATTAGACCCACGTGAACAAGACACAAAGGCTGCCTTGTGGGAGGGCCTGCTCTCCCCTGGAGTCCCAGGGTCATAAAGTGGCAGGGTGTTCCTTTTAAGCCTCCTTGATTGTTTTTCATGCCAGTAAGAACACACATTTTTTGAAAGGTGGGAAGGGAGGGATGGTCTTCTGTTCTACTCTCTGGTTCCCTTTAGCACTCCCCTCCCCGCTCCCTTCTTGGCTTTATGCCTGAAAGTATCGAGACAGTCTTTTGGTGGGTTGGTGCTTGTCTTAGCCATTACCTCAGAGGCCTTATGGATTACCTCTTTGGGTCTCCCCCCCCACCTCAAGAAAGAGTGTAGTGTCATTTCTTTGTATAGATGCCATAAAAATGAATGGGACAAGGAGGAAAGAGGACAGTCTCAAACAGAATTAGGACCAGGTATCACAAATTAAAAGTATTAGAGTTACAGAGTGAGATTTCAGCTCTTTGACTATCTAATATGGCAGAGTCTCATGTGACTGATATTCATTTAAACTTCTCTTTTAAACCTAGGATAATGGGATTAATCTGGTGGACTATGTTGTGAAATATTACCTGCGTTACTATGATCAGGTAAGAAATAGCGTTATGTGGAAAACTACGCTAATGGGGTTTCAGCTCCTGCACATTGCTGGCATTCAGAAATTGGATGATGGATGGATGGATGAATTTCAAGTCCAACATAGAATCTGAGAGCTCTCCAGCTTCCTTGGCTTACAGATGGGAAAACTGGAGCCAAGAGTTTAGTTGACTCTTGTAAAGAGAAGCATTATTCAGTGGCACAAATCTACCGACTCTTAATCCACTGTATAACACAGCTTCAAAGAGACCCCCAGTCATCTCAGTGCCTTCTGACCAGATTGTGAGGGTCTCTGTGAAACCCATATCCATTCAGTAATTGGTTATATCTGAAACTAGATTCTGGGATGCAGACCAAACTTTAGGAACTTAAGATGCAATAATACCCAATACTTTATCAGCAATGTTCATCTGTGAACAAGTTAAAGACGTGGAATTTGAAATCCATCTTCCCTGCTTAGATTACACTGGGCCATTAGAAATAAAAATTTCTGTGAGAATCCACCTGAGCGCAATTTTCTGTGTTTTATTCCTTCTCATTAAATCGAGGACAAGGAGTCCTAGCTTTGAGAAGAAAGAGGTACTATTGTAAGTTGTTGAGAAACCTAGCAGTCAGTAAATGGAAAAAGTCTCAGGAAAATGTTGTCAGGAGTCCCGCTTAACTATCCACACAAGCACAGTTTTTCCTAGGTACCAAGGGAAGAAAAGTAAAGCTTCCAGGGCCTCGTTTTCAAAAGGCCTACAGTTTCATGCAGAAGACAGGCTAAGCACTGATGAAGTCTTTAGTCATCTCTCCTACCCTCCTGGTGGGTTTATCTAACCGTTTTCAATGTATCTACCACCAGGTTTATTATTCCCCTGCGTATAGATATCATTGAGCAATTACCTAGCTTCCCGGCATTGCTCCTTGAGGTCCAGAACTCTTTGTTGTCTCTTTTTTTCATGTTTGTAATGTAGGTGCTTGACAAATACTTGCTGAGTTGAATGTACTGTAAATATCCACAAGCATGTAATAAGTAGCATCTGTAACAAACAAGATGCAACGAGGCGAGAGCTGTCTTCTGGTAGAGCAGGGTAGGTGTGCTGAGCTTCGGGCAATATGTGTGCATCCAAAGTTCTGAAGGCAGGTACCAGGGTGGCAGAAGAGTTATCCTGAAGGATCTTGAGGTGACAGTTCAAATTCGAGGCTGGCATAAGCAGACGCACTGTGTAGGAAGGATGAAATTTGCCGATGGAGTTTGACTCCTACTGAGGAGAGCTGAACCCAGTGGAATCGACTTCACAGAGGGAAATCTTAAAGTAAGATTAATTGCAAACACGGGATGGTCCAGTTTAGGAAAAATAAGAAGTCAGCATTTGTGTGGTGCTCTCCCAGTTTTCACTGTGTTAAAAAGAATTGCACTCAACAAGAGTACAGCATTATGTGATTTAGTAAATGATCCCTTCCCTCTTAGGAGCATAAGTGATGATTTTTGTGGTTAGTGGTGATGAGCAATTAGCGGAAGAAAGGTGACTCTTGCTCCAAGCTTCCTTCCACTCGTGCCTGGTTTTTGGTCCAAGTCTAGGTCTATGTGAAGTTCAAAGAAACCCTTCTAGGGCCATGTCTTTTGAACTCCAATTGAGCAGCTTTCGCAAGAGCTACTACCGGGCCGATTTGCTCGGTAGCATTTTCTCTTCTTCTAGCTTAAAAAAAAAAAAAAAAAAATGAAGCCAGGACTGAATCTGATAAAAAGTTTTGGAAAATAGAAAGAAATATGCATGAGTTCTTCCACAGATTACCACGGAGTTTTGTGACAAGTATCTTAGATGTTGTTCCATCTTGGCGCTCAAAGGAGGGTACTGCTTCCATGGTTTTTTAAAAAGCAGTAAAATAAGTAGAGGAAGATGAAAAACAGTACACTGATCACGTGAAATGTTGTTCTGATCAAATGAGGAAAACCATCTCCTCCTAGCATCCCAAATGAGGCCAAAGGTCTTAAAGGAAGCGGGGTAGGGTCCAGGGAATTCTCAAAACCACAAGAAAACAGGACGATAAGTTAGATGACTCCTGCCCAAGGTGCACACTTCCCAGAATAGCGTTTTATAAGCTCTCTATTAGTGGTGCCAAACAGATTTTATTGGTAGGCCAGATGGTGTGTACTTGACCGAGAACAAGGCACAGTTCCTGCCTTCAAAATGTTTATAGTCTAGTGGGGAAGACACACAAGCTAACCAGGCAATTTTTAAGTTAACGTTGAAAAGTGCTGTGATAACAGGAATTAGCAGGGACTCTTGGAAACAGCCAAGGTGCTGAGGCTTAGGGGAGGTCTTTAAGGAAGTGATATCTGTTTTGAGACTAGAAAGAGGAGTATGAACAAGGAGGTGTGAAGAGGGGCTGGGGAAGAGTTTTTGAAAAGGGACAGTTGTGTAGACAAAAGCCTAGAAGCAAGAAACTGTGGCCTGTTCTTTTATTTTATGAAAGTTTAGGAGAGGGAGTTAGCGATAGGGGAAGGGAGAAATGAGGCTGGAGATGGAGACAGAGTCCAGATCAGAAAGTGCCTTGTAAAGCAGTTTTAGAGTTTGGAGTTAGTCCTAATGGCAGTAGAGAAGATGGAATGTGAAGGAAAGCTGGCAAAGTAGCCTGTGTGGAGAGGAGAATATGCGAAGATGGCCTGAGACATGCAAGACACAAAGCTTGTATTAAACAACTCAGGGAGAAAGCAAGCCGGACTGGAAAAGACAGTTGAGGCTCTGCTGGTCTCCCGATGTGCCTACAGTTCGTGTCCCTCTGGGTGTTTCTCAGCTGAGATCCTCTATTAGGTATAGTTGTGGAGCTTGTCAAAACCCAACCCAACCATGCCCTCGTAAACATCTGCTAAGGTAAGCCAAACAACATTAAGAGAATCTTTACAAATATGTGAAGAATTTGATCACATACACGCGCGCACGTGTGCCCACGAGCTTTAAGCTGCAGAGGAAGGTGGGTAAGAGCATAAGCGATGGTGATTGTTTCTCCCACCTCAGTGCTGCCTTATCCAGTACCTTCCAATTCACACCCTTTGGCATACCCCAAAGATGAGTTATCTGATTGCTGCCATGTGAAACTCAACAGGGACTTTCAATTCAAGTACTTTCATGTGTTCTTCCTGTGCCATTTTCCATGGGAGTAGAGGGTCTAAGATTAGGACATACCTGACCATTTTCTCTTTGATTCAAGAGGCAAAGCAGAGCCCAGCCCATGCCATAGCTACAGCCATAGCCAACCTCAGTGCCAATAAGACCGAAATGATAGCGTGAAAGACACGAAAGCACTTCAAAGCGACAAGTCCAAAGTTAGGAATAGCAGGGGAGCATTGCTATGATTCGTATCCAACCCTCCGAAAAAAGGTGCTTTGGAATTTCAACTGAAAGTGACAATTGGGAAGTAAAATGTACTTTTGTTTACCATATATTCTAGGAAGCAGGAACAGAAAAGAGTGTTTTCCCCCTGCCCGAACCACAAGATTTCTTTCTGGCCTCCCAAGTCAAATTTGAAGACCTTATAAAAGATTTGAGAAAACTGAAGAGGCAACTAGAAGGTAACAGGCACGCTGTTCTGTTATTATGATAATAGATAGGATTTTTAAAAATGATTTAAGGGGATGATTTCTGTATGGCTCGGGGAATGGAATGGTGAGAGTTCAGTTATGGTACACTGCCTCAGGACACTTTCCATCTCCGTGCACAATTTGGAGGCAGTGTATTTACACATCTTTCTCTTTCATTAGTGTTAATTAGTGTTTATATATGTATATCTTGTTATATCTACATTTTCCAGCACGGAATAGATATAATTTTAATAAAAATAATAACAACCCTTTTTTTGAATTCTTACTGTGTTCTCATACAATTCTTCTAACGACCCGAATAAGCAGGAACTACACTAACTCCATTTTATAGATGAGAAAAATGAGGCTTCGAGAAGCTGTATTCGCACAGCCAGTGAGAGGCAGATCGGGTCTGATTAGAAAATCTCATGCATTGCATTTTCTAAGCTAGTTTACTAGGTGCTGCCTTATCTTTCTGTCTCTCACTCTTGCTCTTGCGGTCCCTGTGGCGCGCGCGCGCGCGCGCACACACACACACACACACACACACACACACACACACACGTGCCTATATATTTCGTTTATGTATATGAGTCTAATAATGATGGTCAGACCCATAGTAAACAGTCTGTTTTAGTTTAATTTACATTTTTAATTATCCAAAGCAAAACGCTGAAAGCCCTTTTTGGCTTTTTTAAAAGGTGAAAATATGTCTCTCGGGCAGGAATTTTCCTTTGGCATTTCTAGAGCCTTGTGTTTTCACTGTGGAGACATCTCCTTGTCCAAGAGTATAAATACTTGCCTTGGAGCTTGTATAACTCCAATTGAAGAGCTCTGTGGAGGATTTAGGGAGCGGGTTAATGTGGAAATGGAGCCCAGCACGCCAAAAGCAGAGCTTGAGGAAATGAAGAGCTTGCACCAGGAATATTTTTACACTAAGACATAAAATAAACATTTTAAAAATGTTTATTGTGAAAGAGTGCTCAGAAATCTAAGTCTTAGAGGACAGCTTGGAAATGGAAGTAAAGTGGGAAAGATCTGCTCCCGGTGGCAGGGAGAGCCATTTATTTTTACTTTGGGCATAGAACTTGCTTAAATAAGGATAGTGGTTACAAGTGAATATTTTTACCTTGTAAATTATTTTTAAAGGAACATGCGGGGTTTTTTTCCCCTCCTGTAGATGTGGTCGAGAGCGTGAATTTAAATGAATGCTTCGTTCAGGAATGTGATACGTGAACTCGTGATCATTCTTTTCCCTCTCCTCAAAAAGGGGCAGTTTTATCCTTGACTGAGTTGCGGAGCTTGATTTTTATTCTAAGAAAGCGGAGTTGCATCACGTAGCAGTTTTTCTCTACCCCTCTCCAGTGGCAGAGTTAGGGCCAGGCCAGTCCTCAGGGTGGCTTTTGCAGTAGCAGAGAAGACCTGTGCTTGTCCAGTCCCTGGCCGCCATCCCTGAATGCCCATCCTCTCTCGTCTTTTGGTCCTTGTGAGACCCTCTCGTATGGTCTTTCGAGCAGAAACCTGATCTACGTTGGATCTTTCCTCTTCGCCTGCCATCCCTCCACGACTGCCTTTTGTCAGGCATCCTGGCTCAGCCCACTCCCTTTGATATCCCTGTGTGTTTGATGATAAATAACAAAGGGATAAGAAGAGTGAATTCAAAGGACCGTGTAGAGGCAGGGGTGCCCCCAAACCTCTGCGGTGGATGTACCTTCTTTTCTCTAGGGAGATCCACGGTGTCATTCCGGATCTCTGAGTACTCAACTGACACTTTCCCCAGTCAATTTGAAGGAAATACAAGACCTTCTGAAGCTGGAGGAGCTGCCTTATGAAGGAAGACTGAACGCTACCTCAGTTATTTTTCTTCTTTGCGTGGGACGTCACCACAAAGATGTGAAGTGTACCACCAAGGCAAATGAGGAAACCGGCGCTGTCCCACACACATTGAATATTTAAACAAAAAAATGCCCTGCTAATCTTTAGAGGTGCCCATGTTTTTAATACATGAAAGGTACCTAGTAAATATTTAAAGAAAATACAGACCGTGGGTTCTCTAATGAATTTCTTGTCCTTCCAAATCCCATCTGGCGAGATGGCCAGAGTCGTGGCGGCCCGTTTCATCTCACTTCCCCGTTCAGTCTTCAGCTCCATTTCCACAAGGCCTGGGTGTGAGCTGAGATGGAATGTTTAATTGAAGTGGACATAATTTTCACACATACAGCAAAGATTTGATGAGGCTTTGAGGTTTATTGTAGCCATTAAAGTGTCGTGGCTGCTGGCAAAACCCCAGAAAATGTCTAAAGCTAAACCAGATGTGATTAGCAAACTTCAAGAAGGCTCAGGCCCTAGTTCTCCAGGCAGGCATAGCCCTTTAAAAGAAAATCATTTGGGGTAGCAAGGACCACACCTTAACAATCAGGTGGGAATTAAACGATGGTTGTTGGCTGTATAGATGTCACTGACAGCGGTAGAGGTTGTCGGTGAGCATCTTTCCGAGAGACCAGAATTTCCAACGGCACTTTTATGTAGATAAACATAGCAAGGAATTGAGGATAATTGTATCTGCTACAATTGATTGCGTGATTATTATCAGGTGCTTTACACAGACCGTCTCTTTAAATCCTTACAATGACCCTGTGAAGCAGATATTGCTGTACGGCTCTTACAAGAATAAAGAGGCGGAAGCTGAAGTTCGTGGTGCTCAGGTGACCTGCCAAGTTACCTCACAGGTGATGACCTAGCCTCATTTTGAAACTAGATACGACTCTAAGGCATGTACTCACAACTTGCCGTGTTGCTGGCCCAGAAGTCTCCGTATCGGATCAGAGATCACAACAGAAAGATACCCATTCAAGGCATAAAGCCTCATGAGGACACAAATGACGGAAAGAGTTAGCGAATGTGTGCACATGAGCGCAAGGGCGTGCACACACAACGTGCCTAGAGCCCATACGTGTAGACCCTCAGATCAGATAGGGACTTAAGAAAGAACTTAGTTTGTGTGTGGCGTATGGGGAGTGGGGAGACCTAAGAGAGATGGATTATCAAAGCGAATAGTACTGCACAGGATTAAGAACTCAGGCTTTGGAGTCAGATATGTACTTGCTACTGGTTTGGTGAAAGCAAGCAAGATCTTGTCGAGTAACGTAACCATAAAAAGTATCGTCTCACCTGTAAAATAGGGCAGTTATAACACCAGCATCATAGGAGGCAATGAATGCACGGTCCCTTAGTAAGGAAAGCTTCAGTAAAGCTGATTAGGTGTATATGCCTTTTACTGGAAAACAGACACCTTGTAGAATCAGGCCCGTATTGTTGAGGCTGTGTTTGTGGAGAACCTAATTTCCAGAGCGCTACAAACCAAGCCCTTGGTGCTTAGGAATGTGTTCCATATCTTGTTTACTGTTCTGCGTCTCTTAAGCAGACAATAAGTTTGATTTCCTTGATGCTTTGATGATATAAGTAATATCTGGGAGCAAATAACAGCGACAGCTGCTCTCTTTCTCATTCTTTGACCTCGTTTGCTAGCCAGAACTTTGAAGGTACTCTTACCAACTCATGTGTGGTAGGCAGGGTAATGGCTCCCAAAGATGTCTGAACCCTGATCCCTGGAATCTGTGAATATGTTACCTTACATGGCAAAGAGGGACTTTGCCGACATTGAGATGGGGAGATTATCCTGGACCATCCAAGTGGGCCTAATCTAATCACACAAATCTTGAAAATGAATCTTTAAAAGCTGACGACTTTCTCTGTGGTCAGCGGGAGATAGTACAGTAGAATGATCAGAGAGATGCAGTGTTGCTGGCTTTGAGGATGGAGGAAGCGGGCAGTGAACCAAGGAATGTCGGAAGCCTCTAAAACTGGAAAAGGCAAGGAACGGATTCTCCCTAGAGCCTCCAGAAGGGAATGCAGCCCTGTCAACACCTTGATTTCAGCTCAATGAGACCCATGTCAGACTTCTAACATACAGAGCTATGAGGTAATATATCTGTATTGTTTTAAGCCATTTAAGTCTGTGGTAATTTGTCATAATAGCAATAAGAAACAAACACACCACGCAATGCATTCTTTCTGATTGTGCCAGTTAATACCAGTTATGCACGCGCGTGCACCCCATTGCCGAGGCTGTAGGTGTAGGATTTCCCAGCTAGTGACACTCACCAGTATTGCATGAAATGTGAATTCGTGCTCTCTAAAAAAGAGTCTGTAGTCTGATAAACCTGGAAATGCTCTATACTAAAAACAAATCACAGGGACACAGTGCATATGAGCTTATTAAAGGCTCTGGGAAGTCCTGTAGTAAAAAACAATGAAACAGTTTAACCCTGTTTAAACCAGGATTTCTCAAAACGTGAAACATTGTCCTTTTTTCTTGCACTGGATATACTTAGTAGTATGTTGTTGTAGAATATGGATTCTGTAAAATATTGTTTAAGAAGAAGGGATGTTGATATTGCTATTGATTTTTAATATCAAGAATGGAGTTGTTGGTTAAATGGTCATTCCTGGGTGACCTTAACAGGAGTAACTGTGATGAATAGGACTTATTTAGTATCCCGTATCATTAAGGGTAGGATATTTAATCAGCTAGCTGTGTACTAAATCTTGCCTTGAAAATGATGCATTATTGGCCCCGTTATTGCATATATGAATTGGGAAAATGTAATCAGTAGTTAACCCTCAGTGTAAGATAATCAAACTTGTTTGAGAATGTTGGCAGAGATGCAAGTGTGTGTGTGTGTGTGTGTGTATTTTAAGGTAATTCTGATGTTCTTTTCTCTAAATATTTAAGACTATATATTCGAACATGTCCTTTCTTATGTACCATTTAGAAATATTTGGGAATACACTTACACAGTTTTGGAAAGGCAAGGAGTCTCTGTTGACTTTTTTGATATCTGTTATCACTCCATAAATGTTTATCCTTCAAATGTTTATCCTGCAATGTTAACTCTTACAAGCCTTCTATAAATGAGATGCTATGTGAAATGCACAGTCCCGGCATTCGATAAACGTTGAACTCTTCATTGTAAGTTTGAATAGTAGTAACATCTCTAACTCGACATTGAAGCACACCCATCACCTCTTTAGCCATAGTCGGTCCCCACGTCCTTATTTTAGTGGAGTGACCAGATTAGCCCAGAAGGATCCAAATGAACCTCTTTTGTACCTGAATATTCTACCTTCAAATCTAAGTTGCAAGATACATACATGAAAGTTACAGTTCAAGAAAGAGAAAGGGGGGAGGGTTTTTTTGGTAGATTTTTTTAAACTGTAATCAGTATGTCTTCCAGATGAAGCTGGCTGACTGAACTCATTCATTTAGCTCCACTCCTTTCTAAAAGCCCGTAGAAAAATTAACATTTATCTTATTTAGAGGTACGCAGTCAATACCAATATAATCAGCTGAGAGAGGAGGAATTAGGGAGGGAGCCATACACCTGCACATATAAAAGCAGGAAATGAGAATATTTTTACGTGGTGGTTTCTCATGGCCCTGGGCAGGGGCTGGTGTGGTGGCAATAGTTCAACGATTTGGATATACAAGTGAAGTCATACGATTAGAACTAGGTTCAAAAACGGAAGTTATAGTCAACTCTCAACTGTAGGTTGCTAGATTAGCGAGGTCACAGAATAGTGACAGTCTTTAAGAAATTAATGCGTTAGTTTTCACATTAACCAGTATGAGTGAGCTATGCTATTTACATGTTGGAAAACCTTTCCTATTTGAAACTGCATGATAAGTAGTAGACTACCTACTGTTTCTTCTGCAAGGTGGAGACAGTCCTCTTCTTTAGGTACTTAATGAACAAATTAAGTGTCTGGACAAATACATTGATGCGAACTATTAGTGAGGTGACGAAGGGTGAGGCGGGTTTGGGACTCTGAGCGCCGATGGCATCGGGAAGGGAAGCTGCCAGCAGGAGTGTTGGTATCTCCAGCGATGGAGGGAGGGCAGAGGGCTGGTTGGCAGGACTTGCACTTCTTCTTGCCCTTGGCCACTTTTTTGTTAAACGTTTGATTTGGGATTATGTGTGGTGTCCTTCCCACTTCCTATTACTGTAGTTAATCAAGAGTTGACTGTGAGAAGTGAGGAGAAATGCTAATAACTGGTATTGCCAATCTACTAATGAGTATTCAGGTTTGCTCCACTGCGGGGAGGAGGAGGGGTCCTGTCCAGGCTCCACTGCCCAGGTCTTTAACGCAGGTTCACACCACGCCACCGTTCTCTTGTACTGTCTCCCTCACAGCCATGTTGGTGCCTCCCCGGTCCAGATCTGTCCACCACTTGGATGAAAGTATGCCCTTCTGCAGATTTAGTCAGTACTGTCGAGCCCCAAACAGAACTTGAGAAAAGTGATGGCCTATTGATATTACCTCAGGAAGCAAAAGAGACCATTTAAAGAAGGCCTGTAGTGGCTATTCCTTTGAATTTGCAGTAGACACAGTTGGGAAGTACCAAGCAGTGGGGGGAAGGGGCCGTCAGTGGAGCATTCCACCCCCAGTGCATGCTATATGGGGGGTGCCCTCAGCACTGTCAGATCTAGTAAATAAAATCCAGGAGGCCCAGTTAAATCTGAATTTCAGACAAACAAGACTTTTTTAAACTGTGTTTTAAAAAATGCACAGGACATGCTTATACTAAAAAAAAAAGATTCCTTGTTTATGTCAAATTCACACTTAACTTGGTGTCCCATCTCTTATGTGGCATTTCTGTACAGAACTTAAAAGCAATAATAAAACCAACTAAAAGTTAGCTATTTTTTTTAACTTTATTGAAGTATAGTTGATTTAGTGTTGTGTTAATTTCTGCTGTACAGCAAAGTGATTCAATTATACATATTTTTTTTTATATTCTTTTCCATTGTGGTTTATCACAGGATATTGAATATAGTTCCCTGTGCTATACAGTAGGGCCTTGTTTTTTATCCATCCTATATATAATAGTTTGCCTCTGCTAATCCCAAACTCCCAACCCTTCCCTTCCCCACCCGCCTCCCCCTTCCCCTTGGCAACCACAGTCTGTTCTCTATGTCTGTGTGTCTGTTTCTGTTTCATAGATATGTTCATTTGTGTCATATTTTAGATTCCACATGTGAGTGATATCATATGGTATTTGTCTTTCTCTTACTGACTTACTTCGCTTATTACGTTAATCTCTGGGTCCATCCATGTTGCTACAGATGGCGTTATTTCATTCTTTTTTATGGCTGAGTAATATTCCATTGTATATATGTATATATATATACACGCACCACATTTTCTTTATCCGTTCATCTGTCGGTGGACATTTAGGTTGCTTCCACGTCTTGGCTATTGTAAAGAGCGCTGCTATGAACATAGGGGCGCATGTATCTTTTCGAATTATAGTTTCGTCCAGATATATGCCCAGGAATGGGATTGCTGGATCATATGGCAACTCTATTTTTAGTTTTTTGAGAAACCTCCATATTGTTTTCCATAGTGGCTGCCCCAGTTTACACTGGGGGTTCCCTTTTATCCACACCCTCTGTAGCATTTGTTATTTGTAGACTTCTTAATGATAGCCACTCTGACCGGTGTGAGGTGGTACCTCACTGTAGTTTTAGTTTTTAGCTCACTTCTTATTGCCGTGATGCGCTGGCAGTATTCATCTCAGTGATCAAGTCCTTTTCCCTGCAAGGGTGGACCGTGGACACAGGTGCAGTAAACGTGTCCAAGGATACGGTGCCTGGCCATTGCCACCATCACTGACGATAGCAGTTACCATTTAACGGGCATTACTAAATACCAGCATGTTTGCTTGCATCATTTCTGTTTCTTAAACTACTTTGATGTAAGTCCTACCTACACTTTAACAGTAAGGAAGTTAAAGCAGCTTTGCTACTGATGACAGAAGTGAGATCTGAAGCAGGTTTATCTGATTACGAAGCTTATACCCTTTTCACCGTGCCATTCTTTCTTTTACTGTTTGTAGGCACTGACAATATGATCGGAGTGGTAAAGCTTGAAGTTTGAATTTAGGCTTTTTCTTATCTCTACTCATAACCACTCAACTCATCTACCTGTTGTAATTTCTGTCCTCCTGTCTCCTCCCTGTCAGTCTCTTTCGGTTCCTCTGACACTCTCTGGCTCTCTCTTTGGCAGTTAATTACCTAGCCTATGTTTTATCCCTTCACGACCTAGAAGATAAGCGGACAAGTCTGATGTGGTTATCCAGACGAATAGCAGGGTACTACAGGGCCATCCCAAGGCACTGTGTGGTTTGGACTCCATTACTGTCTCTTCCACTTGTGGGCATTGCATGGAGCGGGATTCTGACATAGATGAGAAGGGGAGGAAACTTCCAGGGCTTGTCAACTCACACAGCAAAGCAGACTGTTGCTTCTGTGTTTGGGACCAGCCCTGACTCTGCAGGATAAATGACTTCTGCCACCGAGCATTATCAAATGGCTTTCTCTCCATATAAGTATAATATTCTTTAAGAGAAAAAGAGAAAACTAGATCTCATCATGAGAGTGAATATTTATTACTCATTTAAGCGTGGTCCATAGGCAATATGGCTGTAGTAAGGAGCGAAGAAAGACTGGAAAACTTTTGGAGGACTTCTGAGGAAAGATGGCCAACTGAACGTTCATTTGGATTGAACACTCACACTGGAATTCAGTTCCTCTTGAAAATTACTAAAATAATAGTATAGAGAGTTCTTTTAAAGCATAAACTCAAGAGCACAGAATGAGAGAGAAAACCATAACCACAAAGTTTCTGAAGCTAAAAAAGTAGATGGACAAGTGGTAAATGAATTAGCCAAACAAGACAGCTGAATTCTAACCCAGGAGTGGAGAAAGGTGAGAAGCAAGCCGATTATTTTTACCACACTATTCATACACACCACAGATTTATACATAAATCCATATACATATATCCATAAACATTCATATATATTCACAAGTAAATCAATGAAATCATTTTTGAAAATTTCCCAAAATGATGGATACAAGTTCCTAATTTTAAAAGGCCCAAAGAGATGTTAGCACAGATCCATACCACTGTATGAACATTTCAGAATGCTCAGGATAGAAAGAAAGCTTACACACTTCTAGAAGGGGAGGAGGTAGAGGGTGGGATGTGGGAACGAATTACTCAGAGAATCAGGGAGCAGAATGGCTTCAGACTTTCCAACGGCAATGCTAGAAGCTAGAAATAGAATTCTGATGGAAACTTATTCCCAATCCAGAATCTTATATTCACCAAATTATCTATCCAATATGAGGGCAGAATAAAAATGCTTTTAGCCTTGTAAATTCTGAAAGAAAAACATATTTCCCATGCATCCATCTTCAGGATGCTACTAGAGAATGTGCATTACCATGAATGAGGAATGCTACGGTGACAGGAAATGGAAAATCCAACAGAGAAGAGAAGTGAAGGGATCCTCCAGGTTAGGCAGAGAGCCCAAGATGCCAGCCAGGCATGGAGAGCAAACATTCCAGGTTAATTAGATCAAAAGGATCATGGTGAAGGTTCTTGAGGAATATACAGTTAACGCGTCTGCTATATCTGAATGTTTTGACAAGATTTACACAGCTGGCAACAAGTTTGGCATTCCTTTAGTAATAAGTACATAGAAAACAGCAAATTAGGGGGAAAAACTCATTCATTCTGAAGGTGAGGGGGTTTGCAGGGGCTGGGGGGGGACGTTTAGGACAGGCTAATCAAAATTGACATATGTCAGCTGGGGCTGGAGTTGTTTTTGCCAAGTCATAATAATGGCAACACTGAGTCCTGGTCTAAGCAAGTCACGGTAGTGCTCTGTTGAGAGGCAGCTCATGTATGGTAGGTGTGAGGAGAGGAAAGAGCGCCATCATTTTCAGGGCATAAAGAGAAAAATCAAAAGGTGCCGATAGAAGCTTGTTAGAGACATGCAATTAAGTGCTGGATTCAGCAGGTAAAATTGGTATAATGGTTGCCTCCGGGAAGGAAGAATTGGGTGAAGTTGTTGGGCTGTTGATTCATAGAATGCATAGAATACATTTATTCTTTTAACTAGGTGCCTGCGTAACTTCGATAAACATACAAAACCAAAACCAAAAAATAACAATAAACCGAAGCATTTGTAAGTGATAGTTGAGTTAAATTTCAACAGCAGAGGCTGATGTGTTGAAAGTAGTGCTGGCCGGGATTTAGGAGATGCAGTTGAAAAATGTAGTTCTGCCTCTTCCTAACCATGTGATCAGCCGTGCAGCTTTGACAAAATCACTTAACCTCTGTGAGCCTCCGCTGGAAAAAAGCGGAGCTGATCATCCCAGCCTGCCCAGCTCAGTGCAATCGGAAGGGTCAGACAAGCAGACGGATGAGCAAGTACTTGGGAAGGTGTGGGAGGTATTATCTGAACTCATTGAGAAGCCGTGCAGTTTGCAGTTTGCTCAGTTCGCGCTGGTGTGTCCTAGAAGGGAGAGGGGGGGAATTGATCCATTAGGACAAGCCCGGCTAATTTATCACTCTTTAGGAAGCTCCAGAAGACGCGACTGGAACGATTATTGACCATGCCTAATTTATTAGCTCTTTCCTCCTTCAAAGCCCATTTGTCTGCGGCAGGAGTTTGCTAAGTCTGAACTCTGGTACGGCCCTGGATACATTAGCCAGAGTCCTGGCCGTGTTGCCATGGTGTTAAAAATATTTAGTTTTGCAAGCAAAGTGTTCGAAATAATAAAAGAAAAACTTTGATATGATTTATTTTTGTAAAATGATTTCAACCTAACAGACCCAGGAACTGGGGTAAGGATTTCAGAAGGGCAGTGGGTGTAAGATGTTGATCAGTGTAGCGACTTTTGATGCAAAGCATTCAATTAAGCGCAGCACCGTGGGTAAAGGTCACACATTTCCCAAATGAAATGCCTTCAAAGACAAGTTGTGCAGAAAGGAGAGAGGATGTGGAAACCGAAACCTGATTCATCCGTTTAATTAATGGAAGAAGTTCGTGTTGTCCTTTGATTGTGACATCTCTAGGTGGGAAGCATGAGTTATGATGTCCTGGTTTCTTCTTCTCAGTTTTCACTCGGTTTCTACCCTTTATTTATAAATCAACACAGTTAATAGAATTTATTATTTTTTTATTGGACAAGAAACAAAACATTGAAAGAAAAGCTAGCCTCATGGAAAAGTCTGTGTCACGAGTCCTGAATTCAAATCCTTGCTTCACAGGCTGTGTAACCCTTGGCTGGCTTCATCCCTCCCCACCTCTGTATCCTTGTATAAGGAGGAGGGTATCCCAGCCTTCCACACTGGTTGCTTGAGAGCATTAATCAGGATTATATGAAGGAAGTCCCCAGCGTATAAGCAAGATATATAATGCTTATTCCTGGTTCCTTTCATGCCCTCATATCCAATATCCAGTCCGCGAGCAAATCCAGTTGACTCTTCCTTCAAAACGTGCCTTGAATCCGTTTAATGCTCTCCGTCTCCGTGCCACATTCCTAGTCCAAACTCTACCCCCTTCTCTCACATGTTAGGAGCCAGAACAGGCTCCTAACAGGTTTCCCTGCTTCCACGCCTGCCCTCCCTTTAATCCAGCCTCCGAACACCAGACGGGTCAGGCCACTTTCTTTTCTCATAGTCGTTGCTTTTGGAATGAAATCCAGCCTCAAAACTTGTAGCTGTGCCTTGCAAGTTTCTCCAAGATTCAACCACTTCTACCTCTCTTGTCTCATTTCCTGCCGCCCCAATCCCTGCCTGCCCACTACACTCCAGCCTCACAGGCTTTCTTTGTGTTCGAGCCCAATAAGCTTGCTTTAGGACCTTTGCAGTAGCTATTCCTTCTGCCTAGAACGCCCTTCCTCTGAATGTACCCATGTGTGGACCTTCACGGACCACCCAAGCTACAGCAGCCACTTTGAGTAGTCCCTCTCTGTTATAGCCCCCAACTTATTATCTTCTATTCCTTTGTAAATAGAAGAGGCCTTTTTGGTGTTTATATCTGCTGTGATCAGTACCTACCACATAGTTGTTGCTCAGCCAATAATTGTTGAGTGGGTGAATCAGCAAATGAATGAATGGTGGAAAAGATGCAGCTCGCTCAGTTCATTGCTGACCTTGCTGTAAGAGAGGAATTAGATGATTTCTTTAAGGGCAAAGATGTCAAACAATCATAAAAAGGCAGAAGCTTTCGGGAAACATTTTAAAGCTACTCAAGGGGAGAACTGACGAGGTAGTGGGTCCCCCACACACTTCCGACTGGAAGACTCTGTTATGATAAATGGGTAGGATAGGTGCCGTTAGAAAGGGTTTATGCTACATGATTTTGAAAGTACATTCCAACTCGGAGCTTCTAAGATAATGAGTATTGCTGTGCTATTTCGGTGCATTCTGGTGTTCTCCTTATTCAGTAAGGGTTATTAAGTTCTTCCCTAGACTTCATTAGGACAGCTGAAATTCCCTGGACTTCTGACCATTTATAGGATATAAAAGTCAACTGTAAGATTATATCAGGTTTAGGTCTCAGGTATTCTCTGTCTAAATGGCTCTCAAGGATCTGCTCTCGCATTAATCCATGCCTCAAAAATTCTAGCATTGATACCATCTCGAAGTAAGCTTTATAGAGTAGAACTCTTATCCAATGTGGTTAGTTAATGGAGAAAAGACGGCCCAGATCAGGAATCACAGAAAATGATACTTGCATCCCTTAACCTTTCATTTAAAACAAGCTAAATATAGCATCATTTGTCTGTTGATGCAGGGCTGAGGCCTCTTCTTGAATTACAGATCTGTTAAGTAAAGCTTTGTGGGTCTTCCTACATATGCCACATCTATAAAGAGATCACCTGTGATTTCCCTTTCATATTTTTTTCCCTTTCATATTTTTGAAGTGGAGTCATGGCTCTTGAAAATATCACCACCAAATCTTTCTAGATATTTATAATTGTTCTCAATCTTTTAAAACTGTCTTGCCCACACCTTTTTAAAAACGAGCATTTTCTTTTTGGTATAATTTTAGATTTACAGAAAAGTTGCAAAGATAGCATGGAGAGTTTCCATATAGCCCTTCTCCACTTTCCCCATCATTAACATCTTAAATTGTTGTGTTAAATTCATCAAAACTAAGAAACTGGCACTGATACATTTCTGTTAACTAAACTCTAGTATTTATTTGAACTTCATCAGTATTTCCATTAATGTCTTCTTTGTGTTCCAGAATCAAGCCCTGAGTTCCACATTGCACTGAGGTACTATAACTGCCCAATCTCCACCGGTCTCCCACGCCTATATTAAACAGCAATATTTTGGCTTCTTCCACTTTAATCTATAGAAATAATACTTTTTCTCAGTCATATTTCTACAATTTACCATCAAGTGATTAAATTATGTAATTACAATAAAGAGAACAGCCAGCATAAACAGGTTTGGAAACAACACAACTATTCTTTATAAGAATTCTACTCAGTCGTGGGGAGAATTGCCCAGAGAAACCAGAGAATAGCCTTCCAGCTGCAACTGCGTGCCATAGGAATCAGGTAGGAGGAATAGAAAAGAGCACTGATTTGGCAAGTCCATTAATGGAATGTTTTTCATATTTCCCGTTCAAAAAAAAGAAAACAAAATTAATATAATGCCGGTACCTTACCTGTGTGTAGAGCTCCATCCTTTGGAGTGGGTAGGGCAGGTCTATATAGTAGAGAGAACGGGTCTCCAAGATAGGAAGCAGTGTGGCCAGGCATGGAACTTGAGTCTTTTGATGGCCAAGCCAGCGCTCAAGCTACGTTACGATAAACTTAATGGCAGGTCAAAACATTTTCTTTACAGAAATAGATTTGTGGGTGGTTTTGTGAATGTTACAGTATTTTCCTGCCCGAGTAAATTGTGTACCTTGGACCCTGTGGAAGAGTCACAATCCACAAGTGGATTCTTTTTGTGTCAGATATCCAAATGAGTGAAGTTAGAGGGAGACCTCTTTAGCCCCAGTAAAGGGGATTGGAATTTTTGCCAACGTCCTTATCTTTCCCAGATTTCTGGGCCTCGGCGTGGCTCTTAGATGGACAGAGGTCGTGGACTCTACTTTTTAGGTAACCATGGAAAAATCAGTGACCCACCCCACCGCACCCCGCCGACCCAGGAATCAGCAGCCCTGGTTGATGTCCCCTCTGTGCCACTTAATAACCTAACCTCCACCTCCCCTCCCCCTGGCCTTCTGTTTCTGCATTCAGAATGAAGCTTTGGGGCGGGTGATTTTTAGCTTGCATTGTCTTGTTCCTTACCTTTTACAAAGCGTTTTCATAGGTACTCCGCATTGTTTCTAGAACATCCCTACACCAGCATACCTTGTTTTATGCTTGTCTTTATTGTGCTTTGCAGATACTGTGCTGTTTGCACATTGAAGGTTTGCGGGTCATGCAAGTCCGTTGGCGCCATTCTTCCAACGGCATTTGCTTCCTTCATGTCTCTGCGTCACATTTTGGTAGTTCCCACAATATTTCAAACTTTGTCATTATTATTGTATTTCTTGTGGTGATCTTTGATCAGTGATTTTTGATGTTACTAGTGCAACTGTTTGGGGCACTCTGAGCCTTGCCCATATAAGACAGGAACTTAATCAGTAAATGTTGTGTGTGTTCTCACTGCGCCAACTAGCTGTTCCCCTTCTCTCTCCCTCTCCTCTGGCTTCCCTACTCCCTGAGACACAGCAATATTGAAATTAGGCCAATTAGTGACCCCACAATATCCTGTGAGTGTTCAGGTGAAAGGAAGAGTCTCTGTAACTCAAAAGCTAGGAATGATTAAGCTTAGTGAGGAGGGCTTGTCGAAAGCCGAGATCGGCGCAAAGCTTGGCCTCTTGCGTCGAACAGCCAAGTTATAAATGCAAAGGAAAATTTCTTGAAGGAAATTGAAAGTGCTGCTCCAGTGAACACACAGATGATAAGAATGTGAAACAGCCTTATTGCTGATAGGGAGAAAGTTTTAGTGGTCTGGATAGAAGATCAAACCAGCCTCAACAGTCCCTTAAACCAAAGCCTAATCCAGAGCAAAGACCTCACTCTTTTCAATTCTAGGAAGTCAGAGAGGTGAGGAGGCTGCTACAGAAGAAAACTTTGAAGCTAGTAGGGGTTGGTTCATGAGGAAAGAAGCCATCTCTATAACATGAAATTGCAAGGTGAGTAGCATGTACTGATGTAGAAGCTGCAGCAGGTTACCCAGAAGACCTAGCTAAGATAATGGATGAAGATGGCTTCACTAAATAACAGATTTTCAGTGTACACAGAACAGCCTTCTATTTGAAGAAGACGCCATCTAGGACTTTCATAGCTAGAGAGAAGTCAATGGGGAAAAAAAAAAAAACTTCGATGGACAAGCTGAC
This sequence comes from Phocoena sinus, assembly GCF_008692025.1. Taxonomy (NCBI): domain Eukaryota; kingdom Metazoa; phylum Chordata; class Mammalia; order Artiodactyla; family Phocoenidae; genus Phocoena; species Phocoena sinus. Next base: position 99,714,334 of record NC_045764.1, on the reverse strand, counting down.
TCTCTTGTTAAGAGCTAATACAGTTGATGACTTTAATTTGAAGCCAGTGCTCATTTACCATTCCCCAGATCCTAGGGCCCTTAAGAATTCTGCTAATTCTGCTCTACCTGTGCCCTGTGAGTGGAACAACGAAACCCTGATGATCGCACATCTGTTTCTAACATGGTTTAATGAATATTTGAAGCCTACTGTTGAGACCTACCCTCAGAAAAAAAGATTTCTTTCAGAATATGACTGTTCATTAACAGTGCACCTGGTCACCCAAGAGCTCTGATGGAGATGCACAGTGAGATTCATGTTGTTTTCATACCTCTGACACGGCGTCCATTCTGCAGCCCGTGGATCAAGGAGTAATTTCAACTTGCAAGTCTTACCATTTAAGAAATAGATTTCGTAAGGTTATAGCTGCCGTAGATAGTGATCCCTCCGATGGATCTGGGCATAGTCAGTTGAAAACCCTCTGGAAAGGATTCACCATTCTAGATGCCATAAAGAACACGGTCACTCATGGTCAAAGGACAAAATGTCAACATGAGCAGGAGTTTGGAAGAACTGATTCCAACCCTCATGGATGACTTTGAGGGTTTCAAGACTTCAGTAGAGGAAGTCACTGCAGATGTGGTGGAAATTCTAGCAGGAGAACTAGAATTAGAAGTGGAGCCTAAAGATGTGACTGAATGGCTACAATCTCATGATAAAACTTGAACAGATGAAGAGTTAAAGTTTTCTTCTTCTGGATGAGCAAAGAAAGTGGTTTCTTGAGATGGAGTCTACTCCCGGTGAAGATGCTGCGAAGACTGTTGAAATGACAACAAAGGATTTACAGTAGGACACAAACTTAGTTTGTGGACAAAGTTGCAGTGTGGTTTCAGAGGATTGACTCCAATTTTGAAAGCAGTTCTACTCTGGGTAAAATGCTGTCAAACAGCACTGCCGGCTGCAGAGAAATCGTTTTAGACATCGTGCTATTCCATACATAAAAGACTGTAGTATACTGTGTAAACATAACTGACGTTTGCACTGGGAAACCAAAACGTTTTTGTGACTCACTTTATTGTGATACTTGCTTTATTGCAGCGGTCTGGAACCGAACCTGCAATATCTCTGAGGTCTGCCTGTAGATGGTTGGGGTAGGAGACAGGATAGTGTGAGGCCAGCAGGTCTGACACCCCTGGTTTCAAATTCTGGCTCAGCCACTTAATATTTGTATGACTTTACCCACCCTCACCTAAATAAAAAGCAGTAATGGCAGGACCAAGCTCATAGAGTTCTCACGAGAATAAAATGAGATAACACGCATGAAACAGGCCGAGGTTCAAGACACTCTTGGCCATTAAAGGCCATTTGTTTTCCATCATGCAGGTTGAGAGGTTGATAGTTTTTCACAGACTATTGGGTGCAGAGATAAAAGACAATTATGTCCGACTCAGTGTAGACAACCAGGCACTGTTAGACCAGTCATTTTCCCTGTGCCATAGCTTACAGAAAGAGGAAAACCCAAGGAAAAGCTATAATGGCTAATATGCTAAACCAGCTAATTTTACTGTGTTTTAAAACTTTTTCTTGACTATTCTGATGGCCTTTAAAAACATCATCAAATCTCCGGGTATCCAAAAAAAAAAAATTCTTCAAAATGTGAGAAGGACCTTGTTTGACCTTTTCAATCAGTTCATTTGTTCAGCAAATATTTATTCAAAGCACTGAGTTAGCAGCTGATTTTAAATAAACTCACTGAAATATCAAGTCTTCTGTAAACACATTTTAAGAACAAGTGTTACCCTCACTTTCTAGGGGAGAAATTTATTCCTACTTACTCTTTGGATTTCTCTTCTGCCCAGGAGCAGGAATCTGTCCCTAAGAACAGTGATTAAACTTTCCCACTCTCTGACAGGGGTGAGAAGTGAGCAGAATTTGGTGTTCCAGATTCACAAAAACATTTGCAAAGCCCTTCCTGATTGTGATATTGTAAAAAGAATCAACAGATATTTGCTACCTTCTGTTCAAGGGATTATACCTTGGAATCACAAATACCTCATTTGTTGCTTCAATCCAGGAAATACTTCCCGCTAATCCCCTACCCCTACCCCCAAAATTGAGTGTTTTAAGCTGGGGGTGAGGTTTTTTTAATTATATAAGTTTCAGGTATACAGCATTATAATTCAATATCTATATACACTACACAGTGATTACCATCACAAATCTAGTTACCATCCATCACCATATTGTTGATCCCCTTCATTTGTCTCCCCTACTCCCAACCTCCTTCCCCTTTGGTAACCAGTAATCTAATCTCTGTATTATGAATTTGTTTTTATTTGATTTTGTTTGTTCATTTGTTTTGTTTTTTTAAGATTCCACATATGAGTGAAATCATATGGTCTTTGTCTCTCCCTGACTTTTTTTCACTTAGTGTGATACCCTCAAGGTCCATCCATGTTGTCTCAAATGGCAGAATTTCATTCCTTTTTATGGCTGAATAGTATTCCATTGTGTGTGTGTGTGTGTGTGTGTGTGTGTCTGTCTGTCTGTCTGTCTGTCTGTCTGTCTTACATCTTCTTTATCCATTCATTCATTGATGGACACTTAGGCTGCTTCCATATCTCAGCTGTTGTTAATAATGCTGCAGTGAACATAGGGGTACATTTATCCTTTTCAATTAATGTTTTTGTGTTCTTCAGGTAAACACCCAGAAGTGGAATACCTGCGTCATATGGTATTTCTATTCTTAATTTTTTGATTCTCCATACAGAGTCTCCAAACCGTTTTCCACAGTGCCTACACCAGTTGACAGTCCCACCAACAGTGTACAAAGTTCTCTTATCTCCACATCCTCTCCAACATTTGGTATTTCTTATTTTTTTCCAAAATAGCCATTTTAACAGGTGTAAAGTGTATCTCATTGTGGTTTTGATTTGTATTTCCCTAGTAGTTAGTGATGTTGAATATCTTTTCATGTGCCTGTTGGCTATCTGCATCTCTTTTTTGGAAAAATGTCTGTTCAGAATCTCTGCCCATTTTTAATTAAGTTGTTTGTTTTCTTGTTGTTAAGTAGTATGAGTTCTCTGTATATTTTGGCTATTAATCCCTTATCAGATATTTGATTTGCAAATATCTTCTCCCATTTAGTAGGTTACCTTTTCATTTTGATGATCATTTCCTTTGCTGTACAAAGCCTTTAGTTTGATGTAATCCCATTTGTTTATTTTTATTTTTGTCCCCCTTGGCTTTGGAGTCAGATCTACAAAACATAACTAAGACCAGTGTCAGTGAGGTTACCACCTATGTTTTCTTCTAGGTATTTTATGGTTTCAGGTCTTAACATTCAAGTCTTCAGTTTTGTTTGAATTAATTTTTGTACATGGTGTAAGAGACAAGTTTCATTCCTTTGCACATGGCTGTTCTGTTTTCCCAACACCATTTATTGAAGAGAACATCCTTTCTCTATTGTGTGTTACTCGCTTCTTTGTTGTAAATTAATTGTCCACACATGTGTATTTATTTCTGGGCTCTCAATTCTGTTACATTGATCTATGTAGCTGTTTTTCTGCCAATACCATACTGTTTTGATTACTGTACCTTTGTACTATAGTTTGAAATCAGGAAGCATGTCACCTCCAACTTTGTTCTTCTTTCTCAAGATTGTTTTGGCTCTCAGGGTTTTTGTAGTTCTATGCAAATTTTATAATTTTTTGTTCTAGTTCTGTGAAAAGCACCCTTGGTATTTTAATAGGGATTGCATTGAATATGTAGATTGCCTTGGGTAGTATGGTCATTTTAACAATATTCTTCCCAACTATGAACACAGTATATCTTTCCGTCTGTTTGTATTGTCTTCAATTTCTTTCATTGGTACCTTATAGTTTTCGAATAAAGGTCTTTTACCTCCTTAGGTAGGTTTATTCCTAGGTATTTTATTCTTTTTGATGTGATTGTAAATCAGATTATTTCCTTAATTTCTCTTTCCCATAGTTGGTTGTTAGTGTATAGAAATGCAACAGATTTCTGTATTTTAATTATTTTTGTATCCTGCAACTTTACCAGATTCCTTGATGAGCTCTAGTAGTTTTCTGGTGGTGTCTTTAGAATTTTCCGCGTAGAGTATCGTGTCATCTACAAACAGTGACAGTTTCACCTCTTCCTTTCCAGTTTTGATTGCTTTCATTTCTTTTTCTTGTCTGATTGCTGTGGGTTGGACTTCCAGTACGATGTTGGATAAAAGTGGTGAGAGTGGGTATCCTTGTCTTGTTCCTGATCTTAGAGGAAATGCTTTCAGCTTTTCACCTCTGAGTAGGATGTTACCTCTGGATCTGTCATATATGGGCTTTATTATGTTAAGGTACGTTTTCTCTATACCTGCTTTGTTGAGAGTTTTTATCGTGAATGGATATTAAATGTTGTCAAATGCTTTTTCTGCATCTATTGCGATGATGATATGGTTTTTATCCTTCAATTTGTTCATGTTGATGCATCATGTTGATTGAATTGCAAATGTTGAACCATCTTGTATCCCTGGAATAAATTCCACTTGATCACAGTGTATGATCCTTTTAACGTATTGTATTCAGTTTGATGAATTTTGTTGAGGATTTTTGCATCTGTGTTCATCAAGGATATTGACCTGTAATTTTCTCTTTTTTTGTGTGGTGTCCTTGTCTGGTTTTGGTTTCAGGGTAATGCTGGTTTCATAAAATGTGTTTAGAGGGTTTCCCTCCTCTTTGATTTTTTGGAAGAGTTTGAGAAGGATGGCCATTAAATCTTATTTGAATGTTTTGTTGAATTCACCTGTGAAGCTGTGTTGTCTTGGGCTTTTGTTTGTTGGGAGATTTTTGATTACTGTTTCAATTGCTTTACTAGAAAACAGTCTGTTCAGATTTTCAGTTTCTTTATGATTCAGTCTTAGAAGATTGTATGTTTTTAGGTTTTATCCATTTCTTCTATCTTGTCCAGTTTGTTGGTGTCATCTCTTATGATCCTTTGTATTTCGTGATATCAGTTTTAGCTTTTCCTCTTTCATTTCTGATTTTATTAATTTGGGCCCTCTCTCTTTTTTCCTTGATAAATCTGGCTAAAGTTGTTTTTTTTTTTTTTTTGCGGTACGCAGGCCTCTCACTGTTGTGGCCTCTCCCATTGCGGAGCACAGGCTCCGGACGCGCAGGCTCAGCGGCCATGGCTCACGGGCCCAGCCACTCTGCGGCACGTGGGATCTTCCCGGACCGGGGCACAAACCCATGTCCCCTGCATCGGCAGGTGGACTCTCAACCACTGTGCCACCAGGGAAGCCCTGGCTAAAGTTTTATCAATTTTGTTGACCTTTCCAAAGAACCAGCTCTTAATTTCATTCATTATTTTTATTGTGCATTTACTCTCTTCCTTCCTTCGATTAATTTTGAGCTTCATTTGTTCTTCTTTTTCTAGTCCTTTTAGGTTTAAGGTTAGACTGTTTATCTGGGAGTTTTCTTGTTCCTTGAAGTAGGCCTGTATTGTTACGAACTTCCTCCATAGAACCTCTTTTGCTGCATCTCATAGGTTTTGGTATGTCATATTTCTGTTTGCATTTTTCTCTAGGTATTTTTAAATTTCTCCTTTGATTTCTTCAGTGACCCATTGTTCAGTAGCATGTTGTGTAATCTTCACTTTTTTGTAGCTTCTCCCATTTTTTTTTCTTGTGACTGATTTCTGGTTTCATGCTATTGTAGTCAAAAGAGATGCTTGATATGATTTCAGTGTTCTTGAGACTTGTTCATTGCGACTTGTTCTGTGACCTAACATGTGATCTGTCCTGGGGAATGTTCCATGTACACTTGAGAAGAATGTGTATTCTGCTGCTTTGGGGTGGAATGTTCTGTATGTGTCTATTAAGTTTATCTGACCTAATGTGTCATTTAAGGTCAATGTTTCCTTACTGATTTTCTCTCTGGGTGATCTCTCCATTGATGTAAGTGGTGTGTTAAAGTTCCCTACTATTATTGTATTATTGTCAGTTTCTCCCTTTACATCTGTTAGTTGTTGCTCTGTATATTTAGATGCTTCTATGTTGGGTGCATAAATATTTACAAATGTTGCAGTCTCTTGTTCGATTGACCCATTGATTATTATGTAATGCCCTTCTTTGTCTTTTGTTAGTTTTTGTTTTAAAGTCTTTTAATTTCTGATATGAGTATAGCTACTCCAGCTTTCTTTTCATTTCTCTTTGCATGAAATATCTCTTTCCATCCCTTCACTTTAGGTCTGTGTGTGTACTTTCTTCTGAAGTGAGGCTCACATAGGCTGCGTATGAATGGGTCTTGTTTTTTAATTCATTCAGCCACTCTTTTTATTACGATTGGTATTTAGTCCATTTACATTTAAAGTAATTATTGATACATTTACAGTACAATACAGTAAGTACAGTTATACTTTTGACATTTTGTTATTTGTTTTCTGGTTTTTGTACTTCCTCTTTCTTCCTTTCTTCTTCTCTTTTCCCTTGTGTTTTGATGTTTCTCCTTAGTGTTATGTTTAGATTTCTTTCTCATCTTCTTTTGTGTATTTATGTAAGTTTTTTTCCTGTGGCAAATAGTGCGGTTCACCTATAACATCCTAGTAGTAGCCTGTCTTAAGTTGGTAGCAGCTTAAATTTGAACACTTGTTAAAGCTTTAACTTTTTACTCTCCCCCCCACACACATTTTATACTTTTGATGACACATTTTATGCCTCTTTATGCATCTCTTAACTAATTTTTGCAATTTTAGTTAATTTTACTACTTTTGTCTTTTAACCTTCATGCTTGTTTTGTAAGTGTCTTTTAACCTTCATCCATTGCTTTGTCTTACAGCTCACTGATTCGTTCTTCTGCCTCACCCAGTCTGTTATTGAACTCCTCTAGTGTATTTTTCAATTCAGCTAAAACTTCTGTTTGGATAATATTTTTTATCTCTTTGTTGACGTTCTCACTGTGTCCATACATTCTTCTCCTGAGTTCCATAAGCCTTTTTATTACTTTGGACTCTTTATTGGGTAGATTGCTTGTCTCTGTTTCATTTGGGGTTTTTTCTGAGGTTTTATCTTAATCTTTTGATTGAAACATATTCCTTTGTCTCCTCATTTTGCCTAATACTCTGTATTTGTGTCTTTGTACTGGGTGTATCATCTGTCTCTCCCAGTCTTGAAGGAGTAACCTTATTTAGGAGATGTCCTGGGGAGCTCAGAAACACAATCTCACCCGGCCACCATAGCTTGGCACTCAAGGGGTATCCCTTATGTGGGCTTCATGTACCCTTCTGTTGTGGTCAGACTGTGGCTGCTGTGGGGCACTGGTGGGCAGGGTTATCACCCAGCCAGCTGCGAGGCCCGTCTGAGGCCTCAGCAGGGTGCACCCACTGGCGCTAACAGATTAGAGGGAGAATTCCAAAATGGTACCCACCAGCACTGGCGTTAGCATCGTCGCCTGAGTTCATAAAAATGGCTTCTGCCAGTGTCTCAGTCCCAGGGGAGCATTGAAACTGGTTCCTGTGTCTCTGGCAGACACTTTAAGATTAGTAAGTGCGTTACCTTCACCTGTGGTCCATGTGCTGTTAATAAGTCTGGTGTGTTTGCACTGATTTTCAGGTCCAGTGAGTCTGCATGCAGCTCCTTTAACAGTAGGTTTCCTCATTCCATGCAGTCCTGTCGTTTTTTGGACTGTACCCCATTGGTTTTCAAAGCCAGGTGTTTGGGGGCTTGTCTCTCCTGTGCAGGATCTAGAGGTTGGAATGCCTGACGTGGAGGTTGAATGCCTCACTCCTCAGGTAAAAGATACTATCTTGATACTGTCCTTTTATCCTTTGTTGTGGAGGCTGTGTTCATCCAATTTTCACGTCCTTTTCCGAGGGAATTCTCCCACATACACGGCCATCTTGAACGCTTTCCCTGGGTCTAGGTTTTTAAACTGATGTGTACTTTTAATGTATTACCTTTCTTCTTTAAAGCTGTTATAAAAGTGTGAGTCATAATCAGTGACATGTTGAAGTCAGTGACATGGAGTAAAAAGGTATTTAATCTACTAGGAGGAATTAAATGATTGTTCACTTTGCTCAAAGTCTTATCACAGGTACCTGACTCATCTTGAAGAGAGCGTTAAGATCCTGCCGCTCCCCAGGCCGGCAGGAGATAGCTCAGATGGGCCTCCCTTGCCTTTAAATTTTGTCACTTAGGCTCATTAACATCAGGGCTGAAGATGTAGGGGAGTTTAATAGACATTTTAGAACGTGTTTTACTTTGCCTCTCCCAGGGGATACTATTTATTTGTCACCATTCAGCTGTCTTGTTCTTCCCTGCATCAGCTGTACCCAGAATTTCCCCTTTCCTCTGAGAGTCTCCCATCCTTCCCCACTTAATACACACTCATGTCACATGTAACCATATAGTAGCCTCCTGTGTCCGACCTCACCAACTCACCTTCTCTAACCTGACAGGCCCTAGGATGCAGACGACCAGGGCTGCTGGACCAGTAACTTTCCCTGTACCATAACTCAACAGAGAGGTTAGGATCATTGACAGGTTTATAGGAGAGCAGGGCTTTAAATAGCTGAGGTCAGTGTCTGGAGGCTTCCCGTTAATACTGCTCACAGCATCCCGCCAGCGAGACGATTGGCCACTTTGTTACCCACTCTAAACTCTTTCTGATTTTCAACTTTAATTTCAAACACATCCTAAGAAATCTCGACTCCCAGCAAATTGACAATGCAGCCCTCTTTATATGAAGCCTTGTTTATAGGCCACAATTCTCCCGACAGATTTACAAGTGTCTGCGGAGTTTTAAAAGACGATTGCTTAACCGGCATTAAGTGAGACACATAGGACTGTGTAAATATTTTAGCTGGAACGGGGGATTTTTTTTTTTTAAACGTCTGAGCCAGATATTGCATTAAGTCTGAAGCCAGTGGCAAACTGGTTAGCAGAAGTTACCAGCTTCATGCTTTGCCAGTGATCCCCGTAGCCAAGATGAGATACCAGAATCCATCCACCAGTTGAGGTTGTATGTTTTAAAATAACTTTCCATCCCTTTCTCCTTATGCCTTTCCATCTTTTCTCTTCTATTTCTTCAAGATTTATTTAGATGTAAACACTTTGCAGAGTAGAAAATTACAGTTAGTGTGACTAACTAGAGAAGGCTGAGACGGGAATGTGGGCCTGGAGGTCAGAGAGGCTGCAGAAGGCTCACAGCTGTCCTGATTGAGCAACGTGGAGACAGGTTCCTCTTTGCTAATGGGCTTATTTATCACCGTCACTGGTCTCTTCGTAGCCAGCTGTTGCACTGCTGGGAGGAAAGAGTCCTAAGATCGCCACCGCTAGCACCGCTACCTCTTTCACATACCGATCTCCTTGAATTGCTGTTGCCTTCAAAGATTTATGTGTGTGAGTGAATTCATCACTTAACTTTAATGAAAATTGCACAAAATCAGCATTTTGGCTCCAGAGGAAGTGTCTTTTATTTAAGCATTTCTACGGAAAAGCATTTTCCTGATTTGGGCACCGGTAAGATGGATGGCTTTATCTCAAGTGTCACTGCTGTGAGAAGGAGGCATCCTACCCAACAGGGCCTGGCTCTGCCTTTGCTGATCCCATCAGCAACCTCTTACTTTTCATCCACTGATTTTCACTTAAAGGTACTCCTTAAAGCGATACTCACTTGGTTGCCCCAAAACGTAGGTTCTGTCTATTCTCCACAAATTGCTTAAATTGTAATCAGGTGTCCAGATCATTATGTGATATTCTTTTTTTTTTCTTTTTTTTTTTTTTAATTTATGTGATATTCTTGATCTGCAGGTCCGAGCATCTTAAATTTGCGTGTTCATAATTACATAAATGTATGTTTCTCAAAAAATATGAGTGTTTGAGGCAAATTTTAATTTTGCTTGTAGACACCCCCAAAATTCAGATGGCTCCACTGGCATTGACAAAAGTATAATTGACATTCAGAATAAATGTGATACATAGGACCTTTCAAAACTGCTGTCAGGGACAGGCCTCCAACCTAGTCTTATGCTGTGGTTAATTCTAGATTATTTCGTATTAATTTCTGTATGTCACCTGTTATCTTCACCTTTGAGTAAATTACCTCAATGCATGGATGGTCATCTCACTGTTTTCCATCCTAGAGTATAATCACTTCAAATGCAAGGACCATAGTCCTTATATTACAGTGACAGGCACAATTCTAGCTCCTATGTAGCCAGCCACCTCTGCAGAGTGGTAGAGAAGGTACAATTTTATTTTCAAAAATCTCTCTCCTTCATCTTTCCCATTTTGGTACAATCCATGTTGTACCAAAAGCAGCTTGGCCACTATGTATCAAGGACTTAAAAAAAATTTTTTTTTTAATTTTTACCCTTAATTCCACTTGTAAAATCTATCCTAAAGAAGTAATCTTAAACTCAGAATAAGTTTTTATGGGCACAGATGTTACTTAAAGCCTGAATAACTCACTATAAGAATAAGGTAGAAAGGACTTCGGTATTCAGCTCTAAGGGAACTGTTACATGAATTAAGGCATATCCACTTGATGAAATTTTATATGGCTGTTAAACGCAGTGCTTGTGAATTTTGTGAAATGATATGAGAAAGTGTGCCTGATATGTTTAATAGAAAGAATAAAGGTACATAAATTTCTCTATCAAATAAAAGTATATAAAAATAACATATAAAAGCAACCTCCATAAAATTATGGACGTTTGGGGCGGGTGTGGTGATGCAGAGGCTGAGACACTAAAAAAAAGGTACCAAAGTATTAAATGGTGGCTCTTCTGGTCATGGTACCATGAATGATTTTTGTCCTATTACTTTTTTTGTAAGTGTGTTTTGCGTTTCTTTATGTGTATCACCTTCATAATACTTAAGAGGAGTTAATTGCTGCTCTCCTCCCCAGGATGAGTTCCCTTCCCTTTGAGATGCTCAGAAACTTCATGTTTGCTGCCTGCCCAAGGCTTCCCACTAGACCATCTACTTAGAGATCAGAACCTTGCTGATCCTGCCTTTTTCTTCCATTGTAATGCAATTTCCCTGTCTCTTGTTTGAAATCTACCCTCTCAAATTTTTGTTTGATAATGTTTGCTTTCTCAGCTAATACATATATATATATATGCATTTCTAAAGAGATCTTCTGGAGGTAGCATCTTTAGTTCAAGGGAAGGCTTCTAATGGTGGCGATTTTCATGGGGGACCACGAAAGGGATGTTTTCAAAGAGATGGATGGATCACTTAACACTCTATAAATCAAAGCACGCCCAATCCATCTATATTTAGCCCTAGTCACGGGTAGGTGATTAATGAATATTTTTCATGCTAATGTCTCACAGGCCAAGGCAGCATCTATGACCACATAATCATCACAGTGGAAATTCTGACTCAGCTGTGATGTTTGATAGGAGGGACCTTTGAATAGTGCTTGAGACAATTCCGTGCAAAGGCTGTAGTCGGTGGCCCAGCTTTGCAAGTCTTTCCAAAAGTCCTAAAGCATGTTGGCATGTCCTCACTTGGCCTTGTCACTTCTGCTTAAATTTTTTCATGGAGAATACTCATGATCATGGGACATTAAGGTAAATTTGATCATGGACAGCCTCCCTCTGTGAAGTGAATCAGCATCATGGGATTCCCCTGGACCCAAGCTTCCTGGTGGGTTTATTTTTACACAACATTTCTCTGGGGAAAGGGGCACCCACTCTTGATCAGAGAAGTGCTAGCGACTATCTTCGTGGATGGAAGGATCTTCCCCGTTTTGCTTTTTTTTTTTTTTTTTTCCTCTAGCTTAACTTCATAAACCAGTGGCTATAGAATCTGTCTTCACTTACCTCACCTCTCTCCTATTTAGTTTCCTCCCTCCACCCCCGACTCCCTGAAACTGCTTCTGAGACGACCAGTGACCTCCCTGTTGCTAGAATCAGTGGTCCCTTCTCTGTCTTCAGCTTGACCTTTCAACAGTATTGCGCAGAGCTGACTGCTTTTTCTTGCAGTAATGGTTTCCTCTCGGATCTTGTGACTCCACACTCCTGATTTTCTACTTTCCTGCTCATTCTTGCTGACAGAATTTCAGCCTCTGTACGCTGGTGCCTAATCGAATCTCAGAGACAGGGTTTTGGGTGAAGTAGAAAAGAATACCTTTATTGCTTTGCCAGGCAAAGGGGGACAGAGTGGGCTCATGCCCCGAAAAACTGTATGTCCCAACCGGGGAGGACTTGATGAGTTTTATAGTAAAGGTTCTGGGGTGGAGTTGCTAATAAGATCAGGGTATGTACAGGGCCTGCACTCCTCTAATCTGGTCTCAGGTAATCTTCTTGATGAGCTTCTCTGGTTCCTTCAGTGTAGCCTCAGGTGGTCTTTCTCTGGTAGGAGGAGTGCTGACATCTTAAAAGAGTTTAAAGACATTGTTATGTGCATCCCTTGAGGGACCAGGACCTTGCCCCAAGGCTGCACTATTGTTTCTTGGCTGCCCCTCCCTTGTCTCTGCATCCTTTCCCTTCCCTGCTTAGCACCTGTTCAAATCTGCCCTTCTGAACTCAGGGAAGGTCATGGAGGCTGGACGGAGACAGAAAGGCTTCCATGCCCAGGAACCCTACAGGGTCCTGCTCGGTTTCACTCTCTGTCCTTTGCTGACCTCTCCTCCACTGCTTGCATGCAACCTCTTCTCTTCTTTCCCTAGCAATTCATCTACTTCCATGGCTTTAAATACCAGTGTTATGCCTGTGATCTCCTGGAGTGTATTTCTATCCCAGCCATGCAGCCTGGACTGCAGGCTTTTATATATAATGTGGGTGTCTAATTGACATCTCCAACTTAACATGTCTTAAATCCACACTCTTGATTTTCCTCCTCAGACTTACTTTGGCTCCCTCCGTTACTCTGGTCAAGTCTCCAGTCAGATGTCTTCACAGTGAGACTTTTCCTGACCACTTTATATAAAATTACAAGCCTCCTACTTGTACGGCATTTTCTGTCCTTTCCCTAATCAAGGTGGTTCCAGTTCCTTTTAATCCAGTTCCTTGAATCCAGTTCCTTTGTATCAGGACACTAGAGATCCAGGAAAGAGAAGATCTGTGTCTCTGAGGTTCAGTCATCCTGTTACCATTTAGCTTATCCCAAATGACCCATGCATATCTGTAATGCTTTACTTTTCCTCCTCATATTTCCTCTTTCTGAAACTACTTCCCTCTTCCTTCATTATGCTGGGCTGGCTGGCTGACTCCTCCTTGACCTTTGCAATTCAACTCATAAGTTATCTCTTTTGGAGAACCTTCCCTGGGCCCCACCTCCCGATTCCAATCTGAATTGGAAGCTCCTACCTGGTGTCCCATGACACTGTCCTCTATTACATTTGTTGATTTCCCTGTCTCTCTGTGTTGTTGGACTCTTACGAACATTTTGAAAGGAGAGGTGACCGATAGGTGTGGTTAAATATTTGTCCCCAGTGTTTACCAGTTGCACAGTGCAGATACTCAACATTTTGAATGTATATACATGAACGTATGACCCGTAACGATGCATAGTAGGGCTAGAAGCCACCCTGTCTCCTGTGATCTAAGAGCAGCTTACTCCAAAATCCCATCTCTGTGGAAGAACAAAGATGTCCATAGGATTTGAAGGGAAGGGGATTGGAGGGATGCCTTCTTGTGAGGTGTCTTTGGTCTGCACTAGGTCCAAACTTTGTGTAAAATTCAGCCCCTCCTCCTTATTCACAGGCCACGTTCGCTCACAGCAGCAAGCACTGTGTGCTCAGTGGGGCTCTACTGAAGCTGCGGGAATGACCCAGAAGCCAGACTTCTCCAATTCAGCTGTACTCTCATCCTACCCATAAATGTCTGTATCCATCTCTCCTTCTGAGAGAGATCCAAACTCCCCTTCCTCTGTTACGAAAGACAACATCTCATTTCCCTGAAGCCCTCATCTGGAGCTCTTGGGATGTTTGGCTCCAAGAATTTATCAAAGATCTTTGTTTCCAATAATGACTATCCCCTTTCCAAGAATTCTGAATCGAGGTTTTGAATTTTTTTAAAAAACATGTATCTCATATCTGAATGAATGTGAATGAAAATGACATGGTATTCAGTCCACATGTGTCTTCCCCAGCCCCTGCCTCTATCCATCTAGGTGCATTTTACATATAAAGATGGATTTTTGTGTGTCTGTGTATGTATATACTAGAGACGGATTCTATCAAGGCACTGATATCTGTACTGCCTGCATGTAAGTGTATTCATTTGGTAGTTTATTTAGTAGTTTGTTCATTTACTTAGCAAATATTCATTGAGTATCTCGTATGGGCTAGACATCATAGTAGATGCCAGGGAAGTTACAGTAGGCAAAGTACACTGCTTCTGCCTAATGAGAGAGACATTCAGGTAATCGTGAAGATTATCGTATAGTTACAAAGGCGAAATATGCCACGCTATGAGACTATAACGGGGGAGACCTCACGCGTATAGAGTGGAGGGTCGAAAAGCAGTCCCAATGAAGTGACCTTTGAGCTGAGAGGAAAATGATGACTAACCACTAACCAGGCCCTGGTTACCCAGGGAGTGGAGGAAAATATCACTGGCTAAAAAATGCTTGATGATGGGAAGAAATTGAAGATGTTTGAGGATCTGAGAGAGGGCCACTGGAGCAGAGTGTGGCAGGGGAAGGGAGTGAGTGTAGGGAAGGGCCAGTCTCTAAGAGCAGTGGAAGCCCCTGCTGGGTTTAAGCAGGGGATTGGCATAGTCAGAGGTGTGTGTGTTATAAAGATGACTTGGACTCCAGTGTGGAGGACAGATCAGGAGGAGGCAAGGGTGGATGTGGGAAGAACAGCTAAGAAGGTGTCTCAGCAGTCTGGTGAGAGTGTTGGACTCAAGAGCTCTTTTGGAGGTGAAACTGTGGGCTACACATGTACACTTAGGAGTTATAGTCCTAGAGGTGGTGACCGAAATGTTTACCTGGAAATTGTCTAGTGAGAGGACAAAGCATGAGAAGAGAAGAAATATTCAAGAACTTGAAAATTTAATGGCAGAGTATAGAAGGTTGAGGCTGGAAAGGAGACAGAGCAGTCAGAGGTAGGAGAAAAGCCAGGGATGCGGGACCCAGAGCCAGGGGACAGACTGTTTCAGGAAGGGAAAGTGGTTAACTGAGTGGAATCCTGCTGGGCAGTGAACTAAAATGAGATTTCTTTTCTTTAAAAAAAAGACAGTGACAATAGGGTAGATTCATTGGTGACATGAGGGTGTTTTTTCCGTGTCAGAATTGGGGTGAAGTAAATTTCAATGGGTCCAGGATTAAGTAGTGAATGAGAAACGGAAAAAGTGAGTATGGGCAATTTCTTAAAGATGGTTTGGCTGTGAAATAGATTACACTATTTATAGCATAGTGATTTGTTGTTTACTAAACACATAAATATTAGGAAAGTCAACTTGTTCAAAGAATTTGTGGGGTTGTTATTGTTTCGTTTTCTTGGAAACGAAACGGGAAGAATAAAGCCGTGTACAGTGTGTTATCTAGCTAGGCTTAGCACTGTTTGAATGTTTTAAATGGATAAAGAATATTTTGGGTAGCATTTTACTGCTCAGTATACAAAGTGCTTTTTCATGTACCTCTCATTTAGTCCTCATGAAATTTTATACATCAAGAAACTAAGAGTCCGAGAGGTATTAAATAACTTTCCAAGCCGTAAAGAGTATGGAAAACTAAGAATCAATATATGTATCTTTAGATTAAGAGTAGTTCACAGAGAAAATTTTTCTAATGTATTAATTTTCGATCTATACATGTATATATTATATACTATATATATAGCTGTCTTCCACAATTAAAAACATACCAGAGCTCTTGTTTTAATTGATTAAAAGTTAACAAATTCTTTCAGTGCCTTGCTTGTATTTCTCTTAAGTCCAATTATTTGTTTACTAGGTCTTCCATTTTGATAACATTTATTGGTACCTTCTGAAAACTAATATATTTGATTTCTGAAGTACAGGTGTATTCCAAACTCATTTTCCACTTCACATTATGGTTTAATAAATCTTATAACTGTTATACCGAAGTCATAACTGCACCTAAGATTTGAAAAATGATTCTACCTTATAGAAGAAGCACAGATAGGACATTCTTAACTTGCCTGCTCATGTAGTTCCAGTTTAAGGCTCAGAGTTTTGAATTCGCTTTTTTTAACAGCTTTATTGAGATAAAAGCACATTCCATATAATTCACCCTTTTAAGGTGTACGATTCAGTGGTTTTTGTTATATTCACAGGGCTGCGCAACCATCACTACACTCAATTTTAGAAAATTTTCATTACCCAGAAAGAAGCCTCAAACCGCTTCACCCCCTAATCTCTCTACTACCCCTCTTTCCCCCAGTCCTGGGCAACCCCATACTCTACTTTTTATCTTACAGATTTACCTGTCCTGCGCATGTTGTACAAATGGAGTCATACGGTGTGTGGTCCTCTGTGACTGGTTTCTTTCACTTAGCATAATGTTCTAATTGACTTTTGAGGCATAGACACGGTGCATGTACAGATACAAAGTAGCACTGGTGCGTGTAAGTCCATCTATGCCTCTACATTATTCTGAGGTAACATTCTAACCCAGGTACCATGCATCTAAGGTCTGTGTCTTTACTCCTAATACCCAGTTGCCCATTCAAGGTTTTTGACTCCCTTGGATACTACAGATCTTTGCCTTTGGATGCATAGAGTCACTAGGAGGAATAATTTGGACATGGCAGTTATATCAACGGAATCCCCAAACAAAGGATAATGAGAGAGGACACCTTTGATTACATACAGGTTGTCCACACAAGGGTCATTAATGCACAGTTGTCTGATTTGAGCCCAGAAATTTGGGCTTTGGGGGTCTGTTTCGCAGAAAATGAATCTAGCAGTTGGTTCCCTTTGAAATCCAATCTATACAGAATTCTTTTTTAGGGTAGATTTTCTGTTTTCCCTGCACCCCACCCTAGCCCCAGAATTTCCTATAACACCACTCACGACCCCACCATGCTAAGCCATAAATGCCCCCCCATATCCAGCATCAGAACCCAAGAACATGAAATAGGCACTTTCTACTTCCAGTTTTTGTCATTTGTTTTTGACTTAAATTGGGTTGAAATCTTCCTTTTTGTAGCCTTAAAAAAAAAATGAGCATACAGAATATAGCCACAAAGCAGCATTCTCATTTGTGCCAAACCTTTAACAAGCAAACTTTTAAAATTCCTAATATTTTACTGATTTTATGTATGAATTTTCCCCCTCCGTAGAAGTCCCCGAATTGCAACCAGATCAACGCCTTTTTATTTCTATTTTAATACATTGGATTTAATGGAATCCCCTAACCATTCAGTTCAAGGCCAGTACCATGAAGAAATATTGTGTTAGGTTCATCATGCTAACACTGCTAGTTTGATTTCTGAATTTGTTTTAAAATTTATTTTGTTAAACGTATGTTTTGGTCCAGAAAACTTAAAGCTCTGTGTGTGTGTGTTGCTTGATGTGAAAAGCACTAGGAAGAACACTATACTGTCCTGCTGTTACTAAAGACAGGCCTTGAAATACAGTATGAAAGGATATAATTCACATGTTTGCATGCAGTTCAGATTACGAAAAACAATAATTTCTATGTGCCATTCCCATTGAGAAATTTTGTTGGTGACCCATTCACTACAATGTCTGAGGTCATAGGTTTTAGTCTTTTTTCTTTTTTCACTGATGTATCCCCAGTACCGAGTACAGTTTGTGGCACGTAGTTGGCACGCGATAGCTATTTGGTGAATTGATATATTTATTGAATGAATTTCTTTAGAATGAACTCCTAGCGTTCTATGCCCTTTATAACCTAACCCTGATTTGTATCTCTCACATAAACCCCATTGATGTTAACACAAACATTTGCTTTAGTTTGTGTTAGTCTCTTAGTTCTTTTTTTAAAATCACGTTCTTTTTATTGAACTGTAGTTGTTGTACCATATTATATAAGTTTCAGGTGTACAACATAGTGATTCACAATCTTTAAAGGTTATATTTCATTTATTATAAAATATTGGCCATATCCCCTATGTTGTACTATATATATATATATATATATATATATATATATATATATATATATATTCTTGCAGCTTATTTATTTTATACGTAGTAGTTTGTACCTCTAAATCCCCTACCCCTATATTGCCCCTCCCCTCTTCCCTCTCCCCACTGGTAACCACTAGCTTGTTCTCCATATCTGTGAATCTGTTTCTTTTTTTTTGTTATATTCACTAGGTGGTTTTATATTTTTAGATTCCACATATAAATGATATCATATAGTATTTGTCTTTGTCTGACTTAATTCACTTAACATAATACCCTGCAAATGGCAAAATTTCAAAGCTTTATTCTTTTTATGGCTGTGTAGAATTCCATTGTATATATACTACATCTTCTTCATCCGTCTGTTGATGGACACTTAGGTTGCTTTCATATCTTGACAGTTGTAAATAATGCTGCTATGAACATTGTGGTGCATGTATCTTTTAGAATAAGTGTTCTTGTTTTTTTCGGATAAATACCCAGGGGTGGAATTGGTGGGTCATATGGTAGTTCTATTTTTAGTTTTTGGAGGAACCTCCATATTGTTTTCCATAGTGGCTGCACCAATTTACATTCCCGCCAACAGTGTGAGGTCCCATCTTCACCAACATTTGTTATTTATGGTCTTTTTGATGATTGCCATTCTGACAAGTGTGAGGGAGTATCTCATTGTGGTTTTAATTTGCATTTCTCTGATGCTTAACAATGTTGAGCATCTTTTCATATGCCTGTTGGCCATCTGTATTTCTTCTTTGGAAGAATGTCTATTCAGGTCTTCTGCCCATTTTTTAAATTGAGTTGTTTGGTTTTGTGATGTTGTTGTATGAGCTGTTTATATATTTTAGATATTAACCCTTTATCAGTCATATCACTGGTAAATATGTTTCTCCCATTCAGTAGGTTGTCTTTTTGTTTTGTCAGTGGTTTCCCTTGCTGTGCAAAACCTTTTAATTAGGTCCCATTTGTTTATTTTTGCTTTTAATATCTTTGCCTTAGGAGACAGATCCAAAAAAATATTGCTACAATTTATGTCAAGGAATGTTCCGCCTATGTTTTCTTCTAGGAGTTTTATGGTTTCCGGTCTTACATTTAGGTCTTTAATCCATTTTGAGTTTATTTTTGTATATGGTGTTAGAGAATGTTCTAATTTCATTCTTTTATATGTAGCTGTCCAGTTTTCCCAGCACCACTTATTGAAGAGACTGTCCTTTCTCCGTTGTATACTCTTGCCTCCTTTATCAAAGATAAGTTGACCATATGTGCGTGGGTTTATCTCTGGGCTTTCTGTCCTGTTCCATTGATCTATATTTCTGTTTTTGTGCCAGTACCATACTGTCTTGATTACTGTAGCTTTGTAGTATAGTCTGAGAGCGTGATTCGTCCAGCTCTGTTCTTCTTTCTCAAGGTTGTTTGGGCTATTTGGGGTCTTTTCTGTTTCCATACAAATTTTAAAGTTATTGTTCTAGTTCTGTGGAAAGTGCCCTTTTTTTAGGGATTACATGAGTCTGTAGATTGCCTTGGGTAGTGTGATTGTTTTAACATTAATTCTTCTAGTTCATGAACACAGTATGTCTTTCTATCTGTTGTGCTGTCTTCAATTTCTTCATCAGTGTCTTACAGTTTTCTCGGTACAGGTCTTTTACCTCCTTAGGTAGGTTTATTCCTAGGTATTTTATTCTTTTCCATGTGATTGTAAATGGAATTGTTTCCTTAATTTCTCTTTCTGAGAGTTTACTGTTAGCATGTAGAAATTCAGTAGATTTCTGTGTATCAAATTTGTATCTTGAAACTTTACCAAATTCATTGATGAGCTCTGGTAGTTTTCTGGTGGTATCTTTAGTATTTTCTGTGTACAGTATCATGTCATCTGCAAACAGTGACAGCTTTACTTCTTCCTTTCCAATTGTGATTCCTTTTATTTCCTTTTCTTGTCCAATAGCTGTGGCGAGGACTTCCAATAATATATTGAGTAAAAGTGTTGAGAGTGGGCATCCTTGTCTTGTTTCTGATCTTGGAGGAAGTACTTTCAGCTTTTCACCATTGAGTATGATGTTAGTTGTAGGCTTGTCAGTATATGGCCTTTATTATGTTGAAGTATGTTCCCTCTATATCCACTTTCTGGAGAGTTTTTTTTATCATAAATGGGTGTTGAATTTTGTCAAAAGCTTTTTCTGCATCTGTTGAAATAATGATCTAGTTTTTATTCTTAAATTTGTTAATGTGGTGTATCATATTGATCAGTTTGCAGATAGTGAAAAATCCTTGCCCTGAGATAAATCCCATTTGATCATGGCGAATGATCCTTTTGATGTATTGTTGGATTCAGTTTGCTAATATTTTGTTGAGGATTTTTGCATCTATGTTTATCAGTGATACTGGCCTGTAATTTTTTTGTGTGTGTTATATCTTTGTCTGGTTTTGATATCTGAGTGATGCTGACCTTGTAGAATGAGTTTGGAAATATTCCTTCCTCTGCATTTTTTTTTTTTTTTTTGGTGGGGGGTAATAGAGAAGGATAGATGTTAGCTCTTCTCTAAATGTTTGGTAGAATTCACCTGTGAAGCTATTTGGTCCTGGACTTCTGTTTGCTGGGAATTTTTTTTTTTTTTTTTTTGCGTTACGCGGGCCTCTCACTGTCGTGGCCTCTCCCGTTGTGGAGCACAGGCCCCGGACGCGCAGGCTCAGCGGCCATGGCTCACGGGCCCAGCCGCTCTGCGGCATGTGGGATCTTCCCAGACCGGGGCACGAACCCGTGTCCCCTGTGTCGGCAGGTGGACTCTCAACCACCGCGCCACCAGGGAAGCCCAAGGGAATTATTTTTTATTATTGACTGACTTTCATTACTTGTAATTGGTCTGTTCATAGTTTCTGTTTCTTCCTGGTTCAGTCTTGGGAGATTGTACATTTCTAGAAATTTGTCCATTTTTTCTAGGTTGTCCATTTTATTGGCATATAGTTGTTCATAGTCTCTCAGTTCTTTATGTTGCTTCAGCAATCCTCTGTGGTGGTCCTTTGAGCATGGCGCTCAGGGAAAGGACAGTTCTTATAAAACTGAAGAACAGGTAGAACTGGCACAGAACCATGGAGGGGTTGGGTAGGAATTAGGTCAACAGAGGAGAAAAGAGAGAATCCCAGAGTTAAAAAGCAGAGCCTAGGGCTTCCCTGGTGGCGCAGTGGTTGAGAGTCCGCCTGCCGATGCAGGGGACACGGGTTCGTGCCCCGGTCCGGGAAGATCCCACATGCTGTGGAGCGGCTGGGCCCGTGAGCCATGGCCGCTAAG
This sequence comes from Phocoena sinus, assembly GCF_008692025.1. Taxonomy (NCBI): domain Eukaryota; kingdom Metazoa; phylum Chordata; class Mammalia; order Artiodactyla; family Phocoenidae; genus Phocoena; species Phocoena sinus. Next base: position 99,693,003 of record NC_045764.1, on the reverse strand, counting down.
CCTGCGCGTCCGGAGTCTGTGCTCCGCAACGGGAGAGGCCACAACAGTGAGAGGCCCACGTACCGCAAAAAAAAAAAAAAAAAAAAAAAAAGCAGAGCCTAGATACATCTTTCCTTTTCTCTAAAAATGTATTCTGACTTCATTACTAAGCCCATAGGTCCTTCAACTCCTACAGCAAGAGACGTGCGCCATATATTCCTAAAAATGCGCATACACATTTGAGCTGTTAAAATGATTAAATATGTATTACATTTTGATGAACTATATCTGGGGCCCTGCCTCTGTATCCTTATAACCTACCCATGCTTTTTCAGTTACTCAATAAACTTTATTCCTTGTTCTTAAAGGTCAAAAGCCAAAAAAACAGACAACCACTTATGACCTAACCAGTCTAGTATCTGAAATCTTAAAACATTCAAAGCTATATCTTTCTCTAAAATGCTTCACAAGCAGTTAACCTATTTTTAAAATTTTTTCATTGAGGTATAGTTGATGTACAATGTTATATAAGTTTCAGGCGTACAATGTAGTGACCCACAATTTTAAAGATTATACTCCATTTATAGTTATTATAAAGTATTGGCTATACTTCATATGCTGTATTTTATATTCTAAATGCTTCACAAGCTCTTAGCCTTTAAATGAGAATACCCTCAATTTAGTGTCAATTATTTTATTATGTATTGGTTTTCAATATTTCATCTCTCACAATGATCACCTATTAGTAACCAACTTCAGGAATTAATATGTACTTTAATTCTGTCCAATTTAATAGAAAAAGGAGAGAGAGAGAAAGAACCTGGGTGACTTTGGCTTTTAACATTGGAACTCCTGGCACAGCCTGTGTCTGAGGCAACCTTGGTGGTCTAGCAATATTGCATAAGCATCTTCTGGTTGGACAATTAATGACATTGGGGATTTGTCAGGGACCTCTTTCCTTTATGCACTGCCAGTCTCCAGTGTCATTGTTAATTAGTCTTCAGGTCTCCTGTTTGTCTGCTAGAATGCATCCTGGATAAGCCAAGTTAATAAGTTGGAGCGGGCAAGCTGCTTGGCCATTGAATGTGCGACTGTGCTCAGTCAGTCAGAGGGCAGCCCTCTGCTTTGATCGTGTGGAGAAGTTTAATTATAACAGGCCACATGGGAGGCTGTGCCCTTTGGGGTGCAGAGAGGGCCTCGGGCACAGCAGGGGAGCTGCTCTCCTTTGCGCTGGTTTCAGTGTTTCTTATTTCAAAACCATGAACACTTGCTTCACATTTTGCTTCATCCTTCTCCAGGAGTTTCTTCCTTGAATTCTCAGAGTGGGTGGTGGAACCATCAGCAAGGGAACAAAAAACATCATCTCTTTGTTCCAAACAGAAGATTTGCACTGGGGCATATTTTTGTAAATAAGAGTGTAGAATTTGTAGCACATAATCCCTAGCCATGACTCTCTTGCTGTTCTGGCTATGACATGTTTCAACCAAAGGCATAAAAGTGACAAATGATAAATACGAGGCCACTTTTGCTAGTGCCAGGCATTTTGCAAACCACTTTACATGCATTATCTCACAATGCATATATCTTGCCTATGAGGAAGGGGGTCCCCATTTTGCAGATGAGAAAAGCTACAGCCCACACGCACTCAGGTAGGTCTCAATCCAAGCACGAGCCCTTTGCCATACCACTACCTGGCCTCATAAAATCTGGGCAGTTTGATGGACCCCATGGGCTCTGTCAGCACAGATAAGACAAAAGGAGAGCTACAGTGATCAACCCTTTTAATTCAGGCAGAGGTGGAGGCTTCGCTTGTGTATTTAGGAAAAGAAGCTCTGCCTTGGGCTTTGCATTTGCTAGGGAGAAGTAACCTTGAAGAAATTACTGTCACGGCTTCAAGGATGTCCTCTTACCAAAATGCAGGCCTCACCATATATTATTTGTGTTCGTGAAAAATAGTTCTCTATAAACGGAATTGTTGGAATTTGAATGTAGTAGAGGGCTAAAGAATTTTAAAGCCTCTCCCAATTTATATTGTGAGAATAAATATGGCTTCCTGTGTTCTCAGAATCATGGCTGGATATCATCAGAAAAGCTTATGTGGTCATGAAAGTTCATTGAAAACTGTAGATTCGAAAGCAGGCCTCTTCCAAAGTGTGTCTGACCAATCTCCTGCTTCTAGGCCTGCTGTCATAACTGCTCAGTCAGGAGAATGACCTTCTTGTGCCTTACAGCATGAAGTGGTGGATGTTTATGGGGTGGGGAGGGTCTTTAAAATACACTGGGCCCTTTCACATCAGCTTGGGACAGTCACAGGGTTTGTGAATGAAGAGACTAGGACCCCTTGATGTACCTTCCTGGGAAGGAGGGAAAAGAGTAAAGGGGCAAGGAGGTCATACCGCACCCCTGGAGAGCCCGCTCGGAGTCTGGGTCAACATTGCTAATTTTTTTTCCACTTTCCTCTGTACGAGAAGCTAGTTAAGGTGAGGAGATCTGATGCTTTGGCCAGGTATGCGTGGAGGTCTCTGGAGAAGTTTGGAGATGTGTAAATGAATCTTGCATGATGGCTTTGCAGGGATTAATAGAAATACACAACTAAATATAATTAAAGGTAAAACATAAATGCTCTCTGGAAGGTAGATGTTTGAAAGATGCAAAATCTTTGGATTGGAAAGGTTTTATGGTGGTGGCAGCATCTCAGAGAAACTTTTTTAGGGTGAACAGGACTTTGTCAAATGCGGTAGAAGGTATGTTTGGGATGAGAGCGGGATGGGCAGAGAACCACATGAATGAAGGCATGGAACTGGGAACACTGGTTTATATAATTTGGAAACATTGCATAATTTTGATTTCATTGGTCAAATATATGGGGAAATAGAACTGAAAGGTAGAATGGTGCCATCATGGAAAAGGCCTTAAATCTCAGGCCTGGGAGTTTGAATTCAGTTGAATGAGCAACGAGAACCCATTAAGAGTTTCATCTTTTTTGTGTACCTTTCCCTCTTTGTTTTCAGTGTATGATCTTGCCTTGTAATTTGCAGAGACCAGGGAAAACAAGTTTCAAAGTTAACTTTTGATTTCCTCTCCCTTAAAACAAAAGAAAAGAACAGAACAAAAAAAACCAATACACTCACCTCTCCCCCATCTCAGTAAATGGCACTTCCAGCCACACCTTGTTCATCCTTCCTCTCCCTCAACTTTACATCGACTGCATCAGCAATTTGTTCTACCTCCGAAATAGATTCCAGCTCTATATACCCTGTCCCTCTCCTCTCTCTCCCTGGTATCACTCTAGCCCAAAGCCATTATTTTGAGAACAGAATAGTGGTGGGAAGGGAGGTACTTATCATTTGGCCACAGGCCCATCTACTAGGAAAGAGGTAAAGGGAAATCTGATAATAGTAGAAGATTATTAAGTAGTCATTGTAGAGAGGACAAATACACTGAAAAATAAAGGTAAAAACGTAGTGGGGGAAAAAGGAGTGTTTTGAAATGATGGTTTTAAGGAATCTGTTCCAGGTAAGATAGATCATTTTTTTTTTTTTTTTTTTTTTTTTTGTGGTATGCGGGCCTCTCACTGTTGTGGCCTCTCCCGTTGCGGAGCACAGGCTCCGGAAGCGCAGGCTCATCAGCCATGGCTCACGGGCCCAACCGCTCCGCAGCACGTGGGATCCTCCCGGACCGGGGCACGAACCCGCGTCCCCTGCATCGGCAGGCGGACTCCCAACCACTGCGCCACCAGGGAAGCCCAGATAGATCATTTTAAAAAAAGAAATGAGTCTTTGTGTCCCAATGGACAGGGTTTCCTAGATAGCACCGGTATGGTTATCAGAATAGTTAATCACAGATATTCAAAATAAGCTCTATTAAAAACTTTTGGAAAATAACATTGTCAATAGGAAGAGCCTAAACTTAGGCCCTTGTGTCCTGTGATTGGCCTCATGATCTCGGGTGGGAATCCCTGGAGCTGATTCTGGGAATGTAGCTGATGCTGAACTTGACAGAGTTCCGTCACATCATGCTTTCATCTTCAGCGCCATCTGGTAGTCTCCCAGAGATGCCTAGTGTTTCCGCAATCTAGTTGGCAATATTGTAAGAGAAAGTGTCAGGCAGCTAATTCCGAGGGACCCTTGAGTGACCTCTTTTGCCTTTTTTGTGCTCCAGTGCTGACGTGCTTGTGGATTGCCTTTACATAGTAAACATTCTGGGGTGCTAGTTTTGGAAATACCAAGTTCTTGTGGACAAATTTCCCAACATAAATAAAGGAATCCTTTCTAACCGTCTTCTTCCAAAATGCCTTACCTCTGTGCTTCTGTAAATTCCTCCAAGAATATATCTTTCTCTGTTTTTGGAAGCAGGTGGCATGATTTCCGGGCGAAAATCTAATGCTTTAATATATGCTCTTGAATAAGGACATGTCAGTAATTTCTGGCCATGATCAACAGACAAAAGTGATCATGACTCAGCTCTAGCTTTGGAGAAATGAAGCCTTTTTTTTACCCAATGCATTTCTGCCACTGGCACAAACATACAGAAACCTTGAGAAAAATGCCTCTTGCCTGGGTTAACTGCTTTTTATGACGGTTTATTGTGGCCTCCATGTCACCAAGTCAGAACTATCTAATTTGAGGGGGCTTGATTATCAAAAAAATCAACCTCTTGTAAATTCCAGATATCCTGTCTGAAGTAACTTACGCATAACATGTTTCACACGTGTTAATGGGAGGGGGAGGTGAACGGGAGTGAAGAGAGATTCGGTCCTCTCTAACCTGGGGTTAGTTCTCATGCTGGGATGTGGGTGTCACCTGGAGGAATCGCCAGTTTGGTGAGAATTTCTGCAAAATCTATTTTAAGCTCCACTTTTAGAGTTTGAATCTGAAGAAGGTCTGGGCCTTTAATTCCCTAGAACTAGTCCTTGAATAGTTCTTGGCTCTATTTTGGAGAGACCAAAAGCAGAGTACTTCACCTATCCCAAGTCAGAGGTTTTGCCGTGTCTCTAAAAAAAAAAAAAAAAAAAAAAACCTTGAAGGTGATGCATTTCCCTGTTCCTGAAGAAAGGTGTAAAGTGAGCTAATTATTTGTTTGTTTCTGCTCTTTCCCCTGTAACTTGGATAAACGATGATGCATAAGGATTTTGCACTATTAATACCCAAGTGCAGAGCATAGAGCACAAGTTCAGCAAACCCGTGTTCTCGAGGAAGTCTAACTGCCACCTTCTCTTCACAGCAAGTGAGAAACAGATGGCAGTGGTGTGTAAGGAGTCACCAAAGGAGTATCTGCAGCCGTTCAAGGACAGACTCAAAGAGTTCTTCCAGAAAGGTAGGAGGTGTGACGTTCTGAAACGTCCTTCCTTTCTCCGTCTTTCTCTGACACCCACCGCACCGTGCATCCCGCCCGAGCACTGGTAGATGATTCCATTAGACCATCTTCCCATGGTGGAGCCGTTCTCAACTTAGATGGAGTTGTCCTGTAACCTTTATATCACCTTTTAAATCTGCTGTGAGATTTTAAATCTTTTAACATCACTCCTGTTTCTGTAAACTTTGCTAGAGAAGGCTTTCTCTCTTTGTCTCTGCACGGATCCCAAGAGGATCCTCAGTCCCTGTTAACTGACAGACGACGTCCGTGCAAGGCTTATGCAGTTGTGCAGGCGGATGGTGATTATCTTTCTGGTTTTACGAGTGTAGCAATTTGGAAACTTGTGTTGTATTTTCCATTCTTTTCAGGAAGGAAAACTGGGGCCAGGTGAATGTCACACATCCAATCACTTGGCAACCGTCAGCCCTCTGGGGTTAGCGGATGGAAGTGATACGCATGAGACCCAGTACTGACTTAAAAATCTTACCGAGTTATATTCCTTCCTCCATGGTTTTTGGCAGGACTAGGGAACTTTTGTTGAGCCCTGGTAGTGAACGTGAGAGTTTAACGCCTTTTGGATATTTCCTATTCTGGTTTCTCAAATTCAGCCTAAATGTAAAACAAAAATAAGTGTGGGGCACAGTTTCCCATTATAAAATAAATAGGTCATGGGGAACGTGACTTACAGGATGGTGACTGTAGTTAATAACACTGTATTGTATATTTGAAAGTTGCTAAGAGAGTAGATCTTAAAAGTTCTCATTACAAGAAAAAAATGTGTAAGTCTGCATGCTGACAGATGTTAACTAGACTTATTGTGATGACCATTTCACCATATATACGTATAAGGAATTATTATGTTGTACACCTGAAACTAATCTAATGCTGCATGTCAATACTAGCTCAATAAAGAAAAAAAAAGTGTGGGGTAGTTAGAGGGGTCTTTTGTCTTTGCTAGAAAGCCAGAGGAAATGCATGTAGGAACCTTTAGGGGTATATCAACATGCTGTTTCTATTTATTACTAAGGCTACATGATACCACACCATCAACAAAAGACCATTAAGCAGGGTAAAGTATGGCCAAACCACCTTGGAAATCGGCAGGGAAATTCTCAGTCCATGAGTCAGAGAAACTTCATTCCAGCTGGTCTCTTGGTGCAGAGTTCATTGCTCCCTCCTCCTGGATGAGGTCTCATCTGTGTTGAAGCAGAAGTCAGAATTCTCTCTTGGCCATAGCTGAACCTTATATATGATGGAAGTGGTGCCATAATGCCATCGGGCCAAGTATCATTTTGAGAGCAGATAGTAATACCAACACGTACGGGTTATGTGGCTAAAATTAGGTTTTATATGTGATTTATTAAAGTAGATGCATTGCTTTATGATTATTTTATGTAAATATAACCTAAATGGCCTAAAGAAGCACACGAAATATTTCCCTTTGCTGACCCCCAATTAATAAATTCTACTTTTGATATATGTATAGGGAACTTGAAATGAGGCTCATGTGTATTTCAATTCCATTCCTTTCTTTTTCCCATTTCTATTTGTTTAAATTAAAATTTTTTTTATTTTTATTGAAGTCTAGTTGATTTGCAATATTGTGTTAGTTTCAGTGAATATAAAACACAGTGAATATATATATCCCTTTTCAGATTCTTTTCCCTTATAGTCTATTAAAAAAGATTGAGTATAGTTCCCTGTGCTATACAGTAGGTCCTTGTTGTTTATCTATTTTGTTATATGTTAAACCCAAACTGCTAATTTATCCCTCTCCCCATCTGCTTTGCTCCTTTGGTAATCGTAAGTTTGTTTTCTATGTCTGTGAGTCTCTTTCTGTTTTGTAAATAAGTTCATTTGTATCATTTTTTTTAGATTCCACATATAAGCAATATATGATATTTGTCTTTGGCTTACTTCACTTAGTATGATAATCTCTAGGTCCATCCATGTTACTGCAAGTGGCATTATTTCATTCTTCTTTATGGCTCAGTAATATTCCATTCCACTATATATATGTACCACATCTTCTTTATCCATTCATCTGTCAATGGACATTTAGGTTGCTTCCATATCTCGGCTATCCATTTCTATATTTAATTGCTATTATTCTATATCTAGAAAATTCTGCAATGATTATGTCTGGGTATTATTGGCTCATGTACTGTAATGGCCTTAGGATCCTTTCTCTTCAAATTAGCTAGCATTTTAAAACACTTACGTTGTGAATTTTTTTCTTTTCGTTGGAAGAAGATAAATATGAAGAGATTTAGAACACTGAAAATCTTTGATGCCTTGGAAAAGGAATTTGCAAATCACTCTTGGAAGTTCTGTTTTAGCTTCTTCTCTAACAGGCTTCTTAAGAAAACTGTGATCTGTTCTGAGAGAGGGAATCGAGTTGAGGCAAACTGGACCTTGAGTCAGGAAAGCAAGGATGTGTCCACAATAAGCTGTTCTAAGAAAGCCCTAGAGCAGTGGTTCTGAACCCTGGCTGCATACTAGGATCACCTCGGGGAGATTTTTAAAATTTCAACACCCGGGCCAAATTCCAGACCTGCCACTAGCATCTCTAGGGGTGGGACCAGGTATCAGCATTTCTTTTTTTCACTCCCCACGTAACCCCAGTGTGCAGCCCAGGTTGAGAACCACTATTGTCAAGCTTAGTTCACCTCTTAATGGGTACTCAAAGGTATTTCGTCAGAGCCCGCTATGTGTCAGGCACTGTGACAGACGCTGGCGATCCTAAGATGAGCCATAGACCCCTCGTCCCTCTCTCAAGGACCGTCTTACTGGGGAAAGGTCTGTAATTTAATAAAGGAGTCACCTCTCCGTTAACCAACAGAGGGAAGGGAAGATGGGAAGGACCTAGGAATAGCCTCAAATTATGGTTAAAACAAAGTCAGCCAAAATGAGACACAAAAAGAATGTGGAGGAAAATTACTATTCTAAAATGAATTTTAAAGTATAAAAATAGGGGCTTCCCCGGTGGCGCAGGTTGGGAGTCTGCCTGCCGATGCAGGGGACGCGGGTTCGTGCCCGGGTCTGGGAGGATCCCACGTGCCGCGGAGCAGCTGGTCCCGTGAGCCATGGCCGCTGAGCCTGTGCGTCCGGAGCCTGTGCTCTGCAGCGGGAGAGGCCACAACAGTGAGAGGCCCGTGTACCGCAAAAAAAAAAAAAAAAAAAAAAAAAAATATATATATATATATATATATATATATATATATATAAATCTTAAACATTGCCAATGTCATGTGGTGAAAAGAGCCACTGTTGAAATACCTGTGTTACTGTTGACTCATTAGTTAACTGAGTTGGTCAAAGAACAGTCTAGAATTGTGCCGCCCAGTGTGTCAGGCACTGGCCACATGCAGCTGCTGAGCAGTTGAAACGTGGCTAATCCAGACTGAGAGGTGCTGCACAAATGAAACACACACCAGATTTTGCAGACGGTACCAAGAAACATGCAAAATATTTTATTTCTGCTTTTTTATATTGGTTACATGGTCAAATAGTATTTTTAATATATTGGGTTAAATAAGTAAAATATAATATTAATCTTAATTGACCTGTTTCTTTTCATTTTTAAGCACGGCCACGAGAACATTTAAAATTATATCTGTGGCTTGCATTGTACCTCTATTGGACAGGGCTGTCTAGAAGTAAGATCCCTTGGCCTTTCCCATCACATTCCTTCACTTTCCTCTCCACGTTATCGCTTTACCTTCTCAGCTTAAATCCTGGGCTTTTGGGACCCAGTATCACAAGCTAGCCTCTCCCCACTTTTGCTCTGGGTCTGGCCATTGTTTGGCTCTCAGGTAGGGGCGCTTACCTGAAGGAGGTGACGGCATGCTACTTCATCAGGCTACCCCTCTGTGGTTCAGGAGGCGGTGCCTTGCTACACTGCAGGATATACAAATGAAATATCTCTTGGCTACTGTAGAGTTCCAAGTAGTAGTCCCTTTTTTTTATGGAGATGGTTCACGGATTCATAGAAAATGTGAGATTTCTCATCTACTGTAAATGTGCATTATCCACTCTGGATAATCAAGTTTTTATGGCAGTTATCGTGAGTGTAGGTGTCATCTAATATGCCACTCATAAGAAACACCATTATTCTAAGTACTACTAAGAAACAAAAAATGCTGCCGATTAAACCATGACACGTCATAGATGACACGAGGGACTCCAGTGTCAGAGATGCTAAAATATGAAAATTCCATCAATTTCGAAATTGATGTAAGATGGTACTGTAATTAGGCATATAGGAGCAGAGAGGAGGGATGACTAACACTTCCAGGTGAGTCAGGGAAGATTTTGAGCAAAGGAGAGGTTTTTGTTCAGATCTGAAAAAAACAAAGATGACGGTGATGTCAATGACAAGCAGTGACAATGACTGCGAACATTTGGTGGTTGCTTCTATATACCAGGCACCTTGGGGAACAGATCATTTAACTTTGTCTTCATGACAACTCTCTGAAGTAAACACTGTTATCACCCTGTTGTCCAGATGAGGAAACTTAAGGTTAGGAATTCTCAGCAGACAAGTTATAAAGGGCATTCCAGGCAGAGGAAAACACCGCAAAGCTCAGGATGAAAGACATGATGTGTTTGGGGAATGGCAAGAGACTTGGTGTAGCTATATCACAGGGCGTATGGAAAGAACACAAGACCCAAAGGAGAGGAGGGTCACAATGTGACTTGCTAAAGAATCTGAACTTCGTCTTACAGGCCACTGAGAGCCTTTGAAAAATAGTATGTATGGGAGCGACACGGTCACGTTCGATTTGTTTGTTGTGATGTTGGCGTGTTGGGATCATTTTGCTTTTTGTTGTTGTTAAGGAATACATTATAGGGAATTCCCTGGCGGTCCGGTGGTTAGGAAGGACTCCACACTGTCACTGCCAACGACGCAGGTTCGATCCCTGGTCGGGGACCTAAGATCCCGCAAGCCGTGCAGCACAGCCAAAAATAAAACAAAATAAATAAATAAAAATACATTTAAAAAAAAGAAATACATTATAACTAAGAGCAATATAAAGAAGAGTTGGGACAGTAAAGGACTGGAATCCAGTCTGTCAAGCTCTCCTACAGCAGTCCAGGCAAATGATGGTAAGAACTTGAGGAAAAGCAATCACAGTAAAAATAAGAAAGGAAGGGACATATCAATGAAGCTTTTTGGAGTTACAGGACTAGATGACCTATGAGCAGTGAAAAAACAGAAGAGAAAAGGATAACCCTCCTTTTCCTCGCTCAGATAACTGGCTGGATACTGATGTGGAGGACCCATTTGGGATGGGATACAATGACGTAAACTCTGGGCACGTCGATTGGACATACATTTGAGACACACGGGTAGAATATTGGGCTCATAGGAAAGTGCTGGGTGAGACTTTATAGAGGATAGCAGTTTAAGTCACAGGAGTGAATGAGATACCCCAAAGAAGGGGTAGAGAATGAGAAGTTGTGGAGTATCTGAGCACAGGGTATAATATAATAATCGTAAATGAGAAAAGACACTTCTGTACTTCCGTTGTATTTGGCAGGAAAGCCAGTTTTCAGTTAGGGGCCCATCACTCGGAAAGTCTTAAGCAATTGCCTTCTTTATGCCTGAGAAGTCACGCGCATGCGTTGTGACTCGATTCATGGCTAGGCTGATTTTCATATGGGCTGCAGTTCAGTTCTTCTAACCATCATGGTGATTTAATGTTCTTACGTAAATCATATCCTGTTGCCACACTCAAGCGGAGATGACGTGCCTGTCCTTCTGTCTTTTATCGTCCTTCCCTTCTCCAAAGGCCCTTAAATAGTGTTATTTAACAAAACTTGTTCTTAACTAATTTCACTTTCCTCGCAGAATCGAAAGTAATTTTAACGGCACCCCTCTTCAGAGTTGCAGTCTCCGTGGCATCTGAGC